>NC_064930.1:133639176-134839176 GCF_023897955.1 Schistocerca gregaria
ACACTAGATCGCGTGTTAGGTTTTCACTACATATGAACACTTTCCACATACTCCCGTGCAACGCGGCTGCTAGTCCTCCTTTCATGCAAAATCTTAAGTTTCTAGCTCATGTCCAAGGCACGAAAGAAGGGTAAAAAGTCAATAATCCATAACGAAAACTTGAATTGTACTACTTCTTACTGGCTATTACATCAACTTAGAAGCTTCATCTGTGTTCTACTATGGTGCTTTTAGTGTCTTCGCATACCGCAGCACGCGACATAGCTTTGCAGACGATAAGTAGAACCATTTTAGAGAGAAGAGCGGCCAATGTGACGATTTGGATTTAAGTCGATTCGTAAACAAATGACGAAAACGGACGGATTTCTCAGGTTTTTACTACATATGAACACTTTTCACATTCTCACACGCAACGCAGCTGCTAGTCCTCCTTTCATGCAAAATCTTAAGTTCCTAGCTCATGTCCAATGCACCAAAGAAGGGTAAAAAGTCAATAATCCATAACTAAAACATGAATTGTACTACTTCTTACTGGCTATTACATCAACTTAGAAGCATCATCTGTGTTCTACTATGGTGCTTTTAGTGTCTTCGCATACCGCAGCACGCGACATAGCTTTGCAGACGATAAGTACAACCATTTTAGAGAGAAGAGCGGCCAATGTGACGATTTGGCTTTAAGTCGATTCGATAACATATGACGAAAACGGACGGATTTCTCAGGTTTTTACTACATATGAACACTTTTCACATTCTCACGTGCAACGCGGCTGCTAGTCCTCGTTTCATGCAAAATCTTAAGTTCCTAGCTCATGTCCAAGGCACCAAAGAAGGGTAAAAAGTCAATAATCGATACCTAAAACTTGAATTGTACTACTTCTTACTGGCTATTACATCAACTTAGAAGCTTCATCAGTGTTCTACTATGGTGCTTTTAGTGTCTCCGCATACCGCAGCACGCGACATAATTTTGCAGACGATAAGTACAACCGTTTCAGAGAGAAGAGCGGCCAATGTGACGATCTGGCTTTAAGTATATTCGATAACAAATTACGAAAACGGACGAATTTCTTAGGTTTTTACTACATATGAACACTTTTCACATTCTCCCGTGCAACGCGGCTGCCAGTCCTCCTTTCATGCAAAATCTTATGTTTCTAGCTCATGTCCAAGGCGCGAAAGAAGGGTGAAAAGTCAATAATCCATAATTAAACCTTAAATTGTACTACTTCTTACTGGCTATTACATTAACTTAGAAGCTGCATCTGTGTTCTGCTATGGTGCTTTTGGAGTCTCCGCATACCGCAGCACGCGACATAGCTTTGCAGACGATAAGTACAACCGTTTCAGAGAGAAGAGCGGCCAATGTGGCGATCTGGCTTTAAGTCGATTCGATAACAAATGACGAAAACGGACGGATTTCTCAGGTTTTTACTACATATGAACACTTTTCACATTCTCCACTGCAACGCGGCTGCTAGTCTTCCTTTCATGCAAAATCTTAAGTTCCTAGCTCATGTCCAAGGCACCAAAGAAGGGTAAAAAGTAAATAATCCATAACTAAAACATGAATTGTACTACTTCTTACTGGCTATTACATCAACGTAGAAGCATCATCTGTGTTCTACTATGGTGCTTTTAGAGTCTCCGCATACCGCAGCACGCGACATAGCTTGGCAGACGGTAAGTACAAACCGTTTCAGAGAGAAGAGCGGCCAATGTGCCGATCTGGCTTTAAGTCGATTCGATTACAAATGACGAAAACAGACGGATTTATAAGGTTTTTACTACATATGAACACTTTTCACATACTCCCGTGCAATGCGGCTGCTAGTCCTCCTTTCATGCAAAATCTTAAGTTTCTAGCTCATGTCCAAGGCACGAAAGAAGGGTAAAAAGTCAATAATCCATAACGAAAACTTGAATTGTACTACTTCTTACTGGCTATTACATTAACTTAGAAGCTGCATCTGTGTTCTACTATGGTGCTTTTAGAGTCGCCGCATACCGCAGCACGCGACGTAGCTTGGCAGGCGATAAGTACAAACCGTTTCAGAGAGAAGAGCGGCCAATGTGACGATCTGGCTTTAAGTCGATTCGATAACAAATGACGAATACTGACGGTTTTCTACGGTTTTTACTACATATGAACACTTTTCACATTCTCCCGTGCAAACGCGGCTGCTAGTCCTCCTTTCATGCAAAATCTTAAGTTCCTAGCTCATGTCCAAGGCACCAAAGAAGGGTAAAAAAGTCAATAATCCATAACTAAAACTTGAATTTTACTACTTCTTACTGGCTATTACATCAACTTAGAAGCTTCATCTGTGTTCTACTATGGTGCTTTTAGTGTCTTCGCATACCGCAGCACGCGACATAGCTTTGCAGACGATAAGTACAAACCGTTTCAGAGAGAAGAGCGGCCAATGTGGCGATCTGGCTTTAAGTATATTCGATAACAAATTACGAAAACGGACGAATTTCTTAGGTTTTTACTACATATGAACACTTTTCACATTCTCCCGTGCAACGCAGCTGCTAGTCCTCCTTTCATGCAAAATCTTAAGTTTCTAACTCATGTCCAAGGCACGAAAGAAGGGTAAAAAGTCAATAATCCATAACGAAAACTTGAATTGTACTACTTCTTACTGGCTATTACATCAACTTAGAAGCTTCATCTGTGTTCTACTATGGTGCTTTTAGTGTCTTCGCATACCGCAGCACGCGACATAGCTTTGCAGACGATAAGTAGAACCATTTTAGAGAGAAGAGCGGCCAATGTGACGATTTGGATTTAAGTCGATTCGTAAACAAATGACGAAAACGGACGGATTTCTCAGGTTTTTACTACATATGAACACTTTTCACATTCTCACACGCAACGCAGCTGCTAGTCCTCCTTTCATGCAAAATCTTAAGTTCCTAGCTCATGTCCAATGCACCAAAGAAGGGTAAAAAGTCAATAATCCATAACTAAAACATGAATTGTACTACTTCTTACTGGCTATTACATCAACTTAGAAGCATCATCTGTGTTCTACTATGGTGCTTTTAGTGTCTTCGCATACCGCAGCACGCGACATAGCTTTGCAGACGATAAGTACAACCATTTTAGAGAGAAGAGCGGCCAATGTGACGATTTGGCTTTAAGTCGATTCGATAACATATGACGAAAACGGACGGATTTCTCAGGTTTTTACTACATATGAACACTTTTCACATTCTCACGTGCAACGCGGCTGCTAGTCCTCGTTTCATGCAAAATCTTAAGTTCCTAGCTCATGTCCAAGGCACCAAAGAAGGGTAAAAAGTCAATAATCGATACCTAAAACTTGAATTGTACTACTTCTTACTGGCTATTACATCAACTTAGAAGCTTCATCAGTGTTCTACTATGGTGCTTTTAGTGTCTCCGCATACCGCAGCACGCGACATAATTTTGCAGACGATAAGTACAACCGTTTCAGAGAGAAGAGCGGCCAATGTGACGATCTGGCTTTAAGTATATTCGATAACAAATTACGAAAACGGACGAATTTCTTAGGTTTTTACTACATATGAACACTTTTCACATTCTCCCGTGCAACGCGGCTGCCAGTCCTCCTTTCATGCAAAATCTTATGTTTCTAGCTCATGTCCAAGGCGCGAAAGAAGGGTGAAAAGTCAATAATCCATAATTAAACCTTAAATTGTACTACTTCTTACTGGCTATTACATTAACTTAGAAGCTGCATCTGTGTTCTGCTATGGTGCTTTTGGAGTCTCCGCATACCGCAGCACGCGACATAGCTTTGCAGACGATAAGTACAACCGTTTCAGAGAGAAGAGCGGCCAATGTGGCGATCTGGCTTTAAGTCGATTCGATAACAAATGACGAAAACGGACGGATTTCTCAGGTTTTTACTACATATGAACACTTTTCACATTCTCCACTGCAACGCGGCTGCTAGTCTTCCTTTCATGCAAAATCTTAAGTTCCTAGCTCATGTCCAAGGCACCAAAGAAGGGTAAAAAGTAAATAATCCATAACTAAAACATGAATTGTACTACTTCTTACTGGCTATTACATCAACGTAGAAGCATCATCTGTGTTCTACTATGGTGCTTTTAGAGTCTCCGCATACCGCAGCACGCGACATAGCTTGGCAGACGGTAAGTACAACCGTTTCAGAGAGAAGAGCGGCCAATGTGCCGATCTGGCTTTAAGTCGATTCGATTACAAATGACGAAAACAGACGGATTTATAAGGTTTTTACTACATATGAACACTTTTCACATACTCCCGTGCAATGCGGCTGCTAGTCCTCCTTTCATGCAAAATCTTAAGTTTCTAGCTCATGTCCAAGGCACGAAAGAAGGGTAAAAAGTCAATAATCCATAACGAAAACTTGAATTGTACTACTTCTTACTGGCTATTACATTAACTTAGAAGCTGCATCTGTGTTCTACTATGGTGCTTTTAGAGTCGCCGCATACCGCAGCACGCGACGTAGCTTGGCAGGCGATAAGTACAACCGTTTCAGAGAGAAGAGCGGCCAATGTGACGATCTGGCTTTAAGTCGATTCGATAACAAATGACGAATACTGACGGTTTTCTACGGTTTTTACTACATATGAACACTTTTCACATTCTCCCGTGCAACGCGGCTGCTAGTCCTCCTTTCATGCAAAATCTTAAGTTCCTAGCTCATGTCCAAGGCACCAAAGAAGGGTAAAAAGTCAATAATCCATAACTAAAACTTGAATTTTACTACTTCTTACTGGCTATTACATCAACTTAGAAGCTTCATCTGTGTTCTACTATGGTGCTTTTAGTGTCTTCGCATACCGCAGCACGCGACATAGCTTTGCAGACGATAAGTACAACCGTTTCAGAGAGAAGAGCGGCCAATGTGGCGATCTGGCTTTAAGTATATTCGATAACAAATTACGAAAACGGACGAATTTCTTAGGTTTTTACTACATATGAACACTTTTCACATTCTCCCGTGCAACGCAGCTGCTAGTCCTCCTTTCATGCAAAATCTTAAGTTTCTAACTCATGTCCAAGGCACGAAAGAAGGGTAAAAAGTCAATAATCCATAACGAAAACTTGAATTGCACTACTTCTTACTGGCTATTACATTAACTTAGAAGCTGCATCTGTGTTCTACTATGGTGCTTTTAGAGTCTCCGCTTACCGCAGCACGCGACGTAGCTTGGCAGACGTTAAGTACAACCGTTTCAGAGAGAAGAGCGGCCAATGTCACGATCTGGCTTTAAGTCGATTCGATAACAAATGACGAAAACTGACGGTTTTCTACGGTTTTTACTACATATGAACACTTTTCACATTCTCCCGTGCAACGCGGCTGCTAGTCCTCCTTTCATGCAAAATCTTAAGTTCCTAGCTCATGTCAAATGCACCAAAGAAGGGTAAAAACTCAATAATCCATAACTAAAACATGAATTGTACTACTTCTTACTGGCTATTACATCAACTTAGAAGCATCATCTGTGTTCTACTATGGTGCTTTTAGTGTCTTCGCATACCGCAGCACGCGACATAGCTTTGCAGACGATAAGTACAACCATTTTAGAGAGAAGAGCGGCCAATGTGACGATTTGGCTTTAAGTCGATTCGATAACATATGACGAAAACGGACGGATTTCTCAGGTTTTTACTACATATGAACACTTTTCACATTCTCACGTGCAACGCGGCTGCTAGTCCTCGTTTCATGCAAAATCTTAAGTTCCTAGCTCATGTCCAAGGCACCAAAGAAGGGTAAAAAGTCAATAATCGATACCTAAAACTTGAATTGTACTACTTCTTACTGGCTATTACATCAACTTAGAAGCTTCATCAGTGTTCTACTATGGTGCTTTTAGTGTCTCCGCATACCGCAGCACGCGACATAATTTTGCAGACGATAAGTACAACCGTTTCAGAGAGAAGAGCGGCCAATGTGACGATCTGGCTTTAAGTATATTCGATAACAAATTACGAAAACGGACGAATTTCTTAGGTTTTTACTACATATGAACACTTTTCACATTCTCCCGTGCAACGCGGCTGCCAGTCCTCCTTTCATGCAAAATCTTATGTTTCTAGCTCATGTCCAAGGCGCGAAAGAAGGGTGAAAAGTCAATAATCCATAACTAAACCTTAAATTGTACTACTTCTTACTGGCTATTACATTAACTTAGAAGCTGCATCTGTGTTCTGCTATGGTGCTTTTGGAGTCTCCGCATACCGCAGCACGCGACATAGCTTGGCAGACGATAAGTACAACCGTTTCAGTGAGAAGAGCGGCCAATGTGACGATCTGGCTTTAAGTCGATTCGATAACATATTACGAAGACGGACGGATTTCTCACGTTTTTAGTACATATGAACAATTTTCACATTCTCACGTGTAACGCGGCTGCTAGTCCTCCTTTCATGAAAAATCTTAAGTTCCTAGCTCATGTCCAAGGCATCAAAGAAGGGTAAAAAGTAAATAATCCATAACTAAAACTTGAACTGTACTACTTCTTACTGGCTATTACATCAACTTAGAAGCTTCATCTGTGTTCTACTATGGTGCTTTTAGTGTCTCCGCATACCGCAGCACGCGACATAGCTTTGCAGACGATAAGTACAACCGTTTCAGAGAGAAGAGCGGCCAATGTGGCGATCTGGCTTTAAGTCGATTCGATAACAAATGACGAAAACGGACGGATTTCTCAGGTTTTTACTACATATGAACACTTTTCACATTCTCCACTGCAACGCGGCTGCTAGTCTTCCTTTCATGCAAAATCTTAAGTTCCTAGCTCATGTCCAAGGCACCAAAGAAGGGTAAAAAGTAAATAATCCATAACTAAAACATGAATTGTACTACTTCTTACTGGCTATTACATCAACGTAGAAGCATCATCTGTGTTCTACTATGGTGCTTTTAGAGTCTCCGCATACCGCAGCACGCGACATAGCTTGGCAGACGGTAAGTACAACCGTTTCAGAGAGAAGAGCGGCCAATGTGCCGATCTGGCTTTAAGTCGATTCGATAACAAATGACGAAAACAGACGGATTTATAAGGTTTTTACTACATATGAACACTTTTCACATACTCCCGTGCAACGCGGCTGCTAGTCCTCCTTTCATGCAAAATCTTAAGTTTCTAGCTCATGTCCAAGGCACGAAAGAAGGGTAAAAAGTCAATAATCCATAACGAAAACTTGAATTGTACTACTTCTTACTGGCTATTACATTAACTTAGAAGCTGCATCTGTGTTCTACTATGGTGCTTTTAGAGTCTCCGCATACCGCAGCACGCGACGTAGCTTGGCAGACGATAAGTACAACCGTTTCAGAGAGAAGAGCGGCCAATGTGACGATCTGGCTTTAAGTCGATTCGATAACAAATGACGAAAACTGACGGTTTTCTACGGTTTTTACTACATATGAACACTTTTCACATTCTCCCGTGCAACGCGGCTGCTAGTCCTCCTTTCATGCAAAATCTTAAGTTCCTAGCTCATGTCCAAGGCACCAAAGAAGGGTAAAAAGTCAATAATCCAGAACTAAAACTTGAATTTTACTACTTCTTACTGGCTATTACATCAACTTAGAAGCTTCATCTGTGTTCCACTATGGTGCTTTTAGTGTCTTCGCATACCGCAGCACGCGACATAGCTTTGCAGACGATAAGTACAACCGTTTCAGAGAGAAGAGCGGCCAATGTGGCGATCTGGCTTTAAGTATATTCGATAACAAATTACGAAAACGGACGAATTTCTTAGGTTTTTACTACATATGAACACTTTTCATATTCTCCCGTGCAACGCAGCTGCTAGTCCTCCTTTCATGCAAAATCTTAAGTTTCTAGCTCATGTCCAAGGCACGAAAGAAGGGTAAAAAGTCAATAATCCATAACGAAAACTTGAATTGCACTACTTCTTACTGGCTATTACATTAACTTAGAAGCTGCATCTGTGTTCTACTATGGTGCTTTTAGAGTCTCCGCTTACCGCAGCACGCGACGTAGCTTGGCAGACGTTAAGTACAACCGTTTCAGAGAGAAGAGCGGCCAATGTCACGATCTGGCTTTAAGTCGATTCGATAACAAATGACGAAAACTGACGGTTTTCTACGGTTTTTACTACATATGAACACTTTTCACATTCTCCCGTGCAACGCGGCTGCTAGTCCTCCTTTCATGCAAAATCTTAAGTTCCTAGCTCATGTCCAAGGCACCAAAAAAGGGTAAAAAGTCAATAATCGATACCTAAAACTTGAATAGTACTACTTCTTACTGGCTATTACATCAACTTAGAAGCTTCATCTGTGTTCCACTATGGTGCTTTTAGTGTCTTCGCATACCGCAGCACGCGACATAGCTTTGCAGACGATAAGTAGAACCATTTTAGAGAGAAGAGCGGCCAATGTGACGATTTGGCTTTAAGTCGATTCGCTAACAAATGACGAAAACGGACGGATTTTTCAGGTTTTTACTACATATGAACACTTTTCACATTCTCACGTGCAACGCGGCTGCTAGTCCTCCTTTCATGAAAAATCTTAAGTTCCTAGCTCATGTCCAAGGCACCAAAGAAGGGTAAAAAGTAAATAATCCATAACTAAAACATGAATTGTACTACTTCTTACTGGCTATTACATCAACGTAGAAGCATCATCTGTGTTCTACTATGGTGCTTTTAGAGTCTCCGCATACCGCAGCACGCGACATAGCTTGGCAGACGATAAGTACAACCGTTTCAGAGAGAAGAGCGGCCAATGTGACGATCTGGCTTTAAGTCGATTCGATAACAAATGACGAAAACAGACGGATTTCTAAGGTTTTTACTACATATGAACACTTTTCACATACTCCCGTGCAACGCGGCTGCTAGTCCTCCTTTCATGCAAAATCTTAAGTTTCTAGCTCATGTCCAAGGCACAAAAGAAGGGTAAAAAGTCAATAATCCATAACGAAAACTTGAATTGTACTACTTCTTACTGGCTATTACATTAACTTAGAAGCTGCATCTGTGTTCTACTATGGTGCTTTTAGAGTCTCCGCATACCGCAGCACGCGACGTAGCTTGGCAGACGATAAGTACAACCGTTTCAGAGAGAAGAGCGGCCAATGTGACGATCTGGCTTTAAGTCGATTCGATAACAAATGACGAAAACTGACGGTTTTCTACGGTTTTTACTACATATGAACACTTTTCACATTCTCACGTGCTACGCGGCTGCTAGTCCTCGTTTCATGTAAAATCTTAAGTTCCTAGCTCATGTCCAAGGCACCAAAGAAGGGTAAAAAGTCAATAATCGATACCTAAAACTTGAATTGTACTACTTCTTACTGGCTATTACATCAACTTAGAAGCTTCATCTGTGTTCTACTATGGTGCTTTTAGTGTCTTCGCATACCGCAGCACGCGACATAGCTTTGCAGACGATAAGTACAACCGTTTCAGAGAGAAGAGCGGCCAATGTGGCGATCTGGCTTTAAGTATATTCGATAACAAATTACGAAAACGGACGAATTTCTTAGGTTTTTACTACATATGAACACTTTTCACATTCTCCCGTGCAACGCAGCTGCTAGTCCTCCTTTCATGCAAAATCTTAAGTTTCTAGCTCATGTCCAAGGCACGAAAGAAGGGTAAAAAGTCAATAATCCATAACGAAAAATTGAATTGTACTACTTCTTACTGGCTATTACATTAACTTAGAAGCTGCATCTGTGTTCTACTATGGTGCTTTTAGAGTCTCCGCTTACCGCAGCACGCGACGTAGCTTGGCAGACGATAAGTACAACCGTTTCAGAGAGAAGAGCGGCCAATGTGACGATCTGGCTTTAAGTCGATTCGATAACAAATGACGAAAACTGACGGATTTCTAAGGTTTTTACTACATATGAACACTTTTCACATACTCCCGCGCAACGCGGCTGTTAGTGCTCCTTTCATGCAAAATCTTAAGTTTCTAGCTCATGTCCAAGGCACGAAAGAAGGGTAAAAAGTCAATAATCCATAATGAAAACTTGAATTGTACTACTTCTTACTGGCTATTACATTAACTTAGAAGCTGCATCTGTGTTCTACTATGGTGCTTTTAGAGTCTCCGCTTACCGCAGCACGCGACGTAGCTTGGCAGACGATAAGTACAACGGTTTCAGAGAGAAGAGCGGCCAATGTGACGATCTGGCTTTCAGTCGATTCGATAACAAATGACGAAAACTGACGGTTTTCTACGGTTTTTACTACATATGAACACTTTTCACATTCTCACGTGCAACGCGGCTGCTAATCCTCCTTTCATGAAAAATCTTAAGTTCCTAGCTCATGTCCAAGGCACGAAAGAAGGGTGAAAAGTAAATAATCCATAACTAATACTTGAATTGTACTACATCTTACTGGCTATTACATCAACTTAGAAGCTTCATCTGTGTCATACTATGGTGCTTTTAGTGTCTCAGCATACCGCAGCACGCGACATAACTTGGCAGGCGATAAGTACAACCGTTTCAGAGAGAAGAGAGGCCAATGTGACGATCTGGCTTTAAGTCGATTCGATAACAAATGACGAAAACGGACGGTTTTCTAAGGTTTTTACTACATATGAACACTTTTCACATTCTCCCGTGCAACGCGGCTGCCAGTCCTCCTTTCATGCAAAATCTTAAGTTCCTAGCTCATGTCCAAGGCACCAAAGAAGGGTAAAAAGTCAATAATCGATACCTAAAATTTGAATTTTACTACTTCTTACTGGCTATTACATCAACTTAGAAGCTTCATCTGTGTTCTACTATGGTGCTTTTAGTGTCTCCGCATACCGCAGCACGCGACATAGCTTTGCAGACGATAAGTACAACCGTTTCAGAGAGAAGAGCGGCCAATGTGGCGATCTGGCTTTAAGTCGATTCGATAACAAATGACGAAAACGGACGGATTTCTCAGGTTTTTACTACATATGAACACTTTTCACATTCTCCACTGCAACGCGGCTGCTAGTCTTCCTTTCATGCAAAATCTTAAGTTCCTAGCTCATGTCCAAGGCACCAAAGAAGGGTAAAAAAGTAAATAATCCATAGCTAAAACATGAATTGTACTACTTCTTACTGGCTATTACATCAACGTAGAAGCATCATCTGTGTTCTACTATGGTGCTTTTAGAGTCTCCGCATACCGCAGCACGCGACATAGCTTGGCAGACGGTAAGTACAACCGTTTCAGAGAGAAGAGCGGCCAATGTGACGATCTGGCTTTAAGTCGATTCGATAACAAATGACGAAAACAGACGGATTTCTAAGGTTTTTACTACATATGAACACTTTTCACACACTCCCGTGCAACGCGGCTGCTAGTCCTCCTTTCATGCAAAATCTTAAGTTTCTAGCTCATGTCCAAGGCACGAAAGAAGGGTAAAAAGTCAATAATCCATAACGAAAACTTGAATTGTACTACTTCTTACTGGCTATTACATTAACTTAGAACCTGCATCTGTGTTCTACTATGGTGCTTTTAGAGTCTCCGCATACCGCAGCACGCGACGTAGCTTGGCAGACGATAAGTACAACCGTTTCAGAGAGAAGAGCGGCCAATGTGACGATCTGGCTTTAAGTCGATTCGATAACAAATGACGAAAACTGACGGTTTTCTACGGTTTTTACTACATATGAACACTTTTCACATTCTCCCGTGCAACGCGGCTGCTAGTCCTCCTTTCATGCAAAATCTTAAGTTCCTAGCTCATGTCCAAGGCACCAAAGAAGGGTAAAAAGTCAATAATCCAGAACTAAAACTTGAATTTTACTACTTCTTACTGGCTATTACATCAACTTAGAAGCTTCATCTGTGTTCTACTATGGTGCTTTTAGTGTCTTCGCATACCGCAGCACGCGACATAGCTTTGCAGACGATAAGTACAACCGTTTCAGAGAGAAGAGCGGCCAATGTGGCGATCTGGCTTTAAGTGTATTCGATAACAAATTACGAAAACGGACAAATTTCTTAGGTTTTTACTACATATGAACACTTTTCACATTCTCCCGTGCAACGCAGCTGCTAGTCCTCCTTTCATGCAAAATCTTAAGTTTCTAGCTCATGTCCAAGGCACGAAAGAAGGGCAAAAAGTCAATAATCCATAACGAAAACTTGAATTGCACTACTTCTTACTGGCTATTACATTAACTTAGAAGCTGCATCTGTGTTCTACTATGGTGCTTTTAGAGTCTCCGCTTACCGCAGCACGCGACGTAGCTTGGCAGACGATAAGTACAACCGTTTCAGAGAGAAGAGCGGCCAATGTGACGATCTGGCTTTAAGTCGTTTCGATAACAAATTACGAAAACTGACGGTTTTCTACGGTTTTTACTACATATGAACACTTTTCACATTCTCCCGTGCAACGCGGCTGCTAGTCCTCCTTTCATGCAAAATCTTAAGTTCCTAGCTCATGTCCAAGGCACCAAAGAAGGGTAAAAAGTCAATAATCGATACCTAAAACTTGAATTGTACTACTTCTTACTGGCTATTACATCAACTTAGAAGCTTCATCTGTGTTCCACTATGGTGCTTTTAGTGTCTTCGCATACCGCAGCACGCGACATAGCTTTGCAGACGATAAGTAGAACCATTTTAGAGAGAAGAGCGGCCAATGTGACGATTTGGCTTTAAGTCGATTCGCTAACAAATGACGAAAACGGACGGATTTCTCAGGTTTTTACTACATATGAACACTTTTCACATTCTCACGTGCAACGCGGCTGCTAGTCCTCCTTTCATGAAAAATCTTAAGTTCCTAGCTCATGTCCAAGGCACCAAAGAAGGGTAAAAAGTAAATAATCCATAACTAAAACATGAATTGTACTACTTCTTACTGGCTATTACATCAACGTAGAAGCATCATCTGTGTTCTACTATGGTGCTTTTAGAGTCTCCGCATACCGCAGCACGCGACATAGCTTTGCAGACGATAAGTACAACCGTTTCAGAGAGAAGAGCGGCCAATGTGACGATCTGGCTTTAAGTCGATTCGATAACAAATGACGAAAACTGACGGATTTCTAAGGTTTTTACTACATATGAACACTTTTCACATACTCCCGCGCAACGCGGCTGCTAGTCCTCCTTTCATGCAAAATCTTAAGTTTCTAGCTCATGTCCAAGGAACGAAAGAAGGGTAAAAAGTCAATAATCCATAATGAAAACTTGAATTGTACTACTTCTTACTGGCTATTACATTAACTTAGAAGCTGCATCTGTGTTCTACTATGGTGCTTTTAGAGTCTCCGCTTACCACAGCACGCGACGTAGCTTGGCAGACGATAAGTACAACCGTTTCAGAGAGAAGAGCGGCCAATGTGACGATCTGGCTTTAAGTCGATTCGATAACAAATGACGAAAACTGACGGTTTTCTACGGTTTTTACTACATATGAACACTTTTCACATTCTCACGTGCAACGCGGCTGCTAGTCCTCCTTTCATGAAAAATCTTAAGTTCCTAGCTCATGTCCAAGGCACGAAAGAAGGGTAAAAAGTAAATAATCCATAACTAATACTTGAATTGTACTACATCTTACTGGCTATTACATCAACTTAGAAGCTTCATCTGTGTCATACTATGGTGCTTTTAGTGCCTCAGCATACCGCAGCACGCGACATAGCTTGGCAGGCGATAAGTACAACCGTTTCAGAGAGAAGAGAGGCCAATGTGACGATCTGGCTTTAAGTCGATTCGATAACAAATGACGAAAACGGACGGTTTTCTAAGGTTTTTACTACATATGAACACTTTTCACATTCTCCCGTGCAACGCGGCTGCTAGTCCTCCTTTCATGCAAAATCTGAAGTTCCTAGCTCATGTCCAAGGCACCAAAGAAGGGTAAAAAGTCAATAATCGATACCTAAAACTTGAATTTTACTACTTCTTACTGGCTATTACATCAACTTAGAAGCTTCATCTGTGTTCTACTATGGTGCTTTTAGTGTGTCCGCATACCGCAGCACGCGACATAATTTTGCAGACGATAAGTACAACCGTTTCAGAGAGAAGAGCGGCCAATGTGACGATCTGGCTTTAAGTCGATTCGATAACAAATGACGAACACGGACGGATTTCTCAGGTTTTTTCTACATATGAACACTTTTCACATTCTCGCGTGCAACGACGCTGCTAGTCCTCCTTTCATGACATATCTTAAGTTCCTAGCTCATGTCCAAGGCACCAAAGAAGGGTAAAAAGTAAATAATCCATAACTAAAACTTGAATTGTACTACTTCTTACTGGCTATTACATCAACTTAGAAGCTTCATCTGTGTTCTACTATGGTGCTTTTAGTGTCTCCGCATACCGCAGCACGCGACACAGCTTTGCAGACGATAAATGTAACCGTTTCAGACAGAAGAGCGGCCAATGTGACGATCTGGCTTTAAGTCGATTCGATAACAAATGACGAAAACAGACGGATTTCTAAGGTTATTACTACATATGAACACTTTCCACATACTCCCGCGCAACGCGGCTGCTAGTCCTCCTTTCATGCAAAATCTTAAGTTTCTAGCTCATGTCCAAGGCACAAAGGAAGGGTAAAAAGTCAATAATCCATAACGAAAACTTGAATTGTACTACTTCTTACTGGCTATTACATTAACTTAGAAGCTGCATCTGTGTTCTACTATGGTGCTTTTAGAGTCTCCGCATACCGCAGCACGCGACGTAGCTTGGCAGACGATAAGTACAACCGTTTCAGAGAGAAGAGCGGCCAATGTGACGATCTGGCTTTAAGTCGATTCGATAACAAATGACGAAAACTGACGGTTTTCTACGGTTTTTACTACATATGAACACTTTTCACATTCTCCCGTGCAACGCGGCTGCCAGTCCTCCTTTCATGCAAAATCTTAAGTTCCTAGCTCATGTCCAAGGCACCAAAGAAGGGTAAAAAGTCAATAATCGATACCTAAAACTTGAATTGTACTACTTCTTACTGGCTATTACATCAACTTAGAAGCTTCATCTGTGTTCTACTATGGTGCTTTTAGTGTCTTCGCATACCGCAGCACGCGACATAGCTTTGCAGACGATAAGTACAACCGTTTCAGAGAGAAGAGCGGCCAATGTGACGATCTGGCTTTAAGTCGATTCGATAACAAATGACGAAAACTGACGGTTTTCTACGGTTTTTACTACATATGAACACTTTTCACATTCTCACGTGCAACGCGGCTGCTAGTCCTCCTTTCATGAAAAATCTTAAGTTCCTAGCTCATGTCCAAGGCACGAAAGAAGGGTAAAAAGTAAATAATCCATAACTAATACTTGAATTGTACTACATCTTACTGGGTATTACATCAACTTAGAAGCTTCATCTGTGTCATACTATGGTGCTTTTAGTGTCTCAGCATACCGCAGCACGCGACATAGCTTGGCAGGCGATAAGTACAACCGTTTCAGAGAGAAGAGAGGCCAATGTGACGATCTGGCTTTAAGTCGATTCGATAACAAATGACGAAAACTGACGGTTTTCTACGGTTTTTACTACATATGAACACTTTTCACATTCTCCCGTGCAACGCGGCTGCTAGTCCTCCTTTCATGCAAAATCTTAAGTTCCTAGCTCATGTCCAAGGCACCAAAGAAGGGTAAAAAGTCAATAATCCAGAACTAAAACTTGAATTGTACTACTTCTTACTGGCTATTACATTAACTTAGAAGCTGCATCTGTGTTCTACTATGGTGCTTTTAGAGTCTCCGCATACCGCAGCACGCGACGTAGCTTGGCAGACGATAAGTACAACCGTTTCAGAGAGAAGAGCGGATAATGTGACGATCTGGCTTTAAGTCGATTCGATAACAAATGACGAAAACTGACGGTTTTCTACGGTTTTTACTACATATGAACACTTTTCACATTCTCCCGTGCAACGCGGCTGCTAGTCCTCCTTTCATGCAAAATCTTAAGTTCCTAGCTCATGTCCAAGGCACCAAAGAAGGGTAAAAAGTCAATAATCCAGAACTAAAACTTGAATTTTACTACTTCTTACTGGCTATTACATCAACATAGAAGCTTCATCTGTGTTCTACTATGGTGCTTTTAGTGTCTTCGCATACCGCAGCACGCGACATAGCTTTGCAGACGATAAGTACAACCATTTTAGAGAGAAGAGCGGCCAATGTGACGATTTGGATTTAAGTCGATTCGATAACAAACGACGAAAACGGACGGATTTCTCAGGTTTTTACTACATATGAACACTTTTCACATTCTCACGTGCAACGCGGCTGCTAGTCCTCGTTTCATGTAAAATCTTAAGTTCCTAGCTCATGTCCAAGGCACGAAAGAAGGGTAAAAACTCAATAATCCATAACGAAAACTTGAATTGTACTACTTCTTACTGGCAATTACATCAACTTAGAAGCTTCATCTGTGTTCTAATATGGTGCTTTTAGTGTCTCCGCATACCGCAGCACGCGACATAATTTTGCAGACGATAAGTACAACCGTTTCAGAGAGAAGAGCGGCCAATGTGACGATCTGGCTTTAAGTCGATTCGATAACAAATGACGAACACGGACGGATTTCTCAGGTTTTTTCTACATATGAACACTTTTTACATTCTCGCGTGCAACGAGGCTGCTAGTCCTCCTTTCATGAAATATCTTAAGTTCCAAGCTCATGTCCAAGGCACCAAAGAAGGGTAAAAAGTTAATAATCGATGCCTAAAACTTGAATTGTACTACTTCTTACTGGCTATTACATCAACTTAGAAGCTTCATCTGTGTTCTACTATGGTGCTTTTACTGTCTTCGCATACCGCAGCACGCGACATAGCTTTGCAGACGATAAGTACAACCGTTTCAGAGAGAACAGCGGCCAATGTGACGATCTGGCTTTAAGTCGATTCGATAACAAATGACGAAAACTGACGGATTTCTAAGGTTTTTACTACATATGAACACTTTTCACATACTCCCGCGCAACGCGGCTGCTAGTCCTCCTTTCATGCAAAATCTTAAGTTTCTAGCTCATGTCCAAGGAACGAAAGAAGGGTAAAAAGTCAATAATCCATAATGAAAACTTGAATTGTACTACTTCTTACTGGCTATTACATTAACTTAGAAGCTGCATCTGTGTTCTACTATGGTGCTTTTAGAGTCTCCGCTTACCACAGCACGCGACGTAGCTTGGCAGACGATAAGTACAACCGTTTCAGAGAGAAGAGCGGCCAATGTGACGATCTGGCTTTAAGTCGATTCGATAACAAATGACGAAAACTGACGGTTTTCTACGGTTTTTACTACATATGAACACTTTTCACATTCTCACGTGCAACGCGGCTGCTAGTCCTCCTTTCATGAAAAATCTTAAGTTCCTAGCTCATGTCCAAGGCACGAAAGAAGGGTAAAAAGTAAATAATCCATAACTAATACTTGAATTGTACTACATCTTACTGGCTATTACATCAACTTAGAAGCTTCATCTGTGTCATACTATGGTGCTTTTAGTGCCTCAGCATACCGCAGCACGCGACATAGCTTGGCAGGCGATAAGTACAACCGTTTCAGAGAGAAGAGAGGCCAATGTGACGATCTGGCTTTAAGTCGATTCGATAACAAATGACGAAAACGGACGGTTTTCTAAGGTTTTTACTACATATGAACACTTTTCACATTCTCCCGTGCAACGCGGCTGCTAGTCCTCCTTTCATGCAAAATCTGAAGTTCCTAGCTCATGTCCAAGGCACCAAAGAAGGGTAAAAAGTCAATAATCGATACCTAAAACTTGAATTTTACTACTTCTTACTGGCTATTACATCAACTTAGAAGCTTCATCTGTGTTCTACTATGGTGCTTTTAGTGTGTCCGCATACCGCAGCACGCGACATAATTTTGCAGACGATAAGTACAACCGTTTCAGAGAGAAGAGCGGCCAATGTGACGATCTGGCTTTAAGTCGATTCGATAACAAATGACGAACACGGACGGATTTCTCAGGTTTTTTCTACATATGAACACTTTTCACATTCTCGCGTGCAACGACGCTGCTAGTCCTCCTTTCATGACATATCTTAAGTTCCTAGCTCATGTCCAAGGCACCAAAGAAGGGTAAAAAGTAAATAATCCATAACTAAAACTTGAATTGTACTACTTCTTACTGGCTATTACATCAACTTAGAAGCTTCATCTGTGTTCTACTATGGTGCTTTTAGTGTCTCCGCATACCGCAGCACGCGACACAGCTTTGCAGACGATAAATGTAACCGTTTCAGACAGAAGAGCGGCCAATGTGACGATCTGGCTTTAAGTCGATTCGATAACAAATGACGAAAACAGACGGATTTCTAAGGTTATTACTACATATGAACACTTTCCACATACTCCCGCGCAACGCGGCTGCTAGTCCTCCTTTCATGCAAAATCTTAAGTTTCTAGCTCATGTCCAAGGCACAAAGGAAGGGTAAAAAGTCAATAATCCATAACGAAAACTTGAATTGTACTACTTCTTACTGGCTATTACATTAACTTAGAAGCTGCATCTGTGTTCTACTATGGTGCTTTTAGAGTCTCCGCATACCGCAGCACGCGACGTAGCTTGGCAGACGATAAGTACAACCGTTTCAGAGAGAAGAGCGGCCAATGTGACGATCTGGCTTTAAGTCGATTCGATAACAAATGACGAAAACTGACGGTTTTCTACGGTTTTTACTACATATGAACACTTTTCACATTCTCCCGTGCAACGCGGCTGCCAGTCCTCCTTTCATGCAAAATCTTAAGTTCCTAGCTCATGTCCAAGGCACCAAAGAAGGGTAAAAAGTCAATAATCGATACCTAAAACTTGAATTGTACTACTTCTTACTGGCTATTACATCAACTTAGAAGCTTCATCTGTGTTCTACTATGGTGCTTTTAGTGTCTTCGCATACCGCAGCACGTGACATAGCTTTGCAGACGATAAGTACAACCGTTTCAGAGAGAAGAGCGGCCAATGTGACGATCTGGCTTTAAGTCGATTCGATAACAAATGACGAAAACTGACGGTTTTCTACGGTTTTTACTACATATGAACACTTTTCACATTCTCACGTGCAACGCGGCTGCTAGTCCTCCTTTCATGAAAAATCTTAAGTTCCTAGCTCATGTCCAAGGCACGAAAGAAGGGTAAAAAGTAAATAATCCATAACTAATACTTGAATTGTACTACATCTTACTGGGTATTACATCAACTTAGAAGCTTCATCTGTGTCATACTATGGTGCTTTTAGTGTCTCAGCATACCGCAGCACGCGACATAGCTTGGCAGGCGATAAGTACAACCGTTTCAGAGAGAAGAGAGGCCAATGTGACGATCTGGCTTTAAGTCGATTCGATAACAAATGACGAAAACTGACGGTTTTCTACGGTTTTTACTACATATGAACACTTTTCACATTCTCCCGTGCAACGCGGCTGCTAGTCCTCCTTTCATGCAAAATCTTAAGTTCCTAGCTCATGTCCAAGGCACCAAAGAAGGGTAAAAAGTCAATAATCCAGAACTAAAACTTGAATTGTACTACTTCTTACTGGCTATTACATTAACTTAGAAGCTGCATCTGTGTTCTACTATGGTGCTTTTAGAGTCTCCGCATACCGCAGCACGCGACGTAGCTTGGCAGACGATAAGTACAACCGTTTCAGAGAGAAGAGCGGATAATGTGACGATCTGGCTTTAAGTCGATTCGATAACAAATGACGAAAACTGACGGTTTTCTACGGTTTTTACTACATATGAACACTTTTCACATTCTCCCGTGCAACGCGGCTGCTAGTCCTCCTTTCATGCAAAATCTTAAGTTCCTAGCTCATGTCCAAGGCACCAAAGAAGGGTAAAAAGTCAATAATCCAGAACTAAAACTTGAATTTTACTACTTCTTACTGGCTATTACATCAACATAGAAGCTTCATCTGTGTTCTACTATGGTGCTTTTAGTGTCTTCGCATACCGCAGCACGCGACATAGCTTTGCAGACGATAAGTACAACCATTTTAGAGAGAAGAGCGGCCAATGTGACGATTTGGATTTAAGTCGATTCGATAACAAACGACGAAAACGGACGGATTTCTCAGGTTTTTACTACATATGAACACTTTTCACATTCTCACGTGCAACGCGGCTGCTAGTCCTCGTTTCATGTAAAATCTTAAGTTCCTAGCTCATGTCCAAGGCACGAAAGAAGGGTAAAAACTCAATAATCCATAACGAAAACTTGAATTGTACTACTTCTTACTGGCAATTACATCAACTTAGAAGCTTCATCTGTGTTCTAATATGGTGCTTTTAGTGTCTCCGCATACCGCAGCACGCGACATAATTTTGCAGACGATAAGTACAACCGTTTCAGAGAGAAGAGCGGCCAATGTGACGATCTGGCTTTAAGTCGATTCGATAACAAATGACGAACACGGACGGATTTCTCAGGTTTTTTCTACATATGAACACTTTTTACATTCTCGCGTGCAACGAGGCTGCTAGTCCTCCTTTCATGAAATATCTTAAGTTCCTAGCTCATGTCCAAGGCACCAAAGAAGGGTAAAAAGTTAATAATCGATGCCTAAAACTTGAATTGTACTACTTCTTACTGGCTATTACATCAACTTAGAAGCTTCATCTGTGTTCTACTATGGTGCTTTTACTGTCTTCGCATACCGCAGCACGCGACATAGCTTTGCAGACGATAAGTACAACCGTTTCAGAGAGAACAGCGGCCAATGTGACGATCTGGCTTTAAGTCGATTCGATAACAAATGACGAAAACTGACGGATTTCTAAGGTTTTTACTACATATGAACACTTTTCACATACTCCCGCGCAACGCGGCTGCTAGTCCTCCTTTCATGCAAAATCTTAAGTTTCTAGCTCATGTCCAAGGAACGAAAGAAGGGTAAAAAGTCAATAATCCATAATGAAAACTTGAATTGTACTACTTCTTACTGGCTATTACATTAACTTAGAAGCTGCATCTGTGTTCTACTATGGTGCTTTTAGAGTCTCCGCTTACCACAGCACGCGACGTAGCTTGGCAGACGATAAGTACAACCGTTTCAGAGAGAAGAGCGGCCAATGTGACGATCTGGCTTTAAGTCGATTCGATAACAAATGACGAAAACTGACGGTTTTCTACGGTTTTTACTACATATGAACACTTTTCACATTCTCACGTGCAACGCGGCTGCTAGTCCTCCTTTCATGAAAAATCTTAAGTTCCTAGCTCATGTCCAAGGCACGAAAGAAGGGTAAAAAGTAAATAATCCATAACTAATACTCGAATTGTACTACATCTTACTGGCTATTACATCAACTTAGAAGCTTAATCTGTGTCATACTATGGTGCTTTTAGTGCCTCAGCATACCGCAGCACGCGACATAGCTTGGCAGGCGATAAGTACAACCGTTTCAGAGAGAAGAGAGGCCAATGTGACGATCTGGCTTTAAGTCGATTCGATAACAAATGACGAAAACGGACGGTTTTCTAAGGTTTTTACTACATATGAACACTTTTCACATTCTCCCGTGCAACGCGGCTGCTAGTCCTCCTTTCATGCAAAATCTGAAGTTCCTAGCTCATGTCCAAGGCACCAAAGAAGGGTAAAAAGTCAATAATCGATACCTAAAACTTGAATTTTACTACTTCTTACTGGCTATTACATCAACTTAGAAGCTTCATCTGTGTTCTACTATGGTGCTTTTAGTGTCTCCGCAGACCGCAGCACGCGACATAATTTTGCAGACGATAAGTACAACCGTTTCAGAGAGAAGAGCGGCCAATGTGACGATCTGGCTTTAAGTCGATTCGATAACAAATGACGAACACGGACGGATTTCTCAGGTTTTTTCTACATATGAACACTTTTCACACTCTCGCGTGCAACGACGCTGCTAGTCCTCCTTTCATGACATATCTTAAGTTCCTAGCTCATGTCCAAGGCACCAAAGAAGGGTAAAAAGTAAATAATCCATAACTAAAACTTGAATTGTACTACTTCTTACTGGCTATTACATCAACTTAGAAGCTTCATCTGTGTTCTACTATGGTGCTTTTAGTGTCTCCGCATACCGCAGCACGCGACATAGCTTTGCAGACGATAAATGTAACCGTTTCAGACAGAAGAGCGGCCAATGTGACGATCTGGCTTTAAGTCGATTCGATAACAAATGACGAAAACAGACGGATTTCTAAGGTTATTACTACATATGAACACTTTCCACATACTCCCGCGCAACGCGGCTGCTAGTCCTCCTTTCATGCAAAATCTTAAGTTTCTAGCTCATGTCCAAGGCACGAAAGAAGGGTAAAAAGTCAATAATCCATAACGAAAACTTGAATTGTACTACTTCTTACTGGCTATTACATTAACTTAGAAGCTGCATCTGTGTTCTACTATGGTGCTTTTAGAGTCTCCGCATACCGCAGCACGCGACGTAGCTTGGCAGACGATAAGTACAACCGTTTCAGAGAGAAGAGCGGCCAATGTGACGATCTGGCTTTAAGTCGATTCGATAACAAATGACGAAAACTGACGGTTTTCTACGGTTTTTACTACATATGAACACTTTTCACATTCTCCCGTGCAACGCGGCTGCTAGTCCTCCTTTCATGCAAAATCTTAAGTTCCTAGCTCATGTCCAAGGCACCAAAGAAGGGTAAAAAGTCAATAATCGATACCTAAAACTTGAATTGTACTACTTCTTACTGGCTATTACATCAACTTAGAAGCTTCATCTGTGTTCTACTATGGTGCTTTTAGTGTCTTCGCATACCGCAGCACGCGACATAGCTTTGCAGACGATAAGTAGAACCATTTTAGAGAGAAGAGCAGCCAATGTGACGATTTGGCTGTAAGTCGATTCGATAACAAATGACAAAAACGGACGGATTTCTAAGGTTTTTACTACATATGAACACTTTTCACATTCTCACGTGCAACGCGGCTGCTAGTCCTCCTTTCATGAAAAATCTTAAGTTTCTAGCTCATGTCCAAGGCACCAAAGAAGGGTAAAAAGTCAATAATCCATAACTAAAACATGAATTGTACTACTTCTTACTGGCTATTACATCAATTTAGAAGCATCATCTGTGTTCTACTATGGTGCTTTTCGTGCCTTCGCATACCGCAGCACGCGACATAGCTTTGCAGACGATAAGTACAACCATTTTAGAGAGAAGAGCGGCCAATGTGACGATTTGGCTTTAAGTCGATTCGATAACAAATGACGAAAACGGACGGATTTCTCAGGTTTTTACTACATATGAACACTTTTCACATTCTCACGTGCAACGCGGCTGCTAGTCCTCCTTTCATGCAAAATCTTAAGTTCCTAGCTCATGTCCAAGGCACCAAAGAAGGGTAAAAAGTCAATAATCGATACCTAGAACTTGAATTGTACTACTTCTTACTGGCTATTACATCAACTTAGAAGCTTCATCTGTGTTCTACTATGGTGCTTTTAGTGTCTTCGCACACCGCAGCACGCGACATAGCTTTGCAGACGATAAGTACAACCGTTTCAGAGAGAAGAGCGGCCAATGTGGCGATCTGGCATTAAGTATATTCGATAACAAATTACGAAAACGAACGAATTTCTTAGGTTTTTACTACATATGAACACTTTTCACATTCTCCCGTGCAACGCGGCTGCTAGTCCTCCTTTCATGCAAAATCTTAAGTTTCTAGCTCATGTCCAAGGCGCGAAAGAAGGGTGAAAAGTCAATAATCCATAACTAAACCTTGAATTGTACTACTTCTTACTGGCTATTACATTAACTTAGAAGCTTCATCTGTGTTCTGCTATGGTGCTTTTGGAGTCTCCGCATACCGCAGCACGCGACATAGCTTGGCAGACGATAAGTACAACCGTTTCAGAGAGAAGAGCGGCCAATGTGACGATCTGGCTTTAAGTCGATTCGATAACAAATTACGAAAACGGACGGATTTCTCAGGTTTTTAGAACATATGAACAATTTTCACATTCTCACGTGCAACGCGGCTGCTAGTCCTCCTTTCATGAAAAATCTTAAGTTCCTAGCTCATGTCCAAGGCACCAAAGAAGGGTAAAAAGTAAATAATCCATAACTAAAACTTGAACTGTACTACTTCTTACTGGCTATTACATCAACTTAGAAGCTTCATCTGTGTTCTACTATGGTGCTTTTAGTGTCTCCGCATACCGCAGCACGCGACATAGCTTTGCAGACGATAAGTACACCGTTTCAGAGAGAAGAGCGGCCAATGTGGCGATCTGGCTTTAAGTCGATTCGATAACAAATGACGAAATCGGACGGATTTCTCAGGTTTTTACTACATATGAACACTTTTCACATTCTCACGTGCAACGCGGCTGCTAGTCTTCCTTTCATGCAAAATCTTAAGTTCCTAGCTCATGTCCAAGGCACCAAAGAAGGGTAAAAAGTCAATAATCCATAACTAAAACATGAATTGTACTACTTCTTACTGGCTATTACATCAACGTAGAAGCATCATCTGTGTTCTACTATGGTGCTTTTAGAGTCTCCGCATACCGCAGCACGCGACATAGCTTGGCAGACGATAAGTACAACCGTTTCAGAGAGAAGAGCGGCCAATGTGACGATCTGGCTTTAAGTCGATTCGATAACAAATGACGAAAACAGACGGATTTCTAAGGTTTTTACTACATATGAACACTTTTCACATACTCCCGCGCAACGCGGCTGCTAGTCCTCCTTTCATGCAAAATCTTAAGTTTCTAGCTCATGTCCAAGGCACGAAAGAAGGGTAAAAAGTCAATAATCCATAACGAAAACTTGAATTGTACTACTTCTTACTGGCTATTACATTAACTTAGAAGCTGCATCTGTGTTCTACTATGGTGCCTTTAGAGTCTCCGCATACCGCAGCACGCGACGTAGCTTGGCAGACGATAAGTTCAACCGTTTCAGAGAGAAGAGCGGCCAATGTGACGATCTGGCTATAAGTCGATTCGATAACAAATGACGAAAACTGACGGTTTTCTACGGTTTTTACTACATATGAACACTTTTCATATTCTCCCGTGCAACGCGGCTGCTAGTCCTCCTTTCATGCAAAATCTTAAGTTCCTAGCTCATATCCAAGGCACCAAAGAAGGGTAAAAAGTCAATAATCGATACCTAAAACTTGAATTGTACTACTTCTTACTGGCTATTACATCAATTTAGAAGCTTCATCTGTGTTCTACTATGGTGCTTTTAGTGTCTTCGCATACCGCAGCACGCGACATAGCTTTTCAGACGAGAAGTAGAACCATTTTAGAGAGAAGAGCGGCCAATGTGACGATTTGGCTTTAAGTCGATTCGATAACAAATGACGAAAACGGACAGATTTCTCAGGTTTTTACTACATATGAACACTTTTCACATTCTCACGTGCAACGAGGCTGCTAGTCCTCCTTTCATGAAAAATCTTAAGTTCCTAGCTCATGTCCAAGGCACCAAAGAAGGGTAAAAAGTCAATAATCCATAACTAAAACATGAATTGTACTACTTCTTACTGGCTACTACATCAACTTAGAAGCATCATCTGTGTTCTACTATGGTGCTTTTAGTGTCTCCGCATACCGCAGCACGCGACATAGCTTTGCAGACGATAAGTACAACCGTTTCAGAGAGAAGAGCGGCCAATGTGACGAATTGGCTTTAAGTCGAATCGATAACAAATAACGAACACGGACGGATTTCTCAGGTTTTTTCTACATATGAACACTTTTCACATTCTCGCGTGCAACGCGGCTGCTAGTCCTCCTTTCATGAAAAATCTTAAGTTCCTAGCTCATGTCCAAGGCACGAAAGAAGGGTAAAAAGTAAATAATCCATAACTAATACTTGAATTGTACTACTTCTTACTGGCTAGTATATCAACTTAAAGCTTCATATGTGTTCTACTATGGTGCTTTTAGTGTCTTAGCCTACCGCAGCACGCGACATAGCTTGGCAGGCGATAAGTACAACCGTTTCAGAGAGAAGAGCGGCCAATGTGACGATCTGGCTTTAAGTCGATTCGATAACAAATGACGAAAACGGACGGTTTTCTAAGGTTTTTACTACATATGAACACTTATCACATTCTCCCGTGCAACGCGGCTGCTAGTCCTCCTTTCATTCAAAATCTTAAGTTCCTAGCTCATGTCCAAGGCACCAAAGAAGGGTAAAAAGTCAATAATCCAGAACTAAAACTTGAATTTTACTACTTCTTACTGGCTATTACATCAACTTAGAAGCTTCATCTGTGTTCTACTATGGTGCTTTTAGTGTCTTCGCATACCGCAGCACGCGACATAGCTTTGCAGACGATAAGTACAACCGTTTCAGAGAGAAGAGCGGCCAATGTGACGATCTGGCTTTAAGTCGATTCGATAACAAATGACGAAAACTGACGGTTTTCTACGGTTTTTACTACATATGAACACTTTTCACATTCTCCCGTGCAACGCGGCTGCTAGTCCTCCTTTCATGCAAAATCTTAAGTTCCTAGCTCATGTCCAAGGCACCAAAGAAGGGTAAAAAGTCAATAATCGATACCTAAAACTTGAATTGTACTACTTCTTACTGGCTATTACATCAACTTAGAAGCTTCATCTGTGTTCTACTATGGTGCTTTTAGTGTCTTCGCATACCGCAGCACGCGACATAGCTTTGCAGACGATAAGTAGAACCATTTTAGAGAGAAGAGCAGCCAATGTGACGATTTGGCTGTAAGTCGATTCGATAACAAATGACAAAAACGGACGGATTTCTAAGGTTTTTACTACATATGAACACTTTTCACATTCTCACGTGCAACGCGGCTGCTAGTCCTCCTTTCATGAAAAATCTTAAGTTTCTAGCTCATGTCCAAGGCACCAAAGAAGGGTAAAAAGTCAATAATCCATAACTAAAACATGAATTGTACTACTTCTTACTGGCTATTACATCAATTTAGAAGCATCATCTGTGTTCTACTATGGTGCTTTTCGTGTCTTCGCATACCGCAGCACGCGACATAGCTTTGCAGACGATAAGTACAACCATTTTAGAGAGAAGAGCGGCCAATGTGACGATTTGGCTTTAAGTCGATTCGATAACAAATGACGAAAACGGACGGATTTCTCAGGTTTTTACTACATATGAACACTTTTCACATTCTCACGTGCAACGCGGCTGCTAGTCCTCCTTTCATGCAAAATCTTAAGTTCCTAGCTCATGTCCAAGGCACCAAAGAAGGGTAAAAAGTCAATAATCGATACCTAGAACTTGAATTGTACTACTTCTTACTGGCTATTACATCAACTTAGAAGCTTCATCTGTGTTCTACTATGGTGCTTTTAGTGTCTTCGCACACCGCAGCACGCGACATAGCTTTGCAGACGATAAGTACAACCGTTTCAGAGAGAAGAGCGGCCAATGTGGCGATCTGGCATTAAGTATATTCGATAACAAATTACGAAAACGAACGAATTTCTTAGGTTTTTACTACATATGAACACTTTTCACATTCTCCCGTGCAACGCGGCTGCTAGTCCTCCTTTCATGCAAAATCTTAAGTTTCTAGCTCATGTCCAAGGCGCGAAAGAAGGGTGAAAAGTCAATAATCCATAACTAAACCTTGAATTGTACTACTTCTTACTGGCTATTACATTAACTTAGAAGCTTCATCTGTGTTCTGCTATGGTGCTTTTGGAGTCTCCGCATACCGCAGCACGCGACATAGCTTGGCAGACGATAAGTACAACCGTTTCAGAGAGAAGAGCGGCCAATGTGACGATCTGGCTTTAAGTCGATTCGATAACAAATTACGAAAACGGACGGATTTCTCAGGTTTTTAGAACATATGAACAATTTTCACATTCTCACGTGCAACGCGGCTGCTAGTCCTCCTTTCATGAAAAATCTTAAGTTCCTAGCTCATGTCCAAGGCACCAAAGAAGGGTAAAAAGTAAATAATCCATAACTAAAACTTGAACTGTACTACTTCTTACTGGCTATTACATCAACTTAGAAGCTTCATCTGTGTTCTACTATGGTGCTTTTAGTGTCTCCGCATACCGCAGCACGCGACATAGCTTTGCAGACGATAAGTACAACCGTTTCAGAGAGAAGAGCGGCCAATGTGGCGATCTGGCTTTAAGTCGATTCGATAACAAATGACGAAATCGGACGGATTTCTCAGGTTTTTACTACATATGAACACTTTTCACATTCTCACGTGCAACGCGGCTGCTAGTCTTCCTTTCATGCAAAATCTTAAGTTCCTAGCTCATGTCCAAGGCACCAAAGAAGGGTAAAAAGTCAATAATCCATAACTAAAACATGAATTGTACTACTTCTTACTGGCTATTACATCAACGTAGAAGCATCATCTGTGTTCTACTATGGTGCTTTTAGAGTCTCCGCATACCGCAGCACGCGACATAGCTTGGCAGACGATAAGTACAACCGTTTCAGAGAGAAGAGCGGCCAATGTGACGATCTGGCTTTAAGTCGATTCGATAACAAATGACGAAAACAGACGGATTTCTAAGGTTTTTACTACATATGAACACTTTTCACATACTCCCGCGCAACGCGGCTGCTAGTCCTCCTTTCATGCAAAATCTTAAGTTTCTAGCTCATGTCCAAGGCACGAAAGAAGGGTAAAAAGTCAATAATCCATAACGAAAACTTGAATTGTACTACTTCTTACTGGCTATTACATTAACTTAGAAGCTGCATCTGTGTTCTACTATGGTGCCTTTAGAGTCTCCGCATACCGCAGCACGCGACGTAGCTTGGCAGACGATAAGTTCAACCGTTTCAGAGAGAAGAGCGGCCAATGTGACGATCTGGCTATAAGTCGATTCGATAACAAATGACGAAAACTGACGGTTTTCTACGGTTTTTACTACATATGAACACTTTTCATATTCTCCCGTGCAACGCGGCTGCTAGTCCTCCTTTCATGCAAAATCTTAAGTTCCTAGCTCATATCCAAGGCACCAAAGAAGGGTAAAAAGTCAATAATCGATACCTAAAACTTGAATTGTACTACTTCTTACTGGCTATTACATCAATTTAGAAGCTTCATCTGTGTTCTACTATGGTGCTTTTAGTGTCTTCGCATACCGCAGCACGCGACATAGCTTTTCAGACGAGAAGTAGAACCATTTTAGAGAGAAGAGCGGCCAATGTGACGATTTGGCTTTAAGTCGATTCGATAACAAATGACGAAAACGGACAGATTTCTCAGGTTTTTACTACATATGAACACTTTTCACATTCTCACGTGCAACGAGGCTGCTAGTCCTCCTTTCATGAAAAATCTTAAGTTCCTAGCTCATGTCCAAGGCACCAAAGAAGGGTAAAAAGTCAATAATCCATAACTAAAACATGAATTGTACTACTTCTTACTGGCTACTACATCAACTTAGAAGCATCATCTGTGTTCTACTATGGTGCTTTTAGTGTCTCCGCATACCGCAGCACGCGACATAGCTTTGCAGACGATAAGTACAACCGTTTCAGAGAGAAGAGCGGCCAATGTGACGAATTGGCTTTAAGTCGAATCGATAACAAATAACGAACACGGACGGATTTCTCAGGTTTTTTCTACATATGAACACTTTTCACATTCTCGCGTGCAACGCGGCTGCTAGTCCTCCTTTCATGAAAAATCTTAAGTTCCTAGCTCATGTCCAAGGCACGAAAGAAGGGTAAAAAGTAAATAATCCATAACTAATACTTGAATTGTACTACTTCTTACTGGCTAGTATATCAACTTAAAGCTTCATATGTGTTCTACTATGGTGCTTTTAGTGTCTTAGCCTACCGCAGCACGCGACATAGCTTGGCAGGCGATAAGTACAACCGTTTCAGAGAGAAGAGCGGCCAATGTGACGATCTGGCTTTAAGTCGATTCGATAACAAATGACGAAAACGGACGGTTTTCTAAGGTTTTTACTACATATGAACACTTATCACATTCTCCCGTGCAACGCGGCTGCTAGTCCTCCTTTCATTCAAAATCTTAAGTTCCTAGCTCATGTCCAAGGCACCAAAGAAGGGTAAAAAGTCAATAATCCAGAACTAAAACTTGAATTTTACTACTTCTTACTGGCTATTACATCAACTTAGAAGCTTCATCTGTGTTCTACTATGGTGCTTTTAGTGTCTTCGCATACCGCAGCACGCGACATAGCTTTGCAGACGATAAGTACAACCGTTTCAGAGAGAAGAGCGGCCAATGTGACGATCTGGCTTTAAGTCGATTCGATAACAAATGACGAAAACTGACGGTTTTCTACGGTTTTTACTACATATGAACACTTTTCACATTCTCCCGTGCAACGCGGCTGCTAGTCCTCCTTTCATGCAAAATCTTAAGTTCCTAGCTCATGTCCAAGGCACCAAAGAAGGGTAAAAAGTCAATAATCCAGAACTAAAACTTGAATTTTACTACTTCTTACTGGCTATTACATCAACTTAGAAGCTTCATCTGTGTTCTACTATGGTGCTTTTAGTGTCTTCGCATACCGCAGCACGCGACATAGCTTTGCAGACGATAAGTACAACCGTTTCAGAGAGAAGAGCGGCCAATGTGGCGATCTGGCTTTAAGTGTATTCGATAACAAATTACGAAAACGGACAAATTTCTTAGGTTTTTACTACATATGAACACTTTTCACATTCTCCCGTGCAACGCAGCTGCTAGTCCTCCTTTCATGCAAAATCTTAAGTTCCTAGCTCATGTCCAAGGCACCAAAGAAGGGTAAAAAGTCAATAATCGATACCTAGAACTTGAATTGTACTACTTCTTACTGGCTATTACATCAACTTAGAAGCTTCATCTGTGTTCTACTATGGTGCTTTTAGTGTCTTCGCACACCGCAGCACGCGACATAGCTTTGCAGACGATAAGTACAACCGTTTCAGAGAGAAGAGCGGCCAATGTGGCGATCTGGCTTTAAGTATATTCGATAACAAATTACGAAAACGGACGAATTTCTTAGGTTTTTACTACATATGAACACTTTTCACATTCTCCACTGCAACGCGGCTGCTAGTCCTCCTTTCATGCAAAATCTTAAGTTTCTAGCTCATGTCCAAGGCGCGAAAGAAGGGTGAAAAGTCAATAATCCATAACTAAACCTTGAATTGTACTACTTCTTACTGGCTATTACATTAACTTAGAAGCTTCATCTGTGTTCTGCTATGGTGCTTTTGGAGTCTCCGCATACCGCAGCACGCGACATAGCTTGGCAGACGATAAGTACAACCGTTTCAGAGAGAAGAGCGGCCAATGTGACGATCTGGCTTTAAGTCGATTCGATAACAAATTACGAAAACGGACGGATTTCTCAGGTTTTTAGTACATATGAACAATTTTCACATTCTCACGTGCAACGCGGCTGCTAGTCCTCCTTTCATGAAAGATCTTAAGTTCCTAGCTCATGTCCAAGGCACCAAAGAAGGGTAAAAAGTAAATAATCCATAACTAAAACTTGAACTGTACTACTTCTTACTGGCTATTACATCAACTTAGAAGCTTCATCTGTGTTCTACTATGGTGCTTTTAGTGTCTCCGCATACCGCAGCACGCGACATAGCTTTGCAGACGATAAGTACAACCGTTTCAGAGAGAAGAGCGGCCAACGTGACGATCTGGCTTTAAGTCAATTCGATAACAAATGACGAAAACAGACGGATTTCTAAGGTTTTTACTACATATGAACACTTTTCACATACTCCCGCGCAACGCGGCTGCTAGTCCTCCTTTCATGCAAAATCTTAAGTTTCTAGCTCATGTCCAAGGCACGAAAGAAGGGTAAAAAGTCAATAATCCATAACGAAAACTTGAATTGTACTACTTCTTACTGGCTATTACATTAACTTATAAGCTGCATCTGTGTTCTACTATGGTGCCTTTAGAGTCTCCGCATACCGCAGCACGCGACGTAGCTTGGCAGACGATAAGTTCAACCGTTTCAGAGAGAAGAGCGGCCAATGTGACGATCTGGCTTTAAGTCGATTCGATAAAAAATGAAGAAAACTGACAGCTTTCTACGGTTTTTACTACATATGAACACTTTTCACATTCTCCCGTGCAACGCGGCTGCTAGTCCTCCTTTCATGCAAAATCTGAAGTTCCTAGCTCATGTCCAAGGCACCAAAGAAGGGTAAAAAGTCAATAATCGATACCTAAAACTTGAATTGTACTACTTCTTACTGGCTATTACATCAACTTAGAAGCTTCATCTGTGTTCTACTATGGTGCTTTTAGTGTCTTCGCATACCGCAGCACGCGACATAGCTTTGCAGACGATAAGTAGAACCATTTTAGAGAGAAGAGCGGCCAATGTGACGATTTGGCTTTAAGTCGATTCGATAACAAATGACGAAAACGGACAGATTTCTCAGGTTTTTACTACATATGAACACTTTTCACATTCTCACGTGCAACGAGGCTGCTAGTCCTCCTTTCATGAAAAATCTTAAGTTCCTAGCTCATGTCCAAGGCACGAAAGAAGGGTAAAAAGTAAATAATCCATAACTAATACTTGAATTGTACTACTTCTTACTGGCTAGTACATCAACTTAGAAGCTTCATATGTGTTCTACTATGGTGCTTTTAGTGTCTCAGCCTACCGCAGCACGCGACATAGCTTGGCAGGCGATAAGTACAACCGTTTCAGACAGAAGAGCGGCCAATGTGACGATCTGGCTTTAAGTCGATTCGATAACAAATGACGAAAACGGACGGTTTTCTAAGGTTTTTACTACATATGAACACTTTTCACATTCTCCCGTGCAACGCGGCTGCTAGTCCTCCTTTCATGCAAAATCTTAAGTTCCTAGCTCATGTCCAAGGCACGAAAGAGGGGTAAAAAGTAAATAATCCAGAACTAAAACTTGAATTTTACTACTTCTTACTGGCTATTACATCAACTTAGAAGCTTCATCTGTGTTCTACTATGGTGCTTTTAGTGTCTTCGCATACCGCAGCACGCGACATAGCTTTGCAGACGATAAGTACAACCGTTTCAGAGAGAAGAGCGGCCAATGTGACGATCTGGCTTTAAGTCGATTCGATAACAAATGACGAAAACGGACGGTTTTCTAAGGTTTTAACTACATATGAACACTTTTCACATTCTCCCGTGCAACGCGGCTGCTAGTCCTCCTTTCATGCAAAATCGTAAGTTCCTAGCTCATGTCCAAGGCATCAAAGAAGGGTAAAAAGTCAATAATCCATAACTAAACCTTGAATTTTACTACTTCTTACTGGCTATTACATTAACTTAGAAGCTGCATCTGTGTTCTACTATGGTGCTTTTGGAGTCTCCGCATACCGCAGCACGCGACATAGCTTGGCAGACGATAAGTACAATCGTTTCAGAGAGAAGAGCGGCCAATGTGACGATCTGGCTTTAAGTCGATTCGATAACAAATTACGAAAACGGACGGATTTATCAGGTTTTTACTACATATGAACAATTTTCACATTCTCACGTTCAACGCGGCTGCTAGTCCTCCTTTCATGAAAAATCTTAAGTTCCTAGCTCATGTCCAAGGCACCAAAGAAGGGTAAAAAGTCAATAATCCATAACTAAAACTTGAACTCTACTACTTCTTACTGGCTATTACATCAACTTAGAAGCTTCATCTGTGTTCTACTATGGTGCTTTTAGTGTCTCCGCATACCGCAGCACGCGACATAGCTTGGCAGACGATAAGTACAACCGTTTCAGGGAGAAGAGCGGCCAATGTGACGATCTGGCTTTAAGTCGATTCGATAACAAATGACGAAAACTGACGGTTTTCTACGGTTTTTACTACATATGAACACTTTTCACATTCTCCCGTGCAACGCGGCTGCTAGTCCTCCTTTCATGCAAAATCTTAAGTTTCTAGCTCATGTCCAAGGCACGAAAGAAGGGTAAAAAGTTTATAATCCATAACGAAAACTTGAATTGTACTACTTCTTACTGGCTATTACATTAATTTAGAAGCTGCATCTGTGTTCTACTATGGTGCTTTTAGAGTCTCCGCATACCGCAGCACGCGACGTAGCTTGGCAAACGATAAGTACAACCGTTTCAGAGAGAAGAGCGGCCAATGTGACGATCTGGCTTTAAGTCGATTCGATAACAAATGACGAAAACTGACGGTTTTCTACGGTTTTTACTACATATGAACACTTTTCACATTCTCCCGTGCAACGCGGCTGCTAGTCCTCCTTTCATGAAAAATCTTAAGTTCCTAGCTCATGTCCAAGGCACCAAAGAAGGGTAAAAAGTCAATAATCGATACCTAAAACTTGAGTTGTACTACTTCTTACTGGCTATTACATCAACTTAGAAGCTTCATCTGTGTTCTACTATGGTGCTTTTAGTGTCTCCGCATACCGCAGCACGCGACATAGCTTGGCAGGCGATAAGTACAACCGTTTCAGAGAGAAGAGCGGCCAATGTGACGATCTGGCTTTAAGTCGATTCGACAACAAATGACGAAAACGGACGGATTTCTCAGGTTTTTACTACATATGAACACTTTTCACATTCTCACGTGCAACGCGGCTGCTAGTCCTCCTTTCATGCAAAATCTTAAGTTCCTAGCTCATGTCCAAGGCACCAAAGAATGGTAAAAAGTCAATAATCCAGAACTAAAACTTGAATTGTACTACTTCTTACTGGCTATTACATCAACTTAGAAGCTTCATCTGTGTTCTACTATGGTGCTTTTAGTGTCTCACCATACCGCAGCACGCGACATAGCTTGGCAGGCGATAAGTACAACCGTTTCAGAGAGAAGAGCGGCCAATGTGACGATCTGGCTTTAAGTCTATTCGATAACAAATGACGAAAATGGACGGTTTTCTAAGGTTTTAACTACATATGAACACTTTTCACATTCTCCCGTGCAACGCGGCTGCTAGTCCTCCTTTCATGCAAAATCTTAAGTTCCTAGCTCATGTCCAAGGCACCAAAGAAGGGTGAAAAGTCAATAATCCATAACTAAAACTTGAATTTTACTACTTCTTACTGGCTATTACATCAGCTTAGAAGCTTCATCTGTGTTCTACTACGGTGCTTTTAGTGTCTTCGCAAACCGCAGCACGCGACATAGCTTTGCAGACGATAAGTACAACCATTTTAGAGAGAAGAGCGGCCAATGTGACGATTTGGATTTAAGTCGATTCGATAACAAATGACGAAAACGGACGTATTTCTCAGGTTTTTACTACATATGAACACTTTTCACATTCTCACGTGCAACGCGGCTGCTAGTCCTCATTTCATGCAAAATCTTAAGTTCCTAGCTCATGTCCAAGGCACCAAAGAAGGGTAAAAAGTCAATAATCGATACTTAATACTTGAATTGTACTACTTCTTACTGGCTAGTACATCAACTTAGAAGCTTCATATGTGTTCTACTATGGTGCTTTTAGTGTCTCAGCCTACCGCAGCACGCGATATAGCTTGGCAGGCGATAAGTACAACCGTTTCAGAGAGAAGAGCGGCCAATGTGACGATCTGGCTTTAAGTCGATTCGATAACAAATGACGAAAACGGACGGTTTTCTCAGGTTTTTACTACATATGAACACTTTTCACATTCTCCCGTGCAACGCGGCTGCTAGTCCTCCTTTCATGCAAAATCTTAAGTTCCTAGCTCATGTCCAAGGCACGAAAGAGGGGTAAAAAGTAAATAATCCAGAACTAAAACTTGAATTTTACTACTTCTTACTGGCTATTACATCAACTTAGAAGCTTCATCTGTGTTCTACTATGGTGCTTTTAGTGTCTTCGCATACCGCAGCACGCGACATAGCTTTGCAGACGATAAGTACAACCGTTTCAGAGAGAAGAGCGGCCAATGTGACGATCTGGCTTTAAGTCGATTCGATAACAAATGACGAAAACGGACGGTTTTCTAAGGTTTTAACTACATATGAACACTTTTCACATTCTCCCGTGCAACGCGGCTGCTAGTCCTCCTTTCATGCAAAATCGTAAGTTCCTAGCTCATGTCCAAGGCATCAAAGAAGGGTAAAAAGTCAATAATCCATAACTAAACCTTGAATTTTACTACTTCTTACTGGCTATTACATTAACTTAGAAGCTGCATCTGTGTTCTACTATGGTGCTTTTGGAGTCTCCGCATACCGCAGCACGCGACATAGCTTGGCAGACGATAAGTACAATCGTTTCAGAGAGAAGAGCGGCCAATGTGACGATCTGGCTTTAAGTCGATTCGATAACAAATTACGAAAACGGACGGATTTCTCAGGTTTTTACTACATATGAACAATTTTCACATTCTCACGTTCAACGCGGCTGCTAGTCCTCCTTTCATGAAAAATCTTAAGTTCCTAGCTCATGTCCAAGGCACCAAAGAAGGGTAAAAAGTCAATAATCCATAACTAAAACTTGAACTCTACTACTTCTTACTGGCTATTACATCAACTTAGAAGCTTCATCTGTGTTCTACTATGGTGCTTTTAGTGTCTCCGCATACCGCAGCACGCGACATAGCTTGGCAGACGATAAGTACAACCGTTTCAGGGAGAAGAGCGGCCAATGTGACGATCTGGCTTTAAGTCGATTCGATAACAAATGACGAAAACTGACGGTTTTCTACGGTTTTTACTACTTATGAACACTTTTCACATTCTCCCGTGCAACGCGGCTGCTAGTCCTCCTTTCATGCAAAATCTTAAGTTCCTAGCTCATGTCCAAGGCACCAAAGAAGGGTAAAAAGTCAATAATCGATACCTAAAACTTGAATTGTACTACTTCTTACTGGCTATTACATCAACTTAGAAGCTTCATCTGTGTTCTACTATGGTGCTTTTAGTGTCTTCGCATACCGCAGCACGCGACATAGCTTTGCAGACGATAAGTAGAACCATTTTAGAGAGAAGAGCGGCCCATGTGACGATTTGGCTTTAAGTCGAATCGATAACAAATAACGAACACGGACGGATTTCTCAGGTTTTTTCTACATATGAACACTTTTCACATTCTGGCGTGCAACGCAGCTGCTAGACCTCCTTTCATGAAAAATCTTAAGTTCGTAGCTCATGTCCAAGGCACCAAAGAAGGGTAAAAAGTAAATAATCCATAACTAATACTTGAATTGTACTACTTCTTACTGGCTATTACATCAACTTAGAAGCTTCATCTGTGTTCTACTATGGTGCTTTTACTGTCTTCGCATACCGCAGCACGCGACATAGCTTTGCAGACGATAAGTACAACCGTTTCGGAGAGAAGAGCGGCCAATGTGACGATTTGGCTTTAAGTCGATTCGATAACAAATGACGAAAACGGACGGATTTCTCAGGTTTTTACTACATATGAACACTTTTCACATTCTCACGTGCAACGAGGCTGCTAGTCCTCGTTTCATGCAAAATCTTAAGTTCCTAGCTCATGTCCAAGGCACCAAAGAAGGGTAAAAAGTCAATAATCGATACCTAAAACTTGAATTGCACTACTTCTTACTGGCTATTACATCAACTTAGAAGCTTCATCTGTGTTCTACTATGGTGCTTTTAGTGTCTCCGCATACCGCAGCACGCGACATAGCTTTGCAGACGATAAGTACAACCGTTTCAGAGAGAAGAGCGGCCAATGTGACGATCTGGCTTTAAGTCGATTCGATAACAAATGACGAACACGGACGGATTTCTCAGGTTTTTTCTACATATGAACACTTTTCACATTCTCGCGTGCAACGACGCTGCTAGTCCTCCTTTCATGAAATATCTTAAGTTCCTAGCTCATGTCCAAGGCACCAAAGAAGGGTAAAAAGTAAATAATCCATAACAAAAACTTGAATTGTACTACTTCTTACTGGCTATTACATCAACTTAGAAGCTTCATCTGTGTTCTACTATGGTGCTTTTAGTGTCTCCGCATACCGCAGCACGCGACATAGCTTTGCAAACGATAAATGTAACCGTTTCAGACAGAAGAGCGGCCAATGTGACGATCTGGCTTTAGGTCGATTCGATAACAAATGACGAAAACAGACGGATTTCTAAGGTTTTTACTACATATGAACACTTTTCACATACTCCCGCGCAACGCGGCTGCTAGTCCTCCTTTCATGCAAAATCTTAAGTTTCTAGCTCATGTCCAAGGCACGAAAGAAGGGTAAAAAGTTTATAATCCATAACGAAAACTTGAATTGTACTACTTCTTACTGGCTATTACATTAATTTAGAAGCTGCATCTGTGTTCTACTATGGTGCTTTTAGAGTCTCCGCATACCGCAGCACGCGACGTAGCTTGGCAAACGATAAGTACAACCGTTTCAGAGAGAAGAGCGGCCAATGTGACGATCTGGCTTTAAGTCGATTCGATAACAAATGACGAAAACTGACGGTTTTCTACGGTTTTTACTACATATGAACACTTTTCACATTCTCCCGTGCAACGCGGCTGCTAGTCCTCCTTTCATGAAAAATCTTAAGTTCCTAGCTCATGTCCAAGGCACCAAAGAAGGGTAAAAAGTCAATAATCGATACCTAAAACTTGAGTTGTACTACTTCTTACTGGCTATTACATCAACTTAGAAGCTTCATCTGTGTTCTACTATGGTGCTTTTAGTGTCTCACCATACCGCAGCACGCGACATAGATTGGCAGGCGATAAGTACAACCGTTTCAGAGAGAAGAGCGGCCAATGTGACGATCTGGCTTTAAGTCTATTCGATAACAAATGACGAAAATGGACGGTTTTCTAAGGTTTTAACTACATATGAACACTTTTCACATTCTCCCGTGCAACGCGGCTGCTAGTCCTCCTTTCATGCAAAATCTTAAGTTCCTAGCTCATGTCCAAGGCACCAAAGAAGGGTGAAAAGTCAATAATCCATAACTAAAACTTGAATTTTACTACTTCTTACTGGCTATTACATCAGCTTAGAAGCTTCATCTGTGTTCTACTACGGTGCTTTTAGTGTCTTCGCATACCGCAGCACGCGACATAGCTTTGCAGACGATAAGTACAACCATTTTAGAGAGAAGAGCGGCCAATGTGACGATTTGGATTTAAGTCGATTCGATAACAAATGACGAAAACGGACGTATTTCTCAGGTTTTTACTACATATGAACACTTTTCACATTCTCACGTGCAACGCGGCTGCTAGTCCTCATTTCATGCAAAATCTTAAGTTCCTAGCTCATGTCCAAGGCACCAAAGAAGGGTAAAAAGTCAATAATCGATACTTAATACTTGAATTGTACTACTTCTTACTGGCCATTACATCAACTTAGAAGCTTCATCTGTGTTCTACTATGGTGCTTTTAGTGTCTCCGCATACCGCAGCACGCGACATAATTTTGCAGACGATAAGTACAACCGTTTCAGAGAGAAGAGCGGCCAATGTGGCGATCTGGCTTTAAGTATATTCGATAACAAATTACGTAAACGGACGAATTTCTTAGGTTTTTTACTACATATGAACACTTTTCACATTCTCCCGTGCAACGCGGCTGCTAGTCCTCCTTTCATGCAAAATCTTAAGTTCCTAGCTCATGTCCAAGGCACCAAAGAAGGGTGAAAAGTCAATAATCGATACCTAAAACTTGAATTTTACTACTTCTTACTGGCTATTACATCAACTTAGAAGCTTTATCTGTGTTCTACTATGGTGCTTTTAGTGTCTCCGCATACCGCAGCACGCGACATAAATTTGCAGACGATAAGTACAACCGTTTCAGAGAGAAGAGCGGCCAATGTGACGATCTGGCTTTAAGTCGAATCGATAACAAATGACGAACACGGACGGATTTCTCAGGTTTTTTCTACATATGAACACTTTTCACATTCTCGCGTGCAACGAGGCTGCTAGTCCTCCTTTCATGAAATATCTTAAGTTCCTAGCTCATGTCCAAGGCACCAAAGAAGGGTAAAAAGTCAATAATCGATACCTAAAACTTGAATTGTACTACTTCTTACTGGCTAGTACATCAACTTAGAAGCTTCATATGTGTTCTACTATGGTGCTTTTAGTGTCTTCGCATACCGTAGCACGCGACATAGCTTTGCAGACGATAAGTACAACCGTTTCAGAGAGAAGAGCGGCCAATGTGGCGATCTGGCTTTTAGTATATTCGATAACAAATTACGAAAACGGACGGTTTTCTAAGGTTTTTACTACATATGAACACTTTTCACATTCTCCCGTGCAACGCGGCTGCTAGTCCACATTTCATGCAAAATCATAAGTTCCTAGCTCATGTCCAAGGCACCAAAGAAGGGTAAAAAGTCAATAATCCATAACTAAAACTTGAATTTTACTACTTCTTACTGGCTATTACATCAACTTAGAAGCTTCATCTGTGTTCTACTATGGTGCTTTTAGTGTCTTCGCATACCGCAGCACGCGACATAGCTTTGCAGACGATAAGTACAACCATTTTAGAGAGAAGAGCGGTCAATGTGACGATTTGGCTTTAAGTCGATTCGATAACAAATGACGAAAACGGACGGATTTCTCAGGTTTTTACTACATATGAACACTTTTCACATTCTCCCGTGCAACGCGGCTGCTAGTCCTCGTTTCATGCAAAATCTTAAGTTACTAGCTCATGTCCAAGGCACCAAAGAAGGGTAAAAAGTCAAAAATCGATACCTAAAACTTGAATTGTACTACTTCTTACTGGCTATTACATCAACTTAGAAGGTTCATCTGTGTTCTACTATGGTGCTTTTAGTGTCTCCGCATACCGCACCACGCGACATAGCTTTGCAGACGATAAGTACAACCGTTTCAGAGAGAAGAGCGGCCAATGTGACGATCTGGCTTTAAGTCGATTCGATAACAAATGACGAACACGGACGGATTTCTCAGGTTTTTTCTACATATGAACACTTTTCACATTCTCGCGTGCAACGACGCTGCTAGTCCTCCTTTCATGAAAATACTTAAGTTCCTAGCTCATGTCCAAGGTACCAAAGAAGGGTAAAAAGTAAATAATCCATAACTAAAACTTGAATTGTACTACTTCTTACTGGCTATTACATCAACTTAGAAGCTTCATCTGTGTTCTACTATGGTGCTTTTAGTGTCTCAGCATACCGCAGCACGCGACATAGCTTTGCAGACTATAAATGTAACAGTTTCAGACACAAGAGCGGCCAATGTGACGATCTGGCTTTAAGTCGATTCGATAACAAATGACGAAAACTGACGGTTTTCTACGGTTTTTACTACATATGAACAATTTTCACATACTCCCGCGCAACGCGGCTGCTAGTCCTCCTTTCATGCTAAATCTTAAGTTCCTAGCTCATGTCCAAGGCACCAAAGAAGGGTAAAAAGTCAATAATCCATAACTAAAACTTGAATTTTACTACTTCTTACTGGCTATTACATCAACTTAGAAGCTTCATCTGTGTTCTTCTATGGTGCTTTTAGAGTCTCCGCATACCGCAGCACGCGACGTAGCTTGGCAGACGATAAGTACAACGGTTTCAGAGAGAAGAGCGGCCAATGTGACGATCTGGCTTTAAGTCGATTCGATAACAAATGACGAAAACTGACGGTTTTCTACGGTTTTTACTACATATGAACACTTTTCACATTCTCCCGTGCAACGCGGCTGCTAGTCCTCCTTTCATGCAAAATCTTAAGTTCCTAGCTCATGTCCAAGGCACCAAAGAAGGGTAAAAAGTCAATAATCGATAACTAAAACTTGAATTGTACTACTTCTTACTGGCTATTACATCAACTTAGAAGCTTCATCTGTGTTCTACTATGGTGCTTTTAGTGTCTCCGCATACCGCAGCACGCGACATAGCTTTGCAGACGATAAGTACAACCGTTTCAGAGAGAAGAGCGGCCAATGTGGCGATCTGGCTTTAAGTCGATTCGATAACAAATGACGAAAACTGACGGATTTCTCAGGTTTTTACTACATATGAACACTTTTCACATTCTCCCGTGCAACGCGGCTGCTAGTCCTCCTTTCATGCAAAATCTTAAGTTCCTAGCTCATGTCCACGGCACCAAAGAAGGGTAAAAAGTCAATAATCCATAACTAAAACATGAATTGTACTACTTCTTACTGGCTATTACATCAACTTAGAAGCATCATCTGTGTTCTACTATGGTGCTTTTAGTGTCTCCGCATACCGCAGCACGCGACATAGCTTTGCAGACGATAAGTACAACCGTTTCAGAGAGAAGAGCGGCCAATGTGACGATCTGGCTTTAAGTCGATTCGATAACAAATGACGAACACGGACGGATTTCTCAAGTTTTTTCTACATATGAACACTTTTCACATTCTCGCGTGCAACGCGGCTGCTAGTCCTCCTTTCATGAAAAATCTTAAGTTCCTAGCTGATGTCCGAGGCACCAAAGAAGGGTAAAAAGTAAATAATCCATAACTAATACTTGAATTGTACTACTTCTTACTGGCTATTACATCAACTTAGAAGCTTCATCTGTGTTCTACTATGGTGCATTTAGTGTCTTCGCATACCGCAGCACGCGACATAGCTTTGCAGACGATAAGTACAACCATTTTAGAGAGAAGAGCGGCCAATGTGACGATTTGGCTTTAAGTCGATTCGATAACAAATGACGAAAACGGACGGATTTCTCAGGTTTATACTACATATGAACACTTTTCACATTCTCACGTGCAACGAGGCTGCTAGTCCTCGTTTCATGCAAAATCTTAAGTTCCTAGCTCATGTCCAAGGCACCAAAGAAGGGTAAAAAGTCAATAATCGATACCTAAAACTTGAATTGTACTACTTCTTACTGGCTATTACATCAACTTAGAAGCTTCATCTGTGTTCTACTATGGTGCTTTTAGTGTCTCCGCATACTGCGGCACGCGACAAAGTTTTGCAAACGATAAGTACAACCGTTTCAGAGAGAAGAGCGGCCAATGTGACGATCTGGCTTTAAGTCGATTCGATAACAAATGACGAACACGGACGGATTTCTCAGGTTTTTTCTACATATGAACACTTTTCATATTCTCGCGTGCAACGAGGCTGCTAGTCCTCGTTTCATGAAATATCTTAAGTTCCTAGCTCATGTCCAAGGCACCAAAGAAGGGTAAAAAGTCAATAATCGATACCTAAAACTTGAATTGTACTACTTCTTACTGGCTATTACATCAACTTAGAAGCTTCATCTGTGTTCTACTATGGTGCTTTTAGTGTCTTCGCATACCGCAGCACGCGACATAGCTTTGCAGACGATAAGTACAACCGTTTCAGAGAGAAGAGCGGCCAATGTGGCGATCTGGCTCTAAGTATATTCGTAAACAAATTACGAAAACGGACGAATTTCTAAGGTTTTTACTAGATATGAACACTTTTCACATTCTCCCGTGCAACGCGGCTGCTAGTCTTCCTTTCATGCAAAATCTTAATTTCGTAGCTCATGTCCAAGGCACGAAAGAAGGGTGAAAAGTCAATAATCCAAACCTTGAATTGTACTACTTCTTACTGGCTATTACATTAACTTAGAAGCTGCATCTGTGTTCTACTATGGTGCTTTTTGTAGACTCCGCATACCGCAGCACGCGACATAGCTTGGCAGACGATAAGTACAACCGTTTCAGAGAGAAGAGCGGCCAATGTGACGATCTGGCTTTAAGTCGAATCGATAACAAATTACGAAAACGGACGGATTTCTCAGGTTTTTACTACATATGAACACTTTTCACATTCTCCCGTGCAACGCGGCTGCTAGTCCTCCTTACATGCAAAATCTTAAGTTCCTAGCTCATGTCCAAGGCACCAAAGAAGGGTAAAAAGTCAATAATCGATACCTAAAACTTGAATTGTACTACTTCTTACTGGCTATTACATCAACTTAGAAGCTTCATCTGTGTTCTACTATGGTGCTTTTAGTGTCTTCGCATACCGCAGCACGCGACACAGCTTTGCAGACGATAAGTACAACCGTTTCAGAGAGAAGAGCGGCCAATGTGACGATCTGGCTTTAAGTTGATTCGATAACAAATGACGAAAACGGACGGTTTTCTAAGGTTTTTACTACATATGAACACTTTTCACATTCTCCCATGCAACGCGGCTGCTAGTCCTCCTTTCATGCTAAATCTTAAGTTCCTAGCTCATGTCCAAGGCACCAAAGAAGGGTAAAAAGTCAATAATCCATAACTAAAACTTGAATTTTACTACTTCTTACTGGCTATTACATCAACTTAGAAGCTTCATCTGTGTTCTTCTATGGTGCTTTTAGAGTCTCCGCATACCGCAGCACGCGACGTAGCTTGGCAGACGATAAGTACAACGGTTTCAGAGAGAAGAGCGGCCAATGTGACGATCTGGCTTTAAGTCGATTCGATAACAAATGACGAAAACTGACGGTTTTCTACGGTTTTTACTACATATGAACACTTTTCACATTCTCCCGTGCAACGCGGCTTCTAGTCCTCCTTTCATGCTAAATCTTAAGTTCCTAGCTCATGTCCAAGGCACCAAAGAAGGGTAAAAAGTCAATAATCGATACCTAAAACTTGAATTGTACTACTTCTTACTGGCTATTACATCAACTTAGAAGCTTCATCTGTGTTCTACTATGGTGCTTTTAGTGTCTCCGCATACCGCAGCACGCGACATAGCTTTGCAGACGATAAGTACAACCGTTTCAGAGAGAAGAGCGGCCAATGTGGCGATCTGGCTTTAAGTATATTCGATAACAAATGACGAAAACGGACGGATTTCTCAGGTTTTTACTACATATGAACACTTTTCACATTCTCCCGTGCAACGCGACTGCTAGTCCTCCTTTCATGCAAAATCTTAAGTTCCTAGCTCATGTCCAAGGCACCAAAGAAGGGTAAAAAGTCAATAATCCATAACTAAAACATGAATTGTACTACTTCTTACTGGCTATTACATCAACTTAGAAGCATCATCTGTGTTCTACTATGGTGCTTTTAGTGTCTCCGCATACCGCAGCACGCGACATAGCTTTGCAGACGATAAGTACAACCGTTTCAGAGAGAAGAGCGGCCAATGTGACGATCTGGCTTTAAGTCGATTCGATAACAAATGACGAACAAGGACGGATTTCTCAAGTTTTTTCTTCATATGAACACTTTTCACATTCTCGCGTGCAACGCGGCTGCTAGTCCTCCTTTCATGAAAAATCTTAAGTTCCTAGCTCATGTCCAAGGCACCAAAGAAGGGTAAAAAGTAAATAATCCATAACTAATACTTTTAATTGTACTACTTCTTACTGGCTATTACATCAACTTAGAAGCTTCATCTGTGTTCTACTATGGTGCATTTAGTGTCTTCGCATACAGCAGCACGCGACATAGCTTTGCAGACGATAAGTACAACCATTTTAGAGAGAAGAGCGGTCAATGTGACGATTTGGCTTTAAGTCGATTCGATAACAAATGACGAAAACGGACGGATTTCTCAGGTTTTTACTACATATGAACACTTTTCACATTCTCCCGTGCAACGCGGCTGCTAGTCCTCGTTTCATGCAAAATCTTAAGTTACTAGCTCATGTCCAAGGCACCAAAGAAGGGTAAAAAGTCAAAAATCGATACCTAAAACTTGAATTGTACTACTTCTTACTGGCTATTACATCAACTTAGAAGCTTCATCTGTGTTCTACTATGGTGCTTTTAGTGTCTCAGCATACCGCAGCACGCGACATAGCTTTGCAGACTATAAATGTAACAGTTTCAGACAGAAGAGCGGCCAATGTGACGATCTGGCTTTAAGTCGATTCGATAACAAATGACGAAAACTGACGGTTTTCTACGGTTTTTACTACATATGAACACTTTTCACATACTCCCGCGCAACGCGGCTGCTAGTCCTCCTTTCATGCTAAATCTTAAGTTCCTAGCTCATGTCCAAGGCACCAAAGAAGGGTAAAAAGTCAATAATCCATAACTAAAACTTGAATTTTACTACTTCTTACTGGCTATTACATCAACTTAGAAGCTTCATCTGTGTTCTTCTATGGTGCTTTTAGAGTCTCCGCATACCGCAGCACGCGACGTAGCTTGGCAGACGATAAGTACAACGGTTTCAGAGAGAAGAGCGGCCAATGTGACGATCTGGCTTTAAGTCGATTCGATAACAAATGACGAAAACTGACGGTTTTCTACGGTTTTCACTACATATGAACACTTTTCACATTCTCCCGTGCAACGCGGCTGCTAGTCCTCCTTTCATGCAAAATCTTAAGTTCCTAGCTCATGTCCAAGGCACCAAAGAAGGGTAAAAAGTCAATAATCGATACCTAAAACTTGAATTGTACTACTTCTTACTGGCTATTACATCAACTTAGAAGCTTCATCTGTGTTCTACTATGGTGCTTTTAGTGTCTCCGCATACCGCAGCACGCGACATAGCTTTGCAGACGATAAGTACGACCGTTTCAGAGAGAAGAGCGGCCAATGTGGCGATCTGGCTTTAAGTCGATTCGATAACAAATGACGAAAACTGACGGATTTCTCAGGTTTTTACTACATATGAACACTTTTCACATTCTCCCGTGCAACGCGGCTGCTAGTCCTCCTTTCATGCAAAATCTTAAGTTCCTAGCTCATGTCCAAGGCACCAAAGAAGGGTAAAAAGTCAATAATCCATAACTAAAACATGGATTGTACTACTTCTTACTGGCTATTACATCAACTTAGAAGCATCATCTGTGTTCTACTATGGTGCTTTTAGTGTCTTCGCATACCGCAGCACGCGACATAGCTTTGCAGACGATAAGTACAACCATTTTAGAGAGAAGAGCGGCCAATGTGGCGATTTGGCTTTAAGTCGATTCGATAACAAATGACGAAAACGGACGGATTTCTCAGGTTTATACTACATATGAACACTTTTCACATTCTCACGTGCAACGAGGCTGCTAGTCCTCGTTTCATGCAAAATCTTAAGTTCCTAGCTGATGTCCAAGGCACCAAACAACGGTAAAAAGTCAATAATCGATACCTAAAACTTGAATTGTACTACTTCTTACTGGCTATTACATCAACTTAGAAGCTTCATCTGTGTTCTACTATGGTGCTTTTAGTGTCTTCGCATACCGCAGCACGCGACATAGCTTTGCAGACGATAAGTACAACCGTTTCAGAGAGAAGAGCGGCCAATGTGGCGATCTGGCTCTAAGTATATTCGTAAACAAATTACGAAAACGGACGAATTTCTAAGGTTTTTACTACATATGAACACTTTTCACATTCTCCCGTGCAACGCGGCTGCTAGTCTTCCTTTCATGCAAAATCTTAATTTCGTAGCTCATGTCCAAGGCACGAAAGAAGGGTGAAAAGTCAATAATCCAAACCTTGAATTGTACTACTTCTTACTGGCTATTACATTAACTTAGAAGCTGCATCTGTGTTCTACTATGGTGCTTTTTGTAGACTCCGCATACCGCAGCACGCGACATAGCTTGGCAGACGATAAGTACAACCGTTTCAGAGAGAAGAGCGGCCAATGTGACGATCTGGCTTTAAGTCGAATCGATAACAAATTACGAAAACGGACGGATTTCTCAGGTTTTTACTACATATGAACACTTTTCACATTCTCCCGTGCAACGCGGCTGCTAGTCCTCCTTTCATGCAAAATCTTAAGTTCCTAGCTCATGTCCAAGGCACCAAAGAAGGGTAAAAAGTCAATAATCGATACCTAAAACTTGAATTGTACTACTTCTTACTGGCTATTACATCAACTTAGAAGCTTCATCTGTGTTCTACTATGGTGCTTTTAGTGTCTTCGCATACCGCAGCACGCGACACAGCTTTGCAGACGATAAGTACAACCGTTTCAGAGAGAAGAGCGGCCAATGTGACGATCTGGCTTTAAGTCGATTCGATAACAAATGACGAACACGGACGGATTTCTCAAGTTTTTTCTACATATGAACACTTTTCACATTCTCGCGTGCAACGCGGCTGCTAGTCCTCCTTTCATGAAAAATCTTAAGTTCCTAGCTCATGTCCAAGGCACCAAAGAAGGGTAAAAAGTCAAAAATCGATACCTAAAACTTGAATTGTACTACTTCTTACTGGCTATTACATCAACTTAGAAGGTTCATCTGTGTTCTACTATGGTGCTTTTAGTGTCTCCGCATACCGCACCACGCGACATAGCTTTGCAGACGATAAGTACAACCGTTTCAGAGAGAAGAGCGGCCAATGTGACGATCTGGCTTTAAGTCGATTCGATAACAAATGACGAACACGGACGGATTTCTCAGGTTTTTTCTACATATGAACACTTTTCACATTCTCCCGTGCAACGCGGCTGCTAGTCCTCGTTTCATGCAAAATCTTAAGTTACTAGCTCATGTCCAAGGCACCAAAGAAGGGTAAAAAGTCAAAAATCGATACCTAAAACTTGAATTGTACTACTTCTTACTGGCTATTACATCAACTTAGAAGCTTCATCTGTGTTCTACTATGGTGCTTTTAGTGTCTTCGCATACCGCAGCACGCGACATAGCTTTGCAGACTATAAATGTAACAGTTTCAGACAGAAGAGCGGCCAATGTGACGATCTGGCTTTAAGTCGATTCGATAACAAATGACGAAAACTGACGGTTTTCTACGGTTTTTACTACATATGAACACTTTTCACATACTCCCGCGCAACGCGGCTGCTAGTCCTCCTTTCATGCTAAATCTTAAGTTCCTAGCTCATGTCCAAGGCACCAAAGAAGGGTAAAAAGTCAATAATCCATAACTAAAACTTGAATTTTACTACTTCTTACTGGCTATTACATCAACTTAGAAGCTTCATCTGTGTTCTTCTATGGTGCTTTTAGAGTCTCCGCATACCGCAGCACGCGACGTAGCTTGGCAGACGATAAGTACAACGGTTTCAGAGAGAAGAGCGGCCAATGTGACGATCTGGCTTTAAGTCGATTCGATAACAAATGACGAAAACTGACGGTTTTCTACGGTTTTTACTACATATGAACACTTTTCACATTCTCCCGTGCAACGCGGCTGCTAGTCCTCCTTTCATGCTAAATCTTAAGTTCCTAGCTCATGTCCAAGGCACCAAAGAAGGGTAAGAAGTCAATAATCGATACCTAAAACTTGAATTGTACTACTTCTTACTGGCTATTACATCAACTTAGAAGCTTCATCTGTGTTCTACTATGGTGCTTTTAGTGTCTCCGCATACCGCAGCACGCGACATAGCTTTGCAGACGATAAGTACAACCGTTTCAGAGAGAAGAGCGGCCAATGTGGCGATCTGGCTTTAAGTCGATTCGATAACAAATGACGAAAACTGACGGATTTCTCAGGTTTTTACTACATATGAACACTTTTCACATTCTCCCGTGCAACGCGGCTGCTAGTCCTCCTTTCATGCAAAATCTTAAGTTCCTAGCTCATGTCCAAGGCAACAAAGAAGGGTAAAAAGTCAATAATCCATAACTAAAACATGAATTGTACTACTTCTTACTGGCTATTACATCAACTTAGAAGCATCATCTGTGTTCTACTATGGTGCTTTTAGTGTCTCCGCATACCGCAGCACGCGACATAGCTTTGCAGACGATAAGTACAACCGTTTCAGAGAGAAGAGCGGCCAATGTGACGATCTGGCTTTAAGTCGATTCGATAACAAATGACGAACACGGACGGATTTCTCAAGTTTTTTCTACATATGAACACTTTTCACATTCTCGCGTGCAACGCGGCTGCTAGTCCTCCTTTCATGAAAAATCTTAAGTTCCTAGCTCATGTCCAAGGCACCAAAGAAGGGTAAAAAGTAAATAATCCATAACTAATACTTGAATTGTACTACTTCTTACTGGCTATTACATCAACTTAGAAGCTTCATCTGTGTTCTACTATGGTGCATTTAGTGTCTTCGCATACCGCAGCACGCGACATAGCTTTGCAGACGATAAGTACAACCATTTTAGAGAGAAGAGCGGCCAATGTGACGATTTGGCGTTAAGTCGATTCGATAACAAATGACGAAAACGGACGGATTTCTCAGGTTTATACTACATATGAACACTTTTCACATTCTCACGTGCAACGAGGCTGCTAGTCCTCGTTTCATGCAAAATCTTAAGTTCCTAGCTGATGTCCAAGGCACCAAAGAACGGTAAAAAGTCAATAATCGATACCTAAAACTTGAATTGTACTACTTCTTACTGGCTATTACATCAACTTAGAAGCTTCATCTGTGTTCTACTATGGTGCTTTTAGTGTCTTCGCATACCGCAGCACGCGACATAGCTTTGCAGACGATAAGTACAACCGTTTCAGAGAGAAGAGCAGCCAATGTGGCGATCTGGCTCTAAGTATATTCGTAAACAAATTACGAAAACGGACGAATTTCTAAGGTTTTTACTACATATGAACACTTTTCACATTCTCCCGTGCAACGCGGCTGCTAGTCTTCCTTTCATGCAAAATCTTAATTTCGTAGCTCATGTCCAAGGCACGAAAGAAGGGTGAAAAGTCAATAATCCAAACCTTGAATTGTACTACTTCTTACTGGCTATTACATTAACTTAGAAGCTGCATCTGTGTTCTACTATGGTGCTTTTTGTAGACTCCGCATACCGCAGCACGCGACATAGCTTGGCAGACGATAAGTACAACCGTTTCAGAGAGAAGAGCGGCCAATGTGACGATCTGGCTTTAAGTCGAATCGATAACAAATTACGAAAACGGACGGATTTCTCAGGTTTTTACTACATATGAACACTTTTCACATTCTCCTGTGCAACGCGGCTGCTAGTCCTCCTTTCATGCAAAATCTTAAGTTCCTAGCTCATGTCCAAGGCACCAAAGAAGGGTAAAAAGTCAATAATCGATACCTAAAACTTGAATTGTACTACTTCTTACTGGCTATTACATCAACTTAGAAGCTTCATCTGTGTTCTACTATGGTGCTTTTAGTGTCTTCGCATACCGCAGCACGCGACACAGCTTTGCAGACGATAAGTACAACCGTTTCAGAGAGAAGAGCGGCCAATGTGACGATCTGGCTTTAAGTCGATTCGATAACAAATGACGAAAACGGACGGTTTTCTAAGGTTTTTACTACATATGAACACTTTTCACATTCTCCCATGCAACGCGGCTGCTAGTCCTCCTTTCATGTAAAATCATAAGTTCCTAGCTCATGTCCAAGGCACCAAAGAAGGGTAAAAAGTCAATAATCGATACCTAAAACTTGAATTGTACTACTTCTTACTGGCTATTACATCAACTTAGAAGCTTCATCTGTGTTCTACTATGGTGCTTTTAGTGTCTCCGCATACCGCAGCACGCGACATAATTTTGCAGACGATAAGTACAACCGTTTCAGAGAGAAGAGCGGCCAATGTGACGATCTGGCTTTAAGTCGATTCGATAACAAATGACGAAAACGGACGGATTTCTCAGGTTTTTACTACATATGAACACTTTTCACATTCTCACGTTCAACGCGGCTGCTAGTCCTCGTTTCATGCAAAATCTTAAGTTACTAGCTCATGTCCAAGGCACCAAAGAAGGGTAAAAAGTCAAAAATCGATACCTAAAACTTGAATTGTACTACTTCTTACTGGCTATTACATCAACTTAGAAGCTTCATCTGTGTTCTACTATGGTGCTTTTAGTGTCTCCGCATACCGCAGCACGCGACATGCTTTGCAGACGATAAGTACAACCGTTTCAGAGAGAAGAGCGGCCAATGTGGCGATCTGGCTTTAAGTATATTCGATAACAAATTACGAAAACGGACGGATTTCTCAGGTTTTTTCTACATATGAACACTTTTCACATTCTCGCGTGCAACGACGCTGCTAGTGCTCCTTTCATGAAATATCTTAAGTTCCTAGCTCATGTCCAAGGTACCAAAGAAGGGTAAAAAGTAAATAATCCATAACTAAAACTTGAATTGTACTACTTCTTACTGGCTATTACATCAACTTAGAAGCTTCATCTGTGTTCTACTATGGTGTTTTTAGTGTCTCAGCATACCGCAGCACGCGACATAGCTTTGCAGACTATAAACGCAACCGTTTCAGACAGAATAGCGGCCAATGTGACGATCTGGCTTTAAGTCGATTCGATAACAAATGACGAAAACGGACGGTTTTCTAAGGTTTTTACTACATATGAACACTTTTCACATTCTCCCATGCAACGCGGCTGCTAGTCCTCCTTTCATGCAAAATCATAAGTTCCTAGCTCATGTCCAAGGCACCAAAGAAGGGTAAAAAATCAATAATCCATAACTAAAACTTGAATTTTACTACTTCTTACTGGCTATTACATCAACTTAGAAGCTTCATCTGTGTTCTACTATGGTGCTTTTAGTGTCTTCGCATACCGCAGCACGCGACATAGCTTTGCAGACGATAAGTACAACCATTTTAGAGAGAAGAGCGGCCAATGTGACGATTTGGCTTTAAGTCGATTCGATAAAAAATGACGAAAACGGACCGATTTCTCAGGCTTTTACTACATATGAACACTTTTCACATTCTCACGTGCAACGCGGCTGCTAGTCCTCGTTTCACGCAAAATCTTAAGTTACTAGCTCATGTCCAAGGTACCAAAGAAGGGTAAAAAGTCAAAAATCGATACCTAAAACTTGAATTGTACTACTTCTTACTGGCTATTACATCAACTTAGAAGCTTCATCTGTGTTCTACTATGGTGCTTATAGTGTCTCCGCATACCGCAGCACGCGACATAGCTTTGCAGACGATAAGCACAACCGTTTCAGAGAGAAGAGCGGCCAATGTGACGATCTGGCTTTAAGTCGATTCGATAACAAATGACGAAAACTGACGGTTTTCTACGGTTTTTACTACATATGAACACTTTTCACATTCTCCCGTGCAACGCGGCTGCTAGTCCTCCTTTCATGCTAAATCTTAAGTTCCTAGCTCATGTCCAAGGCACCAAAGAAGGGTAAGAAGTCAATAATCGATACCTAAAACTTGAATTGTACTACTTCTTACTGGCTATTACATCAACTTAGAAGCTTCATCTGTGTTCTACTATGGTGCTTTTAGTGTCTCCGCATACCGCAGCACGCGACATAGCTTTGCAGACGATAAGTACAACCGTTTCAGAGAGAAGAGCGGCCAATGTGGCGATCTGGCTTTAAGTCGATTCGATAACAAATGACGAAAACTGACGGATTTCTCAGGTTTTTACTACATATGAACACTTTTCACATTCTCCCGTGCAACGCGGCTGCTAGTCCTCCTTTCATGCAAAATCTTAAGTTCCTAGCTCATGTCCAAGGCACCAAAGAAGGGTAAAAAGTAAATAATCCATAACTAATACTTGAATTGTACTACTTCTTACTGGCTATTACATCAACTTAGAAGCTTCATCTGTGTTCTACTATGGTGCATTTAGTGTCTTCGCATACCGCAGCACGCGACATAGCTTTGCAGACGATAAGTACAACCATTTTAGAGAGAAGAGCGGCCAATGTGACGATTTGGCTTTAAGTCGATTCGATAACAAATGACGAAAACGGACGGATTTCTCAGGTTTATACTACATATGAACACTTTTCACATTCTCACGTGCAACGAGGCTGCTAGTCCTCGTTTCATGCAAAATCTTAAGTTCCTAGCTGATGTCCAAGGCACCAAAGAACGGTAAAAAGTCAATAATCGATACCTAAAACTTGAATTGTACTACTTCTTACTGGCTATTACATCAACTTAGAAGCTTCATCTGTGTTCTACTATGGTGCTTTTAGTGTCTTCGCATACCGCAGCACGCGACATAGCTTTGCAGACGATAAGTACAACCGTTTCAGAGAGAAGAGCGGCCAATGTGGCGATCTGGCTCTAAGTATATTCGTAAACAAATTACGAAAACGGACGAATTTCTAAGGTTTTTACTACATATGAACACTTTTCACATTCTCCCGTGCAACGCGGCTGCTAGTCTTCCTTTCATGCAAAATCTTAATTTCGTAGCTCATGTCCAAGGCACGAAAGAAGGGTGAAAAGTCAATAATCCAAACCTTGAATTGTACTACTTCTTACTGGCTATTACATTAACTTAGAAGCTGCATCTGTGTTCTACTATGGTGCTTTTTGTAGACTCCGCATACCGCAGCACGCGACATAGCTTGGCAGACGATAAGTACAACCGTTTCAGAGAGAAGAGCGGCCAATGTGACGATCTGGCTTTAAGTCGAATCGATAACAAATTACGAAAACGGACGGATTTCTCAGGTTTTTACTACATATGAACACTTTTCACATTCTCCCGTGCAACGCGGCTGCTAGTCCTCCTTTCATGCAAAATCTTAAGTTCCTAGCTCATGTCCAAGGCACCAAAGAAGGGTAAAAAGTCAATAATCGATACCTAAAACTTGAATTGTACTACTTCTTACTGGCTATTACATCAACTTAGAAGCTTCATCTGTGTTCTACTATGGTGCTTTTAGTGTCTTCGCATACCGCAGCACGCGACACAGCTTTGCAGACGATAAGTACAACCGTTTCAGAGAGAAGAGCGGCCAATGTGACGATCTGGCTTTAAGTCGATTCGATAACAAATGACGAAAACGGACGGTTTTCTAAGGTTTTTACTACATATGAACACTTTTCACATTCTCCCATGCAACGCGGCTGCTAGTCCTCCTTTCATGCAAAATCATAAGTTCCTAGCTCATGTCCAAGGCACCAAAGAAGGGTAAAAAGTCAATAATCGATACCTAAAACTTGAATTGTACTACTTCTTACTGGCTATTACATCAACTTAGAAGCTTCATCTGTGTTCTACTATGGTGCTTTTAGTGTCTCCGCATACCGCAGCACGCGACATAATTTTGCAGACGATAAGTACAACCGTTTCAGAGAGAAGAGCGGCCAATGTGACGATCTGGCTTTAAGTCGATTCGATAACAAATGACGAAAACGGACGGATTTCTCAGGTTTTTACTACATATGAACACTTTTCACATTCTCACGTTCAACGCGGCTGCTAGTCCTCGTTTCATGCAAAATCTTAAGTTACTAGCTCATGTCCAAGGCACCAAAGAAGGGTAAAAAGTCAAAAATCGATACCTAAAACTTGAATTGTACTACTTCTTACTGGCTATTACATCAACTTAGAAGCTTCATCTGTGTTCTACTATGGTGCTTTTAGTGTCTCCGCATACCGCAGCACGCGACATGCTTTGCAGACGATAAGTACAACCGTTTCAGAGAGAAGAGCGGCCAATGTGGCGATCTGGCTTTAAGTATATTCGATAACAAATTACGAAAACGGACGGATTTCTCAGGTTTTTTCTACATATGAACACTTTTCACATTCTCGCGTGCAACGACGCTGCTAGTCCTCCTTTCATGAAATATCTTAAGTTCCTAGCTCATGTCCAAGGTACCAAAGAAGGGTAAAAAGTAAATAATCCATAACTAAAACTTGAATTGTACTACTTCTTACTGGCTATTACATCAACTTAGAAGCTTCATCTGTGTTCTACTATGGTGTTTTTAGTGTCTCAGCATACCGCAGCACGCGACATAGCTTTGCAGACTATAAACGCAACCGTTTCAGACAGAATAGCGGCCAATGTGACGATCTGGCTTTAAGTCGATTCGATAACAAATGACGAAAACGGACGGTTTTCTAAGGTTTTTACTACATATGAACACTTTTCACATTCTCCCATGCAACGCGGCTGCTAGTCCTCCTTTCATGCAAAATCATAAGTTCCTAGCTCATGTCCAAGGCACCAAAGAAGGGTAAAAAATCAATAATCCATAACTAAAACTTGAATTTTACTACTTCTTACTGGCTATTACATCAACTTAGAAGCTTCATCTGTGTTCTACTATGGTGCTTTTAGTGTCTTCGCATACCGCAGCACGCGACATAGCTTTGCAGACGATAAGTACAACCATTTTAGAGAGAAGAGCGGCCAATGTGACGATTTGGCTTTAAGTCGATTCGATAAAAAATGACGAAAACGGACCGATTTCTCAGGCTTTTACTACATATGAACACTTTTCACATTCTCACGTGCAACGCGGCTGCTAGTCCTCGTTTCACGCAAAATCTTAAGTTACTAGCTCATGTCCAAGGTACCAAAGAAGGGTAAAAAGTCAAAAATCGATACCTAAAACTTGAATTGTACTACTTCTTACTGGCTATTACATCAACTTAGAAGCTTCATCTGTGTTCTACTATGGTGCTTATAGTGTCTCCGCATACCGCAGCACGCGACATAGCTTTGCAGACGATAAGCACAACCGTTTCAGAGAGAAGAGCGGCCAATGTGACGATCTGGCTTTAAGTCGATTCGATAACAAATGACGAACACGGACGGATTTCTCAGGTTTTTACTACATATGAACATTTTTCACATTCTCGCGTGCAACGAGGCTGCTAGTCCTCCTTTCATGAAATATCTTAAGTTCCTAGCTCATGTCCAAGGTACCAAAGAAGGGTAAAAAGTAAATAATCCATAACTAAAACTTGAATTGTACTACTTCTTACTGGCTATTACATCAACTTAGAAGCTTCATCTGTGTTCTACTATGGTGCTTTTAGTGTCTCCGCATACCGCAGCACGCGACATAGCTTTGCAGACAATAAATGTAACAGTTTCAGAGAGAAGAGCGGCCAATGTGACGATTTGGCTTTAAGTCGATTCGATAACAAATGACGAAAACGGACGGATTTCTAAGGTTTTTACTACATATGAACACTTCTCACATTCTCACGTGCAACGCGGCTGCTAGTCCTCGTTTCATGCAAAATCTTAAGTTCCCAGCTCATGTCCAAGGCACCAAAGAAGGGTAAAAGGTCAATAATCGATACCTAAAACTTGAATTGTACTACTTCTTACTGGCTATTACATCAACTTAGAAGCTTCATCTGTGTTCTACTATGGTGCTTTTAGTGTCTCCGCATACCGCAGCACGCGACAAAATTTTGCAGACGATAAGTACAACCGTTTCAGAGAGAAGAGCAACCAATGTGACGATCTGGCTTTAAGTCGATTCGATAACAAATGACGAACACGGACGGATTTCTCAGGTTTTTTCTACATATGAACACTTTTCACATACTCGCGTGCAACGAGGCTGCTAGTCCTCCTTTCATGAAATATCTTAAGTTCCTAGCTCATGTCCAAGGCACCAAAGAAGGGTAAAAAGTCAATAATCGATACCTAAAACTTGAATTGTACTACTTCTTACTGGCTATTACATCAACTTAGAAGCTTCATCTGTGTTCTACTATGGTGCTTTTAGTGTCTCCGCATACCGCAGCACGCGACATAGCTTTGCAGACGATAAGTACAACCGTTTCAGAGAGAAGAGCGGCCAATGTGACGATCTGGCATTAAGTGGATTCGATAACAAATGACGAACACGGACGGATTTCTAAGGTTTTTACTACATATGAACACTTTTCACATTCTCCACTGCAACGCGGCTGCTAGTCCTCCTTTCATGCAAAATCTTAAGTTTCTAGCTCATGTCCAAGGCACGAAAGAAGGGTGAAAAGTCAATAATCCATAACTAAACCTTCAATTGTACTACTTCTTACTGGCTATTACATTAACTTAGAAGCTGCATCTGTGTTCTACTATGGTGCTTTTGGAGACTCCGCATACCGCAGCACACGACATAGCTTGGCAGACGATAAGTACAACCGTTTCAGAGAGAAGAGCGGCCAATGTGACGATCTGGCGTTAAGTCGATTCGATAACATAATACCAAAACGGACGGATTTCTCATGTTTTTACTACATATGTAAACTTTCCACATTCTCCCGTGCAACGCGGCTGCTAGTCCTCCTTTCATGCAAAATCGTATGTTCCTAGCTCATGTCCAAGGCACCAAAGAAGGGTAAAAAGTAAATAATCCATAACTAAAACTTGAACTCTACTACTTCTTACTGGCTATTACATCAACTTAGAAGCTTCATCTGTGTTCTACTATGGTGCTTTTAGTGTCTCCGCATACCGCAGCACGCGACATAGCTTTGCAGACGATAAGTACAACCGTTTCAGAGAGCATAGCGGCCAATGTGGCGATCTGGCTTTAAGTCGATTCGATAACAAATGACGAAAACGGACGGATTTCTCAGGTTTTTACTACATATGAACACTTTTCACATTCTCCACTGCAACGCGGCATCTAGCCTTCCTTTCATGCAAAATCTAAAGTTCGTAGCTCATGTCCAAGGCACCAAAGAAGGCTAAAAAGTCAATAATCCATAACTAAAACATGAATTGTACTACTTCTTACTGGCTATTACATCAACTTAGAAGCATCATCTGTGTTCTACTATGGTGCTTTTAGTGTCTCCGCATACCGCAGCACGCGACATAGCTTGGCAGACGATAAGTACAACCGTTTCAGAGAGAAGAGCGGCCAATGTGACGATCTGGCTTTAAGTCGATTCGATAACAAATGACGAAATGGACGGTTTTCTAAGGTTTTTACTACATATGAACACTTTTCACATTCTCCCGTGCAACACGGCTGCTAGTCCTCATTTCATGCAAAATCTTAAGTTCCTAGCTCATGTCCAAGGAACCAAAGAAGGGTAAAAAGTCAATAATCCATAACTAAAACTTGAATTTTACTACTTCTTACTGGCTATTACATCAACTTAGAAGCTTCATCTGTGTTCTACTATGGTGCTTTTAGTGTCTTCGCATACCGCAGCACGCGACATAGCTTTGCAGACGATAAGTACAACCATTTTAGAGAGAAGAGCGGCCAATGTGACGATTTGGCTTTAAGTCGATTCGATAACAAATGACGAAAACGGACGGATTTCTCAGGTTTTTACTACATATGAACACTTCTCACATTCTCACGTGCAACGTGGCTGCTAGTTCTCGTTTCATGCTAAATCTTAAGTTCCTAGCTCATGTCCAAGGCACCAAAGAAGGGTAAAAAGTCAATAATCGATACCTAAAACTTGAATTGTACTACTTCTTACTGGCTATTACATCAACTTAGAAGCATCATCTGTGTTCTACTATGGTGCTTTTAGTGTCTCCGCATACCGCAGCACGCGACATAGCTTTGCAGACGATAAGTACAACCGTTTCAGAGCGCAGAGCGGCCAATGTGACGATCTGGCTCTAAGTCGATTCGATAACAAATGACGAACACGGACGGATTTCTCAGGTTTTTTCTACATATGAACACTTTTCACATTCTCTCGTGCAACGCGGCTGCTAGTCCTCCTTTCATGCAAAATCTTAAGTTCGTAACTCTTGTCCAAGGCACCAAAGAAGGGTAAAAAGTCAATAATCCATAACTAAAACTTGAATTGTTCTTCTTCTTACTGGCTATTACATTAACTTAGAAGCTGCATCAGTGTTCTACTATGGAGCTTTTGGAGTCTCCGCATACCGCAGCACGCGACATAGCTTGGCAGACGATAAGTACACCCGTTTCAGAGAGAAGAGCGGCCAATGTGACGATCTGGCTTTAAGTCGATTCGATAACAAATGACGAAAACGGACGGATTTCTCAGGTTTTTTCTACATATGAACACTTTTCACATTCTCGCGTGCAACGACGCTGCTAGTCCTCCTTTCATGAAATATCTTAAGTTCCTAGCTCATGTCCAAGGTACCAAAGAAGGGTAAAAAGTAAATAATCCATAACTAAAACTTGAATTGTACTACTTCTTACTGGCTATTACATCAACTTAGAAGCTTCATCTGTGTTCTACTATGGTGCTTTTAGTGTCTCCGCATACCGCAGCACGCGACATGCTTTGCAGACGATAAGTACAACCGTTTCAGAGAGAAGAGCGGCCAATGTGGCGATCTGGCTTTAAGTATATTCGATAACAAATTATGAAAACGGACGGATTTCTCAGGTTTTTTCTACATATGAACACTTTTCACATTCTCGCGTGCAACGACGCTGCTAGTCCTCCTTTCATGAAATATCTTAAGTTCCTAGCTCATGTCCAAGGTACCAAAGAAGGGTAAAAAGTAAATAATCCATAACTAAAACTTGAATTGTACTACTTCTTACTGGCTATTACATCAACTTAGAAGCTTCATCTGTGTTCTACTATGGTGCTTTTAGTGTCTCAGCATACCGCAGCACGCGACATAGCTTTGCAGACTATAAATGTAACCGTTTCAGACAGAAGAGCGGCCAATGTGACGATCTGGCTTTAAGTTGATTCGATAACAAATGAAGAAAACAGACGGATTTCTAAGGTTTTTTCTACATATGAACACTTTTCACATACTCCCGCGCAACGCGGCTGCTAGTCCTCCTTTCATGCAAAATCTTAAGTTTCTAGCTCATGTCCAAGGCACCAAAGAAGGGTAAAAAGTCAAAAATCGATATCCAAAACTTGAATTGTACTACTTCTTACTGGCTATTACATCAACTTAGAAGCTTCATCTGTGTTCTACTATGGTGCTTTTAGTGTCTCCGCATACCGCAGCACGCGACATAGCTTTGCAGACGATAAGTACAACCGTTTCAGAGAGAAGAGCGGCCAATGTGGCGATCTGGCTTTAAGTCGATTCGATAACAAATGACGAAAACGGACGGATTTCTCAGGTTTTTACTACATATGAACACTTTTCACATTCTCCCGTGAAACGCGGCTGCTAGTCCGCCTTTCATGCAAAATCTTAAGTTCCTAGCTCATGTCCAAGGCACCAAATAAGGGTAAAAAGTCAATAATCCATAACTAAAACATGAATTGTACTACTTCTTACTGGCTATTACATCAACTTAGAAGCATCATCTGTGTTCTACTATGGTGCTTTTAGTGTCTCCGCATACCGCAGCACGCGACATAGCTTTGCAGACGATAAGTACAACCGTTTCAGAGAGAAGAGCGGCCAATGTGACGATCTGGCTTTAAGTCGATTCGATAACAAATGACGAACACGGACGGATTTCTCAGGTTTTTTCTACATATGAACACTTTTCACATTCTCGCGTGCAACGTGGCTGCTAGTCCTCCTTTCATGAAAAATCTTAAGTTCCTAGCTCATGTCCAATGCACCAAAGAAGGGTAAAAAGTAAATAATCCATAACTAATACTTGAATTGAACTACTTCTTACTAGCTATTACATCAACTTAGAAGCTTCATCTGTGTTCTACTATGGTGCTTTTAGTGTCTTCGCATACCGCAGCACGCGACATAGCTTTGCAGACGATAAGTACAACCATTTTAGAGAGAAGAGCGGCCAATGTGACGATTCGGCTTTAAGTCGATTCGATATCAAATGACGAAAACGGACGGATTTCTCAGGTTTTTACTACATATGAACACTTTTCACATTCTCACGTGCAACGCGGCTGCTAGTCCTCGTTTCATGCAAAATCTTAAATTCCTAGCTCATGTCCAAGGCATCAAAGAACGGTAAAAAGTCAATAATCGATACCTAAAACTTGAATTGTACTACTTCTTACTGGCTATTACATCAACTTAGAAGCTTAATCTGTGTTCTACTATGGTGCTTTTAGTGTCTCCGCATACTGCAGCACGCGACAAAATTTTGCAGGCGATAAGTACAACCGTTTCAGAGAGAAGAGCGGCCAATGTGGCGATCTGGCTTTAAGTATATTCGATAACAAATTACGAAAACGGACGATTTTCTAAGGTTTTTACTACATATGAACACTTTTCACATTCTCCCGTGCAACGCGGCCGCTAGTCTTCCTTTCATGCAAAATCTTAATTTCGTAGCTCATGTCCAAGGCACGAAAGAAGGGTGAAAAGTCAATAATCCATAACTAAACCTTGAATTGTACTACTTCTTACTGGCTATTACATTAACTTAGAAGCTGCATCTGTGTTCTACTATGGTGCTTTTGGAGACTCCGCATACCGCAGCACGCGACATAGCTTTGCAGACGATAAGTACAACCGTTTCAGAGAGAAGAGCGGCCAATGTGACGATCTGGCTTTAAGTCGATTCGATAACAAATTACGAAAACGGACGGATTTCTCAGGTTTTTACTACATATGAACACTTTTCACATTCTCCCGTGAAACGCGGCTGCTAGTCCTCCTTTCATGCAAAATCTTAAGTTCCTAGCTCATGTCCAAGCCATCAAAGAAGGGTAAAAAGTCAATAATCGATACCTAAAACTTGAATTGTACTACTTCTTACTGGCTATTACATCAACTTAGAAGCTTCATCTGTGTTCTACTATGGTGCTTTTAGTGTCTTCGCATACAGCAGCACGCGACACAGCTTTGCAGACGATAAGTACAACCGTTTCAGAGAGAATAGCGGCCAATGTGACGATCTGGCTTTAAGTCGATTCGATAACAAATGACGAAAACGGACGGTTTTCTAAGGTTTTTACTACATATGAACACTTCTCACATTCTCCCATGCAACGCGGCTGCTAGTCCTCCTTTCATGCAAAATCATAAGTTCCTAGCTCATGTCCAAGGCACCAAAGAAGGGTAAAAAATCAATAATCCATAACTAAAACTTGAATTTTACTACTTCTTACTGGCTATTACATCAACTTAGAAGCTTCATCTGTGTTCTACTATGGTGCTTTTAGTGTCTCCGCATACCGCAGCACGCGACATAGCTTTGCAGACGATAAGTACAACCGTTTCAGAGAGAATAGCGGCCAATGTGGCGATCTGGCTTTAAGTCGATTCGATAACAAATGACGAAAACGGACGGATTTCTCAGGTTTTTACTACATATGAACACTTTTCACATTCTCCACTGCAACGCGGCTGCTAGCCTTCCTTTCATGCAAAATCTTAAGTTCGTAGCTCATGTCCAAGGCACCAAAGAAGGGTAAAAAGTCAATAATCCATAACTAAAACATGAATTGTACTACTTCTTACTGGCTATTACATTAACTTAGAAGCATCATCTGTGTTCTACTATGGTGCTTTTAGTGTCTCCGCATACCGCAGCACGCGACATAGCTTTGCAGACGATAAGTACAACCGTTTCAGAGAGAAGAGCGGCCAATGTGACGATCTGGCTTTAAGTCGAATCGATAACAAATAACGAACACAGACGGATTTCTCAGGTTTTTTCTACATATGAACACTTTTCACATTTTCGCGTGCAACGCGGCTGCTAGTCCTCCTTTCATGAAAAATCTTAAGTTCCTAGCTCATGCCCAAGGCACGAAAGAAGCGTGAAAAGTCAATAATCCATAACTAAAACATGAATTGTACTACTTCTTACTGGCTATTACATCAACTTAGAAGCATCATCTGTGTTCTACTATGGTGCTTTTAGTGTCTCCGCATACCGCAGCACGCGACATAGCTTTGCAGACGATAAGTACAACCGTTTCAGAGAGAAGAGCGGCCAATGTGACGATCTGGCTCTAAGTCGATTCGATAACAAATGACGAACACGGACGGATTTCTCAGGTTTTTTCTACATATGAACACTTTTCACATTCTCTCGTGCAACGCGGCTGCTAGTCCTCCTTTCATGCAAAATCTTAAGTTCGTAACTCATGTCCAAGGCACCAAAGAAGGGTAAAAAGTCAATAATCCATAACTAAAACTTGAATTGTTCTACTTCTTACTGGCTATTACATTAACTTAGAAGCTGCATCAGTGTTCTACTATGGAGCTTTTGGAGTCTCCGCATACCGCAGCACGCGACATAGCTTGGCACACGATAAGTACACCCGTTTCAGAGAGAAGAGCGGCCAATGTGACGATCTGGCTGTAAGTCGATTCGATAACAAATGACGAAAACAGACGGATTTCTAAGGTTTTTACTACATATGAACACTTTCACATACTCCCGCGCAACGCGGCTGCTAGTCCTCCTTTCATGAAATATCTTAAGTTCCTAGCTCATGTCCAAGGCACCAAAGAAGGGTAAAAAGTCAATAATCGATACCTAAAACTTGAATTGTACTACTTCTTACTGGCTAGTACATCAACTTAGAAGCTTCATATGTGTTCTACTATGGTGCTTTTAGTGTCTTCGCATACCGTAGCACGCGACATAGCTTTGCAGACGATAAGTACAACCGTTTCAGAGAGAAGAGCGGCCAATGTGGCGATCTGGCTTTTAGTATATTCGATAACAAATTACGAAAACGGACGGTTTTCTAAGGTTTTTACTACATATGAACACTTTTCACATTCTCCCGTGCAACGCGGCTGCTAGTCCACATTTCATGCAAAATCATAAGTTCCTAGCTCATGTCCAAGGCACCAAAGAAGGGTAAAAAGTCAATAATCCATAACTAAAACTTGAATTTTACTACTTCTTACTGGCTATTACATCAACTTAGAAGCTTCATCTGTGTTCTACTATGGTGCTTTTAGTGTCTTCGCATACCGCAGCACGCGACATAGCTTTGCAGACGATAAGTACAACCATTTTAGAGAGAAGAGCGGTCAATGTGACGATTTGGCTTTAAGTCGATTCGATAACAAATGACGAAAACGGACGGATTTCTCAGGTTTTTACTACATATGAACACTTTTCACATTCTCCCGTGCAACGCGGCTGCTAGTCCTCGTTTCATGCAAAATCTTAAGTTACTAGCTCATGTCCAAGGCACCAAAGAAGGGTAAAAAGTCAAAAATCGATACCTAAAACTTGAATTGTACTACTTCTTACTGGCTATTACATCAACTTAGAAGGTTCATCTGTGTTCTACTATGGTGCTTTTAGTGTCTCCGCATACCGCACCACGCGACATAGCTTTGCAGACGATAAGTACAACCGTTTCAGAGAGAAGAGCGGCCAATGTGACGATCTGGCTTTAAGTCGATTCGATAACAAATGACGAACACGGACGGATTTCTCAGGTTTTTTCTACATATGAACACTTTTCACATTCTCGCGTGCAACGACGCTGCTAGTCCTCCTTTCATGAAAATACTTAAGTTCCTAGCTCATGTCCAAGGTACCAAAGAAGGGTAAAAAGTAAATAATCCATAACTAAAACTTGAATTGTACTACTTCTTACTGGCTATTACATCAACTTAGAAGCTTCATCTGTGTTCTACTATGGTGCTTTTAGTGTCTCAGCATACCGCAGCACGCGACATAGCTTTGCAGACTATAAATGTAACAGTTTCAGACACAAGAGCGGCCAATGTGACGATCTGGCTTTAAGTCGATTCGATAACAAATGACGAAAACTGACGGTTTTCTACGGTTTTTACTACATATGAACAATTTTCACATACTCCCGCGCAACGCGGCTGCTAGTCCTCCTTTCATGCTAAATCTTAAGTTCCTAGCTCATGTCCAAGGCACCAAAGAAGGGTAAAAAGTCAATAATCCATAACTAAAACTTGAATTTTACTACTTCTTACTGGCTATTACATCAACTTAGAAGCTTCATCTGTGTTCTTCTATGGTGCTTTTAGAGTCTCCGCATACCGCAGCACGCGACGTAGCTTGGCAGACGATAAGTACAACGGTTTCAGAGAGAAGAGCGGCCAATGTGACGATCTGGCTTTAAGTCGATTCGATAACAAATGACGAAAACTGACGGTTTTCTACGGTTTTTACTACATATGAACACTTTTCACATTCTCCCGTGCAACGCGGCTGCTAGTCCTCCTTTCATGCAAAATCTTAAGTTCCTAGCTCATGTCCAAGGCACCAAAGAAGGGTAAAAAGTCAATAATCGATAACTAAAACTTGAATTGTACTACTTCTTACTGGCTATTACATCAACTTAGAAGCTTCATCTGTGTTCTACTATGGTGCTTTTAGTGTCTCCGCATACCGCAGCACGCGACATAGCTTTGCAGACGATAAGTACAACCGTTTCAGAGAGAAGAGCGGCCAATGTGGCGATCTGGCTTTAAGTCGATTCGATAACAAATGACGAAAACTGACGGATTTCTCAGGTTTTTACTACATATGAACACTTTTCACATTCTCCCGTGCAACGCGGCTGCTAGTCCTCCTTTCATGCAAAATCTTAAGTTCCTAGCTCATGTCCACGGCACCAAAGAAGGGTAAAAAGTCAATAATCCATAACTAAAACATGAATTGTACTACTTCTTACTGGCTATTACATCAACTTAGAAGCATCATCTGTGTTCTACTATGGTGCTTTTAGTGTCTCCGCATACCGCAGCACGCGACATAGCTTTGCAGACGATAAGTACAACCGTTTCAGAGAGAAGAGCGGCCAATGTGACGATCTGGCTTTAAGTCGATTCGATAACAAATGACGAACACGGACGGATTTCTCAAGTTTTTTCTACATATGAACACTTTTCACATTCTCGCGTGCAACGCGGCTGCTAGTCCTCCTTTCATGAAAAATCTTAAGTTCCTAGCTCATGTCCGAGGCACCAAAGAAGGGTAAAAAGTAAATAATCCATAACTAATACTTGAATTGTACTACTTCTTACTGGCTATTACATCAACTTAGAAGCTTCATCTGTGTTCTACTATGGTGCATTTAGTGTCTTCGCATACCGCAGCACGCGACATAGCTTTGCAGACGATAAGTACAACCATTTTAGAGAGAAGAGCGGCCAATGTGACGATTTGGCTTTAAGTCGATTCGATAACAAATGACGAAAACGGACGGATTTCTCAGGTTTATACTACATATGAACACTTTTCACATTCTCACGTGCAACGAGGCTGCTAGTCCTCGTTTCATGCAAAATCTTAAGTTCCTAGCTCATGTCCAAGGCACCAAAGAAGGGTAAAAAGTCAATAATCGATACCTAAAACTTGAATTGTACTACTTCTTACTGGCTATTACATCAACTTAGAAGCTTCATCTGTGTTCTACTATGGTGCTTTTAGTGTCTCCGCATACTGCGGCACGCGACAAAGTTTTGCAAACGATAAGTACAACCGTTTCAGAGAGAAGAGCGGCCAATGTGACGATCTGGCTTTAAGTCGATTCGATAACAAATGACGAACACGGACGGATTTCTCAGGTTTTTTCTACATATGAACACTTTTCACATTCTCGCGTGCAACGAGGCTGCTAGTCCTCGTTTCATGAAATATCTTAAGTTCCTAGCTCATGTCCAAGGCACCAAAGAAGGGTAAAAAGTCAATAATCGATACCTAAAACTTGAATTGTACTACTTCTTACTGGCTATTACATCAACTTAGAAGCTTCATCTGTGTTCTACTATGGTGCTTTTAGTGTCTTCGCATACCGCAGCACGCGACATAGCTTTGCAGACGATAAGTACAACCGTTTCAGAGAGAAGAGCGGCCAATGTGGCGATCTGGCTCTAAGTATATTCGTAAACAAATTACGAAAACGGACGAATTTCTAAGGTTTTTACTAGATATGAACACTTTTCACATTCTCCCGTGCAACGCGGCTGCTAGTCTTCCTTTCATGCAAAATCTTAATTTCGTAGCTCATGTCCAAGGCACGAAAGAAGGGTGAAAAGTCAATAATCCAAACCTTGAATTGTACTACTTCTTACTGGCTATTACATTAACTTAGAAGCTGCATCTGTGTTCTACTATGGTGCTTTTTGTAGACTCCGCATACCGCAGCACGCGACATAGCTTGGCAGACGATAAGTACAACCGTTTCAGAGAGAAGAGCGGCCAATGTGACGATCTGGCTTTAAGTCGAATCGATAACAAATTACGAAAACGGACGGATTTCTCAGGTTTTTACTACATATGAACACTTTTCACATTCTCCCGTGCAACGCGGCTGCTAGTCCTCCTTTCATGCAAAATCTTAAGTTCCTAGCTCATGTCCAAGGCACCAAAGAAGGGTAAAAAGTCAATAATCGATACCTAAAACTTGAATTGTACTACTTCTTACTGGCTATTACATCAACTTAGAAGCTTCATCTGTGTTCTACTATGGTGCTTTTAGTGTCTTCGCATACCGCAGCACGCGACACAGCTTTGCAGACGATAAGTACAACCGTTTCAGAGAGAAGAGCGGCCAATGTGACGATCTGGCTTTAAGTTGATTCGATAACAAATGACGAAAACGGACGGTTTTCTAAGGTTTTTACTACATATGAACACTTTTCACATTCTCCCATGCAACGCGGCTGCTAGTCCTCCTTTCATGCTAAATCTTAAGTTCCTAGCTCATGTCCAAGGCACCAAAGAAGGGTAAAAAGTCAATAATCCATAACTAAAACTTGAATTTTACTACTTCTTACTGGCTATTACATCAACTTAGAAGCTTCATCTGTGTTCTTCTATGGTGCTTTTAGAGTCTCCGCATACCGCAGCACGCGACGTAGCTTGGCAGACGATAAGTACAACGGTTTCAGAGAGAAGAGCGGCCAATGTGACGATCTGGCTTTAAGTCGATTCGATAACAAATGACGAAAACTGACGGTTTTCTACGGTTTTTACTACATATGAACACTTTTCACATTCTCCCGTGCAACGCGGCTTCTAGTCCTCCTTTCATGCTAAATCTTAAGTTCCTAGCTCATGTCCAAGGCACCAAAGAAGGGTAAAAAGTCAATAATCGATACCTAAAACTTGAATTGTACTACTTCTTACTGGCTATTACATCAACTTAGAAGCTTCATCTGTGTTCTACTATGGTGCTTTTAGTGTCTCCGCATACCGCAGCACGCGACATAGCTTTGCAGACGATAAGTACAACCGTTTCAGAGAGAAGAGCGGCCAATGTGGCGATCTGGCTTTAAGTATATTCGATAACAAATGACGAAAACGGACGGATTTCTCAGGTTTTTACTACATATGAACACTTTTCACATTCTCCCGTGCAACGCGACTGCTAGTCCTCCTTTCATGCAAAATCTTAAGTTCCTAGCTCATGTCCAAGGCACCAAAGAAGGGTAAAAAGTCAATAATCCATAACTAAAACATGAATTGTACTACTTCTTACTGGCTATTACATCAACTTAGAAGCATCATCTGTGTTCTACTATGGTGCTTTTAGTGTCTCCGCATACCGCAGCACGCGACATAGCTTTGCAGACGATAAGTACAACCGTTTCAGAGAGAAGAGCGGCCAATGTGACGATCTGGCTTTAAGTCGATTCGATAACAAATGACGAACAAGGACGGATTTCTCAAGTTTTTTCTTCATATGAACACTTTTCACATTCTCGCGTGCAACGCGGCTGCTAGTCCTCCTTTCATGAAAAATCTTAAGTTCCTAGCTCATGTCCAAGGCACCAAAGAAGGGTAAAAAGTAAATAATCCATAACTAATACTTTTAATTGTACTACTTCTTACTGGCTATTACATCAACTTAGAAGCTTCATCTGTGTTCTACTATGGTGCATTTAGTGTCTTCGCATACAGCAGCACGCGACATAGCTTTGCAGACGATAAGTACAACCATTTTAGAGAGAAGAGCGGTCAATGTGACGATTTGGCTTTAAGTCGATTCGATAACAAATGACGAAAACGGACGGATTTCTCAGGTTTTTACTACATATGAACACTTTTCACATTCTCCCGTGCAACGCGGCTGCTAGTCCTCGTTTCATGCAAAATCTTAAGTTACTAGCTCATGTCCAAGGCACCAAAGAAGGGTAAAAAGTCAAAAATCGATACCTAAAACTTGAATTGTACTACTTCTTACTGGCTATTACATCAACTTAGAAGCTTCATCTGTGTTCTACTATGGTGCTTTTAGTGTCTCAGCATACCGCAGCACGCGACATAGCTTTGCAGACTATAAATGTAACAGTTTCAGACAGAAGAGCGGCCAATGTGACGATCTGGCTTTAAGTCGATTCGATAACAAATGACGAAAACTGACGGTTTTCTACGGTTTTTACTACATATGAACACTTTTCACATACTCCCGCGCAACGCGGCTGCTAGTCCTCCTTTCATGCTAAATCTTAAGTTCCTAGCTCATGTCCAAGGCACCAAAGAAGGGTAAAAAGTCAATAATCCATAACTAAAACTTGAATTTTACTACTTCTTACTGGCTATTACATCAACTTAGAAGCTTCATCTGTGTTCTTCTATGGTGCTTTTAGAGTCTCCGCATACCGCAGCACGCGACGTAGCTTGGCAGACGATAAGTACAACGGTTTCAGAGAGAAGAGCGGCCAATGTGACGATCTGGCTTTAAGTCGATTCGATAACAAATGACGAAAACTGACGGTTTTCTACGGTTTTCACTACATATGAACACTTTTCACATTCTCCCGTGCAACGCGGCTGCTAGTCCTCCTTTCATGCAAAATCTTAAGTTCCTAGCTCATGTCCAAGGCACCAAAGAAGGGTAAAAAGTCAATAATCGATACCTAAAACTTGAATTGTACTACTTCTTACTGGCTATTACATCAACTTAGAAGCTTCATCTGTGTTCTACTATGGTGCTTTTAGTGTCTCCGCATACCGCAGCACGCGACATAGCTTTGCAGACGATAAGTACGACCGTTTCAGAGAGGAGAGCGGCCAATGTGGCGATCTGGCTTTAAGTCGATTCGATAACAAATGACGAAAACTGACGGATTTCTCAGGTTTTTACTACATATGAACACTTTTCACATTCTCCCGTGCAACGCGGCTGCTAGTCCTCCTTTCATGCAAAATCTTAAGTTCCTAGCTCATGTCCAAGGCACCAAAGAAGGGTAAAAAGTCAATAATCCATAACTAAAACATGGATTGTACTACTTCTTACTGGCTATTACATCAACTTAGAAGCATCATCTGTGTTCTACTATGGTGCTTTTAGTGTCTTCGCATACCGCAGCACGCGACATAGCTTTGCAGACGATAAGTACAACCATTTTAGAGAGAAGAGCGGCCAATGTGGCGATTTGGCTTTAAGTCGATTCGATAACAAATGACGAAAACGGACGGATTTCTCAGGTTTATACTACATATGAACACTTTTCACATTCTCACGTGCAACGAGGCTGCTAGTCCTCGTTTCATGCAAAATCTTAAGTTCCTAGCTGATGTCCAAGGCACCAAACAACGGTAAAAAGTCAATAATCGATACCTAAAACTTGAATTGTACTACTTCTTACTGGCTATTACATCAACTTAGAAGCTTCATCTGTGTTCTACTATGGTGCTTTTAGTGTCTTCGCATACCGCAGCACGCGACATAGCTTTGCAGACGATAAGTACAACCGTTTCAGAGAGAAGAGCGGCCAATGTGGCGATCTGGCTCTAAGTATATTCGTAAACAAATTACGAAAACGGACGAATTTCTAAGGTTTTTACTACATATGAACACTTTTCACATTCTCCCGTGCAACGCGGCTGCTAGTCTTCCTTTCATGCAAAATCTTAATTTCGTAGCTCATGTCCAAGGCACGAAAGAAGGGTGAAAAGTCAATAATCCAAACCTTGAATTGTACTACTTCTTACTGGCTATTACATTAACTTAGAAGCTGCATCTGTGTTCTACTATGGTGCTTTTTGTAGACTCCGCATACCGCAGCACGCGACATAGCTTGGCAGACGATAAGTACAACCGTTTCAGAGAGAAGAGCGGCCAATGTGACGATCTGGCTTTAAGTCGAATCGATAACAAATTACGAAAACGGACGGATTTCTCAGGTTTTTACTACATATGAACACTTTTCACATTCTCCCGTGCAACGCGGCTGCTAGTCCTCCTTTCATGCAAAATCTTAAGTTCCTAGCTCATGTCCAAGGCACCAAAGAAGGGTAAAAAGTCAATAATCGATACCTAAAACTTGAATTGTACTACTTCTTACTGGCTATTACATCAACTTAGAAGCTTCATCTGTGTTCTACTATGGTGCTTTTAGTGTCTTCGCATACCGCAGCACGCGACACAGCTTTGCAGACGATAAGTACAACCGTTTCAGAGAGAAGAGCGGCCAATGTGACGATCTGGCTTTAAGTCGATTCGATAACAAATGACGAACACGGACGGATTTCTCAAGTTTTTTCTACATATGAACACTTTTCACATTCTCGCGTGCAACGCGGCTGCTAGTCCTCCTTTCATGAAAAATCTTAAGTTCCTAGCTCATGTCCAAGGCACCAAAGAAGGGTAAAAAGTAAATAATCCATAACTAATACTTGAATTGTACTACTTCTTACTGGCTATTACATCAACTTAGAAGCTTCATCTGTGTTCTACTATGGTGCATTTAGTGTCTTCGCATACCGCAGCACGCGACATAGCTTTGCAGACGATAAGTACAACCATTTTAGAGAGAAGAGCGGTCAATGTGACGATTTGGCTTTAAGTCGATTCGATAACAAATGACGAAAACGGACGGATTTCTCAGGTTTTTACTACATATGAACACTTTTCACATTCTCCCGTGCAACGCGGCTGCTAGTCCTCGTTTCATGCAAAATCTTAAGTTACTAGCTCATGTCCAAGGCACCAAAGAAGGGTAAAAAGTCAAAAATCGATACCTAAAACTTGAATTGTACTACTTCTTACTGGCTATTACATCAACTTAGAAGCTTCATCTGTGTTCTACTATGGTGCTTTTAGTGTCTTCGCATACCGCAGCACGCGACATAGCTTTGCAGACTATAAATGTAACAGTTTCAGACAGAAGAGCGGCCAATGTGACGATCTGGCTTTAAGTCGATTCGATAACAAATGACGAAAACTGACGGTTTTCTACGGTTTTTACTACATATGAACACTTTTCACATACTCCCGCGCAACGCGGCTGCTAGTCCTCCTTTCATGCTAAATCTTAAGTTCCTAGCTCATGTCCAAGGCACCAAAGAAGGGTAAAAAGTCAATAATCCATAACTAAAACTTGAATTTTACTACTTCTTACTGGCTATTACATCAACTTAGAAGCTTCATCTGTGTTCTTCTATGGTGCTTTTAGAGTCTCCGCATACCGCAGCACGCGACGTAGCTTGGCAGACGATAAGTACAACGGTTTCAGAGAGAAGAGCGGCCAATGTGACGATCTGGCTTTAAGTCGATTCGATAACAAATGACGAAAACTGACGGTTTTCTACGGTTTTTACTACATATGAACACTTTTCACATTCTCCCGTGCAACGCGGCTGCTAGTCCTCCTTTCATGCTAAATCTTAAGTTCCTAGCTCATGTCCAAGGCACCAAAGAAGGGTAAGACGTCAATAATCGATACCTAAAACTTGAATTGTACTACTTCTTACTGGCTATTACATCAACTTAGAAGCTTCATCTGTGTTCTACTATGGTGCTTTTAGTGTCTCCGCATACCGCAGCACGCGACATAGCTTTGCAGACGATAAGTACAACCGTTTCAGAGAGAAGAGCGGCCAATGTGGCGATCTGGCTTTAAGTCGATTCGATAACAAATGACGAAAACTGACGGATTTCTCAGGTTTTTACTACATATGAACACTTTTCACATTCTCCCGTGCAACGCGGCTGCTAGTCCTCCTTTCATGCAAAATCTTAAGTTCCTAGCTCATGTCCAAGGCAACAAAGAAGGGTAAAAAGTCAATAATCCATAACTAAAACATGAATTGTACTACTTCTTACTGGCTATTACATCAACTTAGAAGCATCATCTGTGTTCTACTATGGTGCTTTTAGTGTCTCCGCATACCGCAGCACGCGACATAGCTTTGCAGACGATAAGTACAACCGTTTCAGAGAGAAGAGCGGCCAATGTGACGATCTGGCTTTAAGTCGATTCGATAACAAATGACGAACACGGACGGATTTCTCAAGTTTTTTCTACATATGAACACTTTTCACATTCTCGCGTGCAACGCGGCTGCTAGTCCTCCTTTCATGAAAAATCTTAAGTTCCTAGCTCATGTCCAAGGCACCAAAGAAGGGTAAAAAGTAAATAATCCATAACTAATACTTGAATTGTACTACTTCTTACTGGCTATTACATCAACTTAGAAGCTTCATCTGTGTTCTACTATGGTGCATTTAGTGTCTTCGCATACCGCAGCACGCGACATAGCTTTGCAGACGATAAGTACAACCATTTTAGAGAGAAGAGCGGCCAATGTGACGATTTGGCTTTAAGTCGATTCGATAACAAATGACGAAAACGGACGGATTTCTCAGGTTTATACTACATATGAACACTTTTCACATTCTCACGTGCAACGAGGCTGCTAGTCCTCGTTTCATGCAAAATCTTAAGTTCCTAGCTGATGTCCAAGGCACCAAAGAACGGTAAAAAGTCAATAATCGATACCTAAAACTTGAATTGTACTACTTCTTACTGGCTATTACATCAACTTAGAAGCTTCATCTGTGTTCTACTATGGTGCTTTTAGTGTCTTCGCATACCGCAGCACGCGACATAGCTTTGCAGACGATAAGTACAACCGTTTCAGAGAGAAGAGCGGCCAATGTGGCGATCTGGCTCTAAGTATATTCGTAAACAAATTACGAAAACGGACGAATTTCTAAGGTTTTTACTACATATGAACACTTTTCACATTCTCCCGTGCAACGCGGCTGCTAGTCTTCCTTTCATGCAAAATCTTAATTTCGTAGCTCATGTCCAAGGCACGAAAGAAGGGTGAAAAGTCAATAATCCAAACCTTGAATTGTACTACTTCTTACTGGCTATTACATTAACTTAGAAGCTGCATCTGTGTTCTACTATGGTGCTTTTTGTAGACTCCGCATACCGCAGCACGCGACATAGCTTGGCAGACGATAAGTACAACCGTTTCAGAGAGAAGAGCGGCCAATGTGACGATCTGGCTTTAAGTCGAATCGATAACAAATTACGAAAACGGACGGATTTCTCAGGTTTTTACTACATATGAACACTTTTCACATTCTCCCGTGCAACGCGGCTGCTAGTCCTCCTTTCATGCAAAATCTTAAGTTCCTAGCTCATGTCCAAGGCACCAAAGAAGGGTAAAAAGTCAATAATCGATACCTAAAACTTGAATTGTACTACTTCTTACTGGCTATTACATCAACTTAGAAGCTTCATCTGTGTTCTACTATGGTGCTTTTAGTGTCTTCGCATACCGCAGCACGCGACACAGCTTTGCAGACGATAAGTACAACCGTTTCAGAGAGAAGAGCGGCCAATGTGACGATCTGGCTTTAAGTCGATTCGATAACAAATGACGAAAACGGACGGTTTTCTAAGGTTTTTACTACATATGAACACTTTTCACATTCTCCCATGCAACGCGGCTGCTAGTCCTCCTTTCATGTAAAATCATAAGTTCCTAGCTCATGTCCAAGGCACCAAAGAAGGGTAAAAAGTCAATAATCGATACCTAAAACTTGAATTGTACTACTTCTTACTGGCTATTACATCAACTTAGAAGCTTCATCTGTGTTCTACTATGGTGCTTTTAGTGTCTCCGCATACCGCAGCACGCGACATAGCTTTGCAGACGATAAGTACAACCGTTTCAGAGAGAAGAGCGGCCAATGTGGCGATCTGGCTTTAAGTCGATTCGATAACAAATGACGAAAACTGACGGATTTCTCAGGTTTTTACTACATATGAACACTTTTCACATTCTCCCGTGCAACGCGGCTGCTAGTCCTCCTTTCATGCAAAATCTTAAGTTCCTAGCTCATGTCCAAGGCAACAAAGAAGGGTAAAAAGTCAATAATCCATAACTAAAACATGAATTGTACTACTTCTTACTGGCTATTACATCAACTTAGAAGCATCATCTGTGTTCTACTATGGTGCTTTTAGTGTCTCCGCATACCGCAGCACGCGACATAGCTTTGCAGACGATAAGTACAACCGTTTCAGAGAGAAGAGCGGCCAATGTGACGATCTGGCTTTAAGTCGATTCGATAACAAATGACGAACACGGACGGATTTCTCAAGTTTTTTCTACATATGAACACTTTTCACATTCTCGCGTGCAACGCGGCTGCTAGTCCTCCTTTCATGAAAAATCTTAAGTTCCTAGCTCATGTCCAAGGCACCAAAGAAGGGTAAAAAGTAAATAATCCATAACTAATACTTGAATTGTACTACTTCTTACTGGCTATTACATCAACTTAGAAGCTTCATCTGTGTTCTACTATGGTGCATTTAGTGTCTTCGCATACCGCAGCACGCGACATAGCTTTGCAGACGATAAGTACAACCATTTTAGAGAGAAGAGCGGCCAATGTGACGATTTGGCTTTAAGTCGATTCGATAACAAATGACGAAAACGGACGGATTTCTCAGGTTTATACTACATATGAACACTTTTCACATTCTCACGTGCAACGAGGCTGCTAGTCCTCGTTTCATGCAAAATCTTAAGTTCCTAGCTGATGTCCAAGGCACCAAAGAACGGTAAAAAGTCAATAATCGATACCTAAAACTTGAATTGTACTACTTCTTACTGGCTATTACATCAACTTAGAAGCTTCATCTGTGTTCTACTATGGTGCTTTTAGTGTCTTCGCATACCGCAGCACGCGACATAGCTTTGCAGACGATAAGTACAACCGTTTCAGAGAGAAGAGCGGCCAATGTGGCGATCTGGCTCTAAGTATATTCGTAAACAAATTACGAAAACGGACGAATTTCTAAGGTTTTTACTACATATGAACACTTTTCACATTCTCCCGTGCAACGCGGCTGCTAGTCTTCCTTTCATGCAAAATCTTAATTTCGTAGCTCATGTCCAAGGCACGAAAGAAGGGTGAAAAGTCAATAATCCAAACCTTGAATTGTACTACTTCTTACTGGCTATTACATTAACTTAGAAGCTGCATCTGTGTTCTACTATGGTGCTTTTTGTAGACTCCGCATACCGCAGCACGCGACATAGCTTGGCAGACGATAAGTACAACCGTTTCAGAGAGAAGAGCGGCCAATGTGACGATCTGGCTTTAAGTCGAATCGATAACAAATTACGAAAACGGACGGATTTCTCAGGTTTTTACTACATATGAACACTTTTCACATTCTCCCGTGCAACGCGGCTGCTAGTCCTCCTTTCATGCAAAATCTTAAGTTCCTAGCTCATGTCCAAGGCACCAAAGAAGGGTAAAAAGTCAATAATCGATACCTAAAACTTGAATTGTACTACTTCTTACTGGCTATTACATCAACTTAGAAGCTTCATCTGTGTTCTACTATGGTGCTTTTAGTGTCTTCGCATACCGCAGCACGCGACACAGCTTTGCAGACGATAAGTACAACCGTTTCAGAGAGAAGAGCGGCCAATGTGACGATCTGGCTTTAAGTCGATTCGATAACAAATGACGAAAACGGACGGTTTTCTAAGGTTTTTACTACATATGAACACTTTTCACATTCTCCCATGCAACGCGGCTGCTAGTCCTCCTTTCATGTAAAATCATAAGTTCCTAGCTCATGTCCAAGGCACCAAAGAAGGGTAAAAAGTCAATAATCGATACCTAAAACTTGAATTGTACTACTTCTTACTGGCTATTACATCAACTTAGAAGCTTCATCTGTGTTCTACTATGGTGCTTTTAGTGTCTCCGCATACCGCAGCACGCGACATAATTTTGCAGACGATAAGTACAACCGTTTCAGAGAGAAGAGCGGCCAATGTGACGATCTGGCTTTAAGTCGATTCGATAACAAATGACGAAAACGGACGGATTTCTCAGGTTTTTACTACATATGAACACTTTTCACATTCTCACGTTCAACGCGGCTGCTAGTCCTCGTTTCATGCAAAATCTTAAGTTACTAGCTCATGTCCAAGGCACCAAAGAAGGGTAAAAAGTCAAAAATCGATACCTAAAACTTGAATTGTACTACTTCTTACTGGCTATTACATCAACTTAGAAGCTTCATCTGTGTTCTACTATGGTGCTTTTAGTGTCTCCGCATACCGCAGCACGCGACATGCTTTGCAGACGATAAGTACAACCGTTTCAGAGAGAAGAGCGGCCAATGTGGCGATCTGGCTTTAAGTATATTCGATAACAAATTACGAAAACGGACGGATTTCTCAGGTTTTTTCTACATATGAACACTTTTCACATTCTCGCGTGCAACGACGCTGCTAGTGCTCCTTTCATGAAATATCTTAAGTTCCTAGCTCATGTCCAAGGTACCAAAGAGGGGTAAAAAGTAAATAATCCATAACTAAAACTTGAATTGTACTACTTCTTACTGGCTATTACATCAACTTAGAAGCTTCATCTGTGTTCTACTATGGTGTTTTTAGTGTCTCAGCATACCGCAGCACGCGACATAGCTTTGCAGACTATAAACGCAACCGTTTCAGACAGAATAGCGGTCAATGTGACGATCTGGCTTTAAGTCGATTCGATAACAAATGACGAAAACGGACGGTTTTCTAAGGTTTTTACTACATATGAACACTTTTCACATTCTCCCATGCAACGCGGCTGCTAGTCCTCCTTTCATGCAAAATCATAAGTTCCTAGCTCATGTCCAAGGCACCAAAGAAGGGTAAAAAATCAATAATCCATAACTAAAACTTGAATTTTACTACTTCTTACTGGCTATTACATCAACTTAGAAGCTTCATCTGTGTTCTACTATGGTGCTTTTAGTGTCTTCGCATACCGCAGCACGCGACATAGCTTTGCAGACGATAAGTACAACCATTTTAGAGAGAAGAGCGGCCAATGTGACGATTTGGCTTTAAGTCGATTCGATAAAAAATGACGAAAACGGACCGATTTCTCAGGCTTTTACTACATATGAACACTTTTCACATTCTCACGTGCAACGCGGCTGCTAGTCCTCGTTTCACGCAAAATCTTAAGTTACTAGCTCATGTCCAAGGTACCAAAGAAGGGTAAAAAGTCAAAAATCGATACCTAAAACTTGAATTGTACTACTTCTTACTGGCTATTACATCAACTTAGAAGCTTCATCTGTGTTCTACTATGGTGCTTATAGTGTCTCCGCATACCGCAGCACGCGACATAGCTTTGCAGACGATAAGCACAACCGTTTCAGAGAGAAGAGCGGCCAATGTGACGATCTGGCTTTAAGTCGATTCGATAACAAATGACGAAAACTGACGGTTTTCTACGGTTTTTACTACATATGAACACTTTTCACATTCTCCCGTGCAACGCGGCTGCTAGTCCTCCTTTCATGCTAAATCTTAAGTTCCTAGCTCATGTCCAAGGCACCAAAGAAGGGTAAGAAGTCAATAATCGATACCTAAAACTTGAATTGTACTACTTCTTACTGGCTATTACATCAACTTAGAAGCTTCATCTGTGTTCTACTATGGTGCTTTTAGTGTCTCCGCATACCGCAGCACGCGACATAGCTTTGCAGACGATAAGTACAACCGTTTCAGAGAGAAGAGCGGCCAATGTGGCGATCTGGCTTTAAGTCGATTCGATAACAAATGACGAAAACTGACGGATTTCTCAGGTTTTTACTACATATGAACACTTTTCACATTCTCCCGTGCAACGCGGCTGCTAGTCCTCCTTTCATGCAAAATCTTAAGTTCCTAGCTCATGTCCAAGGCACCAAAGAAGGGTAAAAAGTCAATAATCCATAACTAAAACATGAATTGTACTACTTCTTACTGGCTATTACATCAACTTAGAAGCATCATCTGTGTTCTACTATGGTGCTTTTAGTGTCTCCGCATACCGCAGCACGCGACATAGCTTTGCAGACGATAAGTACAACCGTTTCAGAGAGAAGAGCGGCCAATGTGACGATCTGGCTTTAAGTCGATTCGATAACAAATGACGAACACGGACGGATTTCTCAAGTTTTTTCTACATATGAACACTTTTCACATTCTCGCGTGCAACGCGGCTGCTAGTCCTCCTTTCATGAAAAATCTTAAGTTCCTAGCTCATGTCCAAGGCACCAAAGAAGGGTAAAAAGTAAATAATCCATAACTAATACTTGAATTGTACTACTTCTTACTGGCTATTACATCAACTTAGAAGCTTCATCTGTGTTCTACTATGGTGCATTTAGTGTCTTCGCATACCGCAGCACGCGACATAGCTTTGCAGACGATAAGTACAACCATTTTAGAGAGAAGAGCGGCCAATGTGACGATTTGGCTTTAAGTCGATTCGATAACAAATGACGAAAACGGACGGATTTCTCAGGTTTATACTACATATGAACACTTTTCACATTCTCACGTGCAACGAGGCTGCTAGTCCTCGTTTCATGCAAAATCTTAAGTTCCTAGCTGATGTCCAAGGCACCAAAGAACGGTAAAAAGTCAATAATCGATACCTAAAACTTGAATTGTACTACTTCTTACTGGCTATTACATCAACTTAGAAGCTTCATCTGTGTTCTACTATGGTGCTTTTAGTGTCTTCGCATACCGCAGCACGCGACATAGCTTTGCAGACGATAAGTACAACCGTTTCAGAGAGAAGAGCGGCCAATGTGGCGATCTGGCTCTAAGTATATTCGTAAACAAATTACGAAAACGGACGAATTTCTAAGGTTTTTACTACATATGAACACTTTTCACATTCTCCCGTGCAACGCGGCTGCTAGTCTTCCTTTCATGCAAAATCTTAATTTCGTAGCTCATGTCCAAGGCACGAAAGAAGGGTGAAAAGTCAATAATCCAAACCTTGAATTGTACTACTTCTTACTGGCTATTACATTAACTTAGAAGCTGCATCTGTGTTCTACTATGGTGCTTTTTGTAGACTCCGCATACCGCAGCACGCGACATAGCTTGGCAGACGATAAGTACAACCGTTTCAGAGAGAAGAGCGGCCAATGTGACGATCTGGCTTTAAGTCGAATCGATAACAAATTACGAAAACGGACGGATTTCTCAGGTTTTTACTACATATGAACACTTTTCACATTCTCCCGTGCAACGCGGCTGCTAGTCCTCCTTTCATGCAAAATCTTAAGTTCCTAGCTCATGTCCAAGGCACCAAAGAAGGGTAAAAAGTCAATAATCGATACCTAAAACTTGAATTGTACTACTTCTTACTGGCTATTACATCAACTTAGAAGCTTCATCTGTGTTCTACTATGGTGCTTTTAGTGTCTTCGCATACCGCAGCACGCGACACAGCTTTGCAGACGATAAGTACAACCGTTTCAGAGAGAAGAGCGGCCAATGTGACGATCTGGCTTTAAGTCGATTCGATAACAAATGACGAAAACGGACGGTTTTCTAAGGTTTTTACTACATATGAACACTTTTCACATTCTCCCATGCAACGCGGCTGCTAGTCCTCCTTTCATGTAAAATCATAAGTTCCTAGCTCATGTCCAAGGCACCAAAGAAGGGTAAAAAGTCAATAATCGATACCTAAAACTTGAATTGTACTACTTCTTACTGGCTATTACATCAACTTAGAAGCTTCATCTGTGTTCTACTATGGTGCTTTTAGTGTCTCCGCATACCGCAGCACGCGACATAGCTTTGCAGACGATAAGTACAACCGTTTCAGAGAGAAGAGCGGCCAATGTGGCGATCTGGCTTTAAGTCGATTCGATAACAAATGACGAAAACTGACGGATTTCTCAGGTTTTTACTACATATGAACACTTTTCACATTCTCCCGTGCAACGCGGCTGCTAGTCCTCCTTTCATGCAAAATCTTAAGTTCCTAGCTCATGTCCAAGGCAACAAAGAAGGGTAAAAAGTCAATAATCCATAACTAAAACATGAATTGTACTACTTCTTACTGGCTATTACATCAACTTAGAAGCATCATCTGTGTTCTACTATGGTGCTTTTAGTGTCTCCGCATACCGCAGCACGCGACATAGCTTTGCAGACGATAAGTACAACCGTTTCAGAGAGAAGAGCGGCCAATGTGACGATCTGGCTTTAAGTCGATTCGATAACAAATGACGAACACGGACGGATTTCTCAAGTTTTTTCTACATATGAACACTTTTCACATTCTCGCGTGCAACGCGGCTGCTAGTCCTCCTTTCATGAAAAATCTTAAGTTCCTAGCTCATGTCCAAGGCACCAAAGAAGGGTAAAAAGTAAATAATCCATAACTAATACTTGAATTGTACTACTTCTTACTGGCTATTACATCAACTTAGAAGCTTCATCTGTGTTCTACTATGGTGCATTTAGTGTCTTCGCATACCGCAGCACGCGACATAGCTTTGCAGACGATAAGTACAACCATTTTAGAGAGAAGAGCGGCCAATGTGACGATTTGGCTTTAAGTCGATTCGATAACAAATGACGAAAACGGACGGATTTCTCAGGTTTATACTACATATGAACACTTTTCACATTCTCACGTGCAACGAGGCTGCTAGTCCTCGTTTCATGCAAAATCTTAAGTTCCTAGCTGATGTCCAAGGCACCAAAGAACGGTAAAAAGTCAATAATCGATACCTAAAACTTGAATTGTACTACTTCTTACTGGCTATTACATCAACTTAGAAGCTTCATCTGTGTTCTACTATGGTGCTTTTAGTGTCTTCGCATACCGCAGCACGCGACATAGCTTTGCAGACGATAAGTACAACCGTTTCAGAGAGAAGAGCGGCCAATGTGGCGATCTGGCTCTAAGTATATTCGTAAACAAATTACGAAAACGGACGAATTTCTAAGGTTTTTACTACATATGAACACTTTTCACATTCTCCCGTGCAACGCGGCTGCTAGTCTTCCTTTCATGCAAAATCTTAATTTCGTAGCTCATGTCCAAGGCACGAAAGAAGGGTGAAAAGTCAATAATCCAAACCTTGAATTGTACTACTTCTTACTGGCTATTACATTAACTTAGAAGCTGCATCTGTGTTCTACTATGGTGCTTTTTGTAGACTCCGCATACCGCAGCACGCGACATAGCTTGGCAGACGATAAGTACAACCGTTTCAGAGAGAAGAGCGGCCAATGTGACGATCTGGCTTTAAGTCGAATCGATAACAAATTACGAAAACGGACGGATTTCTCAGGTTTTTACTACATATGAACACTTTTCACATTCTCCCGTGCAACGCGGCTGCTAGTCCTCCTTTCATGCAAAATCTTAAGTTCCTAGCTCATGTCCAAGGCACCAAAGAAGGGTAAAAAGTCAATAATCGATACCTAAAACTTGAATTGTACTACTTCTTACTGGCTATTACATCAACTTAGAAGCTTCATCTGTGTTCTACTATGGTGCTTTTAGTGTCTTCGCATACCGCAGCACGCGACACAGCTTTGCAGACGATAAGTACAACCGTTTCAGAGAGAAGAGCGGCCAATGTGACGATCTGGCTTTAAGTCGATTCGATAACAAATGACGAAAACGGACGGTTTTCTAAGGTTTTTACTACATATGAACACTTTTCACATTCTCCCATGCAACGCGGCTGCTAGTCCTCCTTTCATGTAAAATCATAAGTTCCTAGCTCATGTCCAAGGCACCAAAGAAGGGTAAAAAGTCAATAATCGATACCTAAAACTTGAATTGTACTACTTCTTACTGGCTATTACATCAACTTAGAAGCTTCATCTGTGTTCTACTATGGTGCTTTTAGTGTCTCCGCATACCGCAGCACGCGACATAATTTTGCAGACGATAAGTACAACCGTTTCAGAGAGAAGAGCGGCCAATGTGACGATCTGGCTTTAAGTCGATTCGATAACAAATGACGAAAACGGACGGATTTCTCAGGTTTTTACTACATATGAACACTTTTCACATTCTCACGTTCAACGCGGCTGCTAGTCCTCGTTTCATGCAAAATCTTAAGTTACTAGCTCATGTCCAAGGCACCAAAGAAGGGTAAAAAGTCAAAAATCGATACCTAAAACTTGAATTGTACTACTTCTTACTGGCTATTACATCAACTTAGAAGCTTCATCTGTGTTCTACTATGGTGCTTTTAGTGTCTCCGCATACCGCAGCACGCGACATGCTTTGCAGACGATAAGTACAACCGTTTCAGAGAGAAGAGCGGCCAATGTGGCGATCTGGCTTTAAGTATATTCGATAACAAATTACGAAAACGGACGGATTTCTCAGGTTTTTTCTACATATGAACACTTTTCACATTCTCGCGTGCAACGACGCTGCTAGTGCTCCTTTCATGAAATATCTTAAGTTCCTAGCTCATGTCCAAGGTACCAAAGAGGGGTAAAAAGTAAATAATCCATAACTAAAACTTGAATTGTACTACTTCTTACTGGCTATTACATCAACTTAGAAGCTTCATCTGTGTTCTACTATGGTGTTTTTAGTGTCTCAGCATACCGCAGCACGCGACATAGCTTTGCAGACTATAAACGCAACCGTTTCAGACAGAATAGCGGTCAATGTGACGATCTGGCTTTAAGTCGATTCGATAACAAATGACGAAAACGGACGGTTTTCTAAGGTTTTTACTACATATGAACACTTTTCACATTCTCCCATGCAACGCGGCTGCTAGTCCTCCTTTCATGCAAAATCATAAGTTCCTAGCTCATGTCCAAGGCACCAAAGAAGGGTAAAAAATCAATAATCCATAACTAAAACTTGAATTTTACTACTTCTTACTGGCTATTACATCAACTTAGAAGCTTCATCTGTGTTCTACTATGGTGCTTTTAGTGTCTTCGCATACCGCAGCACGCGACATAGCTTTGCAGACGATAAGTACAACCATTTTAGAGAGAAGAGCGGCCAATGTGACGATTTGGCTTTAAGTCGATTCGATAAAAAATGACGAAAACGGACCGATTTCTCAGGCTTTTACTACATATGAACACTTTTCACATTCTCACGTGCAACGCGGCTGCTAGTCCTCGTTTCACGCAAAATCTTAAGTTACTAGCTCATGTCCAAGGTACCAAAGAAGGGTAAAAAGTCAAAAATCGATACCTAAAACTTGAATTGTACTACTTCTTACTGGCTATTACATCAACTTAGAAGCTTCATCTGTGTTCTACTATGGTGCTTATAGTGTCTCCGCATACCGCAGCACGCGACATAGCTTTGCAGACGATAAGCACAACCGTTTCAGAGAGAAGAGCGGCCAATGTGACGATCTGGCTTTAAGTCGATTCGATAACAAATGACGAAAACTGACGGTTTTCTACGGTTTTTACTACATATGAACACTTTTCACATTCTCCCGTGCAACGCGGCTGCTAGTCCTCCTTTCATGCTAAATCTTAAGTTCCTAGCTCATGTCCAAGGCACCAAAGAAGGGTAAGAAGTCAATAATCGATACCTAAAACTTGAATTGTACTACTTCTTACTGGCTATTACATCAACTTAGAAGCTTCATCTGTGTTCTACTATGGTGCTTTTAGTGTCTCCGCATACCGCAGCACGCGACATAGCTTTGCAGACGATAAGTACAACCGTTTCAGAGAGAAGAGCGGCCAATGTGGCGATCTGGCTTTAAGTCGATTCGATAACAAATGACGAAAACTGACGGATTTCTCAGGTTTTTACTACATATGAACACTTTTCACATTCTCCCGTGCAACGCGGCTGCTAGTCCTCCTTTCATGCAAAATCTTAAGTTCCTAGCTCATGTCCAAGGCACCAAAGAAGGGTAAAAAGTCAATAATCCATAACTAAAACATGAATTGTACTACTTCTTACTGGCTATTACATCAACTTAGAAGCATCATCTGTGTTCTACTATGGTGCTTTTAGTGTCTCCGCATACCGCAGCACGCGACATAGCTTTGCAGACGATAAGTACAACCGTTTCAGAGAGAAGAGCGGCCAATGTGACGATCTGGCTTTAAGTCGATTCGATAACAAATGACGAACACGGACGGATTTCTCAAGTTTTTTCTACATATGAACACTTTTCACATTCTCGCGTGCAACGCGGCTGCTAGTCCTCCTTTCATGAAAAATCTTAAGTTCCTAGCTCATGTCCAAGGCACCAAAGAAGGGTAAAAAGTAAATAATCCATAACTAATACTTGAATTGTACTACTTCTTACTGGCTATTACATCAACTTAGAAGCTTCATCTGTGTTCTACTATGGTGCATTTAGTGTCTTCGCATACCGCAGCACGCGACATAGCTTTGCAGACGATAAGTACAACCATTTTAGAGAGAAGAGCGGCCAATGTGACGATTTGGCTTTAAGTCGATTCGATAACAAATGACGAAAACGGACGGATTTCTCAGGTTTATACTACATATGAACACTTTTCACATTCTCACGTGCAACGAGGCTGCTAGTCCTCGTTTCATGCAAAATCTTAAGTTCCTAGCTGATGTCCAAGGCACCAAAGAACGGTAAAAAGTCAATAATCGATACCTAAAACTTGAATTGTACTACTTCTTACTGGCTATTACATCAACTTAGAAGCTTCATCTGTGTTCTACTATGGTGCTTTTAGTGTCTTCGCATACCGCAGCACGCGACATAGCTTTGCAGACGATAAGTACAACCGTTTCAGAGAGAAGAGCGGCCAATGTGGCGATCTGGCTCTAAGTATATTCGTAAACAAATTACGAAAACGGACGAATTTCTAAGGTTTTTACTACATATGAACACTTTTCACATTCTCCCGTGCAACGCGGCTGCTAGTCTTCCTTTCATGCAAAATCTTAATTTCGTAGCTCATGTCCAAGGCACGAAAGAAGGGTGAAAAGTCAATAATCCAAACCTTGAATTGTACTACTTCTTACTGGCTATTACATTAACTTAGAAGCTGCATCGGTGTTCTACTATGGTGCTTTTTGTAGACTCCGCATACCGCAGCACGCGACATAGCTTGGCAGACGATAAGTACAACCGTTTCAGAGAGAAGAGCGGCCAATGTGACGATCTGGCTTTAAGTCGAATCGATAACAAATTACGAAAACGGACGGATTTCTCAGGTTTTTACTACATATGAACACTTTTCACATTCTCCCGTGCAACGCGGCTGCTAGTCCTCCTTTCATGCAAAATCTTAAGTTCCTAGCTCATGTCCAAGGCACCAAAGAAGGGTAAAAAGTCAATAATCGATACCTAAAACTTGAATTGTACTACTTCTTACTGGCTATTACATCAACTTAGAAGCTTCATCTGTGTTCTACTATGGTGCTTTTAGTGTCTTCGCATACCGCAGCACGCGACACAGCTTTGCAGACGATAAGTACAACCGTTTCAGAGAGAAGAGCGGCCAATGTGACGATCTGGCTTTAAGTCGATTCGATAACAAATGACGAAAACGGACGGTTTTCTAAGGTTTTTACTACATATGAACACTTTTCACATTCTCCCATGCAACGCGGCTGCTAGTCCTCCTTTCATGCAAAATCATAAGTTCCTAGCTCATGTCCAAGGCACCAAAGAAGGGTAAAAAGTCAATAATCGATACCTAAAACTTGAATTGTACTACTTCTTACTGGCTATTACATCAACTTAGAAGCTTCATCTGTGTTCTACTATGGTGCTTTTAGTGTCTCCGCATACCGCAGCACGCGACATAATTTTGCAGACGATAAGTACAACCGTTTCAGAGAGAAGAGCGGCCAATGTGACGATCTGGCTTTAAGTCGATTCGATAACAAATGACGAAAACGGACGGATTTCTCAGGTTTTTACTACATATGAACACTTTTCACATTCTCACGTTCAACGCGGCTGCTAGTCCTCGTTTCATGCAAAATCTTAAGTTACTAGCTCATGTCCAAGGCACCAAAGAAGGGTAAAAAGTCAAAAATCGATACCTAAAACTTGAATTGTACTACTTCTTACTGGCTATTACATCAACTTAGAAGCTTCATCTGTGTTCTACTATGGTGCTTTTAGTGTCTCCGCATACCGCAGCACGCGACATGCTTTGCAGACGATAAGTACAACCGTTTCAGAGAGAAGAGCGGCCAATGTGGCGATCTGGCTTTAAGTATATTCGATAACAAATTACGAAAACGGACGGATTTCTCAGGTTTTTTCTACATATGAACACTTTTCACATTCTCGCGTGCAACGACGCTGCTAGTCCTCCTTTCATGAAATATCTTAAGTTCCTAGCTCATGTCCAAGGTACCAAAGAAGGGTAAAAAGTAAATAATCCATAACTAAAACTTGAATTGTACTACTTCTTACTGGCTATTACATCAACTTAGAAGCTTCATCTGTGTTCTACTATGGTGTTTTTAGTGTCTCAGCATACCGCAGCACGCGACATAGCTTTGCAGACTATAAACGCAACCGTTTCAGACAGAATAGCGGCCAATGTGACGATCTGGCTTTAAGTCGATTCGATAACAAATGACGAAAACGGACGGTTTTCTAAGGTTTTTACTACATATGAACACTTTTCACATTCTCCCATGCAACGCGGCTGCTAGTCCTCCTTTCATGCAAAATCATAAGTTCCTAGCTCATGTCCAAGGCACCAAAGAAGGGTAAAAAATCAATAATCCATAACTAAAACTTGAATTTTACTACTTCTTACTGGCTATTATATCAACTTAGAAGCTTCATCTGTGTTCTACTATGGTGCTTTTAGTGTCTTCGCATACCGCAGCACGCGACATAGCTTTGCAGACGATAAGTACAACCATTTTAGAGAGAAGAGCGGCCAATGTGACGATTTGGCTTTAAGTCGATTCGATAAAAAATGACGAAAACGGACCGATTTCTCAGGCTTTTACTACATATGAACACTTTTCACATTCTCACGTGCAACGCGGCTGCTAGTCCTCGTTTCACGCAAAATCTTAAGTTACTAGCTCATGTCCAAGGTACCAAAGAAGGGTAAAAAGTCAAAAATCGATACCTAAAACTTGAATTGTACTACTTCTTACTGGCTATTACATCAACTTAGAAGCTTCATCTGTGTTCTACTATGGTGCTTATAGTGTCTCCGCATACCGCAGCACGCGACATAGCTTTGCAGACGATAAGCACAACCGTTTCAGAGAGAAGAGCGGCCAATGTGACGATCTGGCATTAAGTCGATTCGATAACAAATGACGAACACGGACGGATTTCTCAGGTTTTTACTACATATGAACATTTTTCACATTCTCGCGTGCAACGAGGCTGCTAGTCCTCCTTTCATGAAATATCTTAAGTTCCTAGCTCATGTCCAAGGTACCAAAGAAGGGTAAAAAGTAAATAATCCATAACTAAAACTTGAATTGTACTACTTCTTACTGGCTATTACATCAACTTAGAAGCTTCATCTGTGTTCTACTATGGTGCTTTTAGTGTCTCCGCATACCGCAGCACGCGACATAGCTTTGCAGACAATAAATGTAACAGTTTCAGAGAGAAGAGCGGCCAATGTGACGATTTGGCTTTAAGTCGATTCGATAACAAATGACGAAAACGGACGGATTTCTAAGGTTTTTACTACATATGAACACTTCTCACATTCTCACGTGCAACGCGGCTGCTAGTCCTCGTTTCATGCAAAATCTTAAGTTCCCAGCTCATGTCCAAGGCACCAAAGAAGGGTAAAAGGTCAATAATCGATACCTAAAACTTGAATTGTACTACTTCTTACTGGCTATTACATCAACTTAGAAGCTTCATCTGTGTTCTACTATGGTGCTTTTAGTGTCTCCGCATACCGCAGCACGCGACAAAATTTTGCAGACGATAAGTACAACCGTTTCAGAGAGAAGAGCAACCAATGTGACGATCTGGCTTTAAGTCGATTCGATAACAAATGACGAACACGGACGGATTTCTCAGGTTTTTTCTACATATGAACACTTTTCACATACTCGCGTGCAACGAGGCTGCTAGTCCTCCTTTCATGAAATATCTTAAGTTCCTAGCTCATGTCCAAGGCACCAAAGAAGGGTAAAAAGTCAATAATCGATACCTAAAACTTGAATTGTACTACTTCTTACTGGCTATTACATCAACTTAGAAGCTTCATCTGTGTTCTACTATGGTGCTTTTAGTGTCTCCGCATACCGCAGCACGCGACATAGCTTTGCAGACGATAAGTACAACCGTTTCAGAGAGAAGAGCGGCCAATGTGACGATCTGGCATTAAGTGGATTCGATAACAAATGACGAACACGGACGGATTTCTAAGGTTTTTACTACATATGAACACTTTTCACATTCTCCACTGCAACGCGGCTGCTAGTCCTCCTTTCATGCAAAATCTTAAGTTTCTAGCTCATGTCCAAGGCACGAAAGAAGGGTGAAAAGTCAATAATCCATAACTAAACCTTGAATTGTACTACTTCTTACTGGCTATTACATTAACTTAGAAGCTGCATCTGTGTTCTACTATGGTGCTTTTGGAGACTCCGCATACCGCAGCACACGACATAGCTTGGCAGACGATAAGTACAACCGTTTCAGAGAGAAGAGCGGCCAATGTGACGATCTGGCGTTAAGTCGATTCGATAACATAATACCAAAACGGACGGATTTCTCATGTTTTTACTACATATGTAAACTTTCCACATTCTCCCGTGCAACGCGGCTGCTAGTCCTCCTTTCATGCAAAATCGTATGTTCCTAGCTCATGTCCAAGGCACCAAAGAAGGGTAAAAAGTAAATAATCCATAACTAAAACTTGAACTCTACTACTTCTTACTGGCTATTACATCAACTTAGAAGCTTCATCTGTGTTCTACTATGGTGCTTTTAGTGTCTCCGCATACCGCAGCACGCGACATAGCTTTGCAGACGATAAGTACAACCGTTTCAGAGAGAATAGCGGCCAATGTGGCGATCTGGCTTTAAGTCGATTCGATAACAAATGACGAAAACGGACGGATTTCTCAGGTTTTTACTACATATGAACACTTTTCACATTCTCCACTGCAACGCGGCATCTAGCCTTCCTTTCATGCAAAATCTAAAGTTCGTAGCTCATGTCCAAGGCACCAAAGAAGGCTAAAAAGTCAATAATCCATAACTAAAACATGAATTGTACTACTTCTTACTGGCTATTACATCAACTTAGAAGCATCATCTGTGTTCTACTATGGTGCTTTTAGTGTCTCCGCATACCGCAGCACGCGACATAGCTTGGCAGACGATAAGTACAACCGTTTCAGAGAGAAGAGCGGCCAATGTGACGATCTGGCTTTAAGTCGATTCGATAACAAATGACGAAATGGACGGTTTTCTAAGGTTTTTACTACATATGAACACTTTTCACATTCTCCCATGCAACGCGGCTGCTAGTCCTCCTTTCATGCAAAATCATAAGTTCCTAGCTCATGTCCAAGGCACCAAAGAAGGGTAAAAAATCAATAATCCATAACTAAAACTTGAATTTTACTACTTCTTACTGGCTATTATATCAACTTAGAAGCTTCATCTGTGTTCTACTATGGTGCTTTTAGTGTCTTCGCATACCGCAGCACGCGACATAGCTTTGCAGACGATAAGTACAACCATTTTAGAGAGAAGAGCGGCCAATGTGACGATTTGGCTTTAAGTCGATTCGATAAAAAATGACGAAAACGGACCGATTTCTCAGGCTTTTACTACATATGAACACTTTTCACATTCTCACGTGCAACGCGGCTGCTAGTCCTCGTTTCACGCAAAATCTTAAGTTACTAGCTCATGTCCAAGGTACCAAAGAAGGGTAAAAAGTCAAAAATCGATACCTAAAACTTGAATTGTACTACTTCTTACTGGCTATTACATCAACTTAGAAGCTTCATCTGTGTTCTACTATGGTGCTTATAGTGTCTCCGCATACCGCAGCACGCGACATAGCTTTGCAGACGATAAGCACAACCGTTTCAGAGAGAAGAGCGGCCAATGTGACGATCTGGCATTAAGTCGATTCGATAACAAATGACGAACACGGACGGATTTCTCAGGTTTTTACTACATATGAACATTTTTCACATTCTCGCGTGCAACGAGGCTGCTAGTCCTCCTTTCATGAAATATCTTAAGTTCCTAGCTCATGTCCAAGGTACCAAAGAAGGGTAAAAAGTAAATAATCCATAACTAAAACTTGAATTGTACTACTTCTTACTGGCTATTACATCAACTTAGAAGCTTCATCTGTGTTCTACTATGGTGCTTTTAGTGTCTCCGCATACCGCAGCACGCGACATAGCTTTGCAGACAATAAATGTAACAGTTTCAGAGAGAAGAGCGGCCAATGTGACGATTTGGCTTTAAGTCGATTCGATAACAAATGACGAAAACGGACGGATTTCTAAGGTTTTTACTACATATGAACACTTCTCACATTCTCACGTGCAACGCGGCTGCTAGTCCTCGTTTCATGCAAAATCTTAAGTTCCCAGCTCATGTCCAAGGCACCAAAGAAGGGTAAAAGGTCAATAATCGATACCTAAAACTTGAATTGTACTACTTCTTACTGGCTATTACATCAACTTAGAAGCTTCATCTGTGTTCTACTATGGTGCTTTTAGTGTCTCCGCATACCGCAGCACGCGACAAAATTTTGCAGACGATAAGTACAACCGTTTCAGAGAGAAGAGCAACCAATGTGACGATCTGGCTTTAAGTCGATTCGATAACAAATGACGAACACGGACGGATTTCTCAGGTTTTTTCTACATATGAACACTTTTCACATACTCGCGTGCAACGAGGCTGCTAGTCCTCCTTTCATGAAATATCTTAAGTTCCTAGCTCATGTCCAAGGCACCAAAGAAGGGTAAAAAGTCAATAATCGATACCTAAAACTTGAATTGTACTACTTCTTACTGGCTATTACATCAACTTAGAAGCTTCATCTGTGTTCTACTATGGTGCTTTTAGTGTCTCCGCATACCGCAGCACGCGACATAGCTTTGCAGACGATAAGTACAACCGTTTCAGAGAGAAGAGCGGCCAATGTGACGATCTGGCATTAAGTGGATTCGATAACAAATGACGAACACGGACGGATTTCTAAGGTTTTTACTACATATGAACACTTTTCACATTCTCCACTGCAACGCGGCTGCTAGTCCTCCTTTCATGCAAAATCTTAAGTTTCTAGCTCATGTCCAAGGCACGAAAGAAGGGTGAAAAGTCAATAATCCATAACTAAACCTTGAATTGTACTACTTCTTACTGGCTATTACATTAACTTAGAAGCTGCATCTGTGTTCTACTATGGTGCTTTTGGAGACTCCGCATACCGCAGCACACGACATAGCTTGGCAGACGATAAGTACAACCGTTTCAGAGAGAAGAGCGGCCAATGTGACGATCTGGCGTTAAGTCGATTCGATAACATAATACCAAAACGGACGGATTTCTCATGTTTTTACTACATATGTAAACTTTCCACATTCTCCCGTGCAACGCGGCTGCTAGTCCTCCTTTCATGCAAAATCGTATGTTCCTAGCTCATGTCCAAGGCACCAAAGAAGGGTAAAAAGTAAATAATCCATAACTAAAACTTGAACTCTACTACTTCTTACTGGCTATTACATCAACTTAGAAGCTTCATCTGTGTTCTACTATGGTGCTTTTAGTGTCTCCGCATACCGCAGCACGCGACATAGCTTTGCAGACGATAAGTACAACCGTTTCAGAGAGAATAGCGGCCAATGTGGCGATCTGGCTTTAAGTCGATTCGATAACAAATGACGAAAACGGACGGATTTCTCAGGTTTTTACTACATATGAACACTTTTCACATTCTCCACTGCAACGCGGCATCTAGCCTTCCTTTCATGCAAAATCTAAAGTTCGTAGCTCATGTCCAAGGCACCAAAGAAGGCTAAAAAGTCAATAATCCATAACTAAAACATGAATTGTACTACTTCTTACTGGCTATTACATCAACTTAGAAGCATCATCTGTGTTCTACTATGGTGCTTTTAGTGTCTCCGCATACCGCAGCACGCGACATAGCTTGGCAGACGATAAGTACAACCGTTTCAGAGAGAAGAGCGGCCAATGTGACGATCTGGCTTTAAGTCGATTCGATAACAAATGACGAAATGGACGGTTTTCTAAGGTTTTTACTACATATGAACACTTTTCACATTCTCCCGTGCAACGCGGCTGCTAGTCCTCATTTCATGCAAAATCTTAAGTTCCTAGCTCATGTCCAAGGAACCAAAGAAGGGTAAAAAGTCAATAATCCATAACTAAAACTTGAATTTTACTACTTCTTACTGGCTATTACATCAACTTAGAAGCTTCATCTGTGTTCTACTATGGTGCTTTTAGTGTCTTCGCATACCGCAGCACGCGACATAGCTTTGCAGACGATAAGTACAACCATTTTAGAGAGAAGAGCGGCCAATGTGACGATTTGGCTTTAAGTCGATTCGATAACAAATGACGAAAACGGACGGATTTCTCAGGTTTTTACTACATATGAACACTTCTCACATTCTCACGTGCAACGTGGCTGCTAGTTCTCGTTTCATGCTAAATCTTAAGTTCCTAGCTCATGTCCAAGGCACCAAAGAAGGGTAAAAAGTCAATAATCGATACCTAAAACTTGAATTGTACTACTTCTTACTGGCTATTACATCAACTTAGAAGCATCATCTGTGTTCTACTATGGTGCTTTTAGTGTCTCCGCATACCGCAGCACGCGACATAGCTTTGCAGACGATAAGTACAACCGTTTCAGAGCGAAGAGCGGCCAATGTGACGATCTGGCTCTAAGTCGATTCGATAACAAATGACGAACACGGACGGATTTCTCAGGTTTTTTCTACATATGAACACTTTTCACATTCTCTCGTGCAACGCGGCTGCTAGTCCTCCTTTCATGCAAAATCTTAAGTTCGTAACTCTTGTCCAAGGCACCAAAGAAGGGTAAAAAGTCAATAATCCATAACTAAAACTTGAATTGTTCTTCTTCTTACTGGCTATTACATTAACTTAGAAGCTGCATCAGTGTTCTACTATGGAGCTTTTGGAGTCTCCGCATACCGCAGCACGCGACATAGCTTGGCAGACGATAAGTACACCCGTTTCAGAGAGAAGAGCGGCCAATGTGACGATCTGGCTTTAAGTCGATTCGATAACAAATGACGAAAACGGACGGATTTCTCAGGTTTTTTCTACATATGAACACTTTTCACATTCTCGCGTGCAACGACGCTGCTAGTCCTCCTTTCATGAAATATCTTAAGTTCCTAGCTCATGTCCAAGGTACCAAAGAAGGGTAAAAAGTAAATAATCCATAACTAAAACTTGAATTGTACTACTTCTTACTGGCTATTACATCAACTTAGAAGCTTCATCTGTGTTCTACTATGGTGCTTTTAGTGTCTCCGCATACCGCAGCACGCGACATGCTTTGCAGACGATAAGTACAACCGTTTCAGAGAGAAGAGCGGCCAATGTGGCGATCTGGCTTTAAGTATATTCGATAACAAATTATGAAAACGGACGGATTTCTCAGGTTTTTTCTACATATGAACACTTTTCACATTCTCGCGTGCAACGACGCTGCTAGTCCTCCTTTCATGAAATATCTTAAGTTCCTAGCTCATGTCCAAGGTACCAAAGAAGGGTAAAAAGTAAATAATCCATAACTAAAACTTGAATTGTACTACTTCTTACTGGCTATTACATCAACTTAGAAGCTTCATCTGTGTTCTACTATGGTGCTTTTAGTGTCTCAGCATACCGCAGCACGCGACATAGCTTTGCAGACTATAAATGTAACCGTTTCAGACAGAAGAGCGGCCAATGTGACGATCTGGCTTTAAGTTGATTCGATAACAAATGAAGAAAACAGACGGATTTCTAAGGTTTTTACTACATATGAACACTTTTCACATACTCCCGCGCAACGCGGCTGCTAGTCCTCCTTTCATGCAAAATCTTAAGTTTCTAGCTCATGTCCAAGGCACCAAAGAAGGGTAAAAAGTCAAAAATCGATATCCAAAACTTGAATTGTACTACTTCTTACTGGCTATTACATCAACTTAGAAGCTTCATCTGTGTTCTACTATGGTGCTTTTAGTGTCTCCGCATACCGCAGCACGCGACATAGCTTTGCAGACGATAAGTACAACCGTTTCAGAGAGAAGAGCGGCCAATGTGGCGATCTGGCTTTAAGTCGATTCGATAACAAATGACGAAAACGGACGGATTTCTCAGGTTTTTACTACATATGAACACTTTTCACATTCTCCCGTGCAACGCGGCTGCTAGTCCGCCTTTCATGCAAAATCTTAAGTTCCTAGCTCATGTCCAAGGCACCAAATAAGGGTAAAAAGTCAATAATCCATAACTAAAACATGAATTGTACTACTTCTTACTGGCTATTACATCAACTTAGAAGCATCATCTGTGTTCTACTATGGTGCTTTTAGTGTCTCCGCATACCGCAGCACGCGACATAGCTTTGCAGACGATAAGTACAACCGTTTCAGAGAGAAGAGCGGCCAATGTGACGATCTGGCTTTAAGTCGATTCGATAACAAATGACGAACACGGACGGATTTCTCAGGTTTTTTCTACATATGAACACTTTTCACATTCTCGCGTGCAACGCGGCTGCTAGTCCTCCTTTCATGAAAAATCTTAAGTTCCTAGCTCATGTCCAATGCACCAAAGAAGGGTAAAAAGTAAATAATCCATAACTAATACTTGAATTGTACTACTTCTTACTAGCTATTACATCAACTTAGAAGCTTCATCTGTGTTCTACTATGGTGCTTTTAGTGTCTTCGCATACCGCAGCACGCGACATAGCTTTGCAGACGATAAGTACAACCATTTTAGAGAGAAGAGCGGCCAATGTGACGATTCGGCTTTAAGTCGATTCGATATCAAATGACGAAAACGGACGGATTTCTCAGGTTTTTACTACATATGAACACTTTTCACATTCTCACGTGCAACGCGGCTGCTAGTCCTCGTTTCATGCAAAATCTTAAATTCCTAGCTCATGTCCAAGGCATCAAAGAACGGTAAAAAGTCAATAATCGATACCTAAAACTTGAATTGTACTACTTCTTACTGGCTATTACATCAACTTAGAAGCTTAATCTGTGTTCTACTATGGTGCTTTTAGTGTCTCCGCATACTGCAGCACGCGACAAAATTTTGCAGGCGATAAGTACAACCGTTTCAGAGAGAAGAGCGGCCAATGTGGCGATCTGGCTTTAAGTATATTCGATAACAAATTACGAAAACGGACGATTTTCTAAGGTTTTTACTACATATGAACACTTTTCACATTCTCCCGTGCAACGCGGCCGCTAGTCTTCCTTTCATGCAAAATCTTAATTTCGTAGCTCATGTCCAAGGCACGAAAGAAGGGTGAAAAGTCAATAATCCATAACTAAACCTTGAATTGTACTACTTCTTACTGGCTATTACATTAACTTAGAAGCTGCATCTGTGTTCTACTATGGTGCTTTTGGAGACTCCGCATACCGCAGCACGCGACATAGCTTTGCAGACGATAAGTACAACCGTTTCAGAGAGAAGAGCGGCCAATGTGACGATCTGGCTTTAAGTCGATTCGATAACAAATTACGAAAACGGACGGATTTCTCAGGTTTTTACTACATATGAACACTTTTCACATTCTCCCGTGAAACGCGGCTGCTAGTCCTCCTTTCATGCAAAATCTTAAGTTCCTAGCTCATGTCCAAGCCATCAAAGAAGGGTAAAAAGTCAATAATCGATACCTAAAACTTGAATTGTACTACTTCTTACTGGCTATTACATCAACTTAGAAGCTTCATCTGTGTTCTACTATGGTGCTTTTAGTGTCTTCGCATACCGCAGCACGCGACACAGCTTTGCAGACGATAAGTACAACCGTTTCAGAGAGAATAGCGGCCAATGTGACGATCTGGCTTTAAGTCGATTCGATAACAAATGACGAAAACGGACGGTTTTCTAAGGTTTTTACTACATATGAACACTTCTCACATTCTCCCATGCAACGCGGCTGCTAGTCCTCCTTTCATGCAAAATCATAAGTTCCTAGCTCATGTCCAAGGCACCAAAGAAGGGTAAAAAATCAATAATCCATAACTAAAACTTGAATTTTACTACTTCTTACTGGCTATTACATCAACTTAGAAGCTTCATCTGTGTTCTACTATGGTGCTTTTAGTGTCTCCGCATACCGCAGCACGCGACATAGCTTTGCAGACGATAAGTACAACCGTTTCAGAGAGAATAGCGGCCAATGTGGCGATCTGGCTTTAAGTCGATTCGATAACAAATGACGAAAACGGACGGATTTCTCAGGTTTTTACTACATATGAACACTTTTCACATTCTCCACTGCAACGCGGCTGCTAGCCTTCCTTTCATGCAAAATCTTAAGTTCGTAGCTCATGTCCAAGGCACCAAAGAAGGGTAAAAAGTCAATAATCCATAACTAAAACATGAATTGTACTACTTCTTACTGGCTATTACATTAACTTAGAAGCATCATCTGTGTTCTACTATGGTGCTTTTAGTGTCTCCGCATACCGCAGCACGCGACATAGCTTTGCAGACGATAAGTACAACCGTTTCAGAGAGAAGAGCGGCCAATGTGACGATCTGGCTTTAAGTCGAATCGATAACAAATAACGAACACAGACGGATTTCTCAGGTTTTTTCTACATATGAACACTTTTCACATTTTCGCGTGCAACGCGGCTGCTAGTCCTCCTTTCATGAAAAATCTTAAGTTCCTAGCTCATGCCCAAGGCACGAAAGAAGCGTGAAAAGTCAATAATCCATAACTAAAACATGAATTGTACTACTTCCTACTGGCTATTACATCAACTTAGAAGCATCATCTGTGTTCTACTATGGTGCTTTTAGTGTCTCCGCATACCGCAGCACGCGACATAGCTTTGCAGACGATAAGTACAACCGTTTCAGAGAGAAGAGCGGCCAATGTGACGATCTGGCTCTAAGTCGATTCGATAACAAATGACGAACACGGACGGATTTCTCAGGTTTTTTCTACATATGAACACTTTTCACATTCTCTCGTGCAACGCGGCTGCTAGTCCTCCTTTCATGCAAAATCTTAAGTTCGTAACTCATGTCCAAGGCACCAAAGAAGGGTAAAAAGTCAATAATCCATAACTAAAACTTGAATTGTTCTACTTCTTACTGGCTATTACATTAACTTAGAAGCTGCATCAGTGTTCTACTATGGAGCTTTTGGAGTCTCCGCATACCGCAGCACGCGACATAGCTTGGCACACGATAAGTACACCCGTTTCAGAGAGAAGAGCGGCCAATGTAACGATCTGGCTGTAAGTCGATTCGATAACAAATGACGAAAACAGACGGATTTCTAAGGTTTTTACTACATATGAACACTTTCACATACTCCCGCGCAACGCGGCTGCTAGTCCTCCTTTCATGCAAAATCGTAAGTTCCTAGCTCATGTCCAAGGCACCAAAGAAGGGTAAAAAGTAAATAATCCATAACTAAAACTTGAACTCTACTACTTCTTACTGGCTATTACATCAACTTAGAAGCTTCATCTGTGTTCTACTATGGTGCTTTTAGTGTCTCCGCATACCGCAGCACGCGACATAGCTTTGCAGACGATAAGTACAACCGTTTCAGAGAGAATAGCGGCCAATGTGGCGATCTGGCTTTAAGTCGATTCGATAACAAATTACGAAAACGGACGGATTTCTCAGGTTTTTACTACATATGAACACTTTTCACATTCTCCACTGCAACGCGGCTACTAGCCTTCCTTTCATGCAAAATCTTAAGTTCGTAGCTCATGTCCAAGGCACCAAAGAAGGGTAAAAAATCAATAATCCATAACTAAAACATGAATTGCACTACTTCTTACTGGCTATTACATCAACTTAGAAGCATCATCTGTGTTCTACTATGGTGCTTTTAGTGTCTCCGCATACCGCAGCACGCGACATAGCTTTGCAGACGATAAGTACAACCGTTTCAGAGAGAAGAGCGGCCAATGTGACGATCTGGCTTTAAGTCGAATCGATAACAAATAACGAACACGGACGGATTTCTCAGGTTTTTTCTACATATGAACACTTTTCACATTCTCGCGTGCAACGCGGCTGCTAGTCCTCCTTTCATGAAAAATCTTAAGTTCCTAGCTCATGTCCAAGGCACCAAAGAAGGGTAAAAAGTAAATAATCCATAACTAATACTTGAATTGTACTACTTCTTACTGGCTATTACATCAACGTAGAAGCTTCATCTGTGTTCTACTATGGTGCTTTTAGTGTCTCAGCATACCGCAGCACGCGACATAGATTGGCAGACGATAAGTACAACCGTTTCAGAGAGAAGAGCGGCCAATGTGACGATCTGGCTTTAAGTCGATTCGATAACAAATGACGAAATGGACGGTTTTCTAAGGTTTTTACTACATATGAACACTTTTCACATTCTCCCGTGCAACGCGGCTGCTAGTCCTCCTTTCATGCAAAATCTTAAGTTCCTAGCTCATGTCCAAGGCACCAAAGAAGGGTAAAAAGTCAATAATCCATAACTAAAACTTGAATTTTACTACTTCTTACTGGCTATTACATCAACTTAGAAGCTTCATCTGTGTTCTACTATGGTGCTTTTAGTGTCTCCGCATACCGCAGCACGAGACATAGCTTTGCAGACGATAAGTACAACCATTTTAGAGAGAAGAGCGGCCAATGTGACGATTTGGCTTTAAGTCGATTCGATAAAAAATGACGAAAACGGACCGATTTCTCAGGTTTTTACTACATATGAACACTTTTCACATTCTCACGTGCAACGCGGCTGCTAGTCCTCGTTTCATGCAAAATCTTAAGTTACTAGCTGATGTCCAAGGTACCAAAGAAGGGTAAAAAGTCAAAAATCGATACCTAAAACTTGAATTGTACTACTTCTTACTGGCTATTACATCAACTTAGAAGCTTCATCTGTGTTCTACTATGGTGCTTATAGTGTCTCCGCATACCGCAGCACGCGACATAGCTTTGCAGACGATAAGCACAACCGTTTCAGAGAGAAGAGCGGCCAATGTGACGATCTGGCTTTAAGTCGATTCGATAACAAATGACGAACACGGACGGATTTCTCAGGTTTTTTCTACATATGAACACTTTTCACATTCTCGCGTGCAACGTGGCTGCTAGTCCTCCTTTCATGAAATATCTTAAGTTCCTAGCTCATGTCCAAGGTACCAAAGAAGGGTAAAAAGTAAATAATCCATAACTAAAACTTGAATTGTACTACTTCTTACTGGCTATTACATCAACTTAGAAGCTTCATCTGTGTTCTACTATGGTGCTTTTAGTGTCTCCGCATACCGCAGCAGGCGACATAGCTTTGCAGACGATAAATGTAACCGTTTCAGACAGAAGAGCGGCCAATGTGACGATCTGGCTTTAAGTCGATTCGATAACAAATGACGAAAACGGAAGGTTTTCTAAGGTTTTTACTACATATGAACACTTTTCACATTCTCCCGTGCAACGCGGCTGCTAGTCCTCCTTTCATGCAAAATCTTAAGTTCCTAGCTCATGTCCAAGGCACCAAAGAAGGGTAAAAAGTCAATAATCGATACCTAAAACTTGAATTGTACTACTTCTTACTGGCTATTACATCAACTTAGAAGCTTCATCTGTGTTCTACTATGGTGCTTTTAGTGTCTCCGCATACCGCAGCACGCGACATAGCTTGGCACACGATAAGTACACCCGTTTCAGAGAGAAGAGCGGCCAATGTGACGATCTGGCTGTAAGTCGATTCGATAACAAATGACGAAAACAGACGGATTTCTAAGGTTTTTACTACATATGAACACTTTCACATACTCCCGCGCAACGCGGCTGCTAGTCCTCCTTTCATGCAAAATCGTAAGTTCCTAGCTCATGTCCAAGGCACCAAAGAAGGGTAAAAAGTAAATAATCCATAACTAAAACTTGAACTCTACTACTTCTTACTGGCTATTACATCAACTTAGAAGCTTCATCTGTGTTCTACTATGGTGCTTTTAGTGTCTCCGCATACCGCAGCACGCGACATAGCTTTGCAGACGATAAGTACAACCGTTTCAGAGAGAATAGCGGCCAATGTGGCGATCTGGCTTTAAGTCGATTCGATAACAAATTACGAAAACGGACGGATTTCTCAGGTTTTTACTACATATGAACACTTTTCACATTCTCCACTGCAACGCGGCTGCTAGCCTTCCTTTCATGCAAAATCTTAAGTTCGTAGCTCATGTCCAAGGCACCAAAGAAGGGTAAAAAATCAATAATCCATAACTAAAACATGAATTGCACTACTTCTTACTGGCTATTACATCAACTTAGAAGCATCATCTGTGTTCTACTATGGTGCTTTTAGTGTCTCCGCATACCGCAGCACGCGACATAGCTTTGCAGACGATAAGTACAACCGTTTCAGAGAGAAGAGCGGCCAATGTGACGATCTGGCTTTAAGTCGAATCGATAACAAATAACGAACACGGATGGATTTCTCAGGTTTTTTCTACATATGAACACTTTTCACATTCTCGCGTGCAACGCGGCTGCTAGTCCTCCTTTCATGAAAAATCTTAAGTTCCTAGCTCATGTCCAAGGCACCAAAGAAGGGTAAAAAGTAAATAATCCATAACTAATACTTGAATTGTACTACTTCTTACTGGCTATTACATCAACGTAGAAGCTTCATCTGTGTTCTACTATGGTGCTTTTAGTGTCTCAGCATACCGCAGCACGCGACATAGCTTGGCAGACGATAAGTACAACCGTTTCAGAGAGAAGAGCGGCCAATGTGACGATCTGGCTTTAAGTCGATTCGATAACAAATGACGAAATGGACGGTTTTCTAAGGTTTTTACTACATATGAACACTTTTCACATTCTCCCGTGCAACGCGGCTGCTAGTCCTCCTTTCATGCAAAATCTTAAGTTCCTAGCTCATGTCCAAGGCACCAAAGAAGGGTAAAAAGTCAAAAATCGATACCTAAAACTTGAATTGTACTACTTCTTACTGGCTATTACATCAACTTAGAAGCTTAATCTGTGTTCTACTATGGTGCTTATAGTGTCTCCGCATACCGCAGCACGCGACATAGCTTTGCAGACGATAAGCACAACCGTTTCAGAGAGAAGAGCGGCCAATGTGACGATCTGGCTTTAAGTCGATTCGATAACAAATGACGAACACGGACGGATTTCTCAGGTTTTTTCTACATATGAACACTTTTCACATTCTCGCGTGCAACGTGGCTGCTAGTCCTCCTTTCATGAAATATCTTAAGTTCCTAGCTCATGTCCAAGGCACCAAAGAAGGGTAAAAAATCAATAATCCATAACTAAAACTTGAATTGTACTACTTCTTACTGGCTATTACATCAACTTAGAAGCTTCATCTGTGTTCTACTATGGTGCTTTTAGTGTCTCCGCATACCGCAGCAGGCGACATAGCTTTGCAGACGATAAATGTAACCGTTTCAGACAGAAGAGCGGCCAATGTGACGATCTGGCTTTAAGTCGATTCGATAACAAATGACGAAAACGGAAGGTTTTCTAAGGTTTTTACTACATATGAACACTTTTCACATTCTCCCGTGCAACGCGGCTGCTAGTCCTCCTTTCATGCAAAATCTTAAGTTCCTAGCTCATGTCCAAGGCACCAAAGAAGGGTAAAAAGTCAATAATCGATACCTAAAACTTGAATTGTACTACTTCTTACTGGCTATTACATCAACTTAGAAGCTTCATCTGTGTTCTACTATGGTGCTTTTAGTGTCTCCGCATACCGCAGCACGCGACACAGCTTTGCAGACGATAAGTACAACCGTTTCAGAGAGAAGAGCGGCCAATGTGGCGATCTTGCTTTAAGTCGATTCGATAACAAATGACGAAAACGGACGGATTTCTCAGGTTTTTACTACATATGAACACTTTTCACATTCTCCCGTGCAACGCGGCTGCTAGTCCTCCTTTCATGCAAAATCTTAAGTTCCTAGCTCATGTCCAAGGCACCAAAGAAGGGTAAAAAGTCAATAATCCATAACTAAAACTTGAATTGTACTACTTCTTACTGGCTATTACATCAACTTAGAAGCTTCATCTGTGTTCTACTATGGTGATTTTAGTGTCTTCGCATACCGCAGCACGCGACATAGCTTTGCTGACGATAAGTACAACCATTTTAGAGAGAAGAGCGGCCAATGTGACGATTTGGCTTTAAGTCGATTCGATAACAAATGACGAAAACGGACGGATTTCTAAGGTTTTTACTACATATGAACACTTCTCACATTCTCACGTGCAACGCGGCTGCTAGTCCTCGTTTCATGCAAAATCTTAAGTTCCTAGCTCATGTCCAAGGCACCAAAGAAGGGTAAAAAGTCAATAATCGATACCTAAAACTTGAATTGTACTACTTCTTACTGGCTATTACATCAACTTAGAAGCTTCATCTGTGTTCTACTATGGTGCTTTTAGTGTCTTCGCATACCGCAGCACGCGACACAGCTTTGCAGACGATAAGTACAACCGTTTCAGAGAGAATAGCGGCCAATGTGACGATCTGGCTTTAAGTCGATTCGATAACAAATGACGAAAACGGACGGTTTTCTAAGGTTTTTACTACATTTGAACACTTCTCACATTCTCCCATGCAACGCGGCTGCTAGTCCTCCTTTCATGCAAAATCATAAGTTCCTAGCTCATGTCCAAGGCACCAAAGAAGGGTAAAAAATCAATAATCCATAACTAAAACTTGAATTTTACTACTTCTTACTGGCTATTACATCAACTTAGAAGCTTCATCTGTGTTCTACTATGGTGCTTTTAGTGTCTCCGCATACCGCAGCACGCGACATAGCTTTGCAGACGATAAGTACAACCGTTTCAGAGAGAATAGCGGCCAATGTGGCGATCTGGCTTTAAGTCGATTCGATAACAAATGACGAAAACGGACGGATTTCTCAGGTTTTTACTACATATGAACACTTTTCACATTCTCCACTGCAACGCGGCTGCTAGCCTTCCTTTCATGCAAAATCTTAAGTTCGTAGCTCATGTCCAAGGCACCAAAGAAGGGTAAAAAGTCAATAATCAATAACTAAAACATGAATTGTACTACTTCTTACTGGCTATTACATTAACTTAGAAGCATCATCTGTGTTCTACTATGGTGCTTTTAGTGTCTCCGCATACCGCAGCACGCGACATAGCTTTGCAGACGATAAGTACAACCGTTTCAGAGAGAAGAGCGGCCAATGTGACGATCTGGCTTTAAGTCGAATCGATAACAAATAACGAACACAGACGGATTTCTCAGGTTTTTTCTACATATGAACACTTTTCACATTTTCGCGTGCAACGCGGCTGCTAGTCCTCCTTTCATGAAAAATCTTAAGTTCCTAGCTCATGCCCAAGGCACGAAAGAAGCGTGAAAAGTCAATAATCCATAACTAAAACATGAATTGTACTACTTCTTACTGGCTATTACATCAACTTAGAAGCATCATCTGTGTTCTACTATGGTGCTTTTAGTGTCTCCGCATACCGCAGCACGCGACATAGCTTTGCAGACGATAAGTACAACCGTTTCAGAGAGAAGAGCGGCCAATGTGACGATCTGGCTCTAAGTCGATTCGATAACAAATGACGAACACGGACGGATTTCTCAGGTTTTTTCTACATATGAACACTTTTCACATTCTCTCGTGCAACGCGGCTGCTAGTCCTCCTTTCATGCAAAATCTTAAGTTCGTAACTCATGTCCAAGGCACCAAAGAAGGGTAAAAAGTCAATAATCCATAACTAAAACTTGAATTGTTCTACTTCTTACTGGCTATTACATTAACTTAGAAGCTGCATCAGTGTTCTACTATGGAGCTTTTGGAGTCTCCGCATACCGCAGCACGCGACATAGCTTGGCACACGATAAGTACACCCGTTTCAGAGAGAAGAGCGGCCAATGTGACGATCTGGCTGTAAGTCGATTCGATAACAAATGACGAAAACAGACGGATTTCTAAGGTTTTTACTACATATGAACACTTTCACATACTCCCGCGCAACGCGGCTGCTAGTCCTCCTTTCATGCAAAATCGTAAGTTCCTAGCTCATGTCCAAGGCACCAAAGAAGGGTAAAAAGTAAATAATCCATAACTAAAACTTGAACTCTACTACTTCTTACTGGCTATTACATCAACTTAGAAGCTTCATCTGTGTTCTACTATGGTGCTTTTAGTGTCTCCGCATACCGCAGCACGCGACATAGCTTTGCAGACGATAAGTACAACCGTTTCAGAGAGAATAGCGGCCAATGTGGCGATCTGGCTTTAAGTCGATTCGATAACAAATTACGAAAACGGATGGATTTCTCAGGTTTTTACTACATATGAACACTTTTCACATTCTCCACTGCAACGCGGCTACTATACTTCCTTTCATGCAAAATCTTAAGTTCGTAGCTCATGTCCAAGGCACCAAAGAAGGGTAAAAAATCAATAATCCATAACTAAAACATGAATTGCACTACTTCTTACTGGCTATTACATCAACTTAGAAGCATCATCTGTGTTCTACTATGGTGCTTTTAGTGTCTCCGCATACCGCAGCACGCGACATAGCTTTGCAGACGATAAGTACAACCGTTTCAGAGAGAAGAGCGGCCAATGTGACGATCTGGCTTTAAGTCGAATCGATAACAAATAACGAACACGGACGGATTTCTCAGGTTTTTTCTACATATGAACACTTTTCACATTCTCGCGTGCAACGCGGCTGCTAGTCCTCCTTTCATGAAAAATCTTAAGTTCCTAGCTCATGTCCAAGGCACCAAAGAAGGGTAAAAAGTAAATAATCGATACCTAAAACTTGAATTGTACTACTTCTTACTGGCTATTACATCAACGTAGAAGCTTCATCTGTGTTCTACTATGGTGCTTTTAGTGTCTCAGCATACCGCAGCACGCGACATAGCTTGGCAGACGATAAGTACAACCGTTTCAGAGAGAAGAGCGGCCAATGTGACGATCTGGCTTTAAGTCGATTCGATAACAAATGACGAAATGGACGGTTTTCTAAGGTTTTTACTACATATGAACACTTTTCACATTCTCCCGTGCAACGCGGCTGCTAGTCCTCCTTTCATGCAAAATCTTAAGTTCCTAGCTCATGTCCAAGGCACCAAAGAAGGGTAAAAAGTCAATAATCCATAACTAAAACTTGAATTTTACTACTTCTTACTGGCTATTACATCAACTTAGAAGCTTCATCTGTGTTCTACTATGGTGCTTTTAGTGTCTCCGCATACCGCAGCACGAGACATAGCTTTGCAGACGATAAGTACAACCATTTTAGAGAGAAGAGCGGCGAATGTGACGATTTGGCTTTAAGTCGATTCGATAAAAAATGACGAAAACGGACCGATTTCTCAGGTTTTTACTACATATGAACACTTTTCACATTCTCACGTGCAACGCGGCTGCTAGTCCTCGTTTCATGCAAAATCTTAAGTTACTAGCTCATGTCCAAGGTACCAAAGAAGGGTAAAAAGTCAAAAATCGATACCTAAAACTTGAATTGTACTACTTCTTACTGGCTATTACATCAACTTAGAAGCTTCATCTGTGTTCTACTATGGTGCTTATAGTGTCTCCGCATACCGCAGCACGCGACATAGCTTTGCAGACGATAAGCACAACCGTTTCAGAGAGAAGAGCGGCCAATGTGACGATCTGGCTTTAAGTCGATTCGATAACAAATGACGAACACGGACGGATTTCTCAGGTTTTTTCTACATATGAACACTTTTCACATTCTCGCGTGCAACGTGGCTGCTAGTCCTCCTTTCATGAAATATCTTAAGTTCCTAGCTCATGTCCAAGGTACCAAAGAAGGGTAAAAAGTAAATAATCCATAACTAAAACTTGAATTGTACTACTTCTTACTGGCTATTACATCAACTTAGAAGCTTCATCTGTGTTCTACTATGGTGCTTTTAGTGTCTCCGCATACCGCAGCAGGCGACATAGCTTTGCAGACGATAAATGTAACCGTTTCAGACAGAAGAGCGGCCAATGTGACGATCTGGCTTTAAGTCGATTCGATAACAAATGACGAAAACGGAAGGTTTTCTAAGGTTTTTACTACATATGAACACTTTTCACATTCTCCCGTGCAACGCGGCTGCTAGTCCTCCTTTCATGCAAAATCTTAAGTTCCTAGCTCATGTCCAAGGCACCAAAGAAGGGTAAAAAGTCAATAATCGATACCTAAAACTTGAATTGTACTACTTCTTACTGGCTATTACATCAACTTAGAAGCTTCATCTGTGTTCTACTATGGTGCTTTTAGTGTCTCCGCATACCGCAGCACGCGACATAGCTTGGCACACGATAAGTACACCCGTTTCAGAGAGAAGAGCGGCCAATGTGACGATCTGGCTGTAAGTCGATTCGATAACAAATGACGAAAACAGACGGATTTCTAAGGTTTTTACTACATATGAACACTTTCACATACTCCCGCGCAACGCGGCTGCTAGTCCTCCTTTCATGCAAAATCGTAAGTTCCTAGCTCATGTCCAAGGCACCAAAGAAGGGTAAAAAGTAAATAATCCATAACTAAAACTTGAACTCTACTACTTCTTACTGGCTATTACATCAACTTAGAAGCTTCATCTGTGTTCTACTATGGTGCTTTTAGTGTCTCCGCATACCGCAGCACGCGACATAGCTTTGCAGACGATAAGTACAACCGTTTCAGAGAGAATAGCGGCCAATGTGGCGATCTGGCTTTAAGTCGATTCGATAACAAATTACGAAAACGGACGGATTTCTCAGGTTTTTACTACATATGAACACTTTTCACATTCTCCACTGCAACGCGGCTGCTAGCCTTCCTTTCATGCAAAATCTTAAGTTCGTAGCTCATGTCCAAGGCACCAAAGAAGGGTAAAAAATCAATAATCCATAACTAAAACATGAATTGCACTACTTCTTACTGGCTATTACATCAACTTAGAAGCATCATCTGTGTTCTACTATGGTGCTTTTAGTGTCTCCGCATACCGCAGCACGCGACATAGCTTTGCAGACGATAAGTACAACCGTTTCAGAGAGAAGAGCGGCCAATGTGACGATCTGGCTTTAAGTCGAATCGATAACAAATAACGAACACGGACGGATTTCTCAGGTTTTTTCTACATATGAACACTTTTCACATTCTCGCGTGCAACGCGGCTGCTATTCCTCCTTTCATGAAAAATCTTAAGTTCCTAGCTCATGTCCAAGGCACCAAAGAAGGGTAAAAAGTAAATAATCCATAACTAATACTTGAATTGTACTACTTCTTACTGGCTATTACATCAACGTAGAAGCTTCATCTGTGTTCTACTATGGTGCTTTTAGTGTCTCAGCATACCGCAGCACGCGACATAGCTTGGCAGACGATAAGTACAACCGTTTCAGAGAGAAGAGCGGCCAATGTGACGATCTGGCTTTAAGTCGATTCGATAACAAATGACGAAATGGACGGTTTTCTAAGGTTTTTACTACATATGAACACTTTTCACATTCTCCCGTGCAACGCGGCTGCTAGTCCTCCTTTCATGCAAAATCTTAAGTTCCTAGCTCATGTCCAAGGCACCAAAGAAGGGTAAAAAGTCAAAAATCGATACCTAAAACTTGAATTGTACTACTTCTTACTGGCTATTACATCAACTTAGAAGCTTAATCTGTGTTCTACTATGGTGCTTATAGTGTCTCCGCATACCGCAGCACGCGACATAGCTTTGCAGACGATAAGCACAACCGTTTCAGAGAGAAGAGCGGCCAATGTGACGATCTGGCTTTAAGTCGATTCGATAACAAATGACGAACACGGACGGATTTCTCAGGTTTTTTCTACATATGAACACTTTTCACATTCTCGCGTGCAACGTGGCTGCTAGTCCTCCTTTCATGCAAAATCTTAAGTTCCTAGCTCATGTCCAAGGTACCAAAGAAGGGTAAAAAGTAAATAATCCATAACTAAAACTTGAATTGTACTACTTCTTACTGGCTATTACATCAACTTAGAAGCTTCATCTGTGTTCTACTATGGTGCTTTTAGTGTCTCCGCATACCGCAGCAGGCGACATAGCTTTGCAGACGATAAATGTAACCGTTTCAGACAGAAGAGCGGCCAATGTGACGATCTGGCTTTAAGTCGATTCAATAACAAATGACGAAAACGGAAGGTTTTCTAAGGTTTTTACTACATATGAACACTTTTCACATTCTCCCGTGCAACGCGGCTGCTAGTCCTCCTTTCATGCAAAATCTTAAGTTCCTAGCTCATGTCCAAGGCACCAAAGAAGGGTAAAAAGTCAATAATCGATACCTAAAACTTGAATTGTACTACTTCTTACTGGCTATTACATCAACTTAGAAGCTTCATCTGTGTTCTACTATGGTGCTTTTAGTGTCTCCGCATACCGCAGCACGCGACACAGCTTTGCAGACGATAAGTACAACCGTTTCAGAGAGAAGAGCGGCCAATGTGGCGATCTTGCTTTAAGTCGATTCGATAACAAATGACGAAAACGGACGGATTTCTCAGGTTTTTACTACATATGAACACTTTTCACATTCTCCCGTGCAACGCGGCTGCTAGTCCTCCTTTCATGCAAAATCTTAAGTTCCTAGCTCATGTCCAAGGCACCAAAGAAGGGTAAAAAGTCAATAATCCATAACTAAAACTTGAATTGTACTACTTCTTACTGGCTATTACATCAACTTAGAAGCTTCATCTGTGTTCTACTATGGTGATTTTAGTGTCTTCGCATACCGCAGCACGCGACATAGCTTTGCTGACGATAAGTACAACCATTTTAGAGAGAAGAGCGGCCAATGTGACGATTTGGCTTTAAGTCGATTCGATAACAAATGACGAAAACGGACGGATTTCTAAGGTTTTTACTACATATGAACACTTCTCACATTCTCACGTGCAACGCGGCTGCTAGTCCTCGTTTCATGCAAAATCTTAAGTTCCTAGCTCATGTCCAAGGCACCAAAGAAGGGTAAAAAGTCAATAATCGATACCTAAAACTTGAATTGTACTACTTCTTACTGGCTATTACATCAACTTAGAAGCTTCATCTGTGTTCTACTATGGTGCTTTTAGTGTCTCCGCATACCGCAGCACGCGACAAAATTTTGCAGACGATAAGTACAACCGTTTCAGAGAGAAGAGCAACCAATGTGACGATCTGGCTTTAAGTCGATTCGATAACAAATGACGAACACGGACGGATTTCTCAGGTTTTTTCTACATATGAACACTTTTCACATTCTCCCGTGCAACGAGGCTGCTAGTCCTCCTTTCATGAAATATCTTAAGTTCCTAGCTCATGTCCAAGGCACCAAAGAAGGGGAAAAAGTCAATAATCGATACCTAAAACTTGAATTGTACTACTTCTTACTGGCTATTACATCAACTTAGAAGCTTCATCTGTGTTCTACTATGGTGCTTTTAGTGTCTTCGCATACCGCAGCACGCGACATAGCTTTGCAGACGATAAGTACAACCATTTTAGAGAGAAGAGCGGCCAATGTGACGATTTGGCTTTATGTCGATTCGATAACAAATGACGAAAACGGACGGATTTCTCAGGTTTTTACTACATATGAACACTTTTCACATTCTCACCTGCAACGCGGCTGCTAGTCCTCCTTTCATGAAAAATCTTAAGTTCCTAGCTCATGTCCAAGGCACCAAAGAAGGGTAAAAAGTAAATAATCCATAACTAAAACTTGAACTCTACTACTTCTTACTGGCTATTACATCAACTTAGAAGCTTTATCTGTGTTCTACTATGGTGCTTTTAGTGTCTCCGCATACCGCAGCACGCGACATAGCTTTGCAGACGATAAGTACAACCGTTTCAGAGAGAAGAGCGGCCAATGTGGCGATCTGGCTTTAAGTCGATTCGATAACAAATGACGAAAACGGACGGATTTCTCAGGTTTTTACTACATATGAACACTTTTCACATTCTCCACTGCAACGCGGCTGCTAGCCTTCCTTTCATGCAAAATCTTAAGTTCGGAGCTCATGCCCAAGGCACCAAAGAAGGGTAAAAAGTCAATAATCCATAACTAAAACATGAATTGTACTACTTCTTACTGGCTATTACATCAACTTAGAAGCATCATCTGTGTTCTACTATGGTGCTTTTAGTGTCTCCGCATACCGCAGCACGCGACATAGCTTTGCAGACGATACGTACAACCGTTTCAGAGAGAAGAGCGGCCAATGTGACGATCTGGCTCCAAGTCGATTCGATAACAAATGACGAACACGGACGGATTTCTCAGGTTTTTTCTACATATGAACACTTTTCACATTCTCTCGTGCAACGCGGCTGCTAGTCCTCCTTTCATGAAAAATCTTAAGTTCCTAGCTCATGTCCAAGGCACCAAAGAAGGGTAAAAAGTCAATAATCGATACCTAAAACTTGAATTGTACTACTTCTTACTGGCTATTACATCAACTTAGAAGCTTCATCTGTGTTCTACTATGGTGCTTTTAGTGTCTCCGCATACCGCAGCACGCGACATAGCTTTGCAGACGATAAGTACAACCGTTTCAGAGAGAAGAGCGGCCAATGTGACGATCTGGCATTAAGTCGATTCGATAACAAATGACGAACACGGACGGATTTCTCAGGTTTTTGTCTACATATGAACACTTTTCACATTCTCCACTGCAACGCGGCTGCTAGTCCTCCTTTCATGCAAAATCTTAAGTTCGTAACTCATGTCCAAGGCACCAAAGAAGGGTAAAAAGTCAATAATCCATAACTAAAACTTGAATTGTTCTACTTCTTACTGGCTATTACATTAACTTAGAAGCTGCATCAGTGTTCTACTATGGAGCTTTTGGAGTCTCCGCATACCGCAGCACGCGACATAGCTTGGCAGACGATAAGTACACCCGTTTCAGAGAGAAGAGCGGCCAATGTAACGATCTGGCTGTAAGTCGATTCGATAACAAATGACGAAAACAGACGGATTTCTAAGGTTTTTACTACATATGAACACTTTTCACATACTCCCGCGAAACGCGGCTGCTAGTCCTCCTTTCATGCAAAATCGTAAGTTCCTAGCTCATGTCCAAGGCACCAAAGAAGGGTAAAAAGTAAATAATCCATAACTAAAACTTGAACTCTACTACTTCTTACTGGCTATTACATCAACTTAGAAGCTTCATCTGTGTTCTACTATGGTGCTTTTAGTGTCTCCGCATACCGCAGCACGCGACATAGCTTTGCAGACGATAAGTACAACCGTTTCAGAGAGAATAGCGGCCAATGTGGCGATCTGGCTTTAAGTCGATTCGATAACAAATGACGAAAACGGACGGATTTCTCAGGTTTTTACTACATATGAACACTTTTCACATTCTCCACTGCAACGCGGCTGCTAGCCTTCCTTTCATGCAAAATCTTAAGTTCGTAGCTCATGTCCAAGGTACCAAAGAAGGGTAAAAAGTAAATAATCCATAACTAAAACATGAATTTTACTACTTCTTACTGGCTATTACATCAACTTAGAAGCTTCATCTGTGTTCTACTTTGGTGCTTTTAGTGTCTCCGCATACCGCAGCACGAGACATAGCTTTGCAGACGATAAGTACAACCATTTTAGAGAGAAGAGCGGCCAATGTGACGATTTGGCTTTAAGTCGATTCGATAAAAAAGGACGAAAACGGACGGATTCCTCAGGTTTTTACTACATATGAACACTTTTCACATTCTCCCGTGCAACGCGGCTGCTAGTCCTCCTTTCATGCAAAATCTTAAGTTCCTAGCTCATGTCCAAGGCACCAAAGAAGGGTAAAAAGTCAATAATCGATACCTAAAACTTGAATTGTACTATTTCTTACTGGCTATTACATCAACTTAGAAGCTTCATCTGTGTTCTACTATGGTGCTTATAGTGTCTCCGCATACCGCAGCACGCGACATAGCTTTGCAGACGATAAGCACAACCGTTTCAGAGAGAAGAGCGGCCAATGTGACGATCTGGCTTTAAGTCGATTCGATAACAAATGACGAACACGGACGGATTTCTCAGGTTTTTTCTACATATGAACACTTTTCACATTCTCGCGTGCAACGAGGCTGCTAGTCCTCCTTTCATGAAATATCTTAAGTTCCTAGCTCATGTCCTAGGTACCAAAGAAGGGTAAAAAGTAAATAATCCATAACTAAAACTTGAATTGTACTACTTCTTACTGGCTATTACATCAACTTAGAAGCTTTATCTGTGTTCTACTATGGTGCTTTTAGTGTCTCCGCATACCGCAGCAGGCGACATAGCTTGGCAGACGATAAATGTAACCGTTTCAGACAGAAGAGCGGCCAATGTGACGATCTGGCTTTAAGTCGATTCGATAACAAATGACGAACACGGACGGATTTCTCAGGTTTTTTCTACATATAAACACTCTTCACATTCTCCCGTGCAACGAGGCTGCTAGTCCTCCTTTCATGAAATATCTTAAGTTCCTAGCTCATGTCCAAGGCACCAAAGAAGGGTAAAAAGTCAATAATCGATACCTAAAACTTGAATTGTACTACTTCTTACTGGCTATTATATTAACTTAGAAGCTTCATCTGTGTTCTACTATGGTGCTTTTTGTGTCTTCGCATACCGCAGCACGCGACATAGTTTTGCAGACGATAAGTACAACCGTTTCAGAGAGAAGAGCGACCAATGTGGCGATCTGGCTTTAAGTATATTCGATAACAAATTACGAAAACGGACGAATTTCTAAGGTTTTTACTACATATGAACACTTTTCACATTCTCCCGTGCACGGGGCTGCTAGTCCTCCTTTCATGCAAAATCTTAAGTTTCTAGCTCATGTCCAAGGCACCAAAGAAGGGTGAAAAGTCAATAATCCATAACTAAACCTTGAATTGTACTACTTCTTACTGGCTATTACATTAACTTAGAAGCTGCATCTGTGTTCTACTATGGTGCTTTTGGAGACTCCGCATACCGCAGCACACGACATAGCTTGGCAGACGATAAGTACAACCGTTTCAGAGAGAAGAGCGGCCAATGTGACGATCTGGCTTTAAGTCGATTCGATAACATATTACGAAAACGGACGGATTTCTCATGTTTTTACTACATATGAAAACTTTTCACATTCTCCCGTGAACGCGGCTGCTAGTCCTCCTTTCATGCAAAATCGTAAGTTCCTAGCTCATGTCCAAGGCACCAAAGAAGGGTAAAAAGTAAATAATCCATAACTAAAACTTGAACTCTACTACTTCTTACTGGCTATTACATCAACTTAGAAGCTTCATCTGTGTTCTACTATGGTGCTTTTAGTATCTCCGCATACCGCAGCACGCGACATAGCTTTGCAGACGATAGGTACAACCGTTTCAGAGAGAATAGCGGCCAATGTGGTGATCTGGCTTTAAGTCGACTCGATAACAAATGACGAAAACGGACGGATTTCTCAGGTTTTTACTACATATGAACACTTTTCACATTCTCCACTGCAACGCGGCTGCTAGTCCTCCTTTCATGCAAAATCTTAAGTTCCTAGCTCATGTCCAAGGCACCAAAGAAGGGTGAAAAGTCAATAATCCATAACTAAACCTTGAATTGTACTACTTCTTACTGGCTATTACATTAACTTAGAAGCTGCATCTGTGTTCTACTATGGTGCTTTTGGAGACTCCGCATACCGCAGCACACGACATAGCTTGGCAGACGATAAGTACAACCGTTTCAGAGAGAAGAGCGGCCAATGTGACGATCTGGCTTTAAGTCGATTCGATAACATATTACGAAAACGGACGGATTTCTCATGTTTTTACTACATATGAAAACTTTTCACATTCTCCCGTGAACGCGGCTGCTAGTCCTCCTTTCATGCAAAATCGTAAGTTCCTAGCTCATGTCCAAGGCACCAAAGAAGGGTAAAAAGTAAATAATCCATAACTAAAACTTGAACTCTACTACTTCTTACTGGCTATTACATCAACTTAGAAGCTTTATCTGTGTTCTACTATGGTGCTTTTAGTGTCTCCGCATACCGCAGCAGGCGACATAGCTTGGCAGACGATAAATGTAACCGTTTCAGACAGAAGAGCGGCCAATGTGACGATCTGGCTTTAAGTCGATTCGATAACAAATGACGAACACGGACGGATTTCTCAGGTTTTTTCTACATATAAACACTCTTCACATTCTCCCGTGCAACGAGGCTGCTAGTCCTCCTTTCATGAAATATCTTAAGTTCCTAGCTCATGTCCAAGGCACCAAAGAAGGGTAAAAAGTCAATAATCGATACCTAAAACTTGAATTGTACTACTTCTTACTGGCTATTACATCAACTTAGAGGCATGATCTGTGTTCTACTATGGTGCTTTTAGTGTCTCCGCATACCGCAGCACGCGACATAGCTTTGCAGACGATAAGTACAACCGTTTCAGAGAGAAGAGCGGCCAATGTGACGATCTGGCTTTAAGTCGATTCGATAACAAATGACGAAATGGACGGTTTTCTAAGGTTTTTACTACATATGATTACTTTTCACATTCTCCCGTGCAACGCGGCTGCTAGTCCTCCTTTCATGCAAAATCTTAAGTTCCTAGCTCATGTCCAAGGCACCAAAGAAGGGTAAAAAGTCAATAATCCATAACTAAAACTTGAATTGTACTACTTCTTACTGGCTATTACATCAACTTAGAAGCTTCATCTGTGTTCTACTATGGTGATTTTAGTGTCTTCGCATACCGCAGCAAGCGACATAGCTTTGCAGACGATAAGTACAACCATTTTAGAGGGAAGAGCGGCCAATGTGACGATTCGGCTTTAAGTCGATTCGATAACAAATGACGAAAACGGACGGATTTCTAAGGTTTTTACTACATATGAACACTTCTTACATTCGCACGTGCAACGCGGCTGCTAGTCCTCCTTTCATGCAAAATCTTAAGTTCCTAGCTCATGTCCAAGGCACCAAAGAATGGTAAAAAGTCAATAATCGATACCTAAAACTTGAATTGTACTACTTCTTACTGGCTATTACATGAACTTAGAAGCTTCATCTCTGTTCTACTATGGTGCTTTTAGTGTCTCCGCATACCGCAGCACGAGACATAGCTTTGCAGACGATAAGTACAACCATTTTAGAGAGAAGAGCGGCCAATGTGACGATTTGGCTTTAAGTCGATTCGATAAAAAATGACGAAAACGGACCGATTTCTCAGGTTTTTACTACATATGAACACTTTTCACATTCTCACGTGCAACGCGGCTGCTAGTCCTCGTTTCATGCAAAATCTTAAGTTACTAGCTCATGTCCAAGGTACCAAAGAAGGGTAAAAAGTCAAAAATCGATACCTAAAACTTGAATTGTACTACTTCTTACTGGCTATTACATCAACTTAGAAGCTTCATCTGTGTTCTACTATGGTGCTTATAGTGTCTCCGCATACCGCAGCACGCGACATAGCTTTGCAGACGATAAGCACAACCGTTTCAGAGAGAAGAGCGGCCAATGTGACGATCTGGCTTTAAGTCGATTCGATAACAAATGACGAACACGGACGGATTTCTCAGGTTTTTTCTACATATGAACACTTTTCACATTCTCGCGTGCAACGAGGCTGCTAGTCCTCCTTTCATGAAATATCTTAAGTTCCTAGCTCATGTCCTAGGTACCAAAGAAGGGTAAAAAGTAAATAATCCATAACTAAAACTTGAATTGTACTACTTCTTACTGGCTATTACATCAACTTAGAAGCATCATCTGTGTTCTACTATGGTGCTTTTAGTGTCTCCGCATACCGCAGCAGGCGACATAGCTTGGCAGACGATAAATGTAACCGTTTCAGACAGAAGAGCGGCCAATGTGACGATCTGGCTTTAAGTCGATTCGATAACAAATGACGAACACGGACGGATTTCTCAGGTTTTTTCTACATATAAACACTTTTCACATTCTCCCGTGCAACGAGGCTGCTAGTCCTCCTTTCATGAAATATCTTAAGTTCCTAGCTCATGTCCAAGGCACCAAAGAAGGGTAAAAAGTCAATAATCGATACCTAAAACTTGAATTGTACTACTTCTTACTGGCTATTATATTAACTTAGAAGCTTCATCTGTGTTCTACTATGGTGCTTTTAGTGTCTTCGCATACCGCAGCACGCGACATAGCTTTGCAGACGATAAGTACAACCGTTTCAGAGAGAAGAGCGACCAATGTGGCGATCTGGCTTTAAGTATATTCGATAACAAATTACGAAAACGGACGAATTTCTAAGGTTTTTACTACATATGAACACTTTTCACATTCTCCCGTGCAACGGGGCTGCTAGTCCTCCTTTCATGCAAAATCTTAAGTTTCTAGCTCATGTCCAAGGCACCAAAGAAGGGTGAAAAGTCAATAATCCATAACTAAACCTTGAATTGTACTACTTCTTACTGGCTATTACATTAACTTAGAAGCTGCATCTGTGGTCTACTATGGTGCTTTTGGAGACTCCGCATACCGCAGCACACGACATAGCTTGGCAGACGATAAGTACAACCGTTTCAGAGAGAAGAGCGGCCAATGTGACGATCTGGCTTTAAGTATATTCGATAACAAATTACGAAAACGGACGGATTTCTCATGTTTTTACTACATATGAAAACTTTTCACATTCTCCCGTGAACGCGGCTGCTAGTCCTCCTTTCATGCAAAATCGTAAGTTCCTAGCTCATGTCCAAGGCACCAAAGAAGGGTAAAAAGTAAATAATCCATAACTAAAACTTGAACTCTACTACTTCTTACTGGCTATTACATCAACTTAGAAGCTTCATCTGTGTTCTACTATGGTGCTTTTAGTGTCTTCGCATACCGCAGCACGCGACATAGCTTTGCAGACGATAAGTACAACCGTTTCAGAGAGAAGAGCGGCCAATGTGACGATCTGGCTTTAAGTCGATTCGATAACATATTACGAAAACGGACGGATTTCTCATGTTTTTACTACATATGAAAACTTTTCACATTCTCCCGTGAACGCGGCTGCTAGTCCTCCTTTCATGCAAAATCGTAAGTTCCTAGCTCATGTCCAAGGCACCAAAGAAGGGTAAAAAGTCAATAATCGATACCTAAAACTTGAATTGTACTACTTCTTACTGGCTATTATATCAACTTAGAAGCTTCATCTGTGTTCTACTATGGTGCTTTTAGTGTCTTCGCATACCGCAGCACGCGACATAGCTTTGCAGACGATAAGTACAACCGTTTCAGAGAGAAGAGCGACCAATGTGGCGATCTGGCTTTAAGTATATTCGATAACAAATTACGAAAACGGACGGATTTCTCAGGTTTTTTCTACATATGAACACTTTTCACATTCTCCCGTGCAACGAGGCTGCTAGTCCTCCTTTCATGAAATATCTTAAGTTCCTAGCTCATGTCCAAGGCACCAAAGAAGGGTAAAAAGTAAATAATCCATAACTAAAACTTGAATTGTACTACTTCTTACTGGCTATTACATCAACTTAGAAGCTTCATCTGTATTCTACTATGGTGCTTTTAGTGTCTCCGCATACCGCAGCACGCGACAAAATTTTGCAGACGATAAGTACAACCGTTTCAGAGAGAAGAGCGGCCAATGTGACGATCTGGCTTTAAGTCGATTCGATAACAAATGACGAACACGGACGGATTTCTCAGGTTTTTTCTACATATGAACACTTTTCACATTCTCGCGTGCAACGAGGCTGCTAGTCCTCCTTTCATGAAATATCTTAATTTCGTAGCTCATGTCCAAGGCACCAAAGAAGGGTAAAAAGTCAATAATCGATACCTAAAACTTGAATTGTACTACTTCTTACTGGCTATTACATCAACTTAGAAGCTTCATCTGTGTTCTACTATGGTGCTTTTAGTGTCTTCGCATACCGCAGCACGCGACATAGCTTTGCAGACGATAAGTACAACCGTTTCAGAGAGAAGAGCGGCCAATGTGGCGATCTGGCTTTAAGTCGATTCGATAACAAATGACGAAAACGGACGAATTTCTACGGTTTTTACTACATATGAACACTTTTCACATTCTCCCGTGCAACGCGGCTGCTAGTCCTCCTTTCATGCAAAATCTTAAGTTTCTATCTCATGTCCAAGGCACGAAAGAAGGGTGAAAAGTCAATAATCCATAACTAAACCTTGACTTGTACTACTTCTTACTGGCTATTACATTAACTTAGAAGCTGCATCTGTGTTCTACTATGGTGCTTTTGGAGTCTCCGCATACTGCAGCACGCGACATAGCTTGGCAGACGATAAGTACAACCGTTTCAGAGAGAAGAGCGGCCAATGTGACGATTTGGCTTTAAGTCGATTCGATAACAAATGACGAAAACGGACGGATTTCTCAGGTTTTTACTACATATGAACAGTTTTCACATTCTCACCTGCAACGCGGCTGCTAGTCCTCCTTTCATAAAAAATCTTAAGTTCCTAGCTCATGTCCAAGGCACCAAAGAAGGGTAAAAAGTAAATAATCCATAACTAAAACTCGAACTCTACACTTCTTACTGGCTATTACATCAACTTAGAAGCTTCATTTGTGTTCTACTATGGTGCTTTTAGTGTCTCCGCATACCGCAGCACGCGACATAGCTTTGCAGACGATAAGTACAACCGTTTCAGAGAGAAGAGCGGCCAATGTGGCGATCTGGCTTTAAGTCGATTCGATAACAAATGACGAAAACGGACGGATTTTTCAGGTTTTTACTACATATGAACACTTTTCACATTCTCCACTGCAACGCGGCTGCTAGACTTCCTTTCATGCAAAATCTTAAGTTCGGAGCTCATGCCCAAGGCACCAAAGAAGGGTAAAAAGTCAATAATCCATAACTAAAACATGAATTGTACTACTTCTTACTGGCTATTACATCAACTTAGAAGCATCATCTGTGTTCTACTATGGTGCTTTTAGTGTCTTCGCATACCGCAGCACGCGACATACCTTTGCAGACGATAAGTACAACCGTTTCAGAGAGAAGAGCGGCCAATGTGACGATCTGGCTCTAAGTCGATTCGATAACAAATGACGAACACGGACGGATTTCTCAGGTTTTTTCTACATATGAACACTTTTCACATTCTCGCGTGCAACGAGGCTGCTAGTCCTCCTTTCATGAAAAATCTTAAGTTCCTAGCTCATGTCCAAGGCACCAAAGAAGGGTAAAAAGTCAATAATCGATACCTAAAACTTGAATTGTACTACTTCTTACTGGCTATTACATCAACTTAGAAGCTTCATCTGTGTTCTACTATGGTGCTTTTAGTGTCTCCGCATACCGCAGCAAGCGACATAGCTTTGCAGACGATAAGTACAACCGTTTCAGAGAGAAGAGCGGCCAATGTGACGATCTGGCATTAAGTCGATTCGATAACAAATGACGAACACGGACGGATTTCTCAGGTTTTTGTCTACATATGAACACTTTTCACATTCTCCACTGCAACGCGGCTGCTAGTCCTCCTTTCATGCAAAATCTTAAGTTCGTAACTCATGTCCAAGGCACCAAAGAAGGGTAAAAAGTCAATAATCCATAACTAAAACTTGAATTGTTCTACTTCTTACTGGCTATTACATTAACTTAGAAGCTTCATCTGTGTTCTACTATGGAGCTTTTGGAGTCTCCGCATACCGCAGCACGCGACATAGCTTGGCAGACGATAAGTACACCCGTTTCAGAGAGAAGAGCGGCCAATGTGACGATCTGGCTGTAAGTCGATTCGATAACAAATGACGAAAACAGACGGATTTCTAAGGTTTTTACTACATATGAACACTTTTCACATACTCCCGCGCAACGCGGCTGCTAGTCCTCCTTTCATGCAAAATCGTAAGTTCCTAGCTCATGTCCAAGGCACCAAAGAAGGGTAAAAAGTAAATAATCCATATTTAAAACTTGAACTCTACTACTTCTTACTGGCTATTACATCAACTTAGAAGCTTCATCTGTGTTCTACTATGGTGCTTTTAGTGTCTCCGCATACCGCAGCACGCGACATAGCTTTGCAGACGATAAGTACAACCGTTTCAGAGAGAATAGCGGCCAATGTGGCGATCTGGCTTTAAGTCGATTCGATAATAAATGACGAAAACGGACGGATTTCTCAGGTTTTTACTACATATGAACACTTTTCACATTCTCCACTGCAACGCGGCTGCTAGCCTTCCTTTCATGCAAAATCTTAAGTTCGTAGCTCATGTCCAAGGCACCAAAGAAGGGTAAAAAGTCAATAATCCATAAGTAAAACATGAATTGTACTACTTCTTACTGGCTATTACATCAACTTAGAAGCTTCATCTGTGTTCTACTATGGTGCTTTTAGTGTCTCCGCATACCGCAGCACGCGACATAGCTTTGCAGACGATAAGTACAACCATTTTAGAGAGAAGAGCGGCCAATGTGACGATTTGGCTTTAAGTCGATTCGATAAAAAATGACGAAAACGGACCGATTTCTCAGGTTTTTACTACATATGAACTCTTTTCACATTCTCACGTGCAACGCGGCTGCTAGTCCTCGTTTCATGCAAAATCTTAAGTTACTAGCTCATGTCCAAGGTACCAAAGAAGGGTAAAAAGTCAAAAATCGATACCTAAAACTTGAATTGTACTACTTCTTACTGGCTATTACATCAACTTAGAAGCTTCATCTGTGTTCTACTATGGTGCTTATAGTGTCTCCGCATACCGCAGCACGCGACATAGCTTTGCAGACGATAAGCACAACCGTTTCAGAGAGAAGAGCGGCCAATGTGACGATCTGGCTTTAAGTCGATTCGATAACAAATGACGAACACGGACGGATTTCTCAGGTTTTTTCTACATATGAACACTTTTCACATTCTCGCGTGCAACGAGGCTGCTAGTCCTCCTTTCATGCAAAATCTTAAGTTCCTAGCTCATGTCCAAGGTACCAAAGAAGGGTAAAAAGTAAATAATCCATAAGTAAAACTTGAATTGTACTACTTCTTACTGGCTATTACATCAACTTAGATGCCTCATCTGTGTTCTACTATGGTGCTTTTAGTGTCTCCGCATACCGCAGCACGCGACATAGCTTTGCAGTCGATAAGTAGAACCATTTTAGAGAGAAGAGCGGCCAATGTGACGATTTGGCTTTAAGTCGATTCGATAACAAATGACGAAAACGGACGGATTTCTAAGGTTTTTACTACATATGAACACTTCTCACATTCGCACGTGCAACGCGGCTGCTAGTCCTCGTTTCATGCAAAATCTTAAGTTCCTAGCTCATGTCCAAGGCACCAAAGCAGAGTAAAAAGTCAATAATCGATACCTAAAACTTGAATTGTACTACTTCTTACTGGCTATTACATCAACTTAAAAGCTTCATCTGTGTTCTACTATGGTGCTTTTAGTGTCTCCGCATACCGCAGCACGCGACAAAATTTTGCAGACGATAAGTACAACCGTTTCAGAGAGAAGAGCAACCAATGTGACGATCTGGCTTTAAGTCGATTCGATAACAAATGACGAACACGGACGGATTTCTCAGGTTTTTTCTACATATGAACACTTTTCACATTCTCCCGTGCAACGCGGCTGCTAGTCCTCTTTTCATGCAAAATCTTAAATACCTAGCTCATGTCCAAGGCACCAAAGAAGGGTAAAAAGTCAATAATCGATACCTAAAACTTGAATTGTACTACTTCTTACTGGCTATTACATCAACTTAGAAGCTTCATCTGTGTTCTACTATGGTGCTTTTAGTGTCTTCGCATACCGCAGCACGCGACATAGCTTTGCAGACGATAAGTACAACCGTTTCAGAGAGAAGAGCGGCCAATGTGGCGATCTGGCTTTAAGTATATTCGATAACAAATTACGAAAACGGACGAATTTCTAAGGTTTTTACTACATATGAACACTTTTCACATTCTCGCGTGCAACGCGGCTGCTAGTCCTCCTTTCATGCAAAATCTTAAGTTTCTAGCTCATGTCCAAGGCACCAAAGAAGGGTGAAAAGTCAATAATCCATAACTAAACCTTGAATTGTACTACTTCTTACTGGCTATTACATTAACTTAGAAGCTGCATCTGTGTTCTACTATGGTGCTTTTGGAGACTCCGCATACCGCAGCACACGACATAGCTTGGCAGACGATAAGTACAACCGTTTCAGAGAGAAGAGCGGCCAATGTGGCGATCTGGCTTTAAGTCGATTCGATAACAAATGACGAAAACGGACGAATTTCTACGGTTTTTACTACATATGAACACTTTTCACATTCTCCCGTGCAACGCGGCTGCTAGTCCTCCTTTCATGCAAAATCTTAAGTTTCTATCTCATGTCCAAGGCACGAAAGAAGGGTGAAAAGTCAATAATCCATAACTAAACCTTGACTTGTACTACTTCTTACTGGCTATTACATTAACTTAGAAGCTGCATCTGTGTTCTACTATGGTGCTTTTGGAGTCTCCGCATACTGCAGCACGCGACATAGCTTGGCAGACGATAAGTACAACCGTTTCAGAGAGAAGAGCGGCCAATGTGACGATTTGGCTTTAAGTCGATTCGATAACAAATGACGAAAACGGACGGATTTCTCAGGTTTTTACTACATATGAACAGTTTTCACATTCTCACCTGCAACGCGGCTGCTAGTCCTCCTTTCATAAAAAATCTTAAGTTCCTAGCTCATGTCCAAGGCACCAAAGAAGGGTAAAAAGTAAATAATCCATAACTAAAACTCGAACTCTACACTTCTTACTGGCTATTACATCAACTTAGAAGCTTCATCTGTGTTCTACTATGGTGCTTTTAGTGTCTCCGCATACCGCAGCACGCGACATAGCTTTGCAGACGATAAGTACAACCGTTTCAGAGAGAAGAGCGGCCAATGTGGCGATCTGGCTTTAAGTCGATTCGATAACAAATGACGAAAACGGACGGATTTTTCAGGTTTTTACTACATATGAACACTTTTCACATTCTCCACTGCAACGCGGCTGCTAGACTTCCTTTCATGCAAAATCTTAAGTTCGGAGCTCATGCCCAAGGCACCAAAGAAGGGTAAAAAGTCAATAATCCATAACTAAAACATGAATTGTACTACTTCTTACTGGCTATTACATCAACTTAGAAGCATCATCTGTGTTCTACTATGGTGCTTTTAGTGTCTTCGCATACCGCAGCACGCGACATACCTTTGCAGACGATAAGTACAACCGTTTCAGAGAGAAGAGCGGCCAATGTGACGATCTGGCTCTAAGTCGATTCGATAACAAATGACGAACACGGACGGATTTCTCAGGTTTTTTCTACATATGAACACTTTTCACATTCTCGCGTGCAACGAGGCTGCTAGTCCTCCTTTCATGAAAAATCTTAAGTTCCTAGCTCATGTCCAAGGCACCAAAGAAGGGTAAAAAGTCAATAATCGATACCTAAAACTTGAATTGTACTACTTCTTACTGGCTATTACATCAACTTAGAAGCTTCATCTGTGTTCTACTATGGTGCTTTTAGTGTCTCCGCATACCGCAGCAAGCGACATAGCTTTGCAGACGATAAGTACAACCGTTTCAGAGAGAAGAGCGGCCAATGTGACGATCTGGCATTAAGTCGATTCGATAACAAATGACGAACACGGACGGATTTCTCAGGTTTTTGTCTACATATGAACACTTTTCACATTCTCCACTGCAACGCGGCTGCTAGTCCTCCTTTCATGCAAAATCTTAAGTTCGTAACTCATGTCCAAGGCACCAAAGAAGGGTAAAAAGTCAATAATCCATAACTAAAACTTGAATTGTTCTACTTCTTACTGGCTATTACATTAACTTAGAAGCTTCATCTGTGTTCTACTATGGAGCTTTTGGAGTCTCCGCATACCGCAGCACGCGACATAGCTTGGCAGACGATAAGTACACCCGTTTCAGAGAGAAGAGCGGCCAATGTGACGATCTGGCTGTAAGTCGATTCGATAACAAATGACGAAAACAGACGGATTTCTAAGGTTTTTACTACATATGAACACTTTTCACATACTCCCGCGCAACGCGGCTGCTAGTCCTCCTTTCATGCAAAATCGTAAGTTCCTAGCTCATGTCCAAGGCACCAAAGAAGGGTAAAAAGTAAATAATCCATATTTAAAACTTGAACTCTACTACTTCTTACTGGCTATTACATCAACTTAGAAGCTTCATCTGTGTTCTACTATGGTGCTTTTAGTGTCTCCGCATACCGCAGCACGCGACATAGCTTTGCAGACGATAAGTACAACCGTTTCAGAGAGAATAGCGGCCAATGTGGCGATCTGGCTTTAAGTCGATTCGATAATAAATGACGAAAACGGACGGATTTCTCAGGTTTTTACTACATATGAACACTTTTCACATTCTCCACTGCAACGCGGCTGCTAGCCTTCCTTTCATGCAAAATCTTAAGTTCGTAGCTCATGTCCAAGGCACCAAAGAAGGGTAAAAAGTCAATAATCCATAAGTAAAACATGAATTGTACTACTTCTTACTGGCTATTACATCAACTTAGAAGCTTCATCTGTGTTCTACTATGGTGCTTTTAGTGTCTCCGCATACCGCAGCACGCGACATAGCTTTGCAGACGATAAGTACAACCATTTTAGAGAGAAGAGCGGCCAATGTGACGATTTGGCTTTAAGTCGATTCGATAAAAAATGACGAAAACGGACCGATTTCTCAGGTTTTTACTACATATGAACACTTTTCACATTCTCACGTGCAACGCGGCTGCTAGTCCTCGTTTCATGCAAAATCTTAAGTTACTAGCTCATGTCCAAGGTACCAAAGAAGGGTAAAAAGTCAAAAATCGATACCTAAAACTTGAATTGTACTACTTCTTACTGGCTATTACATCAACTTAGAAGCTTCATCTGTGTTCTACTATGGTGCTTATAGTGTCTCCGCATACCGCAGCACGCGACATAGCTTTGCAGACGATAAGCACAACCGTTTCAGAGAGAAGAGCGGCCAATGTGACGATCTGGCTTTAAGTCGATTCGATAACAAATGACGAACACGGACGGATTTCTCAGGTTTTTTCTACATATGAACACTTTTCACATTCTCGCGTGCAACGAGGCTGCTAGTCCTCCTTTCATGCAAAATCTTAAGTTCCTAGCTCATGTCCAAGGTACCAAAGAAGGGTAAAAAGTAAATAATCCATAAGTAAAACTTGAATTGTACTACTTCTTACTGGCTATTACATCAACTTAGATGCCTCATCTGTGTTCTACTATGGTGCTTTTAGTGTCTCCGCATACCGCAGCACGCGACATAGCTTTGCAGTCGATAAGTAGAACCATTTTAGAGAGAAGAGCGGCCAATGTGACGATTTGGCTTTAAGTCGATTCGATAACAAATGACGAAAACGGACGGATTTCTAAGGTTTTTACTACATATGAACACTTCTCACATTCGCACGTGCAACGCGGCTGCTAGTCCTCGTTTCATGCAAAATCTTAAGTTCCTAGCTCATGTCCAAGGCACCAAAGCAGAGTAAAAAGTCAATAATCGATACCTAAAACTTGAATTGTACTACTTCTTACTGGCTATTACATCAACTTAAAAGCTTCATCTGTGTTCTACTATGGTGCTTTTAGTGTCTCCGCATACCGCAGCACGCGACAAAATTTTGCAGACGATAAGTACAACCGTTTCAGAGAGAAGAGCAACCAATGTGACGATCTGGCTTTAAGTCGATTCGATAACAAATGACGAACACGGACGGATTTCTCAGGTTTTTTCTACATATGAACACTTTTCACATTCTCCCGTGCAACGCGGCTGCTAGTCCTCTTTTCATGCAAAATCTTAAATACCTAGCTCATGTCCAAGGCACCAAAGAAGGGTAAAAAGTCAATAATCGATACCTAAAACTTGAATTGTACTACTTCTTACTGGCTATTACATCAACTTAGAAGCTTCATCTGTGTTCTACTATGGTGCTTTTAGTGTCTTCGCATACCGCAGCACGCGACATAGCTTTGCAGACGATAAGTACAACCGTTTCAGAGAGAAGAGCGGCCAATGTGGCGATCTGGCTTTAAGTATATTCGATAACAAATTACGAAAACGGACGAATTTCTAAGGTTTTTACTACATATGAACACTTTTCACATTCTCGCGTGCAACGCGGCTGCTAGTCCTCCTTTCATGCAAAATCTTAAGTTTCTAGCTCATGTCCAAGGCACCAAAGAAGGGTGAAAAGTCAATAATCCATAACTAAACCTTGAATTGTACTACTTCTTACTGGCTATTACATTAACTTAGAAGCTGCATCTGTGTTCTACTATGGTGCTTTTGGAGACTCCGCATACCGCAGCACACGACATAGCTTGGCAGACGATAAGTACAACCGATTCAGAGAGAAGAGCGGCCAATGTGACGATCTGGCTTTAAGTCGATTCGATAACATATTACGAAAACGGACGGATTTCTCATGTTTTTACTACATATGAAAACTTTTCACATTCTCCCGTGCAACGCGGCTGCTAGTCCTCCTTTCATGCAAAATCGTAAGTTCCTAGCTCATGTCCAAGGCACCAAAGAAGGGTAAAAAGTAAATAATCCATAACTAAAACTTGAACTCTACTACTTCTTACTGGCTATTACATCAACTTACAAGCTTCATCTGTGTTCTACTATGGTGCTTTTAGAGTCTCCGCATACCGCAGCACGTGACGTAGCTTGGCAGACGATAAGTACAACCGTTTCAGAGAGAAGAGCGGCGAATGTGACGATCTGGCTTTAAGTCGATTCGATAACATATTACGAAAACGGACGGATTTCTCATGTTTTTACTACATATGAACACTTTTCACATTCTCGCGTGCAACGAGGCTGCTAGTCCTCCTTTCATGAAATATCTTAAGTTCCTAGCTCATGTCCAAGGTACCAAAGAAGGGAAAATATAAATAATCCATAACTAAAACTTGAATTGTACTACTTCTTACTGGCTATTACATCAACTTAGAAGCTTCATCTGTGTTCTACTATGGTGCTTTTAGTGTCTCCGCATACCGCAGCAGGCGACATAGCTTTGCAGACGATAATTGTAACCGTTTCAGACAGAAGAGCGGCCAATGTGACGATCTGGCTTTAAGTCGATTCGATAACAAATGACGAAAACGGACGGTTTTCTAAGGTTTTTACTACATATGAACACTTTTCACATTCTCCCGTGCAACGCGGCTGCTAGTCCTCTTTTCATGCAAAATCTTAAATACCTAGCTCATGTCCAAGGCACCAAAGAAGGGTAAAAAGTCAATAATCGATACCTAAAACTTGAATTGTACTACTTCTTACTGGCTATTACATCAACTTAGAAGCTTCATCTGTGTTCTACTATGGTGCTTTTAGTGTCTTCGCATACCGCAGCACGCGACATAGCTTTGCAGACGATAAGTACAACCGTTTCAGAGAGAAGAGCGGCCAATGTGGCGATCTGGCTTTAAGTATATTCGATAACAAATTACGAAAACGGACGAATTTCTAAGGTTTTTACTACATATGAACACTTTTCACATTCTCGCGTGCAACGCGGCTGCTAGTCCTCCTTTCATGCAAAATCTTAAGTTTCTAGCTCATGTCCAAGGCACCAAAGAAGGGTGAAAAGTCAATAATCCATAACTAAACCTTGAATTGTACTACTTCTTACTGGCTATTACATTAACTTAGAAGCTGCATCTGTGTTCTACTATGGTGCTTTTGGAGACTCCGCATACCGCAGCACACGACATAGCTTGGCAGACGATAAGTACAACCGTTTCAGAGAGAAGAGCGGCCAATGTGGCGATCTGGCTTTAAGTCGATTCGATAACAAATGACGAAAACGGACGAATTTCTACGGTTTTTACTACATATGAACACTTTTCACATTCTCCCGTGCAACGCGGCTGCTAGTCCTCCTTTCATGCAAAATCTTAAGTTTCTATCTCATGTCCAAGGCACGAAAGAAGGGTGAAAAGTCAATAATCCATAACTAAACCTTGACTTGTACTACTTCTTACTGGCTATTACATTAACTTAGAAGCTGCATCTGTGTTCTACTATGGTGCTTTTGGAGTCTCCGCATACTGCAGCACGCGACATAGCTTGGCAGACGATAAGTACAACCGTTTCAGAGAGAAGAGCGGCCAATGTGACGATTTGGCTTTAAGTCGATTCGATAACAAATGACGAAAACGGACGGATTTCTCAGGTTTTTACTACATATGAACAGTTTTCACATTCTCACCTGCAACGCGGCTGCTAGTCCTCCTTTCATAAAAAATCTTAAGTTCCTAGCTCATGTCCAAGGCACCGAAGAAGGGTAAAAAGTAAATAATCCATAACTAAAACTCGAACTCTACACTTCTTACTGGCTATTACATCAACTTAGAAGCTTCATCTGTGTTCTACTATGGTGCTTTTAGTGTCTCCGCATACCGCAGCACGCGACATAGCTTTGCAGACGATAAGTACAACCGTTTCAGAGAGAAGAGCGGCCAATGTGGCGATCTGGCTTTAAGTCGATTCGATAACAAATGACGAAAACGGACGGATTTTTCAGGTTTTTACTACATATGAACACTTTTCACATTCTCCACTGCAACGCGGCTGCTAGACTTCCTTTCATGCAAAATCTTAAGTTCGGAGCTCATGCCCAAGGCACCAAAGAAGGGTAAAAAGTCAATAATCCATAACTAAAACATGAATTGTACTACTTCTTACTGGCTATTACATCAACTTAGAAGCATCATCTGTGTTCTACTATGGTGCTTTTAGTGTCTTCGCATACCGCAGCACGCGACATACCTTTGCAGACGATAAGTACAACCGTTTCAGAGAGAAGAGCGGCCAATGTGACGATCTGGCTCTAAGTCGATTCGATAACAAATGACGAACACGGACGGATTTCTCAGGTTTTTTCTACATATGAACACTTTTCACATTCTCGCGTGCAACGAGGCTGCTAGTCCTCCTTTCATGAAAAATCTTAAGTTCCTAGCTCATGTCCAAGGCACCAAAGAAGGGTAAAAAGTCAATAATCGATACCTAAAACTTGAATTGTACTACTTCTTACTGGCTATTACATCAACTTAGAAGCTTCATCTGTGTTCTACTATGGTGCTTTTAGTGTCTCCGCATACCGCAGCAAGCGACATAGCTTTGCAGACGATAAGTACAACCGTTTCAGAGAGAAGAGCGGCCAATGTGACGATCTGGCATTAAGTCGATTCGATAACAAATGACGAACACGGACGGATTTCTCAGGTTTTTGTCTACATATGAACACTTTTCACATTCTCCACTGCAACGCGGCTGCTAGTCCTCCTTTCATGCAAAATCTTAAGTTCGTAACTCATGTCCAAGGCACCAAAGAAGGGTAAAAAGTCAATAATCCATAACTAAAACTTGAATTGTTCTACTTCTTACTGGCTTTTACATTAACTTAGAAGCTTCATCTGTGTTCTACTATGGAGCTTTTGGAGTCTCCGCATACCGCAGCACGCGACATAGCTTGGCAGACGATAAGTACACCCGTTTCAGAGAGAAGAGCGGCCAATGTGACGATCTGGCTGTAAGTCGATTCGATAACAAATGACGAAAACGGACGGATTTCTCAGGTTTTTACTACATATGAACACTTTTCACATTCTCCACTGCAACGCGGCTGCTAGCCTTCCTTTCATGCAAAATCTTAAGTTCGTAGCTCATGTCCAAGGCACCAAAGAAGGGTAAAAAGTCAATAATCCATAAGTAAAACATGAATTGTACTACTTCTTACTGGCTATTACATCAACTTAGAAGCTTCATCTGTGTTCTACTATGGTGCTTTTAGTGTCTCCGCATACCGCAGCACGCGACATAGCTTTGCAGACGATAAGTACAACCATTTTAGAGAGAAGAGCGGCCAATGTGACGATTTGGCTTTAAGTCGATTCGATAAAAAATGACGAAAACGGACCGATTTCTCAGGTTTTTACTACATATGAACTCTTTTCACATTCTCACGTGCAACGCGGCTGCTAGTCCTCGTTTCATGCAAAATCTTAAGTTACTAGCTCATGTCCAAGGTACCAAAGAAGGGTAAAAAGTCAAAAATCGATACCTAAAACTTGAATTGTACTACTTCTTACTGGCTATTACATCAACTTAGAAGCTTCATCTGTGTTCTACTATGGTGCTTATAGTGTCTCCGCATACCGCAGCACGCGACATAGCTTTGCAGACGATAAGCACAACCGTTTCAGAGAGAAGAGCGGCCAATGTGACGATCTGGCTTTAAGTCGATTCGATAACAAATGACGAACACGGACGGATTTCTCAGGTTTTTTCTACATATGAACACTTTTCACATTCTCGCGTGCAACGAGGCTGCTAGTCCTCCTTTCATGCAAAATCTTAAGTTCCTAGCTCATGTCCAAGGTACCAAAGAAGGGTAAAAAGTAAATAATCCATAAGTAAAACTTGAATTGTACTACTTCTTACTGGCTATTACATCAACTTAGATGCCTCATCTGTGTTCTACTATGGTGCTTTTAGTGTCTCCGCATACCGCAGCACGCGACATAGCTTTGCAGTCGATAAGTAGAACCATTTTAGAGAGAAGAGCGGCCAATGTGACGATTTGGCTTTAAGTCGATTCGATAACAAATGACGAAAACGGACGGATTTCTAAGGTTTTTACTACATATGAACACTTCTCACATTCGCACGTGCAACGCGGCTGCTAGTCCTCGTTTCATGCAAAATCTTAAGTTCCTAGCTCATGTCCAAGGCACCAAAGCAGAGTAAAAAGTCAATAATCGATACCTAAAACTTGAATTGTACTACTTCTTACTGGCTATTACATCAACTTAAAAGCTTCATCTGTGTTCTACTATGGTGCTTTTAGTGTCTCCGCATACCGCAGCACGCGACAAAATTTTGCAGACGATAAGTACAACCGTTTCAGAGAGAAGAGCAACCAATGTGACGATCTGGCTTTAAGTCGATTCGATAACAAATGACGAACACGGACGGATTTCTCAGGTTTTTTCTACATATGAACACTTTTCACATTCTCCCGTGCAACGCGGCTGCTAGTCCTCTTTTCATGCAAAATCTTAAATACCTAGCTCATGTCCAAGGCACCAAAGAAGGGTAAAAAGTCAATAATCGATACCTAAAACTTGAATTGTACTACTTCTTACTGGCTATTACATCAACTTAGAAGCTTCATCTGTGTTCTACTATGGTGCTTTTAGTGTCTTCGCATACCGCAGCACGCGACATAGCTTTGCAGACGATAAGTACAACCGTTTCAGAGAGAAGAGCGGCCAATGTGGCGATCTGGCTTTAAGTATATTCGATAACAAATTACGAAAACGGACGAATTTCTAAGGTTTTTACTACATATGAACACTTTTCACATTCTCGCGTGCAACGCGGCTGCTAGTCCTCCTTTCATGCAAAATCTTAAGTTTCTAGCTCATGTCCAAGGCACCAAAGAAGGGTGAAAAGTCAATAATCCATAACTAAACCTTGAATTGTACTACTTCTTACTGGCTATTACATTAACTTAGAAGCTGCATCTGTGTTCTACTATGGTGCTTTTGGAGACTCCGCATACCGCAGCACACGACATAGCTTGGCAGACGATAAGTACAACCGTTTCAGAGAGAAGAGCGGCCAATGTGGCGATCTGGCTTTAAGTCGATTCGATAACAAATGACGAAAACGGACGAATTTCTACGGTTTTTACTACATATGAACACTTTTCACATTCTCCCGTGCAACGCGGCTGCTAGTCCTCCTTTCATGCAAAATCTTAAGTTTCTATCTCATGTCCAAGGCACGAAAGAAGGGTGAAAAGTCAATAATCCATAACTAAACCTTGACTTGTACTACTTCTTACTGGCTATTACATTAACTTAGAAGCTGCATCTGTGTTCTACTATGGTGCTTTTGGAGTCTCCGCATACTGCAGCACGCGACATAGCTTGGCAGACGATAAGTACAACCGTTTCAGAGAGAAGAGCGGCCAATGTGACGATTTGGCTTTAAGTCGATTCGATAACAAATGACGAAAACGGACGGATTTCTCAGGTTTTTACTACATATGAACAGTTTTCACATTCTCACCTGCAACGCGGCTGCTAGTCCTCCTTTCATAAAAAATCTTAAGTTCCTAGCTCATGTCCAAGGCACCAAAGAAGGGTAAAAAGTAAATAATCCATAACTAAAACTCGAACTCTACACTTCTTACTGGCTATTACATCAACTTAGAAGCTTCATCTGTGTTCTACTATGGTGCTTTTAGTGTCTCCGCATACCGCAGCACGCGACATAGCTTTGCAGACGATAAGTACAACCGTTTCAGAGAGAAGAGCGGCCAATGTGGCGATCTGGCTTTAAGTCGATTCGATAACAAATGACGAAAACGGACGGATTTTTCAGGTTTTTACTACATATGAACACTTTTCACATTCTCCACTGCAACGCGGCTGCTAGACTTCCTTTCATGCAAAATCTTAAGTTCGGAGCTCATGCCCAAGGCACCAAAGAAGGGTAAAAAGTCAATAATCCATAACTAAAACATGAATTGTACTACTTCTTACTGGCTATTACATCAACTTAGAAGCATCATCTGTGTTCTACTATGGTGCTTTTAGTGTCTTCGCATACCGCAGCACGCGACATACCTTTGCAGACGATAAGTACAACCGTTTCAGAGAGAAGAGCGGCCAATGTGACGATCTGGCTCTAAGTCGATTCGATAACAAATGACGAACACGGACGGATTTCTCAGGTTTTTTCTACATATGAACACTTTTCACATTCTCGCGTGCAACGAGGCTGCTAGTCCTCCTTTCATGAAAAATCTTAAGTTCCTAGCTCATGTCCAAGGCACCAAAGAAGGGTAAAAAGTCAATAATCGATACCTAAAACTTGAATTGTACTACTTCTTACTGGCTATTACATCAACTTAGAAGCTTCATCTGTGTTCTACTATGGTGCTTTTAGTGTCTCCGCATACCGCAGCAAGCGACATAGCTTTGCAGACGATAAGTACAACCGTTTCAGAGAGAAGAGCGGCCAATGTGACGATCTGGCATTAAGTCGATTCGATAACAAATGACGAACACGGACGGATTTCTCAGGTTTTTGTCTACATATGAACACTTTTCACATTCTCCACTGCAACGCGGCTGCTAGTCCTCCTTTCATGCAAAATCTTAAGTTCGTAACTCATGTCCAAGGCACCAAAGAAGGGTAAAAAGTCAATAATCCATAACTAAAACTTGAATTGTTCTACTTCTTACTGGCTATTACATTAACTTAGAAGCTTCATCTGTGTTCTACTATGGAGCTTTTGGAGTCTCCGCATACCGCAGCACGCGACATAGCTTGGCAGACGATAAGTACACCCGTTTCAGAGAGAAGAGCGGCCAATGTGACGATCTGGCTGTAAGTCGATTCGATAACAAATGACGAAAACAGACGGATTTCTAAGGTTTTTACTACATATGAACACTTTTCACATACTCCCGCGCAACGCGGCTGCTAGTCCTCCTTTCATGCAAAATCGTAAGTTCCTAGCTCATGTCCAAGGCACCAAAGAAGGGTAAAAAGTAAATAATCCATATTTAAAACTTGAACTCTACTACTTCTTACTGGCTATTACATCAACTTAGAAGCTTCATCTGTGTTCTACTATGGTGCTTTTAGTGTCTCCGCATACCGCAGCACGCGACATAGCTTTGCAGACGATAAGTACAACCGTTTCAGAGAGAATAGCGGCCAATGTGGCGATCTGGCTTTAAGTCGATTCGATAATAAATGACGAAAACGGACGGATTTCTCAGGTTTTTACTACATATGAACACTTTTCACATTCTCCACTGCAACGCGGCTGCTAGCCTTCCTTTCATGCAAAATCTTAAGTTCGTAGCTCATGTCCAAGGCACCAAAGAAGGGTAAAAAGTCAATAATCCATAAGTAAAACATGAATTGTACTACTTCTTACTGGCTATTACATCAACTTAGAAGCTTCATCTGTGTTCTACTATGGTGCTTTTAGTGTCTCCGCATACCGCAGCACGCGACATAGCTTTGCAGACGATAAGTACAACCATTTTAGAGAGAAGAGCGGCCAATGTGACGATTTGGCTTTAAGTCGATTCGATAAAAAATGACGAAAACGGACCGATTTCTCAGGTTTTTACTACATATGAACACTTTTCACATTCTCACGTGCAACGCGGCTGCTAGTCCTCGTTTCATGCAAAATCTTAAGTTACTAGCTCATGTCCAAGGTACCAAAGAAGGGTAAAAAGTCAAAAATCGATACCTAAAACTTGAATTGTACTACTTCTTACTGGCTATTACATCAACTTAGAAGCTTCATCTGTGTTCTACTATGGTGCTTATAGTGTCTCCGCATACCGCAGCACGCGACATAGCTTTGCAGACGATAAGCACAACCGTTTCAGAGAGAAGAGCGGCCAATGTGACGATCTGGCTTTAAGTCGATTCGATAACAAATGACGAACACGGACGGATTTCTCAGGTTTTTTCTACATATGAACACTTTTCACATTCTCGCGTGCAACGAGGCTGCTAGTCCTCCTTTCATGCAAAATCTTAAGTTCCTAGCTCATGTCCAAGGTACCAAAGAAGGGTAAAAAGTAAATAATCCATAAGTAAAACTTGAATTGTACTACTTCTTACTGGCTATTACATCAACTTAGATGCCTCATCTGTGTTCTACTATGGTGCTTTTAGTGTCTCCGCATACCGCAGCACGCGACATAGCTTTGCAGTCGATAAGTAGAACCATTTTAGAGAGAAGAGCGGCCAATGTGACGATTTGGCTTTAAGTCGATTCGATAACAAATGACGAAAACGGACGGATTTCTAAGGTTTTTACTACATATGAACACTTCTCACATTCGCACGTGCAACGCGGCTGCTAGTCCTCGTTTCATGCAAAATCTTAAGTTCCTAGCTCATGTCCAAGGCACCAAAGCAGAGTAAAAAGTCAATAATCGATACCTAAAACTTGAATTGTACTACTTCTTACTGGCTATTACATCAACTTAAAAGCTTCATCTGTGTTCTACTATGGTGCTTTTAGTGTCTCCGCATACCGCAGCACGCGACAAAATTTTGCAGACGATAAGTACAACCGTTTCAGAGAGAAGAGCAACCAATGTGACGATCTGGCTTTAAGTCGATTCGATAACAAATGACGAACACGGACGGATTTCTCAGGTTTTTTCTACATATGAACACTTTTCACATTCTCCCGTGCAACGCGGCTGCTAGTCCTCTTTTCATGCAAAATCTTAAAAACCTAGCTCATGTCCAAGGCACCAAAGAAGGGTAAAAAGTCAATAATCGATACCTAAAACTTGAATTGTACTACTTCTTACTGGCTATTACATCAACTTAGTAGCTTCATCTGTGTTCTACTATGGTGCTTTTAGTGTCTTCGCATACCGCAGCACGCGACATAGCTTTGCAGACGATAAGTACAACCGTTTCAGAGAGAAGAGCGGCCAATGTGGCGATCTGGCTTTAAGTATATTCGATAACAAATTACGAAAACGGACGAATTTCTAAGGTTTTTACTACATATGAACACTTTTCACATTCTCGCGTGCAACGCGGCTGCTAGTCCTCCTTTCATGCAAAATCTTAAGTTTCTAGCTCATGTCCAAGGCACCAAAGAAGGGTGAAAAGTCAATAATCCATAACTAAACCTTGAATTGTACTACTTCTTACTGGCTATTACATTAACTTAGAAGCTGCATCTGTGTTCTACTATGGTGCTTTTGGAGACTCCGCATACCGCAGCACACGACATAGCTTGGCAGACGATAAGTACAACCGATTCAGAGAGAAGAGCGGCCAATGTGACGATCTGGCTTTAAGTCGATTCGATAACATATTACGAAAACGGACGGATTTCTCATGTTTTTACTACATATGAAAACTTTTCACATTCTCCCGTGCAACGCGGCTGCTAGTCCTCCTTTCATGCAAAATCGTAAGTTCCTAGCTCATGTCCAAGGCACCAAAGAAGGGTAAAAAGTAAATAATCCATAACTAAAACTTGAACTCTACTACTTCTTACTGGCTATTACATCAACTTACAAGCTTCATCTGTGTTCTACTATGGTGCTTTTAGAGTCTCCGCATACCGCAGCACGTGACGTAGCTTGGCAGACGATAAGTACAACCGTTTCAGAGAGAAGAGCGGCGAATGTGACGATCTGGCTTTAAGTCGATTCGATAACATATTACGAAAACGGACGGATTTCTCATGTTTTTACTACATATGAACACTTTTCACATTCTCGCGTGCAACGAGGCTGCTAGTCCTCCTTTCATGAAATATCTTAAGTTCCTAGCTCATGTCCAAGGTACCAAAGAAGGGAAAATATAAATAATCCATAACTAAAACTTGAATTGTACTACTTCTTACTGGCTATTACATCAACTTAGAAGCTTCATCTGTGTTCTACTATGGTGCTTTTAGTGTCTCCGCATACCGCAGCAGGCGACATAGCTTTGCAGACGATAATTGTAACCGTTTCAGACAGAAGAGCGGCCAATGTGACGATCTGGCTTTAAGTCGATTCGATAACAAATGACGAAAACGGACGGTTTTCTAAGGTTTTTACTACATATGAACACTTTTCACATTCTCCCGTGCAACGCGGCTGCTAGTCCTCCTTTCATGCAAAATCTTAAGTTCCTAGCTCATGTCCAAGGCACCAAAGAAGGGTAAAAAGTCAATAATCGATTCCTAAAACTTGAATTGTACTACTTCTTACTGGCTATTACATCAACTTAGAAGCTTCATCTGTGTTCTACTATGGTGCTTTTAGTGTCTTCGCATACCGCAGCACGCGACATAGCTTTGCAGACGATAAGTACAACCGTTTCAGAGAGAAGAGCGGCCAATGTGGCGATCTGGCTTTAAGTATATTCGATAACAAATTACGAAAACGTACGAATTTCTAAGGTTTTTACTACATATGAACACTTTTCACATTCTCCCGTGCAACGCGGCTGCTAGTCCTCCTTTCATGCAAAATCTTAAGTTTCTATCTCATGTCCAAGGCACGAAAGAAGGGTGAAAAGTCAATAATCCATAACTAAACCTTGAATTGTACTACTTCTTACTGGCTATTACATTAACTTAGAAGCTGCATCTGTGTTCTACTATGGTGCTTTTAGTGTCTTCGCATACCGCAGCACGCGACATAGCTTTGCAGACGATAAGTACAACCATTTTAGAGAGAAGAGCGGCCAATGTGACGATTTGGCTTTATGTCGATTCGATAACAAATGACGAAAACGGACGGATTTCTCAGGTTTTTACTACATATGAACAGTTTTCACATTCTCACCTGCAACGCGGCTGCTAGTCCTCCTTTCATGAAAAATCTTAAGTTCCTAGCTCATGTCCCAGGCACAAAAGAAGTTTAAAAAGTAAATAATCCATAACTAAAACTTGAACTCTACTACTTCTTACTGGCTATTACATCAACTTAGAAGCTTCATCTGTGTTCTACTATGGTGCTTTTAGTGTCTCCGCATACCGCAGCACGCGACATAGCTTTGCAGACGATAAGTACAACCGTTTCAGAGAGAAGAGCGGCCAATGTGGCGATCTGGCTTTAAGTCGATTCGATAACAAATGACGAAAACGGACGGATTTCTCAGGTTTTTACTACATAAGAACACTTTTCACATTCTCCACTGCAACGCGGCTGCTAGCCTTCCTTTCATGCAAAATCTTAAGTTCGTAGCTCATGCCCAAGGCACCAAAGAAGGGTAAAAAGTCAATAATCGATACCTAAAACTTGAATTGTACTACTTCTTACTGGCTATTACATCAACTTAGAAGCATGATCTGTGCTCTACTATGGTGCTTTTAGTGTCTCCGCATACCGCAGCACGCGACATAGCTTTGCAGACGATAAGTACAAACGTTTCAGAGAGAAGAGCGGCCAATGTGACGATCTGGCTCTAAGTCGATTCGATAACAAATGACGAACACGGACGGATTTCTCAGGTTTTTTCTACATATGAACACTTTTCACATTCTCGCGTGCAACGCGGCTGCTAGTCCTCCTTTCATGAAAAATCTTAAGTTCCTAGCTCATGTCCAAGGCACCAAAGAAGGGTAAAAAGTCAATAATCGATACCTAAAACTTGAATTGTACTACTTCTTACTGGCTATTACATCAACTTAGAAGCTTCATCTGTGTTCTACTATGGTGCTTTTAGTGTCTCCGCATACCGCAGCACGCGACATAGCTTTGCAGACGATAAGTACAACCGTTTCAGAGAGAAGAGCGGCCAATGTGACGATCTGGCATTAGGTCGATTCGATAACAAATGACGAACACGGACGGATTTCTCAGGTTTTTGTCTACATATGAACACTTTTCACATTCTCCACTGCAACGCAGCTGCTAGTCCTCCTTTCATGCAAAATCTTAAGTTTCTAACTCATGTCCAAGTCACGAAAGGAGGGTAAAAAGTCAATAATCCATAACGAAAACTTGAATTGTACTACTTCTTACTGGCAATTACATCAATTTAGAAGCTTCATCTGTGTTCTACTATGGTGCTTTTAGTGTCTCCGCATACCGCAGCACGCGACATAGCTTTGCAGACGATAAGTACAACCGTTTCAGAGAGAAGAGCGGCCAATGTGACGATCTGGCTTTAAGTCGATTCGATAACAAATGACGAACACGGACGGATTTCTCAGGTTTTTTCTACATATGAACACTTTTCACATTCTCCACTGCAACGCGGCTACTAGTCCTCCTTTCATGCTAAATCTTAAGTTCGAAACTCATGTCCAAGGCACCAAAGAAGGGAAAAAAGTCAATAATCGATAGCTAAAACTTGAATTGTACTACTTCTTACTGGCTATTACATTAACTTAGAAGCTGCATCTGTGTTCTACTATGGTGCTTTTAGAGTCTCCGCATACCGCAGCACGCGACATAGCTTGGCAGACGATAAGTACAACCGTTTCAGAGAGAAGAGCGGCGAGTGTGACGATCTGGCTTTAAGTCGATTCGATAACAAATGACGAAAATGGACGGTTTTCTACGGTTTTTACTACATATGAACATTTTTCACATTCTCCCGTGCAACGCGGCTGCTAGTCATCCTTTCATGCAAAATCTTAAGTTCCTAGCTCATGTCCAAGGCACCAAAGAAGGGTAAAAAGTCAATAATCCATAACTAAAACTTGAACTGTACTACTTCTTACTGGCTATTACATCAACTTAGAAGCATGATCTGTGTTCTACTATGGTGCTTTTAGTGTCTCCGCATACCGCAGCACGCGACATAGCTTTGCAGACGATAAATGTAACCCTTTCAGACAGAAGAGCGGCCAATGTGACGATTTGGCTTTAAGTCGATTCGATAACAAATGACGAAAACGGACGGTTTTCTACGTTTTTTACTACATACGAACACTTTTCACATTCTCCCGTGCAACGCGGCTGCTAGTCCTCCTTTCATGCAAAATCTTATGTTCCTAGCTCATGTCCAAGACACCAAAGAAGGGTAAAAAGTAAATAATCCATAACTATAACTTGAATTGTACTACTTCTTACTGGCTATTACATTAACTTAGAAGCTGCATCTGTGTTCTACTATGGTGCTATTAGTGTCTTCGCATACCGCAGCACGCGACATAGCTTTGCAGACAATAAGTACAACCATTTTAGAGAGAATGGCGGCCAATGTGACGATTTGGCTTTAAGTCGATTCGACAACAAATGACGAAAGCGGACGGATTTCTCAGGTTTTTACTACATATGAACACTTTTCACATTCTCAAGTGCAACGCGGCTGCTAGTCCTCCTTTCATGAAAAATCTTAAGTTCCTAGCTCATGTCCAAGGCACCAAAGAAGGGTAAAAAGTAAATAATCCATAACTAAAACTTGAACTGTACTACTTCTTACTGGCTATTACATCAACTTAGAAGCATGATCTGTGTTCTACTATGGTGCTTTTAGTGTCTCCGCATACCGCAGCACGCGACATAGCTTGGCAGACGATAAGTACAACCGTTTCAGAGAGAAGAGCGGCCAATGTGACGATCTGGCTTTAAGTCGATTCGATAACAAATGAAGAAAACAGACGGTTTTCTAAGGTTTTTACTTCATATGAACACTTTTCACATTCTCCCGTGCAACGCGGCTGCTAGTCCTCCTTTCATGCAAAATCTTAAGTTCCTAGCTCATGTCCAAGGCACCAAAGAGGGGTAAAAAGTCAATAATCCATAACTAAAACTTGAATTGTACTACTTCTTACTGGCTATTACATCAACTTAGAAGCTTTATCTGTCTTCTGCTATGGTGCTTTTAGTGTCTCCGCGTACCGCAGCACGCGACATAGCTTTGCAGACGATAAGTACAACCGTTTCAGAGAGAAGAGCGGCCAATGTGTCGATCTGGCTTTAAGTCGATTCGATAACAAATGACGAAAACGGACCGATTTCTCAGGTTTTTACTACATATGAACACTTTTCACATTCTCACGTGCAACGCGGCTGCTAGTCCTCGTTTCATGCAAAATCTTAAGTTACTAGCTCATGTCCAAGGTACCAAAGAAGGGTAAAAAGTCAAAAATCGATACCTAAAACTTGAATTGTACTACTTCTTACTGGCTATTACATCAACTTAGAAGCTTCATATGTGTTCTACTATGGTGCTTATAGTGTCTCCGCATACCGCAGCACGCGACATAGCTTTGCAGACGATAAGCACAACCGTTTCAGAGAGAAGAGCGGCCAATGTGACGATCTGGCTTTAAGTCGATTCGATAACAAATGACGAACACGGACGGATTTCTCAGGTTTTTTCTACATATGAACACTTTTCACATTCTCGCGTGCAACGAGGCTGCTAGTCCTCCTTTCATGCAAAATCTTAAGTTCCTAGCTCATGTCGAAGGTACCAAAGAAGGGTAAAAAGTAAATAATCCATAAGTAAAACTTGAATTGTACTACTTCTTACTGGCTATTACATCAACTTAGATGCCTCATCTGTGTTCTACTATGGTGCTTTTAGTGTCTCCGCATACCGCAGCACGCGACATAGCTTTGCAGTCGATAAGTAGAACCATTTTAGAGAGAAGAGCGGCCAATGTGACGATTTGGCTTTAAGTCGATTCGATAACAAATGACGAAAACGGACGGATTTCTAAGGTTTTTACTACATATGAACACTTCTCACATTCGCACGTGCAACGCGGCTGCTAGTCCTCGTTTCATGCAAAATCTTAAGTTCCTAGCTCATGTCCAAGGCACCAAAGAAGAGTAAAAAGTCAATAATCGATACCTAAAACTTGAATTGTACTACTTCTTACTGGCTATTACATTAACTTAGAAGCTGCATCTGTGTTCTACTATGGTGCTTTTGGAGACTCCGCATACCGCAGCACACGACATAGCTTGGCAGACGATAAGTACAACCGATTCAGAGAGAAGAGCGGCCAATGTGACGATCTGGCTTTAAGTCGATTCGATAACATATTACGAAAACGGACGGATTTCTCATGTTTTTACTACATATGAACACTTTTCACATTCTCCCGTGCAACGCGGCTGCTAGTCCTCCTTTCATGCAAAATCTTAAGTTTCTATCTCATGTCCAAGGCACGAAAGAAGGGTGAAAAGTCAATAATCCATAACTAAACCTTGAATTGTACTACTTCTTACTGGCTATTACATTAACTTAGAAGCTGCATCTGTGTTCTACTATGGTGCTTTTAGTGTCTTCGCATACCGCAGCACGCGACATAGCTTTGCAGACGATAAGTACAACCATTTTAGAGAGAAGAGAGGCCAATGTGACGATTTGGCTTTATGTCGATTCGATAACAAATGACGAAAACGGACGGATTTCTCAGGTTTTTACTACATATGAACAGTTTTCACATTCTCACCTGCAACGCGGCTGCTAGTCCTCCTTTCATGAAAAATCTTAAGTTCCTAGCTCATGTCCCAGGCACAAAAGAAGTTTAAAAAGTAAATAATCCATAACTAAAACTTGAACTCTACTACTTCTTACTGGCTATTACATCAACTTAGAAGCTTCATCTGTGTTCTACTATGGTGCTTTTAGTGTCTCCGCATACCGCAGCACGCGACATAGCTTTGCAGACGATAAGTACAACCGTTTCAGAAAGAAGAGCGGCCAATGTGGCGATCTGGCTTTAAGTCGATTCGATAACAAATGACGAAAACGGACGGATTTCTCAGGTTTTTACTACATAAGAACACTTTTCACATTCTCCACTGCAACGCGGCTGCTAGCCTTCCTTTCATGCAAAATCTTAAGTTCGTAGCTCATGCCCAAGGCACCAAAGAACGGTAAAAAGTCAATAATCGATACCTAAAACTTGAATTGTACTACTTCTTACTGGCTATTACATCAACTTAGAAGCATGATCTGTGCTCTACTATGGTGCTTTTAGTGTCTCCGCATACCGCAGCACGCGACATAGCTTTGCAGACGATAAGTACAACCGTTTCAGAGAGAAGAGCGGCCAATGTGACGATCTGGCTCTAAGTCGATTCGATAACAAATGACGAACACGGACGGATTTCTCAGGTTTTTTCTACATATGAACACTTTTCACATTCTCGCGTGCAACGCGGCTGCTAGTCCTCCTTTCATGAAAAATCTTAAGTTCCTAGCTCATGTCCAAGGCACCAAAGAAGGGTAAAACTTGAATTGTACTACTTCTTACTGGCTATTACATCAACTTAGAAGCTTCATCTGTGTTCTACTATGGTGCTTTTAGTGTCTCCGCATACCGCAGCACGCGACATAGCTTTGCAGACGATAAGTACAACCGTTTCAGAGAGAAGAGCGGCCAATGTGACGATCTGGCATTAGGTCGATTCGATAACAAATGACGAACACGGACGGATTTCTCAGGTTTTTGTCTACATATGAACACTTTTCACATTCTCCACTGCAACGCAGCTGCTAGTCCTCCTTTCATGCAAAATCTTAAGTTTCTAACTCATGTCCAAGTCACGAAAGGAGGGTAAAAAGTCAATAATCCATAACGAAAACTTGAATTGTACTACTTCTTACTGGCTATTACATTAACTTAGAAGCTTCATCTGTGTTCTACTATGGTGCTTTTAGAGTCTCCGCATACCGCAGCACGTGACGTAGCTTGGCAGACGATAAGTACAACCGTTTCAGAGAGAAGAGCGGCCAATGTGACGATCTGGCTTTAAGTCGATTCGATAACAAATGACGAAAACTGACGGTTTTCTACGGTTTTTACTACATATGAACACTTTTCACATTCTCCCGTGCAACGCGGCTGCTAGTCCTCGTTTCATGCAAAATCTTAAGTTCCTAGCTCATATCCAAGGCACCAAAGAAGGGTAAAAAGTCAATAATCGATACCTAAAACTTGAATTGTACTACTTCTTACTGGCTATTACATCAACTTAGAAGCTTCATCTGTGTTCTACTATGGTGCTTTTAGTGTCTCCGCATACCGCAGCACGCGACATAGCTTTGCAGACGATAAGTACAACCGTTTCAGAGAGAAGAGCGGCCAATGTGACGATTTGGCTTTAAGTCGATTCGATAACAAATTACGAAAACGGACGAATTTCTAAGGTTTTTACTACATATGAACACTTTTCACATTCTCCCGTGCAACGCGGTTGCTAGTCCTCCTTTCATGCAAAATCTTAAGTTTCTATCTCATGTCCAAGGCACCAAAGAAGGGTAAAAAGTCAAAAATCGATACCTAAAACTTGAATTGTACTACTTCTTACTGGCTATTACATCAACTTAGAAGCTTCATCTGTGTTCTACTATGGTGCTTTTAGTGTCTCCGCATACCGCAGCACGCGACATAGCTTTGCAGACGATAAGTACAACCGTTTCAGAGAGAAGAGCGGCCAATGTGACGATCTGGCTTTAAGTCGATTCGATAACAAATGACGAACACGGACGGATTTCTCAGGTTTTTTCTACATATGAACACTTTTCACATTCTCCACTGCAACGCGGCTACTAGTCCTCCTTTCATGCAAAATCTTAAGTTCGAAACTCATGTCCAAGGCACCAAAGAAGGGAAAAAAGTCAATAATCGATAGCTAAAACTTGAATTGTACTACTTCTTACTGGCTATTACATTAACTTAGAAGCTGCATCTGTGTTCTACTATGGTGCTTTTAGAGTCTCCGCATACCGCAGCACGCGACATAGCTTGGCAGACGATAAGTACAACCGTTTCAGAGAGAAGAGCGGCGAGTGTGACGATCTGGCTTTAAGTCGATTCGATAACAAATGACGAAAATGGACGGTTTTCTACGGTTTTTACTACATATGAACATTTTTCACATTCTCCCGTGCAACGCGGCTGCTAGTCATCCTTTCATGCAAAATCTTAAGTTCCTAGCTCATGTCCAAGGCACCAAAGAAGGGTAAAAAGTCAATAATCCATAACTAAAACTTGAACTGTACTACTTCTTACTGGCTATTACATCAACTTAGAAGCATGATCTGTGTTCTACTATGGTGCTTTTAGTGTCTCCGCATACCGCAGCACGCGACATAGCTTTGCAGACGATAAATGTAACCCTTTCAGACAGAAGAGCGGCCAATGTGACGATTTGGCTTTAAGTCGATTCGATAACAAATGACGAAAACGGACGGTTTTCTACGTTTTTTACTACATACCAACACTTTTCACATTCTCCCGTGCAACGCGGCTGCTAGTCCTCCTTTCATGCAAAATCTTAAGTTCCTAGCTCATGTCCAAGACACCAAAGAAGGGTAAAAAGTAAATAATCCATAACTAAAACTTGAATTGTACTACTTCTTACTGGCTATTACATTAACTTAGAAGCTGCATCTGTGTTCTACTATGGTGCTATTAGTGTCTTCGCATACCGCAGCACGCGACATAGCTTTGCAGACAATAAGTACAACCATTTTAGAGAGAATGGCGGCCAATGTGACGATTTGGCTTTAAGTCGATTCGACAACAAATGACGAAAGCGGACGGATTTCTCAGGTTTTTACTACATATGAACACTTTTCACATTCTCAAGTGCAACGCGGCTGCTAGTCCTCCTTTCATGAAAAATCTTAAGTTCCTAGCTCATGTCCAAGGCACCAAAGAAGGGTAAAAAGTAAATAATCCATAACTAAAACTTGAACTGTACTACTTCTTACTGGCTATTACATCAACTTAGAAGCATGATCTGTGTTCTACTATGGTGCTTTTAGTGTCTCCGCATACCGCAGCACGCGACATAGCTTGGCAGACGATAAGTACAACCGTTTCAGAGAGAAGAGCGGCCAATGTGACGATCTGGCTTTAAGTCGATTCGATAACAAATGAAAAAAACAGACGGTTTTCTAAGGTTTTTACTACATATGAACACTTTTCACATTCTCCCGTGCAACGCGGCTGCTAGTCCTCCTTTCATGCAAAATCTTAAGTTCCTAGCTCATGTCCAAGGCACCAAAGAGGGGTAAAAAGTCAATAATCCATAACTAAAACTTGAATTGTACTACTTCTTACTGGCTATTACATCAACTTAGAAGCTTTATCTGTCTTCTGCTATGGTGCTTTTAGTGTCTCCGCGTACCGCAGCACGCGACATAGCTTTGCAGACGATAAGTACAACCGTTTCAGAGAGAAGAGCGGCCAATGTGTCGATCTGGCTTTAAGTCGATTCGATAACAAATGACGAAAACGGATGGATTTCTCAGGTTTTTAATACATATGTTTTCACATTCTCCCGTGCAACGCGACTGCTAGTCCTCCTTTCATGCAAAATCTTAAGTTCCTAGCTCATGTCCAAGGCACCAAAGAAGGGTAAAAAGTCAATTATCCATAACTAAAACTTGAATTGTACTACTTCTTACTGGCTATTACATCAACTTATCAGCTTTATCTGTCTTCTACTATGGTGTTTTTAGTGTCTCCGCATACCGCAGCACGCGACATAGCTTTGCAGACGATAAGTACAACCGTTTCAGAGAGAAGAGCGGCCAATGTGACGATCTGGCTTTAAGTCGATTCGATAACAAATGACGAAAACGGACGGATTTCTCAGGTTTTTACTACATATGAACACTTTTCACATTCTCCACTGCAACGCGGCTGCTAGTCCTCCTTTCATGAAAAATCTTAAGTTCCTAGCTCATGTCCAAGGCACCAAATAAGGGTAAAAAGTAAATTATAGATAACTAAAACTTGAATTGTACTACTTCTTACTGGCTATTACATCAACTTAGAAGCTTCATCTGTGTTCTACTATGGTGCTTTTAGTGTCTCCGCATACCGCAGCACGCGACATAGCTTTGCAGACGATAAATGTAATCGTTTCAGACAGAAGTGCGGCCAATGTGACAATCTGGCTTTATGTCTGTTCGATAACAAATGACGAAAACGGACAGTTTTTACTACATACGAACACTTTTCACATTCTCCCGTGCAACGCGACTGCTAGTCCTCATTTCAAGAAAATCTTAAGTTCCTAGACCACGTCCAAGGCACCAAAGAAGGGTAAAAAGTCAATAATCGATACCTAAAACTTGAATTGTACTACTTCTTACTGGCTATTAAATCAAACTTAAAAGCTTCATCAGTGTTCTACTATGGCGCTTTTAGTGTCTCCGCATACCGCAGCACACGACATAGCTTTGCAGACGATAAGTACAACCGTTTCAGAGAGAAGAGCGGCCAATGTGACGATCTGGCTTTAAGTCGATTCGATACCAAATGACAAACACGGACGGATTTCTCAGGTTTTTTCTACATATGGACACTTTTCACATTCTCGCGTGCAACGAGGCTGCTAGTCCTCCTTTCATGAAATATCTTAAGTTCCTAGCTCATGGCCAAGGCACCAAAGAAGGGTAAAAAGTAAATAATCCATAACTAAAACTTGAATTGTACTACTTCTTACTGGCTATTACATCAACTTAGAGGCTTCATCTGTGTTCTACTATGGTGCTTTTAGTGTCTCCGCATACCGCAGCACGCGACATAGCTTTGCAGACGATAAATGTAACCGTTTCAGAGAGAAGAGCGGCCAATGTGACGATCTGGCTTTAAGTCGATTCGATAACAAATGACGAAAACGGGCGGATTTCTCAGGTTTTTACTACATATGAAATCTTTTCACATTCTCCCATGCAACGCGGCTGCTAGTCCTCCTTTCTTGCAAAATCTTAAATTCCAAGCTCATGTCCAAGGCACCAAAGAAGGGTAAAAAGTCAGTAATCCACAACTAAAACTTGAATTGTACTACTTCTTACTGGCTATTACATCAACTTAGAAGCTGCATCTGTGTTCTACTATGGTGCTTTTGGAGTCTCCGCATACCGCAGCACGCGACATAGCTTGGCAGACGATAAGTACAACCGTTTCAGAGAGAAGAGCGGCCAATGTGTCGTTCTGGCTTTAAGTCGATTCGATAACAAATGACGAAAACGGACGGGTTTCTCAGGTTTTTACTACATATGAACACTTTTCACATTCTCCCGTGCAACGCGGCTGCTAGTCCTCCTTTCATGCAAAATCTTAAGTTCATAGCTCATGTCCAAGGCACCAAAGAAGGGTAAAAAGTCAATAATCCATAACTAAAACTTGAATTGTACTACTTCTTACTGGCTATTACATTAACTTAGAAGCTGCATCTGTGTTCTACTATGGTGCTTTTGGAGTCTCCGCATACCGCAGCACGCGACATAGCTTCGTAGACAATAAGTACAACCGTTTCAGAGAGAAGAGCGGCCAATGTGACGATCTGCCTTTAAGTCGATTCGATAACAAATGACGAAAACGGACGGTTTTCTAAGGTTTTTACTACATATGAACTCTTTTCACATTCTCCCGTGCAACGCGGCTGCTAGTCCTCCTTTCATGCAAAATCTTAAGTTCCTAGCTCATGTCCAAGGCACCAAAGGGGGGTAAAAATTCAATAATCCATAACTAAAACTTGAATTGTACTACTTCTTACTGGCTATTACATCAACTTAGAAGCTTTATCTGTCTTCTGCTATGGTGCTTTTTGTGTCTCCGCGTACCGCAGCACGCGACATAGCTTTGCAGACGATAAGTACAACCGTTTCAGAGAGAAGAGCGGCCAATGTGTCGATCTGGCTTTAAGTCGATTCGATAACAAATGACGAAAACGGACGGATTTCTCAGGTTTTTACTACATATGAACACTTTTCACATTCTCCCGTGCAACGCGGCTGCTAGTCCTCCTTTCATGCGAAATCTTCAGTTCCTAGCTCATGTCCAAGGCACCAAAGAAGGGTAAAAAGTAAATAATCCATAACTAAAAGTTGAACTGTACTACTTCTTACTGGCTATTACATCAACTTAGAAGCTTCATCTGTGTTCTACTATGGTGCTTTTGGTGTCTCCGCATACCGCAGCACGCGACATAGCTTTGCAGACGATAAGTACAACCGTTTCAGAGAGACGAGCGGCCAATGTGACGATCTGGCTTTAAGTCGATTCGATAACAAATGACGAAAACGGACGGAGTTCTCAAGTTTTTACTACATATGAACACTTTTCACATTCTCCACTGCAACGCGGCTGCTAGTCCTCCTTTCATGCAAAATCTTGAGTTCCTAGCTCATGTCCAAGGCACGAAAGAAGGGTAAAAAGTCAATAATCCATAACTAAAACTTGAATTGTACTACTTCTTACTGGCTATTACATCAACTTAGAAGCTTCATCTGTGTTCTACTATGGTGCTTTTAGTGTCTCCGCATACCGCAGCACGCGACATAGCTTTGCACACGATAAATGTAACTGTTTCAGACAGAAGAGCGGCCAATGTGACGATCTGGCTTTAAGTCGATTCGATAACAAATTACGAAAACGGACGGATTTCTAAGGTTTTTACTACATATGAACACTTTTCACATTCTCCCGTGCAACGCGGCTGCTAGTCCTCCTTTCATGCAAAATCTTAAGTTCCTAGCCCATGTCCAAGGCACCAAAGAAGGGTAAAAAGTCAATAATCGATACCTAAAACTTGAATTGTACTACTTCTTACTGGATATTACATCAACTTAGAAGCTTCATCTGTGTTCTACTCTAGAGCTTTTAGTGTCTCCGCATACCGCAGCACGCGATATAGCTTGGAAGACGATAAGTACAACCGTTCCAGAGAGAAGAGCGGCCAATGTGACGATCTGGCTTTAAGTCGATTCGAAAACAAATGACGAAAACGGACGGTTTTCTAAGGTTTTTACTACATATGAACTCTTTTCACATTCTCCCGTGCAACGAGGCTGCTAGTCCTCCTTTCATGCAAAATCTTAAGTTCCTAGCTCATGTCCAAGGCACCAAAGAAGGGTAAAAAGTCAATAATCCATAACTAAAACTTGAATTGTACTACTTCTTACTGGCTATTACATTAACTTAGAAGCTGCATCAGTGTTCTATTATGGTGCTTTTGGAGTCTCCGCATACTGCAGCACGCGACATAGCTTGGCAGACGATAAGTACAACCGTTTCAGAGAGAAGAGCGGCCAATGTGACGATTTGGCTTTATGTCGATTCGATAACAAATGACGAAAACGGACGGATTTCTCAGGTTTTTACTACATATGAACATTTTTCACATTCTCCCGTGCAACGTGGCTGCTAGTCCTCCTTTCATGCAAAATCTTAAGTTCCTAGCTCATGTCCAAGGCACCAAAGAAGGGTAAAAAGTCAATAATCCATAACTAAAACTTGAATTGTACTACTTCTTACAGGCTATTACATCAACTTAGAAGCTTCATCTGTGTTCTACTATTGTGCTATTAGTGTCTTCGCATACCGCAGCACGCGACATAGCTTTGCAGACAATAAGTACAACCATTTTAGAGAGAAGAGCGGCCAATGTGACGATTTGGCTTTAAGTCGATTCGACAACAAATGACGAAAGCGGACGGATTTCTCAGGTTTTTACTACATATGAACACTTTTCACATTCTCAAGTGCAACGCGGCAGCTAGTCCTCCTTTCATGAAAAATCTTAAGTTCCTAGCTCATGTCCAAGGCACCAAAGAAGGGTAAAAAGTAAATAATCCATAACTAAAATTTGAACTGTACTACTTCTTACTGGCTATTACATCAACTTAGAAGCTTCATCTGTGTTCTACTATGGTGCTTTTAGTGTCTCCGCATACCGCAGCACGCGACATAGCTTTGCAGACGATAAGTACAACCGTTTCAGAGAGACGAGCGGCCAATGTGACGATCTGGCTTTAAGTCGATTCGATAACAAATGACGAAAACGGACGGATTTCTCAGGTTTTTACTACATATGAACACTTTTCACATTCTCCACTGTAACGCGGCTGCTAGTCCTCCTTTCATGCAACATCTTAAGTTTCTAGCTCATGTCCAAGGCACGAATGAAGGGTAAAAAGTCAATAATCCATAACTAAAACTTGAATTGTACTACTTCTTACTGGCTGTTACATTAACTTAGAAGCTGCATCTGTGTTCTACTATGGTGCTTTTGGAGTCTCCGCATACCGCAGCACGGGACATAGCTTGGCAGACGATAAGTACAACCGTTTCACAGAGAAGAGCGGCCAATGTGACGATCTGGCTTTAAGTCGATTCGATAACAAATGACGAAAACGGAGGGATTTCTCAGGTTTTTACTACATATGAACACTTTTCACATTCTCCCGTGCAACGCGGCTGCTAGTCCTCCTTTCATGCAAAATCTTAAGTTCCTAGCTCATGTCCAAGGCACCAAAGATGGGTAAAAAGGCAATAATCGATACCTAAAACTTGAATTGTACTACTTCTTACTGGCTGTTACATCAACTTAGAAGCTTCATCTGTGTTCTACTATGGTGCTTTTAGTGTCTTCGCATACCGCAGCACGCGACATAGCTTTGCAGACGATAAGTACAACCGTTTTAGAGAGAAGAGCGGCCAATGTGTCGATCTGGCTTTAAGTCGATTCGATAACAAATGACGAAAACGGACGGATTTCTCAGGTTTTTACTACATATGAACACTTTTCACATTCTCACGTGCAACGCGGCTGCTAGTCATCCTTTCATGAAAAATCTTAAGGTCCTAGCTCATGTCCAAGGCACCAAAGAAAGGTAAAAACTAAATAATCCATAACTAAAACTTGAATTCTACTACTTCTTACTGGCTATTACATCAACTTAGAAGCTTCATCTGTGTTCTACTATGGTGCTCTTAGTGTCTCCGCATACTGCAGCACGCGACATACCTTTGCAGACGATAAATGTAACCGTTTCAGACAGAAGAGCGGCCAATGTGACGATTTGGCTTTAAGTCGAATCGATAACAAATGACGAAAACGGACGGTTTTCTACGTTTTTTACTACATACGAACACTTTTCACATTCTCCCGTGCAACGCGGCTGCTAGTCCTCCTTTCATGCAAAATCTTAAGTTCCTAGCTCATGTCCAAGGCACCAAAGAAGGGTAAAAAGTCAATTATCCATAACTAAAACGTGAATTGTACTACTTCTTACTGGCTATTACATCAACTTATAAGCTTTATCTGTCTTCTACTATGGTGTTTTTAGTGTCTCCGCATACCGCAGCACGCGACATAGCTTTGCAGACGATAAGTACAACGGTTTCAGAGAGAAGAGCGGCCAATGTGACGATCTGGCTTTAAGTCGATTCGATAACAAATGACGAAAACGGACAGTTTTTACTACATATGAACACTTTTCATATTCTCCCGTGCAACGCGACTGCTAGTCCTCATTTCAAGAAAATCTCAAGTTCCTAGACCACGTCCAAGGCACCAAAGAAGGGTAAAAAGTCAATAATCGATACCTAAAACTTGAATTGTACTATTTCTTACTGGCTATTAAATCAAACTTAAAAGCTTCATCAGTGTTCTACTATGGCGCTTTTAGTGTCTCCGCATACCGCAGCACACGACATAGCTTTGCAGACGATAAGTACAACCGTTTCAGAGAGAAGAGCGGCCAATGTGACGATCTGGCTTTAAGTCGATTCGATACCAAATGACAAACACGGACGGATTTCTCAGGTTTTTTCTACATATGGACACTTTTCACATTCTCGCGTGCAACGAGGCTGCTAGTCCTCCTTTCATGAAATATCTTAAGTTCCTAGCTCATGGCCAAGGCACCAAAGAAGGGTAAAAAGTAAATAATCCATAACTAAAACTTGAATTGTACTACTTCTTACTGGCTATTACATCAACTTAGAGGCTTCATCTGTGTTCTACTATGGTGCTTTTAGTGTCTCCGCATACCGCAGCACGCGACATAGCTTTGCAGACGATAAATGTAACCGTTTCAGAGAGAAGAGCGCTCAATGTGACGATCTGGCTTTAAGTCGATTCGATAACAAATGACGAAAACGGGCGGATTTCTCAGGTTTTTACTACATATGAAATCTTTTCACATTCTCCCATGCAACGCGGCTGCTAGTCCTCCTTTCTTGCAAAATCTTAAATTCCAAGCTCATGTCCAAGGCACCAAAGAAGGGTAAAAAGTCAATAATCGATACCTAAAACTTGAATTGTACTACTTCTTACTGGATATTACATCAACTTAGAAGCTTCATCTGTGTTCTACTATGGAGCTTTTAGTGTCTCCGCATACCGCAGCACGCGATATAGCTTGGATGACGATAAGTACAACCGTTCCAGAGAGAAGAGCGGCCAATGTGACGATCTGGCTTTAAGTCGATTCGAAAACAAATGACGAAAACGGACGGTTTTCTAAGGTTTTTACTACATATGAACTCTTTTCACATTCTCCCGTGCAACGAGGCTGCTAGTCCTCCTTTCATGCAAAATCTTAAGTTCCTAGCTCATGTCCAAGGCACCAAAGAAGGGTAAAAAGTCAATAATCCATAACTAAAACTTGAATTGTACTACTTCTTACTGGCTATTACATTAACTTAGAAGCTGCATCAGTGTTCTACTATGGTGCTTTTGGAGTCTCCGCATACCGCAGCACGCGACATAGCTTTGCAGACGATAAGTACAACCGTTTCAGAGAGAAGAGCGGCCAATGTGGCGATCTGGCTTTAAGTATATTCGATAACAAATTACGAAAACGGACGAATTTCTAAGGTTTTTACTACATATGAACACTTTTCACATTCTCCCGTGCAACGCGGCTGCTACTCCTCCTTTCATGCAAAATCTTAAGTTTCTATCTCATGTCCAAGGCACGAAAGAAGGGTGAAAAGTCAATAATCCATAACTAAACCTTGAATTGTACTACTTATTACTGGCTATTACATTAACTTAGAAGCTGCATCTGTGTTCTACTATGGTGCTTTTGGAGTCTCCGCATACTGCAGCACGCGACATAGCTTGGCAGACGATAAGTACAACCGTTTCAGAGAGAAGAGCGGCCAATGTGACGATTTGGCTTTAAGTCGATTCGATAACAAATTACGAAAACGGACGGATTTCTCATGTTTTTACTACATATGAACATTTTTCACATTCTCCCGTGCAACGCGGCTGCTAGTCCTCCTTTCATGCAAAATCTTAAGTTCCTAGCTCATGTCCAAGGCACCAAAGAAGGGTAAAAAGTCAATAATCCATAACTAAAACTTGAATTGTACTACTTCTTACAGGCTATTACATCAACTTAGAAGCTTTATCTGTGTTCTACTATTGTGCTATTAGTGTCTTCGCATACCGCAGCACGCGACATAGCTTTGCAGACAATAAGTACAACCATTTTAGAGAGAAGAGCGGCCAATGTGACGATTTGGCTTTAAGTCGATTCGACAACAAATGACGAAAGCGGACGGATTTCTCAGGTTTTTACTACATATGAACACTTTTCACATTCTCAAGTGCAACGCGGCTGCTAGTCCTCCTTTCATGAAAAATCTTAAGTTCCTAGCTCATGTCCAAGGCACCAAAGAAGGGTAAAAAGTAAATAATCCATAACTAAAACTTGAACTGTACTACTTCTTACTGGCTATTACATCAACTTAGAAGCTTCATCTGTGTTCTACTATGGTGCTTTTAGTGTCTCCGCATACCGCAGCACGCGACATAGCTTTGCAGACGATAAGTACAACCGTTTCAGAGAGACGAGCGGCCAATGTGACGATCTGGCTTTAAGTCGATTCGATAACAAATGACGAAAACGGACGGATTTCTCAGGTTTTTACAACATATGAACACTTTTCACATTCTCCACTGTAACGCGGCTGCTAGTCCTCCTTTCATGCAACATCTTAAGTTTCTAGCTCATGTCCAAGGCACGAAAGAAGGGTAAAAAGTCAATAATCCATAACTAAAACTTGAATTGTACTACTTCTTACTGGCTGTTACATTAACTTAGAAGCTGCATCTGTGTTCTACTATGGTGCTTTTGGAGTCTCCGCATACCGCAGCACGGGACATAGCTTGGCAGACGATAAGTACAACCGTTTCACAGAGAAGAGCGGCCAATGTGACGATCTGGCTTTAAGTCGATTCGATAACAAATGACGAAAACGGAGGGATTTCTCAGGTTTTTACTACATATGAACACTTTTCACATTCTCCCGTGCAACGCGGCTGCTAGTCCTCCTTTCATGCAAAATCTTAAGTTCCTTGCTCATGTCCAAGGCACCAAAGATGGGTAAAAAGTCAATAATCGATACCTAAAGCTTGAATTGTACTACTTCTTACTGGCTGTTACATCAACTTAGAAGCTTCATCTGTGTTCTACTACGGTGCTTTTAGTGTCTTCGCATACCGCAGCACGCGACATAGCTTTGCAGACGATAAGTACAACCGTTTTAGAGAGAAGAGCGGCCAATGTGTCGATCTGGCTTTAAGTCGATTCGATAACAAATGACGAAAACGGACGGATTTCTCAGGTTTTTACTACATATGAACACTTTTCACATTCTCACGTGCAACGCGGCTGCTAGTCATCCTTTCATGAAAAATCTTAAGGTCCTAGCTCATGTCCAAGGCACCAAAGAAGGGTAAAAACTAAATAATCCATAACTAAAACTTGAATTCTACTACTTCTTACTGGCTATTACTTCAACTTAGAAGCTTCATCTGTGTTCTACTATGGTGCTCTTAGTGTCTCCGCATACTGCAGCACGCGACATAGCTTTGCAGACGATAAATGTAACCGTTTCAGACAGAAGAGCGGCCAATGTGACGATTTGGCTTTAAGTCGAATCGATAACAAATGACGAAAACGGACGGTTTTCTACGTTTTTTACTACATACGAACACTTTTCACATTCTCCCGTGCAACGCGGCTGCTAGTCCTCCTTTCATGCAAAATCTTAAGTTCCTAGCTCATGTCCAAGGCACCAAAGAAAGGTAAAAAGTAAATAATCCATAACTAAAACTTGAATTGTACTACTTCTTACTGGCTATTACATTAACTTAGAAGCTGCATCTGTGTTCTACTATGGTGCTTTTAGAGTCTCCGCATACCGCAGCACGCGACATAGCTTGGCAGACGATAAGTACAACCGTTTCAGAGAGAAGAGCGGCCAATGTGACGATCTGGCTTTAAGTCGATTCGATAACAAATGAAGAAAACGGACGGTTTGCTAAGGTTTTTACTACATATGAACACTTTTCACATTCTCCCGTGCAACGCGGCTGCTAGTCCTCCTTTCATGCAAAATCTTAAGTTCCTAGCTCATGTCCAAGGCACCAAAGAGTGGTAAAAAGTCAATAATCCATAACTAAAACTTGAATTGTACTACTTCTTACTGGCTATTACATCAACTTAGAAGCTTTATCTGTCTTCTGCTATGGTGCTTTTAGTGTCTCCGCGTACCGCAGCACGCGACATAGCTTTGCAGACGATAAGTACAACCGTTTCAGAGAGAAGAGCGGCTAATGTGTCGATCTGGCTTTAAGTCGATTCGATAACAAATGACGAAAACGGATGGATTTCTCAGGTTTTTACTACATATGTTTTCACATTCTCCCGTGCAACGCGACTGCTAGTCCTCCTTTCAAGCAAAATCTTAAGTTCCTAGCTCATGTCCAAGGCACCAAAGAAGGGTAAAAAGTCAATTATCCATAACTAAAACGTGAATTGTACTACTTCTTACTGGCTATTACATCAACTTATAAGCTTTATCTGTCTTCTACTATGGTGTTTTTAGTGTCTCCGCATACCGCAGCACGCGACATAGCTTTGCAGACGATAAGTACAACGGTTTCAGAGAGAAGAGCGGCCAATGTGACGATCTGGCTTTAAGTCGATTCGATAACAAATGACGAAAACGGACGGATTTCTCAGGTTTTTACTACATATGAACACTTTTCACATTCTCCACTGCAACGCGGCTGCTAGTCCTCCTTTCATGAAATATCTTAAGTTCCTAGCTCATGTCCAAGGCACCAAAGAAGGGTAAAAAGTAAATTATAGATAACTAAAACTTGAATTGTACTACTTCTTACTGGCTATTACATCAACTTAGAAGCTTCATCTGTGTTCTACTATGGTGCTTTTAGTGTCTCCGCGTACCGCAGCACGCGACATAGCTTTGCAGACGATAAATGTAATCGTTTCAGACAGAAGTGCGGCCAATGTGACAATCTGGCTTTAAGTCTGTTCGATAACAAATGACGAAAACGGACAGTTTTTACTACATATGAACACTTTTCACATTCTCCCGTGCAACGCGACTGCTAGTCCTCATTTCAAGAAAATCTTAAGTTCCTAGACCACGTCCAAGGCACCAAAGAAGGGTAAAAAGTCAATAATCGATACCTAAAACTTGAATTGTACTATTTCTTACTGGCTATTAAATCAAACTTAAAAGCTTCATCAGTGTTCTACTATGGCGCTTTTAGTGTCTCCGCATACCGCAGCACACGACATAGCTTTGCAGACGATAAGTACAACCGTTTCAGAGAGAAGAGCGGCCAATGTGACGATCTGGCTTTAAGTCGATTCGATACCAAATGACAAACACGGACGGATTTCTCAGGTTTTTTCTACATATGGACACTTTTCACATTCTCGCGTGCAACGAGGCTGCTAGTCCTCCTTTCATGAAATATCTTAAGTTCCTAGCTCATGGCCAAGGCACCAAAGAAGGGTAAAAAGTAAATAATCCATAACTAAAACTTGAATTGTACTACTTCTTACTGGCTATTACATCAACTTAGAGGCTTCATCTGTGTTCTACTATGGTGCTTTTAGTGTCTCCGCATACCGCAGCACGCGACATAGCTTTGCAGACGATAAATTTAACCGTTTCAGAGAGAAGAGCGGCCAATGTGACGATCTGGCTTTAAGTCGATTCGATAACAAATGACGAAAACGGGCGGATTTCTCAGGTTTTTACTACATATGAACTCTTTTCACATTCTCCCATGCAACGCGGCTGCTAGTCCTCCTTTCTTGCAAAATCTTAAATTCCAAGCTCATGTCCAAGGCACCAAAGAAGGGTAAAAAGTCAGTAATCCACAACTAAAACTTGAATTGTACTACTTCTTACTGGCTATTAAATCAAACTTAAAAGCTTCATCAGTGTTCTACTATGGCGCTTTTAGTGTCTCCGCATTCCGCAGCACACGACATAGCTTTGCAGACGATAAGTACAACCGTTTCAGAGAGAAGAGCGGCCAATGTGTCGTTCTGGCTTTAAGTCGATTCGATAACAAATGACGAAAACGGACGGGTTTCTCAGGTTTTTACTATATATGAACACTTTTCACATTCTCCACTGCAACGCGGCTGCTAGTCCTCCTTTCATGCAAAATCTTAAGTTCATAGCTCATGTCCAAGGCACCAAAGAAGGGTAAAAAGTCAATAATCCATAACTAAAACTTGAATTGTACTACTTCTTAGTGGCTATTATATTAACTTAGAAGCTGCATCTGTGTTCTACTATGGTGCTTTAGGAGTCTCCGCATACCGCAGCACGCGACATAGCTTCGTAGACGATAAGTACAACCGTTTCAGAGAGAAGAGCGGCCAATGTGACGATCTGGCTTTAAGTCGATTCGATAACAAATGACGAAAACGGACGGAGTTCTCAGGTTTTTACTACATATGAACACTTTTCACATTCTCCACTGCAACGCGGCTGCTAGTCCTCCTTTGATGCAAAATCTTAAGTTCCTAGCTTATGTCCAAGGCACCAAAGAAGGGTAAAAAGTTAATAATCCATAACTAAAACTTGAATTGTACTACTTCATTCTGGCTATTACATCAACTTAGAAGCTTCATCTGTGTTCTACTATGGTGCTTTTAGTGTCTCCGCATACCGCAGCACGCGACATAGCTTTGCAGACGGTAAGTACAACCGTTTCAGAGAGACGAGCGGCCAATGTGACGATCTGGCTTTAAGTCAATTCGATAACAAATTACGAAAACGGACGGATTTCTAAGATTTTTACTACATATGAACACTTTTCACATTCTCCCGTGCAACGCGGCTGCTAGTCCTCCATTCATGCAAAATCTTAAGTTCCTAGCTCATATCCAAGGCACCAAAGAAGGGTAAAAAGTCAATAATCCATAACTAAAACTTGAATTGTACTACATCTTACTGGCTATTACATCAACTTAGAAGCTTCATCTGTGTTCTACTATGGTGCTTTTAGTGTCTCCGCTTACCGCAGCACGCGACATACCTTTGTAGACGATAAATGTAACCGTTTCAAACAGAAGAGCGGCCAATGTGACGATCTGGCTTTAAGTCGATTCGATAACAAATTACGAAAACGGACGGATTTCTAAGGTTTTTAGTATATATGAACACTTTTCACATTCTCCCGTGCAACGCGGCTGCTAGTCCTCCTTTCATGCAAAATCTTAAGTTCCTAGCTCATTTCCAAGGCACGAAAGAAGGGTAAAAAGTCAATAATCCATAACTAAAACTTGAATTGTACTACTTCTTACTGGCTATTATATTAACTTAGAAGCTGCATCTGTGTTCTACTATGGTGCTTTTAGAGTCTCCGCATACCGCAGCACGCGACATAGCTTGGCAGACGATAAGTACAACCGTTTCAGAGAGAAGAGCGGCCAATGTGACGATCTGGCTTTAAGTCGATTCGATAACAAATTACGAAAACGGACGGTTTTCTAAGGTTTTTACTACATATGAACTCTTTTCACATTCTCCCGTGCAACGCGGCTGCTAGTCCTCCTTTCATGCAAAATCTTAAGTTCCTAGCTCATGTCCAAGGCACCAAAGGGGGGTAAAAATTCAATAATCCATAACTAAAACTTGAATTGTACTACTTCTTACTGGCTATTACATCAACTTAGAAGCTTTATCTGTCTTCTGCTATGGTGCTTTTTGTGTCTCCGCGTATCGCAGCACGCGACATAGCTTTGCAGACGATAAGTACAACCGTTTCAGAGAGAAGAGCGGCCAATGTGTCGATCTGGCTTTAAGTCGATTCGATAACAAATGACGAAAACGGACGGATTTCTCAGGTTTTTACTACATATGAACACTTTTCAAATTCTCCACTGCAACGCGGCTGCTAGTCCTCCTTTCATGCAAAATCTTAAGTTCGTAGCTCATGTCCAAGGCACCAAAGAAGGGTAAAAAGTCAATAATCCATAACTAAAACTTGAATTGTACTACTTCTTACTGGCTATTACATTACATAGAAGCTGCATCTGTGTTCTACTATGGTGCTTTTAGAGTCTCCGCATACCGCAGCACGCGACATAGCTTGGCAGACGATAAGTACACCCGTTTCAGAGAGAAGAGCGGCCAATGTGCCGATCTGGCTTTAAGTCGATTCGATAACAAATTACGAAAACGGACGGATTTCTCAGGTTTTTACTACATATGAACACTTTTCACATTCTCCCGTGCAACGCGGCTGCTAGTCCTCCTTTCATGCGAAATCTTCAGTTCCTAGCTCATGTCCAAGGCACCAAAGAAGGGTAAAAAGTAAATAATCCATAACTAAAACTTGAACTGTACTACTTCTTACTGGCTATTACATCAACTTAGAAGCTTCATCTGTGTTCTACTATGGTGCTTTTAGTGTCTCCGCATACCGCAGCACGCGACATAGCTTTGCAGACGATAAGTACAACCGTTTCAGAGAGACGAGCGGCCAATGTGACGATCTGGCTTTAAGTCGATTCGATAACAAATGACGAAAACGGACGGAGTTCTCAAGTTTTTACTACATATGAACACTTTTCACATTCTCCACTGCAACGCGGCTGCTAGTCCTCCTTTCATGCAAAATCTTGAGTTCCTAGCTCATGTCCAAGGCACCAAGTAGGGTAAAAAGTCAATAATCCATAACTAAAACTTGAATTGTACTACTTCTTACTGGCTATTACATCAACTTAGAAGCTTCATCTGTGTTCTACTATGGTGCTTTTAGTTTCTTCGCATACCGCAACACGCGACATAGCTTTGCAGACGATAAATGTAACTGTTTCAGACAGAAGAGCGGCCAATGTGACGATCTGGCTTTAAGTCGATTCGATAACAAATTACGAAAACGGACGGATTTCTAAGGTTTTTACTACATATGAACACTTTTCACATTCTCCCGTGCAACGCTGCTGCTAGCCCTCCTTTCATGCAAAATCTTAAGTTCCTAGCCCATGTCCAAGGCACCAAAGAAGGGTAAAAAGTCAAAAATCGATACCTAAAACTTGAATTGTACTACTTCTTACTGGATATTACATCAACTTAGAAGCTTCATCTGTGTTCTACTATGGAGCTTTTAGTGTCTCTGCATACCGCAGCACGCGATATAGCTTGGAAGACGATAAGTACAACCGTTCCAGAGAGAAGAGCGGCCAATGTGACGATCTGGCTTTAAGTCGATTCGAAAACAAATGACGAAAACGGACGGTTTTCTAAGGTTTTTACTACATATGAACTCTTTTCACATTCTCCCGTGCAACGAGGCTGCTAGTCCTCCTTTCATGCAAAATCTTAAGTTCCTAGCTCATGTCCAAGGCACCAAAGAAGGGTAAAAAGTCAATAATCCATAACTAAAACTTGAATTGTACTACTTCTTACTGGCTATTACATTAACTTAGAAGCTGCATCAGTGTTCTACTATGGTGCTTTTGGAGTCTCCGCATACCGCAGCACGCGACATAGCTTTGCAGACGATAAGTACAACCGTTTCAGAGAGAAGAGCGGCCAATGTGACGATCTGGCTTTAAGTCGATTCGATTACAAATTACGAAAACGGACGGATTTCTCAGGTTTTTACTACATATGAACACTTTTCACATTCTCACGTGCAACGCGGCTGCTAGTCCTCCTTTCATGCAAAATCTTAAGTTCCTAGCTCATGTCCAAGGCACCAAAGAAGGGTAAAAAGTAAATAATCCATAAGTAATACTTGAATTCTACTACATCTTAATGGCTATTACATCAACTTAGAAGCTTTATCTGTCTTCTACTATGGTGCTTATAGTGTCTCCGCATACCGCAGCACGCTACATAGCTTTGCAGACGATAAGTACAACCGTTTCAGAGAGACGAGCGGCCAATGTGACGATCTGGCTTTTAAGTCGATTCGATATCAAATGACGAAAACGGACGGAGTTCTCAGGTTTTTACTACATATGAACACTTTTCACATTCTCCACTGCAACGCGGCTGCTAGTCCTCCTTTCATGCAAAATCTTAGGTTCCTAGCTCGTGTCCAAGGCACCAAAGAAGGGTAAAAAGTAAATAATCCATAACTAAAACTTGAATTGTACTACTTCTTACTGGCTATTACATCAACTTAGAAGCTTCATCTGTGTTCTACTGTGGTGCTTTTAGTGTCTCCGCATACCGCAGCACGCGACATACCTTCGTAGACGATAAATGTAACCGTTTCAGACAGAAGAGCGGCCAATGTGACGATCTGGCTTTAAGTCGATTCGATAACAAATTACGAAAACGGACGGATTTCTCAGGTTTTTACTACATATGAACAGATTTCACATTCTCCCGTGCAACGCGGCTGCTAGTCCTCCTTTCATGCAAAATCTTCAGTTCCTAGCTCATGTCCAAGGCACCAAAGAAGGGTAAAAAGTAAATAATCCATAACTAAAACTTGAATTGTACTACTTCTTACTGGCTATTACATCAACTTAGAAGCTTCATCTGTGTTCTACTATGGTGCTTTTAGTGTCTCCGCATACCGCAGCACGCGACATAGCTTTGCAGTCGATAAATGTAACTGTTTCAGACAGAAGAGCGGCCAATGTGACGATCTGGCTTTAAGTCGATTCGATAACAAACCACGAAAACGGACGGATTTCTAAGGTTTTTACTACATATGAACACTTTTCACATTCTCCCGTGCAACGCGGCTGCTAGTCCTCCTTTCATGCAAAATCTTAAGTTCCTAGCTCATGTCCAAGGCACGAAAGAAGGTTAAAAAGTCAATAATCCATAACTAAAACTTGAATTGTACTACTTCTTACTGGCTATTGCATTAACTTAGAAGCTGCATCTGTGTTCTACTATGGTGCTTTTAGAGTCTGCGCATACCGCAGCACGCGACATAGCTTGGCAGACGATAAGTACAACCGTTTCAGAGAGAAGAGCGGCCAATGTGACGATCTGGCTTTAAGTCGATTCGATAACAAATTACGAAAACGGACGGATTTCTCAGGTTTTTACTACATATGAACACTTTTCACATTCTCCCGAGCAACGCGGCTGCTAGACCTCCTTTCATGCAAAATCTTAAGTTCCTAGCTCATGTCCAAGGCACCAAAGAAGGGTAAAAAGTAAATAATCCATAAGTAATACTTGAATTCTACTACATCTTAATGGCTATTACATCAACTTAGAAGCTTTATCTGTCTTCTACTATGGTGCTTTTAGTGTCTCCGCATACCGCAGCACGCTACAAGGCTTTGCAGACGATAAGTACAACCGTTTCAGAGAGAAGAGCGGCCAATGTGTCGATCTGGCTTTAAGTCGATTCGATAACAAATGACGAAAACGGACGGATTTCTCAGGTTTTTACTACATATGTTTTCACATTCTCCCGTGCAACGCGGCTGCTAGTCCTCCTTTCATGCAAAATCTTAAGTTTATAGCTCATGTCCAAGGCACGAAAGAAGGGTAAAAAGTCAATAATCCATAACGAAAACTTGAACTGTACTACTTCTTACTGGCTATTACATTAACTTAGAAGCTGCATCTGTGTTCTACTATGGTGCTTTTAGAGTCTCCGCATACCGCAGCCCGCGACATAGCTTGGCAGACGATAAGTACAACCGTTTCAGAGAGAAGAGCGGCCAATGTGACGATCTGGCATTAAGTCGATTCGATAACAAATGACGAAAACGGACGGAGTTCTCAGGTTTTTACTACATATGAACACTTTTCACATTCTCCACTGCAACGCGGCTGCTAGTCCTAATTTCATGCAAAATCTTAAGTTCCTAGCTCATGTCCAAGGCACGAAAGAAGGGTAAAAAGTCAATAATCCATAACTAAAACTTGAATTGTACTACTTCTTACTGGCTACTACATCAACTTAGAAGCTTTATCTGTCTTCTGTTATGGTGCTTTTAGTGTCTCCGCATACCGCAGCACGCGACATAGCTTTGCAGACGATAAGTACAACCGTTTCAGAGAGAAGAACGGGCAATGTGTCGATCTGGCTTTATATCGATTCGATAACAAATGACGAAAACGGACGGATTTCTCAGGTTTTTACTACATATGTTTTCACATTCTCCCGTGCAACGCGGCTGCTAGTCCTCCTTTCATGCAAAATCTTAAGTTCCTAGCTCATGTCCAAGGCACCAAAGAAGGGTAAAAAGTCAATTATCGATACCTAAAACTTGAATTGTACTACTACCTACTGGCTATTACATCAACATAGAAGCTTCATCTGTGTTCTACTATGGTGCTTTTAGTGTCTCCGCATACCGCAGCACGCGACATAGCTTTGCAGACGATAAGTACATCCGTTTCAGAGAGAAGAGCGGCCAATGTGACGATCTGGCTTTAAGTCGATTCGATAACAAATGACGAAAACGGACGGATTTCTCAGGTTTTTTCTACATATGAACACTTTTCACATTCTCGCGTGCAACGCGGCTGCTAGTCCTCCTTTCATGAAAAATCTTAAGTTCCTAGCTCATGTCCATGGCACCAAAGAAGGGTAAAAAGTAAATAATCCATAACTAAAACTTGAATTGTACTACTTCTTACTGGCTATTACATCAACTTAGAATTTTCATCTGTGTTCTACTATGGTGCTTTTAGTGTCTCCGCATACCGCAGCACGCGACATACCTTTGCAGACGATAAATGTAACCGTTTCAGACAGAAGAGCGGCCAATGTGACGATCTGGCTTGAAGTCGATTCGATAACAAATTACGAAAACGGACGGATTTCTCAGGTTTTTACTACATATGAACATTTTTCACATTCTCCCGCGCAACGCGGCTGCTAGTCCACCTTTCATGCAAAATCTTAAGTTTCTAGGTCATGTCCAAGGCACCAAAGAAGGGTAAAAAGTCAATAATCCATAACGAAAACTTGAACTGTACTACTTCTTACTGGCTATTACATCAACTTAGAAGCTTCATCTGTGTTCTACTATGGTGCTTTTAGTGTCTCCGCATACCGCAGCACGCGACATAGCTTTGCAGACGATAAGTACAACCGTTTCAGAGAGACGAGCGGCCAATGTGACGATCTGGCTTTAAGTCGATTCGATAACAAATGACGAAAACGGACGGAGTTCTCAAGTTTTTACTACATATGAACACTTTTCACATTCTCCACTGCAACGCGGCTGCTAGTCCTCCTTTCATGCAAAATCTTGAGTTCCTAGCTCATGTCCAAGGCACCAAGTAGGGTAAAAAGTCAATAATCCATAACTAAAACTTGAATTGTACTACTTCTTACTGGCTATTACATCAACTTAGAAGCTTCATCTGTGTTCTACTATGGTGCTTTTAGTTTCTTCGCATACCGCAACACGCGACATAGCTTTGCAGACGATAAATGTAACTGTTTCAGACAGAAGAGCGGCCAATGTGACGATCTGGCTTTAAGTCGATTCGATAACAAATTACGAAAACGGACGGATTTCTAAGGTTTTTACTACATATGAACACTTTTCACATTCTCCCGTGCAACGCTGCTGCTAGCCCTCCTTTCATGCAAAATCTTAAGTTCCTAGCCCATGTCCAAGGCACCAAAGAAGGGTAAAAAGTCAAAAATCGATACCTAAAACTTGAATTGTACTACTTCTTACTGGATATTACATCAACTTAGAAGCTTCATCTGTGTTCTACTATGGAGCTTTTAGTGTCTCTGCATACCGCAGCACGCGATATAGCTTGGAAGACGATAAGTACAACCGTTCCAGAGAGAAGAGCGGCCAATGTGACGATCTGGCTTTAAGTCGATTCGAAAACAAATGACGAAAACGGACGGTTTTCTAAGGTTTTTACTACATATGAACTCTTTTCACATTCTCCCGTGCAACGAGGCTGCTAGTCCTCCTTTCATGCAAAATCTTAAGTTCCTAGCTCATGTCCAAGGCACCAAAGAAGGGTAAAAAGTCAATAATCCATAACTAAAACTTGAATTGTACTACTTCTTACTGGCTATTACATTAACTTAGAAGCTGCATCAGTGTTCTACTATGGTGCTTTTGGAGTCTCCGCATACCGCAGCACGCGACATAGCTTTGCAGACGATAAGTACAACCGTTTCAGAGAGAAGAGCGGCCAATGTGACGATCTGGCTTTAAGTCGATTCGATTACAAATTACGAAAACGGACGGATTTCTCAGGTTTTTACTACATATGAACACTTTTCACATTCTCACGTGCAACGCGGCTGCTAGTCCTCCTTTCATGCAAAATCTTAAGTTCCTAGCTCATGTCCAAGGCACCAAAGAAGGGTAAAAAGTAAATAATCCATAAGTAATACTTGAATTCTACTACATCTTAATGGCTATTACATCAACTTAGAAGCTTTATCTGTCTTCTACTATGGTGCTTATAGTGTCTCCGCATACCGCAGCACGCTACATAGCTTTGCAGACGATAAGTACAACCGTTTCAGAGAGACGAGCGGCCAATGTGACGATCTGGCTTTAAGTCGATTCGATATCAAATGACGAAAACGGACGGAGTTCTCAGGTTTTTACTACATATGAACACTTTTCACATTCTCCACTGCAACGCGGCTGCTAGTCCTCCTTTCATGCAAAATCTTAGGTTCCTAGCTCGTGTCCAAGGCACCAAAGAAGGGTAAAAAGTAAATAATCCATAACTAAAACTTGAATTGTACTACTTCTTACTGGCTATTACATCAACTTAGAAGCTTCATCTGTGTTCTACTGTGGTGCTTTTAGTGTCTCCGCATACCGCAGCACGCGACATACCTTCGTAGACGATAAATGTAACCGTTTCAGACAGAAGAGCGGCCAATGTGACGATCTGGCTTTAAGTCGATTCGATAACAAATTACGAAAACGGACGGATTTCTCAGGTTTTTACTACATATGAACAGATTTCACATTCTCCCGTGCAACGCGGCTGCTAGTCCTCCTTTCATGCAAAATCTTCAGTTCCTAGCTCATGTCCAAGGCACCAAAGAAGGGTAAAAAGTAAATAATCCATAACTAAAACTTGAATTGTACTACTTCTTACTGGCTATTACATCAACTTAGAAGCTTCATCTGTGTTCTACTATGGTGCTTTTAGTGTCTCCGCATACCGCAGCACGCGACATAGCTTTGCAGTCGATAAATGTAACTGTTTCAGACAGAAGAGCGGCCAATGTGACGATCTGGCTTTAAGTCGATTCGATAACAAACCACGAAAACGGACGGATTTCTAAGGTTTTTACTACATATGAACACTTTTCACATTCTCCCGTGCAACGCGGCTGCTAGTCCTCCTTTCATGCAAAATCTTAAGTTCCTAGCTCATGTCCAAGGCACGAAAGAAGGTTAAAAAGTCAATAATCCATAACTAAAACTTGAATTGTACTACTTCTTACTGGCTATTGCATTAACTTAGAAGCTGCATCTGTGTTCTACTATGGTGCTTTTAGAGTCTGCGCATACCGCAGCACGCGACATAGCTTGGCAGACGATAAGTACAACCGTTTCAGAGAGAAGAGCGGCCAATGTGACGATCTGGCTTTAAGTCGATTCGATAACAAATTACGAAAACGGACGGATTTCTCAGGTTTTTACTACATATGAACACTTTTCACATTCTCCCGAGCAACGCGGCTGCTAGACCTCCTTTCATGCAAAATCTTAAGTTCCTAGCTCATGTCCAAGGCACCAAAGAAGGGTAAAAAGTAAATAATCCATAAGTAATACTTGAATTCTACTACATCTTAATGGCTATTACATCAACTTAGAAGCTTTATCTGTCTTCTACTATGGTGCTTTTAGTGTCTCCGCATACCGCAGCACGCTACAAGGCTTTGCAGACGATAAGTACAACCGTTTCAGAGAGAAGAGCGGCCAATGTGTCGATCTGGCTTTAAGTCGATTCGATAACAAATGACGAAAACGGACGGATTTCTCAGGTTTTTACTACATATGTTTTCACATTCTCCCGTGCAACGCGGCTGCTAGTCCTCCTTTCATGCAAAATCTTAAGTTTATAGCTCATGTCCAAGGCACGAAAGAAGGGTAAAAAGTCAATAATCCATAACGAAAACTTGAACTGTACTACTTCTTACTGGCTATTACATTAACTTAGAAGCTGCATCTGTGTTCTACTATGGTGCTTTTAGAGTCTCCGCATACCGCAGCCCGCGACATAGCTTGGCAGACGATAAGTACAACCGTTTCAGAGAGAAGAGCGGCCAATGTGACGATCTGGCATTAAGTCGATTCGATAACAAATGACGAAAACGGACGGAGTTCTCAGGTTTTTACTACATATGAACACTTTTCACATTCTCCACTGCAACGCGGCTGCTAGTCCTCCTTTCATGCAAAATCTTAAGTTCCTAGCTCATGTCCAAGGCACGAAAGAAGGGTAAAAAGTCAATAATCCATAACTAAAACTTGAATTGTACTACTTCTTACTGGCTACTACATCAACTTAGAAGCTTTATCTGTCTTCTGTTATGGTGCTTTTAGTGTCTCCGCATACCGCAGCACGCGACATAGCTTTGCAGACGATAAGTACAACCGTTTCAGAGAGAAGAACGGGCAATGTGTCGATCTGGCTTTATATCGATTCGATAACAAATGACGAAAACGGACGGATTTCTCAGGTTTTTACTACATATGTTTTCACATTCTCCCGTGCAACGCGGCTGCTAGTCCTCCTTTCATGCAAAATCTTAAGTTCCTAGCTCATGTCCAAGGCACCAAAGAAGGGTAAAAAGTCAATTATCGATACCTAAAACTTGAATTGTACTACTACCTACTGGCTATTACATCAACATAGAAGCTTCATCTGTGTTCTACTATGGTGCTTTTAGTGTCTCCGCATACCGCAGCACGCGACATAGCTTTGCAGACGATAAGTACATCCGTTTCAGAGAGAAGAGCGGCCAATGTGACGATCTGGCTTTAAGTCGATTCGATAACAAATGACGAAAACGGACGGATTTCTCAGGTTTTTTCTACATATGAACACTTTTCACATTCTCGCGTGCAACGCGGCTGCTAGTCCTCCTTTCATGAAAAATCTTAAGTTCCTAGCTCATGTCCATGGCACCAAAGAAGGGTAAAAAGTAAATAATCCATAACTAAAACTTGAATTGTACTACTTCTTACTGGCTATTACATCAACTTAGAATTTTCATCTGTGTTCTACTATGGTGCTTTTAGTGTCTCCGCATACCGCAGCACGCGACATACCTTTGCAGACGATAAATGTAACCGTTTCAGACAGAAGAGCGGCCAATGTGACGATCTGGCTTGAAGTCGATTCGATAACAAATTACGAAAACGGACGGATTTCTACGGTTTTTACTACATATGAACATTTTTCACATTCTCCCGCGCAACGCGGCTGCTAGTCCACCTTTCATGCAAAATCTTAAGTTTCTAGGTCATGTCCAAGGCACCAAAGAAGGGTAAAAAGTCAATAATCCATAACGAAAACTTGAATTGTACTACTTCTTACTGGCTATTACATTAACTTAGAAGCTGCATCTGTGTTCTACTATGGGGCTTTTAGAGGCTCCGCATACCGCAGCCCGCGACATAGCTTGGCAGACGATAAGTACAACCGTTTCAGAGAGAAGAGCGGCCAATGTGACGATTTGGCTTTAAGTCGATTCGATAACAAATGACGAAAACGGACGGATTTCTCAGGTTTTTACTACATATGAACACTTTTCAAATTCTCACGTGCAACGCGGCTGCTAGTCCTCTTTCATGCAAAATCTTAAGTTCCTAGCTCATGTCCAAGTCACCAAAGAAGGGTAAAATGTAAATAATCCATAACTTGAACTTGAATTGTACTACTTCTTACTGGCTATTACATCAATTTAGAAGCTTTATCTGTGTTCTACTATGGTGCTTTTAGTGTCTCCGCATACCGCAGCACGCGACATAGCTTTGCAGACGATCAGTACAACCGTTTCAGAGAGAAGAGCGGCCAATGTGACGATCTGCCTTTAAGTCGATTCGATAACAAATGACGAACATGGACGGATTACTCAGGTTTTTACTACAAATGAACACTTTTCACATTCTCCCGTGCAATGCGGCTGCTAGTCCTCCTTTCATGCAAAATGTTAAGTTCCTAGCTCATGTCCAAGGAACCAAAGAAGGGTAAAAAGTCAATAATCCATAACTAAAACTTGAATTGTACTACTTCTTACTGGCTATTACATTAACTTAGAATTTTCATCTGTGTTCTACTATGGTGCTTTTAGTGTCTCCGCATACCGCAGCACACGACATACCTTTGCAGACGATAAATGTAACCGTTTCAGACAGAAGAGCGGCCAATGTGACGATCTGGCTTGAAGTCGATTCGATAACAAATTACGAAAACAGACGGATTTGTCAGGTTTTTTCTACATATGAACACTTTTCACATTCTCCCGTGCAACGCGGCTGCTAGTCCTACTTTCATGCAAAATCTTAAGTTCCTAGCTCATGTGCAAGGCACCAAAGATGGGTAAAAAGTCAATAATCGATACCTAAAACTTGAATTGTACTACTTCTTACTGGCTATTGCATCAACTTAGAAGCTTCATCTGTGTTCTATGGTGCTTGTAGTGTCACCGCATACCGCAGCACGCGACATAGCTTTGCAGACGATAAATGTAACCGTTTCAGACAGAAGAGCGGCCAATGTGACGATCTGGCTTTAAGTCGATTCCATAACAAATTACGAAAACGGACGGATTTCTAAGGTTTTTACTACATATGAACACTTTTCACATTCTCCCGTGCAACGCGGCAGCTAGTCCTCCTTTCATGCAAAATCTTAAGTTTCTAGCTCATGTCCAAGGCACCAAAGAAGGGTAAAAAGTCAATAATCCATAACTAAAACTTGAATTGTACTACTTCTTACTGGCTATTACATTAACTTAGAAGCTGCATCTGTGTTCTGCTATGGTGCTTTTAGAGTCTCAGCATACCGCAGCACGCGACATAGCTTAGCAGACGATAAGTACAACCGTTTCAGAGAGAATAGCGGCCAATGTGACGATCTGGCTTCAAGTCGATTCGATAACAAATGACGAAAACGGACGGTTTTCTAAGGTTTTTACTACATATGAACACTTTTCACATTCTCCCGTGCAACGCGGCTGCTAGTCCTCCTTTCATGCAAAATCTTAAGTTCCTTGCTCATGTCCAAGGCACCAAAGAAGGGTAACAAGTCAATAATCCATAACTAAAACTTGAATTGTACTACTTCTTACTGGCTATTACATCAACTTAGAAGCTTCATCTGTGTTCTACTATGGTGCTTTTAGTGTCTCCGCATACCGCAGCACACGACATACCTTTGCAGACGATAAATGTAACCGTTTCAGACACAAGAGCGGCCAATGTGACGATCTGGCTTGAAGTCGATTCGATAACAAATTACGAAAACGGACGGATTTCTACGGTTTTTACTACATATGAACACTTATCACATTCTCCCGTGAACGCGGCTGCTAGTCCACCTTTCATGCAAAATCTTAAGTTTCTAGCTCATGTCCAAGGCACCAAAGAAGGGTAAAAAGTCAAAAATCCATAACGAAAACTTGAAATGTACTACTTCTTACTGGCTATTACATTAACTTAGAAGCTGCATCTGTGTTCTACTATGGTGCTTTTAGTGTCTCCGCATACCGCAGCACGCGACATAGCTTTGCAGACGATCAGTACAACCGTTTCAGAGACAAGAGCGGCCAATGAGACGATCTGCCTTTAAGTCGATTCGATAACAAATGACGAACACGGACGGATTACTCAGGTTTTTACTACAAATGAACACTTTTCACATTCTCCCGTGCAATGCGGCTGCTAGTCCTCCTTTCATGCAAAATGTTAAGTTCCTAGCTCATGTCCAAGGCACCAAAGAAGGATAAAAAGTCAATAATCCATAACTAAAACTTGAATTGTACTACTTCTTACTGGCTATTACATTAACTTAGAAGCTTCATCTGTGTTCTACTATGGTGCTTTTAGAGTCTCCGCATACCGCAGCACGCGACATAGCTTGGCAGACGATAAGTACAACTGTTTCAGAGAGAAGAGCGGCCAATGTGACGATCTGGCTTTAAGTCGAATCGATAACAAATTACGAAAACGGACGGATTTCTCAGGTTTTTACTACATATGAACACTTTTCACATTCTCCCGTTCAATGCGGCTGCTAGTCCTCCTTTCATGCAAAATCTTAAGTTCCTAGCTCATGTGCAAGGCACCAAAAAAGGGTAGAAAGTAAATAATCCATAACTAAAACTTGAATTGTACTACTTCTTACTGGCTATTACATCAACGTAGAAGCTTCATCTGTGTTCTACTATGGTGCTTTTAGTGTCTCCGGATACCGCAGCACGCGACATAGCTTTGCAGACGATAAGTGCAACCGTTTCAGAGAGAAGAGCGGCCAATGTGACGATCTGGCTTTAAGTCGATTCGATAACAAATGACGAAAATGGACGGATTTTTCAGGTTTTTACTACATATGAAAACTTTTCACATTCTCCCGTGCAACGCGGCTGCTAGTCCTCCTTTCGTGCAAAATCTTAAGTTTCTAGCTCATGTCCAAAGCACCGACGAAGGGTAAAAAGTAAATAATCCATAAGTAATACTTGAATTGTACTACATCTTACTGGCTATTACATCAACATAGAAGCTTTATCTGTCTTCTACTATGGTGCTTTTAGTGTCTCCGCATACCGCAGCACGCGACATAGCTTGGCAGACGATAAGTACAACCGTTTCAGAGAGAAAAGCGGCCAATGTGACGATCTGGCTTTAAGTCGATTCGATAACAAATGACGAACACGGACGGATTTCTCAGGTTTTTACTAGATATGAACACTTTTCACATTCTCCCGTTCAATGCGGCTGCTAGTCCTCCTTTCATGCAAAATCTTAAGTTAGTAGCTCATGTGCAAGGCACCAAAGATGGGTAAAAAGTCAATAATCGATACCTAAAACTTGAATTGTACTACTTCTTACTGGCTATTGCATCAACTTAGAAGCTTCATCTGTGTTCTACTATGGTGCTTGTAGTGTCACCGCATACCGCAGCACGCGACATAGCTTTGCAGACGATAAATGTAACCGTTTCAGACAGAAGAGCGGCCAATGTGACGATCTGGCTTTAAGTCGATTCCATAACAAATTACGAAAACGGACGGATTTCTAAGGTTTTTACTACATATGAACACTTTTCACATTCTCCCGTGCAACGCGGCTGCTAGTCCTCCTATCATCCAAAATCTTAAGATTCTAGCTCATTTCCAAGGCACGAAAGAAGGGTAAAAAGGCAATAATCCATAACTAAAACTTGAATTGTACTACTTCTTACTGGCTATTACATTAACTTAGAAGCTGCATCTGTGTCCTACTATAGTGCTTTTAGAGTCTCAGCATACCGCAGAACGCGACATAGCTTAGCAGACGATAAGTACAACCGTTTCAGAGAGAAGAGCGGCCAATGTGACGATCTGGCTTCAAGTCGATTCGATAACAAATGACGAAAACGGACGGTTTTCTAAGGTTTTTACTACATATGAACACTTTTCACATTCTCCCGTGCAACGCGGCTGCTAGTCCTCCTTTCATGCAAAATCTTAAGTTCCTTGCTCATGTCCAAGGCACCAAAGAAGGGTAAAAAGTCAATAATCCATAACTAAAACTTGAATTGTACTACTTCTTACTGGCTATTACATCAACTTAGAATTTTCATCTGTGTTCTACTATGGTGCTTTTAGTGTCTCCGCATACCGCAGCACGCGACATACCTTTGCAGACGATAAATGTAACCGTTTCAGACAGAAGAGCGGCCAATGTGACGATCTGGCTTGAAGTCGATTCGATAACAAATTACGAAAACGGACGGATTTCTACGGTTTTTACTACATATGAACACTTTTCACATTCTCCCGTTCAATGTGGCTGCTAGTCCTCCTTTCATGCAAAATCTTAAGTTTCTAGCTCATGTCCAAGGCACCAAAGAAGGGTAAAAAGTCAATAATCCATAACTAAAACTTGAATTGTACTACTTCTTACTGGCTATTACATTAACTTAGAAGCTGCATCAGTGTTCTACTATGGTGCTTTTAGAGTCTCAGCATACCGCAGCACACGACATAGCTTAGCAGACGATAAGTACAACCGTTTCAGAGAGAAGAGCGGAAAATGTGACGATCTGGCTTCAAGTCGATTCGATAACAAATGACGAAAACGGACGGTTTTCTAAGGTTTTTACTACATATGAACACTTTTCACATTCTCCCGTGCAACGCGGCTGCTAGTCCTCCTTTCATGCAAAATCTTAAGTTCCTTGCTCATGTCCAAGGCACCAAGGAAGGGTAAAAAGTCAATAATCCATAACTAAAACTTGAATTACTACTTCTTACTGGCTATTACATCAACTTAGAATTTTCATCTGTGTTCTACTATGGTGCTTTTAGTGTCTCCGCATACCGCAGCACGCGACATAGCTTGGCAGACGATAAGTACAACCGTTTCAGAGAGAAAAGCGGCCAATGTGACGATCTGGCTTTAAGTCGATTCGATAACAAATGACGAACACGGACGGATTTCTCAGGTTTTTACTAGATATGAACACTTTTCACATTCTCCCGTTCAATGCGGCTGCTAGTCCTCCTTTCATGCAAAATCTTAAGTTAGTAGCTCATGTGCAAGGCACCAAAGATGGGTAAAAAGTCAATAATCGATACCTAAAACTTGAATTGTACTACTTCTTACTGGCTATTGCATCAACTTAGAAGCTTCATCTGTGTTCTACTATGGTGCTTGTAGTGTCACCGCATACCGCAGCACGCGACATAGCTTTGCAGACGATAAATGTAACCGTTTCAGACAGAAGAGCGGCCAATGTGACGATCTGGCTTTAAGTCGATTCGATAACAAATGACGAAAACGGACGGTTTTCTAAGGTTTTTACTACATATGAACACTTTTCACATTCTCCCGTGCAACGCGGCTGCTAGTCCTCCTTTCATGCAAAATCTTAAGTTCCTTGCTCATGTCCAAGGCACCAAAGAAGGGTAAAAAGTCAATAATCCATAACTAAAACTTGAATTGTACTACTTCTTACTGGCTATTACATCAACTTAGAATTTTCATCTGTGTTCTACTATGGTGCTTTTAGTGTCTCCGCATACCGCAGCACGCGACATACCTTTGCAGACGATAAATGTAACCGTTTCAGACAGAAGAGCGGCCAATGTGACGATCTGGCTTGAAGTCGATTCGATAACAAATTACGAAAACGGACGGATTTCTACGGTTTTTACTACATTTGAACACTTTTCACATTCTCCCGCGCAACGCGGCAGCTAGTCCACCTTTCATGCAAAATCTTAAGTTTCTAGCTCATGTCCAAGGCACCAAAGAAGGGTAAAAAGTCAATAATCCATAACGAAAACTTGAATTGTACTACTTCTTACTGGCTATTACATTAACTTAGAAGCTGCATCTGTGTTCTACTATGGTGCTTTTAGAGTCTCCGCGTACCGCAGCCCGCGACATAGCTTGGCAGACGATAAGTACAACCGTTTCAGAGAGAAGAGCGGCCAATGTGACGATCTGGCTTTAAGTCGATTCGATAACAAATGACGAAAACGGACGGATTTCTAAGGTTTTTACTACATATGAACACTTTTCAAATTCTCACGTGCAACGCGGCTGCTAGTCCTCCTTTCATGCAAAATCTTAAGTTCCTAGCTCATGTCCAAGGCACCAAAGAAGGATAAAAAGTCAATAATCCATAACTAAAACTTGAATTGTACTACTTCTTACTGGCTATTACATTAACTTAGAAGCTGCATCTGTGCTCTACTATGGTGCTTTTAGAGTCTCCGCATACCGCAGCACGCGACATAGCTTGGCAGACGATAAGTACAACTGTTTCAGGGAGAAGAGCGGCCAATGTGACGATCTGGCTTTAAGTCGATTCGATAACAAATTACGAAAACGGACGGATTTCTCAGGTTTTTACTACATATGAACACTTATCACATTCTCCCGTTCAATGCGGCTGCTAGTCCTCCTTTCATGCAAAATCTTAAGTTCCTAGCTCATGTGCAAGGCACCAAAGATGGGTAAAAAGTCAATAATCGATACCTAAAACTTGAATTGTACTACGTCTTACTGGCTATTACATCAACTTAGAAGCTTCATCTGTGTTCTACTATGGTGCTTTTAGTGTCTTCGCATACCGCAGCACGCGACACAGCTTTGCAGACGATAAGTACAACCATTTTAGAGAGAAGAGCGGCCAATGTGACGATTTGGCTTTAAGTCGATTCGATAACAAATGACAAAGACGGACGGATTTCTCAGGTTTTTACTACATATGAACACTTTTCACATTCTCACGTGCAACGCGGCTGCTAGTCATCCTTTCATGAAAAATCTTAAGTTCCTAGCTCATGTTCAAGGCATTAAAGAAGGGTAGAAAGTAAATAATCCATAACTAAAACTTGAATTGTACTACTTCTTACTGGCTATTACATCAACGTAGATGCTTCATCTGTGTTCTACTATGGTGCTTTTAGTGTCTCCGCATACCGCAGCACGCGACATAGCTGTGCAGACGATAAATGCAACCGTTTCAGAGAGAAGAGCGGCCAATGTGACGCTCTGGCTTTAAGTCGATTCGATAACAAATGACGAAAATGGACGGATTTTTCAGGTTTTTACTACATATGAAAACTTTTCACATTCTCCCGTGCAACGCGGCTGCTAGTCCTCCTTTCGTGCAAAATCTTAAGTTCCTAGCTCATGTCCAAGGCACCGAAGAAGGGTAAAAAGTAAATAATCCATAAGTAATACTTGAATTGTACTACATCTTACTGGCTATTACATCAACATAGAAGCTTTATCTGTCTTCTACTATGGTGCTTTTAGTCTCTCCGCATACCGCAGCACGCGACATAGCTTGGCAGACGATAAGTACAACCGTTTCAGAGAGAAGAGCGGCCAATGTGACGATCTGGCTTTAAGTCGATTCGATAACAAATGACGAAAACTGACGGATTTCTAAGGTTTTTACTACATATGAACACTTTTCACATACTCCCGCGCAACGCGGCTGCTAGTCCTCCTTTCATGCAAAATCTTAAGTTTCTAGCTCATGTCCAAGGCACGAAAGAAGGGTAAAAAGTCAATAATCCATAATGAAAACTTGAATTGTACTACTTCTTACTGGCTATTACATTAACTTAGAAGCTGCATCTGTGTTCTACTATGGTGCTTTTAGAGTCTCCACGTACCGCAGCCCGCGACATAGCTTGGCAGACGATAAGTACAACCGTTTCAGAGAGAAGAGCGGCCAATGTGACGATCTGGCTTTACGTCGATTCGATAACAAATGACGAAAACGGACGGATTCCTCAGGTTTTTACTACATATGAACACTTTTCAAATTCTCCCGTTCAATGTGGCTGCTAGTCCTCCTTTCATGCAAAATCTTAAGTTCCTAGCTCATGTCCAAGGCACCAAAGAAGGGTAAAAAGTAAATAATCCATAACTTAAACTTGAATTGTACTACTTCTTACTGGCTATTACATCAACTTAGAAGCTTTATCTGTGTTCAACTATGGTGCTTTTAATGTCTCCGCATACCGCAGCACGCGACATAGCTTTGCAGACGATCAGTACAACCGTTTCAGAGAGAAGAGCGGCCAATGTGACGATCTGCCTTTAAGTCGATTCGATAACAAATGACGAACACGGACGGATTACTCAGGTTTTTACTACAAATGAACACTTTTCACATTCTCCCGTGCAATGCGGCTGCTAGTCCTTTTTTCATGCAAAATGTTAAGTTCCTAGCTCATGTCCAAGGCACCAAAGAAGGATAAAAAGTCAATAATCCATAACTAAAACTTGAATTGTACTACTTGTTACTGGTTATTACATTAACTTAGACGCTGCATCTGTGTTCTACTATGGTGCTTTTAGAGTCACCGCATACCGCAGCACGTGACATAGCTTGGCAGACGATAAGTACAACTGTTTCAGAGAGAAGAGCGGCCAATGTGACGATCTGGCTTTAAGTCGATTCGATAACAAATTACGAAAACGGACGGATTTCTCAGGTTTTTACTACATATGAACACTTATCACATTCTCCCGTTCAATGTGGCTGCTAGTCCTCCTTTCATGCAAAATCTTAAGTTCCTAGCTCATGTGCAAGGCACCAAAGATGGGTAAAAAGTCAATAATCGATACCTAAAACTTGAATTGTACTACTTCTTACTGGCTATTACATCAACTTAGAAGCTTCATCTGTGTTCTACTATGGTGCTTTTAGAGTGTCCGCTTACCGCAGCACGCGACATAGCTTGGCAGACGATAAGTACAACCGTTTCAGAGAGAAGAGCGGCCAATTTGACGATCTGGCTTTAAGTCGACTCGATAACAAATGACGAAAACTGACGGTTTTCTACGGTTTTTACTACATATGAACACTTTTCACATTCTCCCGTGCAACGCGGCTGCTAGTCCTCCTTTCATGCAAAGTATTAAGTTCGTAGCTCATGTCCAAGGCACCAAAGAAGGGTAAAAAGACAATAATCGGTACCTAAAACGTGAATTGTACTACTTCTTACTGGCTATTGCATCAACTTAGAAGCTTCATCTGTGTTCTACTATGGTGCTTGTAGTGTCACCGCATACCGCAGCACGCGACATAGCTTTGCAGACGATAAATGTAACCGTTTCAGACAGAAGAGCGGCCAATGTGACGATCTGGCTTGAAGTCGATTCGATAACAAATTACGAAAACGGACGGATTTCTACGGTTTTTACTACATATGAACACTTATCACATTCTCCCGTGCAACGCGGCTGCTAGTCCACCTTTCATGCAAAATCTTAAGTTCCTAGCTCATGTCCAAGGCACCAAAGAAGGGTAAAAAGTAAATAATCCCTAACTTAAACTTGAATTGTACTACTTCTTACTGGCTATTACATCAACTTAGAAGCTTTATCTGTGTTCTACTATGGTGCTTTTAGTGTCTCCGCATACCGCAGCACGCGACATAGCTTTGCAGACGATCAGTACAACCGTTTCAGAGAGAAGAGCGGCCAATGAGACGATCTGCCTTTAAGTCGATTCGATAACAAATGACGAACACGGACGGATTACTCAGGTTTTTACTACAAATGAACACTTTTCACATTCTCCCGTGCAATGCGGCTGCTAGTCCTCCTTTCATGCAAAATGTTAAGTTCCTAGCTCATGTTCAAGGCACCAAAAAAGGGTAGAAAGTAAATAATCCATAACTAAAACTTGAATTGTACTACTTCTTACTGGCTATTACATCAACGTAGAAGCTTCATCTGTGTTCTACTATGGTGCTTTTAGAGTCTCCGGATACCGCAGCACGCGACATAGCTTTGCAGACGATAAGTGCAACCGTTTCAGAGAGAAGAGCGGCCAATGTGACGATCTGGCTTTAAGTCGATTCGATAACAAATGACGAAAATGGACGGATTTTTCAGGTTTTTACTACATATGAAAACTTTTCACATTCTCCCGTGCAACGCGGCTGCTAGTCCTCCTTTCGTGCAAAATCTTAAGTTTCTAGATCATGTCCAAGGCACCGACGAAGGGTAAAAAGTAAATAATCCATAAGTAATACTTGAATTGTACTACATCTTACTGGCTATTACATCAACATAGAAGCTTTATCTGTCTTCTACTATGGTGCTTTTAGTGTCTCCGCATACCGCAGCACGCGACATAGCTTGGCAGACGATAAGTACAACCGTTTCAGAGAGAAGAGCGGCCAATGTGACGATCTGGCTTTAAGTCGATTCGATAACAAATGACGAACACGGACGGATTTCTCAGGTTTTTACTAGATATGAACACTTTTCACAATCTCCCGTTCAATGCGGCTGCTAGTCCTCCTTTCATGCAAAATCTTAAGTTAGTAGCTCATGTGCAAGGCACCAAAGATGGGTAAAAAGTCAATAATCGATACCTAAAACTTGAATTGTACTACTTCTTACTGGCTATTGCATCAACTTAGAAGCTTCATCTGTGTTCTACTATGGTGCTTGTAGTGTCACCGCATACCGCAGCACGCGACATAGCTTTGCAGACGATAAATATAACCGTTTCAGACAGAAGAGCGGCCAATGTGACGATCTGGCTTTAAGTCGATTCCATAACAAATTACGAAAACGGACGGATTTCTAAGGTTTTTACTACATATGAACACTTTTCACATTCTCCCGTGCAACGCGGCTGCTAGTCCTCCTATCATCCAAAATCTTAAGATTCTAGCTCATTTCCAAGGCACGAAAGAAGGGTAAACAGTCAATAATCCATAACTAAAACTTGAATTGTACTACTTCTTACTGGCTATTACATTAACTTAGAAGCTGCATCTGTGTTCTACTATGGTGCTTTTAGAGTCTCAGCATACCGCAGCACGCGACATAGCTTAGCAGACGATAAGTACAACCGTTTCAGAGAGAAGAGCGGCCAATGTGACGATCTGGCTTCAAGTCGATTCGATTATAAATGACGAAAACGGACGGTTTTCTAAGGTTTTTACTACATATGAACACTTTTCACATTCTCCCGTGCAACGCGGCTGCTAGTCCTCCTTTCATGCAAAATCTTAAGTTCCTTGCTCATGTCCAAGGCACCAAAGAAGGGTAAAAAGTCAATAATCCATAACTAAAACTTGAATTGTACTACTTCTTACTGGCTATTACATTAACTTAGAAGCTGCATCTGTGTTCTACTATGGTGCTTTTAGAGTCTCAGCATACCGCAGCACACGACATAGCTTAGCAGACGATAAGTACAACCGTTTCAGAGAGAAGAGCGGCCAATGTGACGATCTGGCTTCAAGTCGATTCGATAACAAATGACGAAAACGGACGGTTTTCTAAGGTTTTTACTACATATGAACACTTTTCACATTCTCCCGTGCAACGCGGCTGCTAGTCCTCCTTTCATGCAAAATCTTAAGTTCCTTGCTCATGTCCAAGGCACCAAAGAAGGGTAAAAAGTCAATAATCCATAACTAAAACTTGAATTACTACTTCTTACTGGCTATTACATCAACTTAGAATTTTCATCTGTGTTCTACTATGGTGCTTTTAGTGTCTCCGCATACCGCAGCACACGACATACCTTTGCAGACGATAAATGTAACCGTTTCAGACAGAAGAGCGGCCAATGTGACGATCTGGCTTGAAGTCGATTCGATAACAAATTACGAAAACGGACGGATTTCTACGGTTTTTACTACATATGAACACTTTTCACATTCTCCCGCGCAACGCGGCTGCTAGTCCACCTTTCATGCAAAATCTTAAGTTTCTAGCTCATGTCCAAGGCACCAAAGAAGGGTAAAAAGTCAATAATCCATAACGAAAACTTGAATTGTACTACTTCTTACTGGCTATTACATTAACTTAGAAGCTGCATCTGTGTTCTACTATGGTGCTTTTAGAGTCTCCGCATACCGCAGCCCGCGACATAGCTTGGCAGACGATAAGTACAACCGTTTCAGAGAGAAGAGCGGCCAATGTGACGATCTGGCTTTAAGTCGATTCGATAACAAATGACGAAAACGGACGGTTTTCTAAGGTTTTTACTACATATGAACACTTTTCACATTCTCCCGTGCAACGCGGCTGCTAGTCCTCCTTTCATGCAAAATCTTAAGTTCCTTGCTCATGTCCAAGGCACCAAAGAAGGGTAAAAAGTCAATAATCCATAACTAAAACTTGAATTGTACTACTTCTTACTGGCTATTACATCAACTTAGAATTTTCATCTGTGTTCTACTATGGTGCTTTTAGTGTCTCCGCATACCGCAGCACGCGACATACCTTTGCAGACGATAAATGTAACCGTTTCAGACAGAAGAGCGGCCAATGTGACGATCTGGCTTGAAGTCGATTCGATAACAAATTACGAAAACGGACGGATTTCTACGGTTGTTACTACATTTGAACACTTTTCACATTCTCCCGCGCAACGCGGCTGCTAGTCCACCTTTCATGCAAAATCTTAAGTTTCTAGCTCATGTCCAAGGCACCAAAGAAGGGTAAAAAGTCAATAATCCATAACGAAAACTTGAATTGTACTACTTCTTACTGGCTATTACATTAACTTAGAAGCTGCATCTGTGTTCTACTATGGTGCTTTTAGAGTCTCCGCGTACCGCAGCCCGCGACATAGCTTGGCAGACGATAAGTACAACCGTTTCAGAGAGAAGAGCGGCCAATGTGACGATCTGGCTTTAAGTCGATTCGATAACAAATGACGAAAACGGACGGATTTCTAAGGTTTTTACTACATATGAACACTTTTCAAATTCTCACGTGCAACGCGGCTGCTAGTCCTCTTTTCATGCAAAATCTTAAGTTCCTAGCTCATGTCCAAGGCACCAAAGAAGGGTAAAAAGTAAATAATCCATAACTTAAAGATGAATTGCACTACTTCTTACTGGCTTTTACATCAACTTAGAAGCTTTATCTGTGTTCTACTATGGTGCTTTTAGTGTCTCCGCATACCGCAGCACGCGACATAGCTTTGCAGACGATCAGTACAACCGTTTCAGAGAGAAGAGCGGCCAATGTGACGATCTGCCTTTAAGTCGATTCGATAACAAATGACGAACACGGACGGATTACTCAGGTTTTTACTACAAATGAACACTTTTCACATTCTCCCGTGCAATGCGGCTGCTGGTCCTCCTTTCATGCAAAATGTTAAGTTCGTAGCTCATGTCCAAGGCACCAAAGAAGGATAAAAAGTCAATAATCCATAACTAAAACTTGAATTGTACTACTTCTTACTGGCTATTACATTAACTTAGAAGCTGCATCTGTGTTCTACTATGGTGCTTTTAGAGTCTCCGCATACCGCAGCACGCGACATAGCTTGGCAGACGATAAGTACAACTGTTTCAGGGAGAAGAGCGGCCAATGTGACGATCTGGCTTTAAGTCGATTCGATAACAAATTACGAAAACGGACGGATTTCTCAGGTTTTTACTACATATGAACACTTATCACATTCTCCCGTTCAATGCGGCTGCTAGTCCTCCTTTCATGCAAAATCTTAAGTTCCTAGCTCATGTGCAAGGCACCAAAGATGGGTAAAAAGTCAATAATCGATACCTAAAACTTGAATTGTACTACGTCTTACTGGCTATTACATCAACTTAGAAGCTTCATCTGTGTTCTACTATGGTGCTTTTAGTGTCTTCGCATACCGCAGCACGCGACACAGCTTTGCAGACGATAAGTACAACCATTTTAGAGAGAAGAGCGGCCAATGTGACGATTTGGCTTTAAGTCGATTCGATAACAAATGACAAAGACGGACGGATTTCTCAGGTTTTTACTACATATGAACACTTTTCACATTCTCACGTGCAACGCGGCTGCTAGTCATCCTTTCATGAAAAATCTTAAGTTCCTAGCTCATGTTCAAGGCATTAAAGAAGGGTAGAAAGGAAATAATCCATAACTAAATCTTGAATTGTACTACTTCTTACTGGCTATTACATCAACGTAGATGCTTCATCTGTGTTCTACTATGGTGCTTTTAGTGTCTCCGCATACCGCAGCACGCGACATAGCTGTGCAGACGATAAGTGCAACCGTTTCAGAGAGAAGAGCGGCCAATGTGACGCTCTGGCTTTAAGTCGATTCGATAACAAATTACGAAAATGGACGGATTTTTCAGGTTTTTACTACATATGAAAACCTTTCACATTCTCCCGTGCAACGCGGCTGCTGGTCCTCCTTTCGTGCAAAATCTTAAGTTCCTAGCTCATGTCCAAATCACCGAAGAAGGGTAAAAAGTAAATAATCCATAAGTAATACTTGAATTGTACTACATCTTACTGGCTATTACATCAACATAGAAGCTTTATCTGTCTTCTACTATGGTGCTTTTAGTCTCTCCGCATACCTCAGCACGCGACATAGCTTGGCAGACGATAAGTACAACCGTTTCAGAGAGAAGAGCGGCCAATGTGACGATCTGGCTTTAAGTCGATTCGATAAAAAATGACGAAAACTGACGGATTTCTAAGGTTTTTACTACATATGAACACTTTTCACATACTCCCGCGCAACGCGGCTGCTAGTCCTCCTTTCGTGCAAAATCTTAAGTTCCTAGCTCATGTCCAAGGCACCGAAGAAGGGTAAAAAGTAAATAATCCATAAGTAATACTTGAATTGTACTACATCTTACTGGCTATTACATCAACATAGAAGCTTTATCTGTCTTCTACTATGGTGCTTTTAGTCTCTCCGCATACCGCAGCACGCGACATAGCTTGGCAGACGATAAGTACAACCGTTTCAGAGAGAAGAGCGGCCAATGTGACGATCTGGCTTTAAGTCGATTCGATAACAAATGACGAAAACTGACGGATTTCTAAGGTTTTTACTACATATGAACACTTTTCACATACTCCCGCGCAACGCGGCTGCTAGTCCTCCTTTCATGCAAAATCTTAAGATTCTAGCTCATGTCCAAGGCACGAAAGAAGGGTAAAAAGTCAATAATCCATAATGAAAACTTGAATTGTACTACTTCTTACTGGCTATTACATTAACTTAGAAGCTGCATCTGTGTTCTACTATGGTGCTTTTAGAGTCTCCACGTACCGCAGCCCGCGACATAGCTTGGCAGACGATAAGTACAACCGTTTCAGAGAGAAGAGCGGCCAATGTGACGATCTGGCTTTACGTCGATTCGATAACAAATGACGAAAACGGACGGATTTCTCAGGTTTTTACTACATATGAACACTTTTCAAATTCTCCCGTTCAATGTGGCTGGTAGTCCTCCTTTCATGCAAAATGTTAAGTTCCTAGCTCATGTCCAAGGCACCAAAGAGGGGTAAAAAGTCAATAATCCATAACTAAAACTTGAATTGTACTACTTCTTACTGGCTATTACATCAACTTAGAAGCTTCATCTGTGTTCTACTATGGTGCTTTTAGTGTACCCGTACACCGCAGCACGCCAAATAGCTTTGCAGACGATAAGTACAACCGTTTCAGAGAGAAGAGCGGCGAAAGTGACAATCTGGCTTTAAGTCAACTCGATAACAAATGACGAACACGGACGGATTTCTCAGGATTTTACTACATATGAACACTTTTCACATTCCCTCGTGCAACGCGGCTGCTAGTCCTCCTTTCATGCAAAATCTTAAGTTCCTAGCTCATGTCCAAGGCACCAAAGAAGGGTAAAAAGTAAATAATCCATAACTTAAACTTGAATTGTACTACTTCTTACTGGCTATTACATCAACTTAGAAGCTTCATCTGTGTTCTACTATGGTGCTTTTAGTGTCTTCGTATACCGCAGCACGCGACACAGCTTTGCAGACGATAAGTACAACCATTTTAGAGAGAAGAGCGGCCAATGTGACGATTTGGCTTTAAGTCGGTTCGATAACAAATGACAAAGACGGACAGATTTCTCAGGTTTTTACTACATATGAAAACTTTTCACATTCTCCCGTGCAACGCGGCTGCTAGTCCTCCTTTCGTGCAAAATCTTAAGTTCCTAGCTCATGTCCAAGGCACCGAAGAAGGGTAAAAAGTAAATAATCCATAAGTAATACTTGAATTGTACTACATCTTACTGGCCATTACATCAACATAGAAGCTTTATCTGTCTTCTACTATGGTGCTTTTAGTCTCTCCGCATACCGCAGCACGCAACATAGCTTGGCAGACGATAAGTACAACCGTTTCAGAGAGAAGAGCAGCCAATGTGACGATCTGGCTTTACGTCGATTCGATAACAAATGACGAAAACTGACGGATTTCTAAGGTTTTTACTACATATGAACACTTTTCACATACTCCCGCGCAACGCGGCTGCTAGTCCTCCTTTCATGCAAAATCTTAAGTTTCTAGCTCATGTCCAAGGCACGAAAGAAGGGTAAAAAGTCAATAATCCATAATGAAAACTTGAATTGTACTACTTCTTACTGGTTATTACATTAACTTAGAAGCTGCATCTGTGTTCTACTATGGTGCTTTTAGAGTCTCCGCTTACCGCAGCACGCGACATAGCTTGGCAGACGATAAGTACAACCGTTTCAGAGAGAAGAGCGGCCAATTTGACGATCTGGCTTTAAGTCGACTCGATAACAAATGACGAAAACTGACGGTTTTCTACGGTTTTTACTACATATGAACACTTTTCACATTCTCCCGTGCAACGCGGCTGCTAGTCCTCCTTTCATGCAAAATCTTAAGTTCCTAGCTCATGTGCAAGGCACCAAAGATGGGTAAAAAGTCAATAATCGACACCTAAAACTTGAATTATACTACATCTTACTGGCTATTACATCAACTTAGAAGCTTCATCTGTGTTCTACTATGGTGCTTTTAGTGTCTCCGCATACCGCAGCACGCGACATAGCTTTGCAGACGATAAATGTAACCGTTTCAGACAGAAGAGCGGCCAATGTGACGATCTGGCTTTAAGTCGATTCGATAACAAATTACGAAAACGGACGGATTTCTAAGGTTTTTACTACATATGAACACTTTTCACATTCTCCCGTGCAACGCGGCTGCTAGTCCTCCTTTCATGCAAAATCTTAAGTTTATAGCTCATGTCCAAGGCACGAAAGAAGGGTAAAAAGTCAATAATCCATAACTAAAATTTAAATTGTACTACTTCTTACTGGCTATTACATCAACTTAGAAGCTTCATCTGTGTTCTACTATGGTGCCTTTAGTGTCTTCGCATACCGCAGCACGCGACATAGCTTTGCAGACGATAAGTACAACCGTTTTAGAGAGAAGAGCGGCCAATGTGACGATTTGGCTTTAAGTCGATTCGATAACAAATGACGAAAACGGACTTATTTCTCAGGATTTTACGACTTATGAACACTTTTCACATTCTCCGTGCAACGCGGCTGCTAGTCCTCCTTTCATGCAAAGTATTAAGTTCGTAGCTCATGTCCAAGGCACCAAAGAAGGGTAAAAAGTCAATAATCCATAATTAAAACTTGAATTGTACTACTTCTTACTGGCTATTACAATATCTTAGAAGCTGCATCTGTGTTCTACTATGGTGCTTTTAGAGTCTCCGCATACCGCAGCACGCGACGCAGCTTGGCAGACGATAAGTACACTCGTTTCAGAGAGAAGAGCGGCCAATGTGACGATCTGGCTTTAAGTCGATTCGATAACAAATGACGAAAACGGACAGTTTTCTAAGGTTTTTACTACATATGAACACTTTTCACATTCTCCCGCGCAACGCTGCTGCTATTCCTCCTTTCATGCAAAATCTTAAGTTCCTAGCTCATGTCAAAGGCACGAATGAAGGGTAAAAAGTAAATAATCCATAACTAAAACTTGAATTGTACTACTTCTTACTGGCTATTACATCAACTTAGAAGCTTTATCTGTGTTCTACTATGGTGCTTTTAGTGTCTCCGCATACCGCAGCACGCGACATAGCTTTGCAGACGATCAGTACAACCGTTTCAGAGAGAAGAGCGGCCAATGTGACGATCTGGCTTTAAGTCGATTCGATAACAAATGACGAACACGGACGGATTACTCAGGTTTTTACTACATATGAACACTTTTCACATTCTCCCGTGCAATGCGGCAGCTAGTCCTCCTTTCATGCAAAGTCTTAAGTTTCTAGCTCGTGTCCAAAGCACCAAAGAAGGGAAAAAAGTCAATAATCCATAACTAAAACTTGAATTGTACTACATCTTACTGGCTATTACATCAACGTAGAAGCTTCATCTGTGTTCTACTATGGAGCTTTTAGTGACTCCGCATACCGCAACACGTGACATAGCTTTGCAGACGATAAATGTAACCGTTTCAGACAGAAGAGCGGAAAATGTGACGCTCTGGCTTTAAGTCGATTCGATAACAAATTACGAAAACGGACAGATTTCTCAGGTTTTTACTACATATGAACACTTTTCACATTCATTCGTGCAACGCGGCTGCTAGTCCTCCTTTCATGAAAAATCTTAAGTTCCTAGCTCATGTCCAAGGCACCAAAGAAGGGTAAAAAGTAAATAATCCATAACTAAAACTTGAATTGTACTACTTCTTACTGGCTATTACATCAACTTAGAAGCTTCATCTGTGTTCTACTATGGTGCTTTTAGTGTCTCCGCATACCGCAGCACGCGACATAGCTTTGCAGACGATAAGTGCAACCGTTTCAGAGAGAAGAGCGGCCAATGTGACGATCTGGCTTTAAGTCGATTCGATAACAAATTACGAAAACGGACGGATTTCTCAGGTTTTTACTACATATGAACACTTTTCACATTCTCCCGTGCTATGCGGCTGCTAGTCCTCCTTTCATGCAAAATGTTAAGTTCCTAGCTCATGTCCAAGGCACCAAAGAAGGATAAAAAGTCAATAATCCATAACTAAAACTTGAATTGTACTACTTCTTACTGACTATTACATTAACTTAGAAGCTGCATCTGTGTTCTACTATGGTGCTTTTAGAGTCTCCGCATACCGCAGCACGCGACATAGCTTGGCAGACGATAAGTACAACTGTTTCAGAGAGAAGAGCGGCCTATGTGACGATCTGGCTTTAAGTCGATTCGATAACAAATTACGAAAACGGACGGATTTCTCAGGTTTTTACTACATATGAACACTTTTCACACTCTCCCGTTCAATGCGGCTGCTAGTCCTCCTTTCATGCAAAATCTTAAGTTCCTAGCTCATGTGCAAGGCACCAAAGGTGGGTAAAAAGTCAATAATCGATACCTAAAACGTGAATTGTACTACTTCTTACTGGCTATTGCATCAACTTAGAAGCTTCATCTGTGTTCTACTATGGTGCTTGTAGTGTCACCGCATACCGCAGCACGCGACATAGCTTTGCAGACGATAAATGTAACCGTTTCACACAGAAGAGCAGCCAATGTGACGATCTGGCTTTAAGTCGATTCCATAACAAATTACGAAAACGGACGGATTTCTAAGGTTTTTACTACATATGAACACTTTTCACATTCTCCCGTGCAACGCGGCTGCTAGTCCTCCTATCATGCAAAATCTTAAGTTTCTAGCTCATGTCCAAGGCACGAAAGAAGGGTAAAAAGTCAATAATCCATAACTAAAACTTGAATTGTACTACTTCTTACTGGCTATTACATTAACTTAGAAGCTGCATCTGTGTTCTGCTATGGTGCTTTTAGAGTCTCAGCATACCGCAGCACGCGACATAGCTTAGCAGACGATAAGTACAACCGTTTCAGAGAGAAGAGCGGCCAATGTGACGATCTGGCTTCAAGTCGATTCGATAACAAATACGAAAACGGACGGTTTTCTAAGGTTTTTACTACATATGAACACTTTTCACATTCTCCCGTGCAACGCGGCTGCTAGTCCTCCTTTCATGCAAAATCTTAAGTTCCTAGCTCATGTGCAAGGCACCAAAGGTGGGTAAAAAGTCAATAATCCATAACTAAAACTTGAATTGTACTACTTCTTACTGGCTATTACATCAACTTAGAATTTTCCTCTGTGTTCTACTATGGCGCTTTTAGTGTCTCCGCATACCGCAGCACACGACATACCTTTGCAGACGATAAATGTAACCGTTTCAGACAGAAGAGCGGCCAATGTGACGATCTGGCTTGAAGTCGATTCGATAACAAATTACGAAAACGGACGGATTTCTACGGTTTTTACTACATATGAACACTTATCACATTCTCCCGTGCAACGCGGCTGCTAGTCCACCTTTCATGCAAAATCTTAAGTTTCAAGCTCATGTCCAAGGCACCAAAGAAGGGTAAAAAGTCAATAATCCATAACGAAAACTTGAATTGTACTACTTCTTACTGGTTATTACATTTACTTAGAAGCTGCATCTGTGTTCTACTATGGTGCTTTTAGAGTCTCCGCATAACGCAGCCCGCAACATAGCTTGGCAGACGATAAGTACAACCGTTTCAGAGAGAAGAGCGGCCAATGTGACGATTTGGCTTTAAGTCGATTCGATAACAAATGACGAAAACGGACGGATTTCTCAGGTTTTTACTACATATGAACACTTTTCAAATTCTCACGTGCAACGCGGCTGCTATTCCTCCTTTCATGCAAAATCTTAAGTTCCTAGCTCATGTCCAAGGCACCAAAGAAGGGTAAAAAGTAAATAATCCCTAACTTAAACATGAATTGTACTACTTCTTACTGGCTATTACATCAACTTAGAATTTTCATCTGTGTTCTACTATGGTGCTTTTAGTGTCTCCGCATACCGCAGCACGCGACATAGCTTTGCAGACGATCAGTACAACCGTTTCAGAGAGAAGAGCGGCCAATGAGACGATCTGCCTTTAAGTCGATTCGATAACAAATGACGAACACGGACGGATTACTCAGTTTTTTACTACAAATGAACACTTTTCACATTCTCCCGTGCAATGCGGCTGCTAGTCCTCCTTTCATGCAAAATGTTAAGTTCCTAGCTCATGTCCAAGGCACCAAAGAAGGATAAAAAGTCAATAATCCATAACTAAAACTTGAATTGTACAACTTCTTACTGGCTATTACATTAACTTAGAAGCTGCATCTGTGTTCTACTATGGTGCTTTTAGAGTCTCCGCATACCGCAGCACGCGACATAGCTTGGCAGACGATAAGTACAACTGTTTCAGAGAGAAGAGCGGCCAATGTGACGATCTGGCTTTAAGTCGATTCGATAACAAATTACGAAAACGGACGGATTTCTCAGGTTTTTACTACATACGAACACTCTTCACATTCTCCCGTTCAATGCGGCTGCTAGTCCTCCTTTCATGCAAAATCTTTTTCATGCAAAATCTTAAGTTCCTAGCTCATGTGCAAGGCACCAAAGATGGGTAAAAAGTCAATAATCGATACCTAAAACTTGAATTGTACTACTTCTTACTGGCTATTACATCAACTTAGAAGCTTCATCTGTGTTCTACTATGGTGCTTTTAGTGTCTCCGGATACCGCAGCACGCGACATAGCTTTGCAGACGATAAGTGCAACCGTTTCAGAGAGAAGAGCGGCCAATGTAACGATCTGGCTTTAAGTCGATTCGATAACAAATGACGAACATGGACGGATTACTCAGGTTTTTACTACATATGAACACTTTTCACATTCTCCCGTGCAATGCGGCAGCTAGTCCTCCTTTCATGCAAAGTCTTAAGTTTCTAGCTCGTGTCCAAGGCACCAAAGAAGGGTAAAAAGTCAATAATCCATAACTAAAACTTGAATTGTACTACATCTTACTGGCTATTACATCAACTTAGAAGCTTCATCTGTGTTCTACTATGGTGATTTTAGTGTCTCCGCATACCGCAACACGTGACATAGCTTTGCAGACGATAAATGTAACCGTTTCAGACAGAAGAGCGGCCAATGTGACGATCTGGCTTTAAGTCGATTCGATAACAAATTACGAAAACGGACAGATTTCTCAGGTTTTTACTACATATGAACACTTTTCACATTCATTCGTGCAACGCGGCTGCTAGTCCTCCTTTCATGAAAAATCTTAAGTTCCTAGCTCATGTCCAACGCACCAAAGAAGGGTAAAAAGTAAATAATCCATAACTAAAACTTGAATTGTACTACTTCTTACTGGCTATTACATCAACTTAGAAGCTTCATCTGTGTTCTACTATGGTGCTTTTAGTGTCTCCGCATACCGCAGCACGCGACATAGCTTTGCAGACGATAAGTGCAACCGTTTCAGAGAGAAGAGCGGCCAATGTGACGATCTGGCTTTAAGTCGATTCGATAACAAATTACGAAAACGGACGGATTTCTCAGGTTTTTACTACATATGAACACTTTTCACATTCTCCCGTGCAATGCGGCTGCTAGTCCTCCTTTCATGCAAAATGTTAAGTTCCTAGCTCATGTCCAAGGCACCAAAGAAGGATAAAAAGTCAATAATCCATAACTAAAACTTGAATTGTACTACTTCTTACTGGCTATTACATTAACTTAGAAGCTGCATCTGTGTTCTACTATGGTGCTTTTAGAGTCTCCGCATACCGCAGCACGCGACATAGCTTGGCAGACGATAAGTACAACTGTTTCAGAGAGAAGAGCGGCCAATGTGACGATCTGGCTTTAAGTCGATTCGATAAAAAATTACGAAAACGGACGGATTTCTCAGGTTTTTACTACATATGAACACTTTTCACACTCTCCCGTTCAATGCGGCTGCTAGTCCTCCTTTCATGCAAAATCTTAAGTTCCTAGCTCATGTGCAAGGCACCAAAGGTGGGTAAAAAGTCAATAATCGATACCTAAAACGTGAATTGTATTATTTCTTACTGGCTATTGCATCAACTTAGAAGCTTCATCTGTGTTCTACTATGGTGCTTTTAGAGTCTCCGCATACCGCAGCACGCGACATAGCTTTGCAGACGATCAGTACAACCGTTTCAGAGAGAAGAGCGGCCAATGAGACGATCTGCCCTTAAGTCGATTCGATAACAAATGACGAACACGGACGGATTACTCAGGTTTTTACTACATATGAACACTTTTCACATTCTCCCGTGCAATGCGGCTGCTAGTCCTCCTTTCATGCAAAATGTTAAGTTCCTAACTCATGTCCAAGGCACCAAAGAAGGATAAAAAGTCAATAATCCATAACTAAAACTTGAATTGTACTACTTCTTACTGGCTATTACATTAACTTAGAAGCTTCATCTGTGTTCTACTATGGTGCTTTTAGTGTCTCCGCATACCGCAGCACGCGACATAGCTTTGCAGACGATAAATGTAACCGTTTCAGACAGAAGAGCGAACAATGTGACGATCTGGCTTTAAGTCGATTCCATAACAAATTACGAAAACGGACGGATTTCTAAGGTTTTTACTACATATGAACACTTTTCACATTCTCCCGTGCAACGCGGCTGCTAGTCCTCCTATCATCCAAAATCTTAAGTTTCTAGCTCATGTCCAAGGCACGAAAGAAGGGTAAAAATTCAATAATCCATAACTAAAACTTGAATTGTACTACTTCTTACTGGCTATTACATTAACTTAGAAGCTGCATCTGTGTTCTACTATGGTGCTTTTAGAGTCTCAGCATACCGCAGCACGCGACATAGCTTAGCAGACGATAAGTACAACCGTTTCAGAGAGAAGAGCGGCCAATGTGACGATCTGGCTTCAAGTCGATTCGATAACAAATGACGAAAACGGACGGTTTTCTAAGGTTTTTACTACATATGAACACTTTTCACATTCTCCCGTGCAACGCGGCTGCTAGTCCTCCTTTCATGCAAAATCTTAAGTTCCTAGCTCATGTCCAAGGCACCAAAGAAGGGTAAAAAGTCAATAATCCATAACGAAAACTTGAATTGTACTACTTCTTACTGGCTATTACATTAACTTAGAAGCTGCATCTGTGTTCTACTATGGTGCTTTTAGAGTCTCCGCATACCGCAGCCCGCGACATAGCTTGGCAGACGATAAGTACAACCGTTTCAGAGAGAAGAGCGGCCAATGTGACGATCTGGCTTTAAGTCGATTCGATAACAAATGACGAAAACGGACGGATTTCTCAGGTTTTTACTACATATGAACACTTTTCAAATTCTCACGTGCAACGCGGCTGCTAGTCCTCCTTTCATGCAAAATCTTAAGTTCCTAGCTCATGTCCAAGGCACCAAAGAAGGGTAAAAAGTAAATAATCCATAACTAAAACTTGAATTGTACTACTTCTTACTGGCTATTACATTAACTTAGAAGCTGCATCTGTGTTCTGCTATGGTGCTTTTAGAGTCTCAGCATACCGCAGCACGCGACATAGCTTAGCAGACGATAAGTACAACCGTTTCAGAGAGAAGAGCGGCCAATGTGACGATCTGGCTTCAAGTCGATTCGATAACAAATGACGAAAACGGACGGTTTTCTAAGGTTTTTACTACATATGAACACTTTTCACATTCTCCCGTGCAACGCGGCTGCTAGTCCTCCTTTCATGCAAAATCTTAAGTTCCTAGCTCATGTGCAAGGCACCAAAGGTGGGTAAAAAGTCAATAATCCATAACTAAAACTTGAATTGTACTACTTCTTACTGGCTATTACATCAACTTAGAATTTTCATCTGTGTTCTACTATGGTGCTTTTAGTGTCTCCGCATACCGCAGCACACCACATACCTTTGCAGACGATAAATGTAACCGTTTCAGAAAGAAGAGCGGCCAATGTGACGATCTGGCTTGAAGTCGATTCGATAACAAATTACGAAAACGGACCTTGGACACCTGTAAACATGTCTTCCCCCGCGAAATCCAGCTTTTGTCCCTCTTCCGGCCAGCAGGTAAACGGAGCGCGCTCGGTCCTACAGGCGGCCACAATGGGACGGACCGGTTCCGGCGGCGGGCTCTTTGTGGCCCACGCGAACGCGCAGTCGCTAACGGCTCACTTCGACTTGTTCTGTGACCTGTTCTGCCAATCGCTGTTCCACATTATCCTCGTCTCTGAAACTTGGTTGAAACCAAACATTTCTTCCGACGCTATCCGAATCGCTGGTTACTCTCTCCTAAGGGCAGATCGTGAAACACGACGCGGGGGTGGTGTGGGTGCCTATGTTCGCTCTGATCTGACACCTACTGTACTATGCACATCGGATGCAAAGGGCGAAGGAGAAGCAGAGTTCTTGTTTTTCGAAATAAATACATCAAATCAGAAACTGCTAATTGGAGTAATCTATAAACCTCCAAACGTCGGTGCCATGTCCTCCTTTCAGTCTGCCCTGTCCTCACTCGTGACACAGTATGAACACATAATCATTATGGGCGACACAAACATCGACTTACAGTTAAAATCTCCCTCTGCCGAAAAACTAAGGCGACTGTTCCACTCCAATGATATGAGTTTAACACCGCTGGACCCAACTCACCACACGTCACACAGCCACACACTCATAGATATAATAGCAACAAAGCGACCAGATAAAATAATCCGCGCCAATCAGACTTCCGCTCCGGGACTCTCTGCTCATGACGTGATATTCTTAAATTACTCAGTGCATACTACCAAAGAAAAATCTCACCTGGTAACCTACAGAAACTTAAAAAATGTTAACCATGACGCTCTTCAAAAGGATTGCTCAGACATCCCTTGGCATGATATAAGCAATGAACCGACTTTAGACGGAAAAATTCGGCAATTATGTAGCAAAATTATTGCACTGTATGATAAACATGCTCCTCAACGCACTGTCAAGGTAAAGAGAGCTCCTGCTCCATGGCTCACCACTTCATTACGCCAGTTAATGAATAAACGTGATGCTGCACACAGGGCCTTCAAGCGTAACCCAACTCCCGAGGCGTACGAAGCTTATAGGAAACTCCGAAACAGAACGAAGCAAAGCGTGAGAAATGCCAAAATCAGACATGCCCGCTCTGTCGTATGCGGCATATCAAAACCTGCTGCACTGTGGAAAAAGCTGCGCAGTTTCGGTATAGGGAAGCGAAGATATGACGCTGTTTATCAAGCGTCTGCAGAAGAATTAAACGATTTCTTCTCAACAGCTGTAATCTGCCACGCAGCGACAAATTACCAGCCCCAAGATATCAATCTCTTGAGAGACAAGTTTTTCCTAAAACATGTCACTACCGGCACAGTACACAAGGCAATTATGAGAATCTCTTCCGAGGCAGTAGGAAATGATGGAGTGAGCATTGGCATGATTAAAAACGTCGTAGCCACTATTATTCCAATTATCACAGACATCTTCAACCTGTCTCTTGTCAGTAGTATATATCCTACTGAGTGGAAGCAAAGTTTAATCCAGCCTATACCCAAGACTGACAACCCTAAGTCGCCAGGTGACTACAGGCCGATCAGCATACTACCTGCAATATCTAAAGCCCTAGAATACATCGTCCATGAACAGCTGACGGATTACCTCAAAACTCATAACATCCATGACGAATATCAGTCAGGCTTTCGAAAGCACCACAGTACAGCAACTGCATTAATCAAAGTAACTGATGACATTAAACATGCTATGGACAGACGTGAAGCTACTATCCTAACACTGCTTGACTTTAGCAAGGCTTTTGACACAGTTGACTTCGATATATTACTAATTAAAATGAAACAGCTGAATTTCTCAAACAGCGCAATACACTGGTTCGACAGCTACCTCAAAAACAGAAGTCAACAAGTCATTTGTGGGTCGGAAAAGTCATCATTGAAAAGCGTGCGCTTTGGAGTTCCCCAAGGCTCCGTCCTTGGTCCACTACTCTTCTCACTGTATATTAATGATATTTCTTCAGTGATTCACTCCTGCAGCTACCATCTATATGCTGACGACATCCAACTGTACATAAGTGCAAGCCCCAAAAACATTGCTGGCGCAGTAGCGAGTATGAACGCAGATCTTTGCTCTGTTTCTCGATGGGCACAGAACCTAGGTCTGAAACTAAACCCCAAGAAATCCCAGGTCACACTTATATCTCATCCAAAGTTAATCAGCCGGTACTTTCGCGAAACGGTCCCTAAAATACTCCTCAATGGTACCCAACTACCATACCAAAAAACAGTAAAAGACCTTGGAATAATCTTGGATGAACACCTAAACTGGGAAGAACAAACAGTCACAGCTTGCCGGAAATCGCTCTCCTCCCTACATGCAATTCAAAAATTTAGAAAAATATTTCCAACCCATGTTAAACAAAAATTAGTCCAAACACTAGTCTTGCCTAATCTTTACTACTGCAATGTAGTTCAACACGGCACGAATAGTGAAAATTCTAGATGCCTCGAGCTAGTGATGAATGCTTGCGTCAGATACGTGTGCAATATTCGGTTGTATGATCATATCAGTCCTTCATACTCCCAGCTAGGTTGGATACGCCCACATAAGGCACGCGATCTCCACACGATGTGCTTACTTCATCGATTTCTTAGCCACTGGTGCCCTCAATACTTATCTTCTCACATTAAACATCTATCATCATTCCACAATCGCAATACCAGATCGGATACGTCTATCATCTTGGCTGTACCTTTACATAACACAAAATCTTTCTCCGTGTCATTCTCCATCTCAGCCATACGACTATGGAACGCACTCCCCTGTGATCTGCGTCTTATCCAGAACTACTCAACATTCAAGAGGGAACTCAAAACTTACATATTAGGGACGGTATAGCCACCATTGTTGTGCCCCTAACATCTCTTTCTTTCTTCTCTCCATCACAGCTTCGAATTTTACCATTCTTTTTCTCTTCCTCAAACCTATCTACCTCTTATATATCTCTTTCACCCCATTCTATCGTCTTATGTCTCTGCTCGATGAGAATAACTCACAACCTGCAAGAATATAACGAGAAAATTCCCAACTAACTGACATTCACAAAAGAAATGTATGTTTACTTTCATATACTTAGTCACTATTATTATTATTATTATTACTATTATCATTATTATTATCATTATTATCGTTGATTGTTATAATTATTTTTATTGTTATAACTATCATTGTACTACTGTTATAATCTCAAATTTTTTTCGTTTGACATCAATACTGCATAATACGTTAAATGTTCTTAATGTTATTTAGTAACTGTAACTCGTTCAATCTGAGTATGCCTGGTTAGGTGTAAGAGAGGGCCTGAAGGCCCTAATCTTGCCAGGTAAAATAAATGCATAAATAAATAAATAAATAAAACTACAACCGTTTCAGAGAGAAGAGCGGCCAATGTGACGATCTGGCGTTAAGTCGACGCGATACCAAATGACGAAAACGGACGGATTTCTCAGTTTTTTACTACATATGAACACTTTTCACATTCTCCCGTGCAACGCGGCTGCTAGTCCTCCATTAATGCAAAATGTTAAGTTCCTAGCTCATGTCCAAGGCACCAAAGACGGGTAAAAAGCCAATAATCCATAACTAAAACTTGAATAGTACTTCTTCTTACTGGCTATTACATCAACTTCGAAGCTTCATCTGTGTTCTACTATGGTGCTTTTAGTGTCTCCGCATACCGCAGCACGCGACATAGCTTTGCAGACGACAAGTACAACCATTTAGAGAGAAGAGCAGCGAATGTGACAATTTGGCTTTAAGTCGATTCTATAACAAATGACGAACACGGTCGGATTTCTCAGGTTTTTACTACATATGAACACTTTTCACAATCTCACGTGCAACGCGGCTGCTAGTCCTCCTTTCATGCAAAATCTTAAGTTCCTATCTCATGTCCAAGGCACCAAAGCCAGCTAAAAAGTCAATAATCGATACCTAAAACTTGAATTGTACTACTTCTTACTGGCTATTACATCAACTTAGAAGCTTCATCTGTGTTCTACTATGGTGCTTTCAGTTTCTCCGCATACCGCAGTACGCGACATATCTTTGCAGACGATAAGTACGTTTCAGAGAGAAGAGCGGCCAATGTGACGATCTGGTTTTATGTCGAGTCGATAACAAATGACGAAAACGGACGGATTTCTCAGGTTTTTACTACATATGAACACTTTTCACATTCTCCCGTGCAACGCGGCTGCTAGTCCTCCTTTCATGCAAAATCTTAAGTTCCTAGCTCATGTTCAAGGCACCAAAGAAGGGTAAAAAGTCAATAATCGATACCTAAAGCTTGAATTGTACTACTTCTTACTATCTATTACATCAACTTAGAAGCTTCATCTGTGTTCTACTATGGTGCTTTTAGTGTCTCCGCATACCGCAGCACGCGACATAGCTTTGCAGACGAAAAGTACAACCGTTTCAGAGAGAAGAGCGAACAATGTGACGATCTGGCTTGAAGCCGATTCGATAACAAATGACGAAGAAGGACGGATTTCTGAGGTTTTTACTACAGACGAACACTTTTCACATTCTCCCGTGCAACGCGGCTGCTAGTCCTCCTTTCATGCAAAATCTTAAGGTCCTAGCTCATTTCCAAAGCACCAAAGAAGGGTAAAAAGTCAATAATCCATAACTAAAACTTGAATTGTACTACTTCTTACTGGCTATTACATCAACTTAGAAGCTTCATCTGTGTTCTGCTATGATGCTTTTAGTGTCTCCGCATACCACAGCACGCGACATAGCATTGCAGACGATAAGTACAACCGTTTCAGAGAGAAGAGCGGCCAATGTGACGATCTGGCTTCAAGTCGATTCGAAAACAAATGACGAAAACGGACGGATTTCTCAGTTTTTTACTACATATGAACACTTTTTACATTCTCCCGTGCAACGCGGCTGCTAGTCCTCCTTTCATGCAAAATCTTAAGTTCCTAGCTCATGTCCAAGGCACCAAAGAAGGGTAAAAAGTCAATAATCGATACCTAAAACTTGAATTGTACTACTTCTTACTCTCTATTACATTAACTTAGAAGCTTCATCTGTGTTCTACTATGGTGCTTTTAGTGTCTCCGCATACCGCAGCACGCGACATAGCTTTGCAGACGAAAAGTACAACCGTTACAGAGAGAAGAGCGAACAATGTGGCGATCTGGCTTTAAGTCGATTCGATAACAAATGACGAAAACGGACGGATTTCTCAGTTTTTTACTACATATGAACACCTTTCACATTTTCCCGTGCAACGCGGCTGCTAGTCCTCCTTTCATGCAAAATGTTAAGTTCCTAGCTCATGTCCAAGGCACCAAAGAGGGGTAAAAAGTCAATAATCCGTAACTAAAATTTGAATTGTACTACTTCTTACTGGCTATTACATAATTTTCGAAGCTTCATCTGTGTTCTACTATGGTGCTTTTAGTGTCTCCGCATACCGCAGCACGCGACATAGCTTTGCAGACGATAAGTACAACCGTTTTAGAGAGAAGAGCGGCAAATGTGACAATTTGGCTTTAAGTCGATTCAATAACAAATGACGAACACGGACGGATTTCTCAGGTTTTTACTACATATGAACACTTTCCACATTCTCACGTGCAACGCGGCTGCTAGTCCTCCTTTCATGCAAAACCTTAAGTTCCTAGCTCATGTCCAAGTCACCAAAGAAGGGTAAAAAGTCAATAATCGATAAATAAAACTTGAATTGTACTACTTCTTACTGGCTATTACATCAACTTAGAAGCTTCATCTGCGTTCTACTATGGTGCTTTTAGTGTCTCCGCATACCGCAGCACGCGACATAGCTTGGCAGACGATAAGTACAACCGTTTCAGAGAGAAGAGCGGCCAATGTGACGATCTGGCTTTAAGTCGATTCGATAACAAATGACGAAAACGCACGGATTTCTCAGGTTTTTACTACATATGAACACTTTTCACATTCTCCTGTGAAACGCGGCTTCTAGTCTTTCTTTCATGCAAAATCTTAAGTTCCTAGCTCATGTCCAAGGCACCAAAGAAGGGTAAAAAGTCAATAATCGATACCTAAAACTTGATTTGTACTACTTCTTACTGGCTATTACATCAACTTAGAAGCTTCATCTGTGTTCTACTATGATGCTTTTAGTGTCTCCGCATACCGCAGCACGCGACATAGCTTTGCAGACGATAAATGTAACCGTTTCAGACAGAAGAGCGGCCAATGAGACGGTCTGGCTATAAGTCGATTCGATAACAAATGACGAAAACGGACAGATTTCTCAGGTTTTTACTACAGATGAACACTTTTCACATTCTCCCGTGCAACGCGGCTGCTAGTCCTCATTTCATGCAAAATATTAAGTTCCTAGCTCATGTCCAAGGCACCAAGGAAGGGTAAAAGTCAATAATCCATAAGTAAAACTTGAATTGTACTACTTCTTACTGGCTACTACAACAACTTAGAAGCTTCATCTGTGTTCTACTACGGTGCTTTTAGTGTCTCCGCATACCGCAACACGCGACATAGCTTTCCAGACGATAAATGTAACCGTTTCAGAAAGAAGAGCGGCCGATGTGACGATCTGGCTTTAAGTCGATTCGATAACAAATGACGAAAACGGACGGATTTCTCAGGTTTTTACTACATATGAACACTTTTCACATTCTCCCGTGAAACGCGGCTGCTAGTCCTCATTTCATGCAAAATCTTAAGTTCCTAGCTCATGTCCAAGGCACCAAAGAAGGGTAAAAATTCAATTATCCATAACTAAAACTTGAATTGAACTACTTCTTACTGGCTATTACATCAACTTAGAAGCTTTAAATGTGTTCTAATATGGTGCTTTTAGTGTCTCCGCATACCGCAGCACGCGACATAGCTTTGCAGGCGATAAATGTAACCGTTTCAGACAGAAGAGCGGCCAATGTGACGATCTGGCCTGAAGTCGATTCGATAACAAATGAAGAACACCGACGGATTTCTAAGGTTTTTACTACATACGAACACTTTTCACATTCTCCCCTGCAACGCGGCTCCTAGTCCTCCTTTCATGCAAAATGTTAAGTTCCTAGCTCATGTCCAAGGCACCAGAGAGGGGTAAAAAGTCAATAATCCATAACTAAAACTTGAATTGTACTACCTCTTACTGGCTATTACATCATTTTTGAAGCTTCATCTGTGTTCTACTATGGTGCTTTTAGTGTCTCCGCATACCGCAGCACGCGACATAGCTTTGCAGACGACAAGTACAACCGTTTTAGAGAGAAGAGCAGCGAATGTGACAATTTGGCTTTAAGTCGATTCTATAACAAATGACGAACACGGTCGGATTTCTCAGGTTTTTACTACATATGAACACTTTTCACAATCTCACGTGCAATGCGGCTGCTAGTCCTCCTTTCATGCAAAATCTTAAGTTCCTATCTCATGTTCAAGGCACCAAAGCCAGCTAAAAAGTCAATAATCGATACCTAAAACTTGAATTGTACTACTTCTTACTGGCTATTACATCAACTTAGAAGCTTCATCTGTGTTCTACTATGGTGCTTTCAGTTTCTCCGCATACCGCAGTACGCGACATATCTTTGCAGACGATAAGTACGTTTCAGAGAGAAGAGCGGCCAATGTGACGATCTGGTTTTATGTCGAGTCGATAACAAATGACGAAAACGGACGGATTTCTCAGGTTTTTACTACATATGAACACTTTTCACATTCTCCCGTGAAACGCGGCTGCTAGTCCTCCTTTCATGCAAAATCTTAAGTTCCTAGCTCATGTCCAAGGCACCAAAGAAGGGTAAAAAGTCAATAATCCATAACTAAAACTTGAATTGTACTACTTCTTACTGGCTATTACATAATTTTCGAAGCTTCATCTGTGTTCTACTATGGTGCTTTTAGTGTCTCCGCATACCGCAGCACGCGACATAGCTTTGCAGACTATAAGTACAACCGTTTCAGAGAGAAGAGACGCCAATGTGACGATCTGGCTTTAAGTCGATTCGATAACAAATGACGAAAACGGACGGATTTCTCAGGTTTTTACTACATATGAACACTTTTCACATTCTCCCGTGCAACGCGGCTGCTAGTCCTCCTTTCATGCAAAATCTTAAGTTCCTATCTCATGTTCAAGGCACCAAAGAAGGGTAAAAAGTCAATAATCGATACCTAAAACTTGAATTGTACTACTTCTTACTCTCTATTACATCAACTTAGAAGCTTCATCTGTGTTCTACTATGGTGCTTTTAGTGTCTCCGCATACCGCAGCATGCGACATAGCTTTGCAGACGAAAAGTACAACCGTTTCAGAGAGAAGAGCGAACAATGTGACGATCTGGCTTGAAGTCGATTCGATAACAAATGACGAAGAAGGACGGATTTCTGAGGTTTTTACTACAGACGAACACTTTTCACATTCTCCCGTGCAACGCGGCTGCTAGTCCTCCTTTCATGCAAAATCTTAAGGTCCTAGCTCATTTCCAAAGCACCATAGAAGGGTAAAAAGTCAATAATCCATAACTAAAACTTGAATTGTACTACTTCTTACTGGCTATTACATCAACTTAGAAGCTTCATCTGTGTTCTGCTATGATGCTTTTAGTGTCTCCGCATACCATAGCACGCGACATAGCATTGCAGACGATAAGTACAACCGTTTCAGAGAGAAGAGCGGCCAATGTGACGATCTGGCTTCAAGTCGATTCGAAAACAAATGACGAAAACGGACGGATTTCTCAGTTTCTTACTACATATGAACACTTTTTACATTCTCCCGTGCAACGCGGCTGCTAGTCCTCCTTTCATGCAAAATCTTAAGTTCCTAGCTCATGTTCAAGGCACCAAAGAAGGGTAAAAAGTCAATAATCGATACCTAAAACTTGAATTGTACTACTTCTTACTCTCTATTACATCAACTTAGAAGCTTCATCTGTGTTCTACTATGGTGCTTTTAGTGTCTCCGCATACCGCAGCACGCGACATAGCTTTGCAGACGAAAAGTACAACCGTTACAGAGAGAAGAGCGAACAATGTGGCGATCTGGCTTTAAGTCGATTCGATAACAAATGACGAACACGGACGGATTTCTCAGGTTTTTACTACATATGAACACTTTTTACACTCTCCCGTGCAACGCGGCTGCTAGTCCTCCTTTCATGCAAAATCTTAAGTTCCTAGCTCATGTCCAAGGCACCAAAGAAGGGTAAAAAGTCAATAATCGATACCTAAAACTTGAATTGTACTACTTCTTACTCTCTATTACATTAACTTAGAAGCTTCGTCTGTGTTCTACTATGGTGCTATTAGTGTCTCCGCATACCGCAGCACGCGACATAGCTTTGCAGACGAAAAGTACAACCGTTACAGAGAGAAGAGCGAACAATGTGGCGATCTGTCTTTAAGTCGATTCGATAACAAATGACGAAAACGGACGGATTTCTCAGTTTTTTACTACATATGAACACTTTTCACATTTTCCCGTGCAACGCGGCTGCTAGTCCTCCTTTCATGCAAAATCTTAAGTTCCTAGCTCATGTGCAAGGCACCAAAGAAGGGTAAAAGTCAATAATCCATAAGTAAAACTTGAATTGTACTACTTCTTACTGGCTACTACAACAACTTAGAAGCTTCATCTGTGTTCTACTATGGTGCTTTTAGTGTATCCGCATACCGCAGCACGCGGCATAGCTTTGCAGGCGATAAATGTAACCGTTTCAGACAGAAGAGCGGCCAATGTGACGATCTTGCTTTAAGTCGATTCGATAACAAATGAAGAAAACGGACGGTTTTCTAAGGTTTCTACTACATATGAACACTTCTCACATTCTTCCGTACAACGCGGCTGCTAGTCCTCATTTCATGCAAAATATTAAGTTCCTATCTCATGTCCAAGGCACCAAAGCCATCTAAAAAATCAATAATCCATAACTAAAACTTGAATTGTACTACTTCTTACTGGGTATTACATCATTTTCGAAGCTTCATCTGTGTTCTACTATGGTGCTTTTACAGTCTCCGCATACCGCAGCACGCGACATAGCTTGGCAGACGATAAGTACAACCGTTTCAGAGAGAAGAGCGGCCAATGTGACGATCTGGCTTTAAGTCGATTCGATAACAAATTACGAAAACGGACGGATTTCTCAGGTTTTTACTACATATGAACACTTTTCACATTCTCCCGTTCAATGCGGCTGCTAGTCCTCCTTTCATGCAAAATCTTATGTTCCTAGCTCATGTGCAAGGCACCAAAGGTGGGTAAAAAGTCAATAATCGATACCTAAAACGTGAATTGTACTACTTCTTACTGGCTATTACATCAACTTAGAAGCTTCATCTGTGTTCTACTATGGTGCTTTTAGTGTCTTCGCATACCGCAGCACGCGACACAGCTTTGCAGACGATAAGTACAACCATTTTAGAGAGAAGAGCGGCCAATGTGACGATTTGGCTTTAAGTCGATTCGATAACAAATGACAAAGACGGACGGATTTCTCAGGTTTTTACTACATATGAACACTTTTCACATTCTCACGTGCAACGCGGCTGCTAGTCATCCTTTCATGAAAAATCTTAAGTTCCTAGCTCATGTTCAAGGCACCGACGAAGGGTAAAAAGTAAATAATCCATAAGTAATACTTGAATTGTACTACATCTTACTGGCTATTACATCAACATAGAAGCTTTATCTGTCTTCTACTATGGTGCTTTTAGTGTCTCCGCATACCGCAGCACGCGACATAGCTTGGCAGACGATAACTACAACCGTTTCAGAGAGAAGAGCGGCCAATGTGACGATCTGGCTTTAAGTCGATTCGATAACAAATGACGAACACAGACGGATTTCTCAGGTTTTTACTACATATGAACACTTTTCACATTCTCCCGTTCAATGCGGCTGCTAGTCCTCCTTTCATGCGAAATCTTAAGTTAGTAGCTCATGTGCAAGGCACCAAAGATGGGTAAAAAGTCAATAATCGATACCTAAAACTTGAATTGTACTACTTCTTACTGGCTATTGCATCAACTTAGAAGCTTCATCTGTGTTCTACTATGGTGCTTGTAGTGTCACCGCATACCGCAGCACGCGACATAGCTTTGCAGACGACAAATGTAACCGTTTCAGAGAGAAGAGCGGCCAATGTGACGATCTGGCTTCAAGTCGATTCGATAACGAATGACGAAAACGGACGGTTTTCTAAGGTTTTTACTACATATGAACACTTTTCACATTCTCCCGTGCAACGCGGCTGCTAGTCCTCCTTTCATGCAAAATCTTAAGTTCCTAGCTCATGTCCAAGGCACGAAAGAAGGGTAAAAAGTCAATAATCCATAACTAAAACTTGAATTGTACTACTTCTTACTGGCTATTACATTAACTTAGGAGCTGCATCTGTGTTCTACTATGGTGCTTTTAGAGTCTCAGCATACCGCAGCACGCGACATAGCTTAGCAGACGATAAGTACAACCGTTTCAGAGAGAAGAGCGGCCAATGTGACGATCTGGCTTCAAGTCGATTCGATAACAAATGACGAAAACGGACGGTTTTCTAAGGTTTTTACTACATATGAACACTTTTCACATTCTCCCGTGCAACGCGGCTGCTAGTCCTCCTTTCATGCAAAATCTTAAGTTCCTAGCTCATGTTCAAGGCACCAAAGAAGGGTAAAAAGTCAATAATCCATAACTAAAACTTGAATTGTACTACTTCTTACTGGCTATTACATCAACTTAGAATTTTCATCTGTGTTCTACTATGGTGCTTTTAGTGTCTCCGCATACCGCAGCACGCGACATACCTTTGCAGACGATAAATGTAACCGTTTCCGACAGAAGAGCGGCCAATGTGACGATCTGGCTTGAAGTCGATTCGATAACAAATTACGAAAACGGACGGATTTCTACGGTTTTTACTACATATGAACGCTTTTCACATTCTCCCGCGCAACGCAGCTGCTAGTCCACCTTTCATGCAAAATCTTAAGTTTCTAGCTCATGTCCAAGGCACCAAACAAGGGTAAAAAGTCAATAATCCATAACGAAAACTTGAATTGTACTACTTCTTACTGGCTATTACATTAACTTAGAAGCTGCATCTGTGTTCTACTATGGTGCTTTTAGAGTCTCCGCATACTGCAGCCCGCGACATAGCTTGGCAGATGATAAGTACAACCGTTTCAAAGAGAAGAGCGGCCAATGTGACGATCTGGCTTTAAGTCGATTCGATAACAAATGACGAAAACGGACGGATTTCTCAGGTTTTTACTACATATGAACACTTTTCACATTTTCCCGTGCAACGCGGCTGCTAGTCCTCCTTTCATGCAAAATGTTAAGTTCCTAGCTCATGTCCAAGGCACAAAAGAAGGGTAAAAAGTCAATAATCGATACCTAAAACTTGAATTGTACTACTTCTTACTCTCTATTACATTAACTTAGAAGCTTCATCTGTGTTCAACTATGGTGCTTTTAGTGTCTCCGCATACCGCAGCACGCGACATAGCTTTGCAGACGAAAAGTACAACCGTTACAGAGAGAAGAGCGAACAATGTGGCGATCTGGCTTTAAGTCGATTCGATAACAAATGACGAAAACGGAGGGATTTCTCAGTTTTTACTACATATGAACACTTTTCACATTTTCCCGTGCAACGCGGCTGCTAGTCCTCCTTTCATGCAAAATGTTAAGTTCCTAGCTCATGTCCAAGGCACAAAAGAGGGGTAAAAAGTCAATAATCCATAACTAAAACTTGAATTGTACTACTTCTTACTGGCTATTACATCATTTTCGAAGCTTAATCTGTGTTCTACTATGGTGCTTTTAGTGTCTCCGCATACCGCAGCACGCGACATAGCTTTGCAGACGATAAGTACAACCGTTTTAGAGAGAAGAGCGACAAATGTGACAATTTGGCTTTAAGTCGATTCAATAACAAATGACGAACACGGACGGATTTCTCAGGTTTTTACTACATATGAACACTTTCCACATTCTCACGTGCAACGCGGCTGCTAGTCCTCCTTTCATGCAAAACCTTATGTTCCTAGCTCATGTCCAAGTCACCAAAGAAGGGTAAAAAGTCAATAATCGATAAATAAAACTTGAATTGTACTACTTCTTACTGGCTATTACATCAACTTAGAAGCTTCATCTGCGTTCTACTATGGTGTTTTTAGTGTCTCCGCATACCGCAGCACGCGACATAGCTTGGCAGACGATAAGTACAACCGTTTCAGAGAGAAGAGCGGCCAATGTGACGATCTGGCTTTAAGTCGATTCGATAACAAATGACGAAAACGCACGGATTTCTCAGGTTTTTACTACATATGAACACTTTTCACATTCTCCTGTGAAACGCGGCTGCTAGTCTTTCTTTCATGCAAAATCTTAAGTTCCTAGCTCATGTCCAAGGCACTAAAGAAGGGTAAAAAGTCAATAATCGATACCTAAAACTTGATTTGTACTACTTCTTACTGGCTATTACATCAACTTAGAAGCTACATCTGTGTTCTACTATGATGCTTTTAGTGTCTCCGCATACCGCAGCACGCGACATAGCTTTGCAGACGATAAATGTAACCGTTTCAGACAGAAGAGCAGCCAATGTGACGGTCTGGCTATAAGTCGATTCGATAACAAATGACGAAAACGGACAGATTTCTCAGGTTTTTACTACAGATGAACACTTTTCACATTCTCCCGTCCAACGCGGCTGCTAGTCCTCATTTCATGCAAAATATTAAGTTCCTAGCTCATGTCCAAGGCACCAAAGAAGGGTAAAAGTCAATAATCCATAAGTAAAACTTGAATTGTACTATTTCTTACTGGCTACTACAACAACTTAGAAGCTTCATCTGTGTTCTACTATGGTGCTTTTAGTGTATCCGCATACCGCAGCACGCGGCATAGCTTTGCAGGCGATAAATGTAACCGTTTCAGACAGAAGAGCGGCCAATGTGACGATCTTGCTTTAAGTCGATTCGATAACAAATGAAGAAAACGGACGGATTTCTAAGGTTTCTACTACATATGAACACTTCTCACATTCTTCCGTACAACGCGGCTGCTAGTCCTCATTTCATGCAAAATCTTAAGTTCCTAGCTCATGTCCAAGGCACCAAAGAAGGGTAAAAATTCAATTATCCATAACCAAAACTTGAATTGTACTACCTCTTACTGGCTACTACAACAACTTAGAAGCTTCATCTGTGTTCTACTACGGTGCTTTTAGTGTCTCCGCATACCGCAACACGCGACATAGCTTTCCAGACGATAAATGTAACCGTTTCAGAAAGAAGAGCGGCCGATGTGACGATCTGGCTTTAAGTCGATTCGATAACAAATGAAGAACACCGACGGATTTCTAAGGTTTTTACTACATATGAACACTTTTCACATTCTCCCCTGCAACGCGGCTGCTAGTCCTCGTTTCATGCAAAATCTTATGTTCCTAGCTCATGTCCAAGGCACCAAAGAAGCGTAAAAAGTCAATAGTCGATACCTAAAACTTGAATTGTACTACTTCTTACTCTCTATTACATCAACTTAGAAGCTTCATCTGTGTTCTACTATGGTGCTTTTAGTGTCTCCGCATACCGCAGCACGCTACATAGCTTTGCAGACGAAAAGTACAACCGTTACAGAGAGAAGAGCGAACAATGTGGCGATCTGGCTTTAAGTCGATTCGATAACAAATGACGAAAACGGACGGATTTCTCAGTTTCTTACTACATATGAACACTTTTCACATTCTCCCGTGCAACGCGGCTGCTAGTCCTCCTTTCATGCAAAATGTTAAGTTCCTAGCTCATGTCCAAGGCACCAAAGAGGGGTAAAAAGTCAATAATCCATAACTAAAACTTGAATTGTACTACTTCTTACTGGCTATTACATCATTTTCGAAGCTTCATCTGTGTTCTACTATGGTGCTTTTAGTGTCTCCGCATACTGCAGCACGCGACATACCTTTGCAGACGACAAGTACAACCGTTTTAGAGAGAAGAGCAGCGAATGTGACAATTTGGCTTTAAGTCGATTCTATAACAAATGACGAACACGGGCGGATTTCTCAGGTTTTTACTACATATGAACACTTTTCACAATCTCACGTGCAACGCGGCTGCTAGTCCACCTTTCATGCAAAATCTTAAGTTCCTATCTCATGTCCAAGGCACCAAAGCCAGCTAAAAAGTCAATAATCGATACCTAAAACTTGAATTGTACTACTTCTTACTGGCTATTACATCAACTTAGAAGCTTCATCTATGTTCTACTATGGTGCTTTCAGTTTCTCCGCATACCGCAGTACGCGACATATCTTTGCAGACGATAAGTACGTTTCAGAGAGAAGAGCGGCCAATGTGACGATCTGGTTTTATGTCGAGTCGATAACAAATAACGAAAACGGACGGATTTCTCAGGTTTTTACTACATATGAACACTTTTCACATTCTCCCGTGCAACGCGGCTGCTAGTCCTCCTTTCATGCAAAATCTTAAGTTCCTAGCTCATGTTCAAGGCACCAAAGAAGGGTAAAAAGTCAATAATCGATACCTAAAACTTGAATTGTACTACTTCTTACTCTCTATTACATCAACTTAGAAGCTGCATATGTGTTCTACTATGGTGCTTTTAGTGTCTCCGCATACCGCAGCACGCGACATAGCTTTGCAGACGAAAAGTACAACCGTTTCAGAGAGAAGAGCGAACAATGTGACGATCTGGCTTGAAGTCGATTCGATAACAAATGACGAAGAAGGACGGATTTCTGAGGTTTTTACTACAGACGAACACTTTTCACATTCTCCCGTGCAACGCGGCTGCTAGTCCTCCTTTCATGCAAAATCTTAAGGTCCTAGCTCATTTCCAAAGCACCAAACAAGGGTAAAATGTCACTAATCCATAACTAAAACTTGAATTGTACTACTTCTTACTGGCTATTACATCAACTTAGAAGCTTCATCTGTGTTCTGCTATGATGCTTTTAGTGTCTCCGCATACCACAGCACGCGACATAGCATTGCAGACGATAAGTACAACCGTTTCAGAGAGAAGAGCGGCCAATGTGACGATCTGGCTTCAAGTCGATTCGAAAACAAATGACGAAAACGGACGGATTTCTCAGTTTTTTACTACATATGAACACTTTTTACATTCTCCCGTGCAACGCGGCTGCTAGTCCTCCTTTCATGCAAAATCTTAAGGTCCTAGCTCATGTTCAAGGCACCAAAGAAGGGTAAAAAGTCAATAATCGATACCTAAAACTTGAATTGTACTACTTCTTACTCTCTATTACATCAACTTAGAAGCTTCATCTGTGTTCTACTATGGTGCTTTTAGTGTCTCCGCATACCGCAGCACGCGACATAGCTTTGCAGACGAAAAGTACAACCGTTACAGAGAGAAGAGCGAACAATGTGGCGATCTGGCTTTAAGTCGATTCGATAACAAATGACGAAAACGGACGGATTTCTCAGGTTTTTACTACATATGAACACTTTTTACACTCTCCCGTGCAGCGCGGCTGCTAGTCCTCCTTTCATGCAAAATCTTAAGTTCCTAGCTCATGTCCAAGGCACCAAAGAAGGGTAAAAAGTCAATAATCGATACCTAAAACTTGAATTGTACTACTTCTTACTCTCTATTACATCAACTTAGAAGCTTCATCTGTGTTCTACTATGATGCTTTTAGTGTCTCCGCATACCGCAGCACGCGACATAGCTTTGCAGACGAAAAGTACAACCGTTACAGAGAGAAGAGCGAACAATGTGGCGATCTGGCTTTAAGTCGATTCGATAACAAATGACGAAAACGGACGGATTTCTCAGTTTTTTACTACATATGAACACTTTTCACATTTTCCCGTGCAACGCGGCTGCTAGTCCTCCCTTCATGCAAAATGTTAAGTTCCTAGCTCATGTCCAAGGCACCAAAGAGGGGTAAAAAGTCAATAATCCATAACTAAAATTTGAATTGTACTACTTCTTACTGGCTATTACATCATTTTCGAGGCTTCATCTGTGTTCTACTATGGTGCTTTTAGTGTCTCCGCATACCGCAGCACGCGACATAGCTTTGCAGACGATAAGTACAACCGTTTTAGAGAGAAGAGCGGCAAATGTGACAATTTGGCTTTAAGTCGATTCAATAACAAATGACGAACACGGACGGATTTCTCAGGTTTTTACTACATATGAACACTTTCCACATTCTCACGTGCAACGCGGCTGCTAGTCCTCCTTTCATGCAAAACCTTAAGTTCCTAGCTCATGTCCAAGTCACCAAAGAAGGGTAAAAAGTCAATAATCGATAAATAAAACTTGAATTGTACTACTTCTTACTGGCTATTACATCAACTTAGAAGCTTCATCTGCGTTCTACTATGGTGCTTTTAGTGTCTCCGCATACCGCAGCACGCGACATAGCTTTGCAGACGAAAAGTACAACCGTTACAGAGAGAAGAGCGAACAATGTGGCGATCTGGCTTTAAGTCGATTCGATAACAAATGACGAAAACGCACGGATTTCTCAGGTTTTTACTACATATGAACACTTTTCACATTCTCCTTTGAAACGCGGCTGCTAGTCTTTCTTTCATGCAAAATCTTAAGTTCCTAGCTCATGTCCAAGGCACCAAAGAAGGGTAAAAAGTCAATAATCGATACCTAAAACTTGATTTGTACTACTTCTTACTGGCTATTACATCAACTTAGAAGCTTCATCTGTGTTCTACTATGATGCTTTTAGTGTCTCCGCATACCGCAGCACGCGACATAGCATTGCAGACGATAAATGTAACCGTTTCAGACAGAAGAGCGGCCAATGTGACGGTCTGGCTATAAGTCGATTCGATAACAAATGACGAAAACGGACAGATTTCTCAGGTTTTTACTACAGATGAACACTTTTCACATTCTCCCGTGCAACGCGGCTGCTAGTCCTCATTTCATGCAAAATATTAAGTTCCTAGCTCATGTCCAAGGCACCAAAGAAGGGTAAAAGTCAATAATCCATAAGTAAAACTTGAATTGTACTACTTCTTACTGGCTACTACAACAACTTAGAAGCTTCATCTGTGTTCTAGTATGGTGTTTTTAGTGTATCCGCATACCGCAGCACGCGACATATCTTGGCAGACGATAAGTACAACCGTTTCAGACAGAAGAGCGGCCAATGTGACGATCTTGCTTTAAGTCGATTCGATAACAAATGAAGAAAACGGACGGTTGTCTAAGGTTTCTACTACATATGAACACTTCTCACATTCTTCCGTACAACGCGGCTGCTAGTCCTCATTTCATGCAAAATATTAAGTTCCTAGCTAATGTCCAAGGCACCAAAGAAGGGTAAAAGTCAATAATCCATAAGTAAAACTTGAATTGTACTACTTCTTACTGGCTACTACAACAACTTAGAAGCTTCATCTCTGTTCTACTACGGTGCATTTAGTGTCTCCGCATACCGCAACACGCGACATAGCTTTGCAGACGATAAATGTAACCGTTTCAGAAAGAAGAGCGGCCGATGTGACGATCTGGCTTTAAGTCGATTCGATAACAAATGACGAAAACGGACGGATTTCTCAGGTTTTTACTACATATGAACACTTTTCACATTCTCCCGTGAAACGCGGGTGCTAGTCCTCATTTCATGCAAAATCTTAAGTTCCTAGCTCATGTCCAAGGCACCAAAGAAGGGTAAAAATTCAATTATCCATAACTAAAACTTGAATTGAACTACTTCTTACTGGCTATTACATCAACTTAGAAGCTTTATCTGTGTTCTAATATGGTGCTTTTAGTGTCTCCGCATACCGCAGCACGCGACATAGCTTTGCAGGCGATAAATGTAACCGTTTCAGACAGAAGAGCGGCCAATGTGACGATCTGGCCTGAAGTCGATTCGATAACAAATGAAGAACACCGACGGATTTCTAAGGTTTTTACTACATACGAACACTTTTCACATTCTCCCCTGCAACGCGGCTGCTAGTCCTCCTTTCATGCAAAATCTTAAGTTCCTAGCTCATGTCCAAGGCACCAAAGAAGCGTAAAAAGTCAATAGTCGATACCTAAAACTTGAATTGTACTACTTCTTACTCTCTATTACATCAACTTAGAAGCTTCATCTGTGTTCTACTATGGTGCTTTTAGTGTCTCCGCATACCGCAGCACGCGACATAGCTTTGCAGACGAAAAGTACAACCGTTACAGAGAGAAGAGCGAACAATGTGGCGATCTGGCTTTAAGTCGATTCGATAACAAATGACGAAAACGGACGGATTTCTCAGGTTTTTACTACATATGAACACTTTTTACATTTTCCCGTGCAACGCGGCTGCTAGTCCTCCTTTCATGCAAAATGTTAAGTTCCTAGCTCATGTCCAAGGCACCAAAGAGGGGTAAAAAGTCAATAATCCATAACTAAAACTTGAATTGTACTACTTCTTACTGGCTATTACATCATTTTCGTAGCTTCATCTGTGTTCTACTATGGTGCTTTTAGTGTCTCCGCATACCGCAGCACGCGACATAGCTTTGCAGACGATAAGTACAACCGTTTTAGTGAGAAGAGCGGCAAATGTGACAATTTGGCTTTAAGTCGATTCGATAACAAATGACGAAAACGGACGGATTTCTCAGGTTTTTACTACATATGAACACTTTCCACATTCTCACGTGCAACGCGGCTGCTAGTCCTCCTTTCATGCAAAACCTTAAGTTCCTAGCTCATGTCCAAGTCACCAAAGAAGGGTAAAAAGTCAATAATCGATAAATAAAACTTGAATTGTACTACTTCTTACTGGCTATTACATCAACTTAGAAGCTTCATCTGCGTTCTACTATGGTGCTTTTAGTGTGTCCGCATACCGCAGCACGCGACATAGCTTTGCAGGCGATAAATGTAACCGTTTCAGACAGAAGAGCGGCCAATGTGACTATCTGGCTTTAAGTCGATTCGATAACAAATAAAGAAAACGGACGGTTTCCTAAGGTTTCTACTACATATGAACACTTCTCACATTCTCCCGTGCAACGCGGCTGCTAGTCCTGCTTTCATGCAAAATCTTAAGTTCCTTGCTCATGTCCAAGGCACCAAAGCCAGCTAAAAAGTCAATAATCGATAGCTAAAACTTGAATTGTACTACTTCTTACTGGCTATTACATCAACTTAGATGCTTCATCTGTGTTCTACTATGGTGCGTTTAGTGTCCCCACACACCGCAGCACGCGACATAGCTTGGCAGACTATAAGTACAACCGTTTCAGAGAGAAGAGCGGCCAATGTGACGATCTGGCTTTGTCGATTCGATAACAAATGACGAAAACGGACGGATTTCTCAGGTTTTTACTACATATGAACACTTTTCACATTATCCCGTGCAACGCGGCTGCTAGTCCTCATTTCATGCATAATCCTAAGTTCCTAGCTCAAGTACAAGACACCAAAGAAGGGTAAAAAGTCAATAATCCATAAGTATAACTTGAATTGTACTACTTCTTACTGGCTACTACATCAACATAAAAGCTTCATCTGTGTTCTACTATGGTGCATTTAGTGTATCCTCATACCGCAGCACGCGACATAGCTTTGCAGACGATAAATGTAACCGTTTCAGACAGAAGAGCGGCCAATGTGACGATCTGGCCTTAAGTCGCTTCGATAACAAATGAAGAACACGGACGGATTTCTAAGGTTTTTACTGCATATGAACACTTTTCACATTCTCCCGCGCAACGCGGCTGCTAGTCCTGCTTTCATGCAAAATCTTAAGTTCCTTGCTCATGTCCAAGGCACCAAAGAAGGGTAAAAGGTCAATAATCGATACCTAAAACTTGAATTGTACTGCTTCTTACTGGCTATTACATCAACTTAGAGGCTTCATCTGTGTTCTACTATGGTGCATTTAGTGTATCCTCATACCGCAGCACGCGACATAGCATTGCAGACGATAAATGTAACCGTTTCAGACAGAAGAGCGGCCAATGTGACGATCTGGCCTTAAGTCGCTTCGATAACAAATGACGAAAACGGACGGATTTCTCAGGTTTTTACTACATATGAACACTTTTCACATTCTCCCGTGCAACGCGGCTGCTAGTCCTCCTTTCATGCAAAATCTTAAGTTCCCAGCTCATGTCCAAAGCACCAAAGAGGGGTAAAAAGTCAATAATCCATAACTAAAACTTGAATTGTACTACTTCTTACTGGCTATTACATCAACTTAGAAGCTTCATCTGTGTTCTACTATGGTGCTTTTTGTGACTCCACATACCGCAGCACGCGACATAGCTTTGCAGACGATAAATGTAACCGTTACAGAGAGAAGAGCGGCCAATGTGACGATCTGGCTTTACGTCGATTCGATAACAAATGACGAAATCGGACGGATTTCTCTGGTTTTTACTACATATGAACACTTTTCACATTCTCCCGTGCAACGCGGCTGCTAGTCCTCCTTTCATGCAAAATCTTAAGTTCCTAGCTCATGACCAAGGCACCAAAGAAGGGTAAAAAGTCAATTATCCATAACTAAAACTTGAATTGTACTACTTATTACTGGCTATTACATCAACTTAGAAGCTTTATCTGTGTTCTACTATGGTGCTTTTAGAGTCTCCGCATACAGCAGCACGCGACATAGCTTGGCAGACTATATGTACAACCGTTTCAGAGAGAAGAGCGGCCAATGTGACGATCTGGCTTTAAGTCGATTCGATAACAAATGACGAAAACGGACGGATTTCTCAGGTTTTTACTACATATGAACACTTTTCACATTATCCCGTGCAACGCGGCTGCTAGTCCTCATTTCATGCAAAATCTTAAGTTCCTAGCTCATGTACAAGACACCAAAGAAGGGAAAAAAGTCAATAATCCATCAGTAAAACTTGAATTGTGCTACTTCTTACTGGCTACTACATCAACATAGAAGCTTCATCTGTGTTCTACTATGGTGCTTTTAGTGTGTCCGCATACCGCAGCACGCGACATAGCTTTGCAGGCGATAAATGTAACCGTTTCAGACAGAAGAGCGGCCAATGCGACGATCTGGCTTTAAGTCGATTCGATAACAAATAAAGAAAACGGACGGTTTCCTAAGGTTTCTACTACATATGAACACTTCTCACATTCTCCCGTGCAACGCGGCTGCTAGTCCTGCTTTCATGCAAAATCTTAAGTTCCTTGCTCATGTCCAAGGCACCAAACCCAGCTAAAAAGTCAATAATCGATAGCTAAAACTTGAATTGTACTACTTCTTACTGGCTATTACGTCAACTTAGAAGCTTTATCTGTGTTCTACTATAGTGCTTTTAGAGTCTCCGCATACCGCAGCACGCGACATATCTTGGCAAACGATAAGTACAACCGTTTCAGAGAAAAGAGCGAACAATGTGACGATCTGGCTTTAAGTCGATTCGATAACAAATGACGAACACGGAAGGATTTCTCAGGTTTTTACTACATATGAACACTTTTCACATTCTCACGTGCAACGCGGCTGCTAGTCCTGCTTTCATACAAAATTTTAAGTTCCTTGCTCATGTCCAAGTAACCAAAGCCAGCTAAAAAGTCAATAATCGATACCTAAAACTTGAATTGTACTACTTCTTACTGGCTATTACGTCAACTTAGAGGCTTCATCTGTGTTCTACTATGGTGTTTTTACTGTCCCCGCACACCGCAGCACCCGACATTGCTTTGCAGACGATAAGTACAAACGTTTCAGAGAGAAGAGCGGTCAATGTGACGATCTGGCTTTAAGTCGATTCGATAACAAATGACGAACACGGACGTATTTCTCAGGTTTTTACTACATATGAACACTTTTCACATTCTACCGTGCAACGCGGCTGCTAGTCCTCATTTCATGCAAAATCTTATTTTCCTAACCCATGTCCAAGGCACAAAAGAAGGGTAAAAAGTCAATAATCGATACCTAAAACTTGAATTTTACTACTTCTTACTGGCTATTACATCAACTTAGAAGCTTCATCTGTGTTCTACTACGGTGCTTTTAGTGTCTCCGCATACCGCAACACGCGACATAGCTTTGCAGACGATAAATGTAACCGTTTCAAAAGGAAGAGCGGCCAATGTGACGATCTGGCTTTAAGTCTATTCGATAACAAATGATGAAAACGGACGGATTTCTCAGGTTTTTACTACATATGAACACTTTTCACATTCTCCCGTGAAACGCGGCTGCTAGTCCTCATTTCATGCAAAATCTTAAGTTCCTAGCTCATGTCCAAGGCACCAAAGAAGGGTAAAAATTCAATTATCCATAACTAAAACTTGAATTGAACTACTTCTTACTGGCTATTACATCAACTTAGATGCTTTATCTGTGTTCTAATATGGTGCTTTTAGTGTCTCCGCATACCGCAGCACGCGACATAGCTTTGCAGGCGATAAATGTAACCGTTTCAGACAGAAGAGCGGCCAATGTGACGATCTGGCCTGAAGTCGATTCGATAACAAATGAAGAACACCGACGGATTTCTAAGGTTTTTACTACATACGAACACTTTTCACATTCTCCCCTGCAACGCGGCTGCTAGTCCTCCTTTCATGCAAAATCTTAAGTTCCTAGCTCATGTCCAAGGCACCAAAGAAGCGTAAAAAGTCAATAGTCGATACCTAAAACTTGAATTGTACTACTTCTTACTCTCTATTACATCAACTTAGAAGCTTCATCTGTGTTCTACTATGGTGCTTTTAGTGTCTCCGCATACCGCAGCACGCGACATAGCTTTGCAGACGAAAAGTACAACTGTTACAGAGAGAAGAGCGAACAATGTGGCGATCTGGCTTTAAGTCGATTCGATAACAAATGACGAAAACGGACGGATTTCTCAGGTTTTTACTACATATGAACACTTTTTACATTTTCCCGTGCAACGCGGCTGCTAGTCCTCCTTTCATGCAAAATGTTAAGTTCCTAGCTCATGTCCAAGGCACCAAAGAGGGGTAAAAAGTCAATAATCCATAACTAAAACTTGAATAGTACTACTTCTTACTGGCTATTACATCATTTTCGAAGCTTCATCTGTGTTCTACTATGGTGCTTTTAGTGTCTCCGCATACCGCAGCACGCGACATAGCTTTGCAGACGATAAGTACAACCGTTTTAGAGAGAAGAGCAGCAAATGTGACAATTTGGCTTTAAGTCGATTCAATAACAAATGACGAACACGGACGGATTTCTCAGGTTTTTACTACATATGAACACTTTCCACATTCTCACGTGCAACGCGGCTGCTAGTCCTCCTTTCATGCAAAACCTTAAGTTCCTAGCTCATGTCCAAGTCACCAAAGAAGGGTAAAAAGTCCATAATCGATAAATAAAACTTGAATTGTACTACTTCTTACTGGCTATTACATCAACTTAGAAGCTTCATCTGCGTTCTACTATGGTGCTTTTAGTGTCTCCGCATACCGCAGCACGCGACATAGCTTTGCAGACGATAAATGTAACCGTTTCAGACAGAAGAGCGGCCAATGTGACGGTCTGGCTATAAGTCGATTCGATAACAAATGACGAAAACGGACAGATTTCTCAGGTTTTTACTACAGATGAACAATTTTCACATTCTCCCGTGCAACGCGGCTGCTAGTCCTCATTTCATGCAAAATATTAAGTTCCTAGCTCATGTCCAAGGCACCAAAGAAGGGTAAAAGTCAATAATCCATAAGTAAAACTTGAATTGTACTACTTCTTACTGGCTACTACAACAACTTAGAAGCTTCATCTGTGTTCTAGTATGGTGTTTTTAGTGTATCCGCATACCGCAGCACGCGACATATCTTGGCAGACGATAAGTACAACCGTTTCAGACAGAAGAGCGGCCAATGTGACGATCTTGCTTTAAGTCGATTCGATAACAAACGAAGAAAACGGACGGTTGTCTAAGGTTTCTACTACATATGAACACTTCTCACATTCTTCCGTACAACGCGGCTGCTAGTCCTCATTTCATGCAAAATATTAAGTTCCTAGCTCATGTCCAAGGCACCAAAGAAGGGTAAAAGTCAATAATCCATAAGTAAAACTTGAATTGTACTACTTCTTACTGGCTACTACAACAACTTAGAAGCTTCATCTGTGTTCTACTACGGTGCTTTTAGTGTCTCCGCATACCGCAACACGCGACATAGCTTTCCAGACGATAAATGTAACCGTTTCAGAAAGAAGAGCGGCCGATGTGACGATCTGGCTTTAAGTCAATTCGATAACAAATGACGAAAACGGACGGATTTCTCAGGTTTTTACTACATATGAACACTTTTCACATTCTCCCGTGAAACGCGGCTGCTAGTCCTCATTTCATGCAAAATATTAAGTTCCTAGCTCATGTCCAAGGCACCAAAGAAGGGTAAAAATTCAATTATCCATAACTAAAACTTGAATTGAACTACTTCTTACTGGCTATTACATCATTTTCGAAGCTTCATCTGTGTTCTACTATGGTGCTTTTAGTGTCTCCGCATACCGCAGTACGCGACATAGCTTTGCAGACGATAAATGTAACCGTTTCAGACAGAAGAGCGGCCAATGTGACGATCTTGCTTTAAGTCGATTCGATAACAAATGACGAAGTCGGTCGGGTTTCTCTGGTTTTTACTACATATGAACACTTTTCACATTCTCCCGTGCAACGCGGCTGCTAGTCCTCCTTTCATGCAAAATCTTAAGTTCCTATCTCATGTCCAAGGCACCAAAGCCATCTAAAAAATCAATAATCGATACCTAAAACTTGAATTGTACTACTTCTTACTGGCTATTACATCAACTTAGATCCTTCATCTGTGTTCTACTATGGTGCGTTTAGTGTCCCCGCACACCGCAGCACGCGACATAGCTTGGCAGACTATAAGTACAACCGTTTCAGAGAGAAGAGCGGCCAATGTGACGATCTGGCTTTAAGTCGATTCGATAACAAATGACGAAAACGGACGGATTTCTCAGGTTTTTACTACATATGAACACTTTTCACATTATCCCGTGCAACGCGGCTGCTAGTCCTCATTTCAAGCATAATCTTAAGTTCCTAGCTCAAGTACAAGACACCAAAGAAGGGTAAAAAGTCAATAATCCATAAGTATAACTTGAATTGTACTACTTCTTACTGGCTACTACATCAACATAAAAGCTTCATCTGTGTTCTACTATGGTGCTTTTAGTGTGTCCGCATACCGCAGCACGCGACATAGCTTTGCAGGCGATAAATGTAACCGTTTCAGACAGAAGAGCGGCCAATGTGACGATCTGGCTTTAAGTCGATTCGGTAACAAATAAAGAAAACGGACGGTTTCCTAAGGTTTCTACTACATATGAACACTTCTCACATTCTCCCGTGCAACTCGGCTGCTAGTCCAGCTTTCATGCAAAATCTTAAGTTCCTTGCTCATGTCCAAGGCACCAAAGCCAGCTAAAAAGTCAATAATCGATACCTAAAACTTGAATTGTACTACTTCTTACTGGCTATTACGTCAACTTAGAAGCTTTATCTGTGTTCTACTATAGTGCTTTTAGAGTCTCCGCATACCGCAGCACGCGACATATCTTGGCAGACGATAAGTACAACCGTTTCAGAGAAAAGAGCGAACAATGTGACGATCTGGCTTTAAGTCGATTCGATAACAAATGACGAAAACGGACGGATTTCTCATGATTTTACTACATATGAACACTTTTCACATTCTCACGTGCAACGCGGCTGCTAGTCCTCGTTTCATGCAAAATCTTAAGTTCCTAGCTCATGTCCAAGGCACCAAAGAAGGGTAAAAAGTCAATAATCGATACCTAAAACTTGAATTCTACTACTTCTTACTGGCTATTACATCAACTTAGAAGCTTCATCTGTGTTCTACTATGGTGCTTTTAGTGACTCCACATATCGCAGAACGCGACATAGCTTTGCAGACGATAAATATAACCGTTGCAGAGAGAAGAGCGGCGAATGTGACGATCTGGCTTTAAGTCGATTCGATAACAAGTGACGAAACCGGACGGATTTCTCAGGTATTTACAACATATGAACACTTTTCACATTCTCCCGTGCAACGCGGCTGCTAGTCCTCCTTTCATGCAAAATCTTAAGTTCCTAGCTCATGTCCAAAGCACCAAAGAAGGGTAAAAAGTCAATAATCCATAACTTAAACTTGAATTGTACTACTTCTTACTGGCTATTACATCAACTTAGAAGCTTCATCTGTGTTCTACTATGGTGCTTTTAGCGACTCCACATACCGCAGCACGCGACATAGCTTTGCAGACGATAAATGTAACCGTTTCAGACAGAAGAGCGGCCAATGTGCCGATCTGGCCTTAAGTCGCTTCGATAACAAATGAAGAACACGGACGGATTTCTAAGGTTTTTACTGCATATGAACACTTTTCACATTCTCCCGCGCAACGCGGCTGCTAGTCCTGCTTTCATGCAAAATCTTAAGTTCCTTGCTCATGTCCAAGGCACCAAAGAAGGGTAAAAGGTCAATAATCGATACCTAAAACTTGAATTGTACTGCTTCTTACTGGCTATTACATCAACTTAGAGGCTTCATCTGTGTTCTACTATGGTGCATTTAGTGTATCCTCATACTGCAGCACGCGACATAGCTTTGCAGACGATAAATGTAACCGTTTCAGACAGAAGAGCGGCCAATGTGACGATCTGGCCTTAAGTCGCTTCGATAACAAATGACGAAAACGGACGGATTTCTCAGGTTTTTACTACATATGAACACTTTTCACATTCTCCCGTGCAACGCGGCTGCTAGTCCTCCTTTCATGCAAAATCTTAAGTTCCCAGCTCATGTCCAAGGCACCAAAGAGGGGTAAAAAGTCAATAATCCATAACTAAAACTTGAATTGTACTACTTCTTACTGGCTATTACATCAACTTAGAAGCTTCATCTGTGTTCTACTATGGTGCTTTTTGTGACTCCACATACCGCAGCACGCGACATAGCTTTGCAGACGATAAATGTAACCGTTACAGAGAGAAGAGCGGCCAATGTGACGATCTGGCTTTAAGTCGATTCGATAGCAAATGACGAAATCGGACGGATTTCTCTGGTTTTTACTACATATGAACACTTTTCACATTCTCCCGTGCAACGCGGCTGCTAGTCCTCCTTTCATGCAAAATCTTAAGTTCCTAGCTCATGTTCAAGGCACCAAAGAAGGGTAAAAAGTCAATAATCCATAACTAAAACTTGAATTGTACTACATGTTACTAGCTATTACATCAACTTAGAAGCTTCATCTGTGTTCTACTATGGTGCTATTAGTGTCTCCGCATACCGCAGCACGCGACATAGCTTTGCAGACGATAAGTACGACCGATTTAGAGAGAAGAGCGGCCAATGTGACGACCTGGCTCTAAGTCGATTCGATAACAAATGACGAACACGGACAGATTTCTCAGGTTTTTACTACATATGAACACTTTTCACATTCTCCCGTGCAACGCGGCTGCTAGTCCTCCTTTCATGCAAAATCTTAAGTTCCTAGCTCATGACCAAGGCACCAAAGAAGGGTAAAAAGTCAATTATCCATAACTAAAACTTGAATTGTACTACTTATTACTGGCTATTACATCAACTTAGAAGCTTTATCTGTGTTCTACTATGGTGCTTTTAGAGTCTCCGCATACCGCAGCACGCGACATAGCTTGGCAGACTATAAGTACAACCGTTTCAGAGAGAAGAGCGGCCAATGTGACGATCTGGCTTTAAGTCGATTCGATAACAAATGACGAAAACGGACGGATTTCTCAGGTTTTTACTACATATGAACACTTTTCACATTATCCCGTGCAACGCGGCTGCTAGTCCTCATTTCATGCAAAATCTTAAGTTCCTAGCTCATGTACAAGACACCAAAGAAGGGAAAAAAGTCAATAATCCATAAGTAAAACTTGAATTGTACTACTTCTTACTGGCTACTACATCAACATAGAAGCTTCATCTGTGTTCTACTATGGTGCTTTTAGTGTGTCCGCATACCGCAGCACGCGACATAGCTTTGCAGGCGATAAATGTAACCGTTTCAGACAGAAGAGCGGCCAATGTGACGATCTGGCTTTAAGTCGATTCGATAACAAATAAAGAAAACGGACGGTTTCCTAAGGTTTCTACTACATATGAACACTTCTCACATTCTCCCGTGCAACGCGGCTGCTAGTCCTGCTTTCATGCAAAATCTTAAGTTCCTTGCTCATGTCCAAGGCACCAAAGCCAGCTAAAAAGTCAATAATCGATAGCTAAAACTTGAATTGTACTACTTCTTACTGGCTATTACGTCAACTTAGAAGCTTTATCTGTGTTCTACTATAGTGCTTTTAGAGTCTCCGCATACCGCAGCACGCGACATATCTTGGCAAACGATAAGTACAACCGTTTCAGAGAAATGAGCGAACAATGTGACGATCTGGCTTTAAGTCGATTCGATAACAAATGACGAAAACGGACGGATTTCTCAGGTTTTTACTACATATGAACACTTTTCACATTCTCACGTGCAACGCGGCTGCTAGTCCTCGTTTCATGCAAAATCTTAAGTTCCTAGCTTATGTCCAAGGCACCAAAGAAGGGTAAAAAGTCAATAATCGATACCTAAAACTTGAATTCTACTACTTCTTACTGGCTATTACATCAACTTAGAAGCTTCATCTGTGTTCTACTATGGTGCTTTTAGTGACTCCACATACCGCAGAACGCGACATAGCTTTGCAGACGATAAATGTAACCGTTTCAGAGAGAAGAGATCTGGCTTTAAGTCGATTCGATAACAAATGAAGAAAACGGACGGATTTCTCTGGTTTTTACTACATATGAACACTTTTCACATTCTCACGTGCAACGCGGCTGCTAGTCCTCCTTTCATGCAAAATCTTAAGTTCCTAGCTCATGTCCAAGGCACCAAAGAAGGGTAAAAAGACAATAATCGATACCTAAATCTTGAAATGTACTACTTCTTACTGGCTATTACATCAACTTAGAAGCTTCATCTGTGTTCTACTACGGTGCTTTTAGTGTCTCCGCATGCCGCAGCTCGCGACATAGCTTTGCAGACGATAAATGTAACCGTTTCAGAGAGAAGAGCGGCCAATGTGACGATCTGGCTTTAAGTCGATTCGATAACAAATGACGAACACGGACGGATTTCTCAGGTTTTTACTACATATGAACACTTTTCACATTCTCACGTGCAACGCGGCTGCTAGTCCTGCTTTCATACAAAATTTTAAGTTCCTTGCTCATGTCCAAGGCACCAAAGCCAGCTTAAAAGTCAATAATCGATACCTAAAACTTGAATTGTACTACTTCTTACTGGCTATTACGTCAACTTAGAGGCTTCATCTGTGTTCTACTATGGTGTTTTTACTGTCCCCGCACACCGCAGCACCCGACATTGCTTTGCAGACGATAAGTACAAACGTTTCAGAGAGAAGAGCGGTCAATGTGACGATCTGGCTTTAAGTCGATTCGATAACAAATGACGAACACGGACGTATTTCTCAGGTTTTTACTACATATGAACACTTTTCACATTCTACCGTGCAACGCGGCTGCTAGTCCTCATTTCATGCAAAATCTTATTTTCCTAACCCATGTCCAAGGCACAAAAGAAGGGTAAAAAGTCAATAATCGATACCTAAAACTTGAATTTTACTACTTCTTACTGGCTATTACATCAACTTAGAAGCTTCATCTGTGTTCTACTACGGTGCTTTTAGTGTCTCCGCATACCGCAACACGCGACATAGCTTTGCAGACGATAAATGTAACCGTTTCAAAAGGAAGAGCGGCCAATGTGACGATCTGGCTTTAAGTCTATTCGATAACAAATGATGAAAACGGACGGATTTCTCAGGTTTTTACTACATATGAACACTTTTCACATTCTGCCGTGCAACGCGGCTGCTAGTCCTCCTTTCATGCAAAATCTTAAGTTCCTAGCTCATGTCCAAGGCACCAAAGAAGGGTAAAAAGTCAATAATCCATAACTAAAACTTGAATTTTACTACTTCTTACTGGCTATTACATCAACTTAGAGGCTTCATCTGTGTTCTACTATATTGCTTTTAGTGTCTCCGCATGCCGCAGCAAGCGACATAGCTTTGCAGACGATAAGTACAACCGTTTTAGAGAGAAGAGCGGCCAATGTGACGATCTGGCTTTAAGTCGATTCGATAACAAATGACGAACACGGACGGATTTCTCAGGTTTTTACTACATATGAACACTTTTCACATTCTCACGTGCAACGCGGCTGCTAGTCCTCATTTCATGCAAAATCTTAAGTTCCTAGCTCACGTCCAAGGCACCAAAGAAGGGTAAAAAGTCAATAATCCATAACTAAAACTTGAATTGTACTACTTCTTACTGGCAATTACATCAATTTAGAAGCTTCATCTGTGTTCTACTATGGAGCGTTTAGTGTATCCGCATACCGCAGCACGCGACATAGCTTTGCAGGCGATAAATGTAACCGTTTCAGACAGAAGAGCGCCCAATGTGACGATCTGGCCTGAAGTCGATTCGATAACAAATGAAGAACACCGACGGATTTCTAAGGTTTTTACTACATACGAACACTTTTCACATTCTCCCCTGCAACGCGGCTGCTAGTCCTCCTTTCATGCAAAATCTTAAGTTCCTAGCTCATGTCCAAGGCACCAAAGAAGGGTAAAAAGTCAATAATCGATACCTAAAACTTGAATTGTACTACTTCTTACTCTCTATTACATCAACTTAGAAGCTTCATCTGAGCTCTACTATGGTGCTTTTAGTGTCTCCGCATACCACAGCACGCGACATAGCTTTGCAGACGATAAATGTAACCGTTTCAGAGAGAAGAGCGGCCAATGTGACGATCTGGCTATAAGTCGATTCGATAACAAATGACGAACACGGACGGATTTCTCAGGTTTTTACTACATATGAACACTTTTCACATTCTCACGTGCAACGCGGCTGCTAGTCCTGCTTTCATGCAAAATCTTAAGTTCCTTGCTCATGTCCAAGGCACCAAAGCCAGCTAAAAAGTCAATAATCGATACCTAAAACTTGAATTGTACTACTTCTTACTGGCTATTACATCAACTTAGAGGCTTCATCTGTGTTCTACTATGGTGTTTTTTTCTGTCCCCGCACACCGCAGCACCCGACTTTGCTTTGCAGACGATAACTACAAACGTTTCAGAGAGAAGAGCGGTCAATGTGACGATCTGGCTTTAAGTCGATTCGATAACAAATGACGAACACGGACGTATTTCTCAGGTTTTTACTACATATGAACACTATTCACATTCTACCGTCCAACGCGGCTGCTAGTCCTCATTTCATGCAAAATCTTATTTTCCTAACCCATGTCCAAGGCACCAAAGAAGGGTAAAAAGTCAATAATCGATACCTAAAACTTGAATTTTACTACTTCTTACTGGCTATTACATCAACTTAGAAGCTTCATCTGTGTTCTACTACGGTGCTTTTAGTGTCTCCGCATACCGCAACACGCGACATAGCTTTGCAGACGATAAATGTAACCGTTTCAAAAAGAAGAGCGGCCAATGTGACGATCTGGCTTTAAGTCTATTCGATAACAAATGACGAAAACGGACGGATTTCTCAGGTTTTTACTACATATGAACACTTTTCACATTCTCCCGTGCAACGCGGCTCCTAGTCCTCATTTCATGCAAAATCTTAAGTTCCTAGCTCATGTCCAAGGCACCAAAGAAGGGTAAAAATTCACTTATCCATAACTAAAACTTGAATTGAACTACTTCTTACTGGCTATTACATCAACTTAGAAGCTTTATCTGTGTTCTAATATGGTGCTTTTAGTGTCTCCGCATACCGCAGCACGCGACATAGCTTTGCAGGCGATAAATGTAACCGTTTCAGACAGAAGAGCGGCCAATGTGACGATCTGGCCTGAAGTCGATTCGATAACAAATGAAGAACACCGACGGATTTCTAAGGTTTTTACTACATACGAACACTTTTCACATTCTCCCCTGCAACGCGGCTGCTAGTCCTCCTTTCATGCAAAATCTTAAGTTCCTAGCTCATGTCCAAGGCACCAAAGAAGGGTAAAAAGTCAATAGTCGATACCTAAAACTTGAATTGTACTACTTCTTACTCTCTATTACATCAACTTAGTAGCCTTCATCTGAGTTCTACTATGGTGCTTTTAGTGTCTCCGCATACCACAGCACGCTACATAGCTTTGCAGACGAAAAGTACAACCGTTACAGAGAGAAGAGCGAACAATGTGACGATCTGGCTTTAAGTCGATTCGATAACAAATGACGAAGTCGGTCGGGTTTCTCTGGTTTTTACTACATATGAACACTTTTCACATTCTCCCGTGCAACGCGGCTGCTAGTCCTCCTCTCATGCAAAATCTTAAGTTCCTATCTCATGTCCAAGGCACCAAAGCCATCTAAAAAATCAATAATCGATACCTAAAACTTGAATTGTACTACTTCTTACTGGCTATTACATCAACTTAGAGGCTTCATCTGTGTTCTACTATGGTGCGTTTAGTGTCCCCGCACACCGCAGCACGCGACATAGCTTGGCAGACTATAAGTACAACCGTTTCAGAGAGAAGAGCGGCCAATGTGACGATCTGGCTTTAAGTCGATTCGATAACAAATGACGAAAACGGACGGATTTCTCAGGTTTTTACTACATATGAACACTTTTCACATTATCCCGTGCAACGCGGCTGCTAGTCCTCATTTCATGCATAATCTTAATTTCCTAGCTCATGTCCAAGGCACCAAAGAAGGGTAAAAAGTCAATAATCGATACCTAAAACTTGAATTCTACTACTTCTTACTGGCTATTACATCAACTTAGAAGCTTCATCTGTGTTCTACTATGGTGCTTTTAGTGACTCCACATATCGCAGAACGCGACATAGCTTTGCAGACGATAAGTACGACCGATTTAGAGAGAAGAGCGGCCAATGTGACGATCTGGCTCTAAGTCGATTCGATAACAAGTGACGAAACCGGACGGATTTCTCAGGTATTTACAACGTATGAACACTTTTCACATTCTCCCGTGCAACGCGGCTGCTAGTCCTCCTTTCATGCAAAATCTTAAGTTCCAGCTCATGTCCAAAGCACCAAAGAAGGGTAAAAAGTCAATAATCCATAACTTAAACTTGAATTGTACTACTTCTTACTGGCTATTACATCAACTTAGAAGCTTCATCTGTGTTCTACTATGGTGCTTTTAGTGACTCCACATACCGCAGCACGCGACATAGCTTTGCAGACGATAAATGTAACCGTTTCAGACAGAAGAGCGGCCAATATGACGATCTGGCCTTAAGTCGCTTCGATAACAAATGAAGAACACGGACGGATTTCTAAGGTTTTTACTGCATATGAACACTTTTCACATTCTCCCGTGCAACGCGGGTGCTAGTCCTGCTTTCATGCAAAATCTTAAGTTCCTTGCTCATGTCCAAGGCACCAAAGCCAGCTAAAAAGTCAATAATCGATACCTAAAACTTGAATTGTACTGCTTCTTACTGGCTATTACATCAACTTAGAGGCTTCATCTGTGTTCTACTATGGTGCATTTAGTGTATCCTCATACCGCAGCACGCGACATAGCTTTGCAGACGATAAATGTAACCGTTTCAGACAGAAGAGCGGCCAATGTGACGATCTGGCCTTAAGTCGCTTCGATAACAAATGACGAAAACGGACGGATTTCTCAGGTTTTTACTACATATGAACACTTTTCACATTCTCCCGTGCAACGCGGGTGCTAGTCCTCCTTTCATGCAAAATCTTAAGTTCCTAGCTCATGTTCAAGGCACCAAAGAAGGGTAAAAAGTCAATAATCCATAACTAAAACTTGAATTGTACTACTTGTTACTAGCTATTACATCAAATTAGAAGCTTCATCTGTGTTCTACTATGGTGCTATTAGTGTCTCCGCATACCGCAGCACGCGACATAGCTTTGCAGACGATAAGTACGAACGATTTAGAGAGAAGAGCGGCCAATGTGACGATCTGGCTCTAAGTCGATTCGATAACAAATGACGAACACGGACAGATTTCTCAGGTTTTTACTACATATGAACACTTTTCACATTCTCCCGTGCAACGCGGCTGCTAGTCCACCTTTCATGCAAAATCTTAAGTTCCTAGCTCATGACCAAGGCACCAAAGAAGGGTAAAAAGTCAATAATCCATAAGTAAAACTTGAATTGTACTACTTCTTACTGGCTACTACATCAACATAGAAGCTTCATCTGTGTTCTACTATGGTGCTTTTAGTGTGTCCGCATACCGCAGCACGCGACATAGCTTTGCAGGCGATAAATGTAACCGTTTCAGACAGAAGAGCGGCCAATGTGACGATCTGGCTTTAAGTCGATTCGATAACAAATAAAGAAAACGGACGGTTACTAAGGTTTCTACTACATATAAACACTTCTCACATTCTCCCGTGCAACGCGGCTGCTAGTCCTGCTTTCATGCAAAATCTTCAGTTCCTAGCTTATGTCCAAGGCACCAAAGAAGGGTAAAAAGTCAATAATCGATACCTAAAACTTGAATTCTACTACTTCTTACTGGCTATTACATCAACGTAGAAGCTTCATCTGTGTTCTACTATGGTGCTTTTAGTGACTCCACATACCGCAGAACGCGACATAGCTTTGCAGACGATAAATGTAACCGTTTCAGAGAGAAGAGATCTGGCTTTAAGTCGATTCGATAACAAATGAAGAAAACGGACGGATTTCTCTGGTTTTTACTACATATGAACACTTCTCACATTCTCCCGTGCAACGCGGCTGCTAGTCCTGCTTTCATACAAAATTTTAAGTTCCTTGCTCATGTCCAAGTCACCAAAGCCAGCCAAAAAGTCAATAATCGATACCTAAAACTGGAATTGTACTACTTCTTACTGGCTATTACGTCAACTTAGAGGCTTCATCTGTGTTCTACTATGGTGTTTTTACTGTCCCCGCACACCGCAGCACCCGACATTGCTTTGCAGACGATAAGTACAAACGTTTCAGAGAGAAGAGCGGTCAATGTGACGATCTGGCTTTAAGTCGATTCGATAACAAATGACGAACACGGACGTATTTCTCAGGTTTTTACTACATATGAACACTATTCACATTCTACCGTGCAACGCGGCTGCTAGTCCTCATTTCATGCAAAATCTTATTTTCCTAACCCATGTCCAAGGCACAAAAGAAGGGTAAAAAGTCAATAATCGATACCTAAAACTTGAATTTTACTACTTCTTACTGGCTATTACATCAACTTAGAAGCTTCATCTGTGTTCTACTACGGTGCTTTTAGTGTCTCCGCATACCGCAACACGCGACATAGCTTTGCAGACGATAAATGTAACCGTTTCAAAAGGAAGAGCGGCCAATGTGACGATCTGGCTTTAAGTCTATTCGATAACAAATGATGAAAACGGACGGATTTCTCAGGTTTTTACTACATATGAACACTTTTCACATTCTCCAGTGCAACGCGGCTGCTAGTCTTCCTTTAATGCAAAATCTTAAGTTCCTATCTCATGTCCAAGGCACCCAAAGCCATCTAAAAAGTCAATAATCGATACCTAAAACTTGAATTGTACTACATCTTACTGGCTATTACATCAACTTAGAGGCTTCATCTGTGTTCTACTATATTGCTATTAGTGTCTCCGCATGCCCCAGCAAGCGACATAGCTTTGCAGACGATAAGTACAACCGTTTTAGAGAGAAGAGCGGCCAATGTGACGATCTGGCTTTAAGTCGATTCGATAACAAATGACGAACACGGACGGATTTCTCAGGTTTTTACTACATATGAACACTTTTCACATTCTCACGTGCAACGCGGCTGCTAGTCCTCCTTTCATGCAAAATCTTAAGTTCCTATCTCATGTCCAAGGCACCAAAGCCATCTAAAAAATAAATAATCGATACCTAAAACTTGAATTGTACTACTTCTTACTGGCAATTACATCAATTTAGAAGCTTCATCTGTGTTCTACTATGGAGCGTTTAGTGTATCCGCATACCGCAGCACGCGACATAGCTTTGCAGATGATAAATGTAACCGTTTCAGACAGAAGAGCGCCCAATGTGACGATCTGGCTTTAATTCGATTCGATAACAAATGAAGAACACGGACGGATTTCTCTGGTTTTTACTACATATGATCACTTTTCACATTCTCCCGTGCAACGCGGCTGCTAGTCCTCCTTTCATGCAAAATCTTAAGTTCCTAGCTCATGTCCAAGGCACCAAAGAACGGTAAATAGTCAATAATCTATAACTAAAACTTGAATTGTACTACTTCTTACTGGCTGTTACATCAACTTCGAAGCTTCATCTGTGTTCTACTATGGTGCTTTTAGAGTCTCCGCATACCGCAGCACGCGACATTTCTTGGCAGACGATAAGTACAACCGTTTCAGAGAGAAGAGCGGCCAATGTGACGATCTGGCTTTAAGTCGATTCGATAACAAATCACGAAAACGGACGGATTTCTCAGGTTTTTACTACATATGAACACTTTTCACATTCTCCCGTGCAACGCGGCTGCTAGTCCTCCTTCCATGCAAAATCTTAAGTTCCTAGCTCATGTCCAAGGCACCAAAGAATGGTAAAAAGTCAATTATTCATAACTAAAACTTGAATTGTACTACTTATTACTGGCTACTACATCAACTTAGAAGCTTTATCTGTGTTCTACTATGGTGCTTTTAGAGTCTCCGCATACCGCAGCACGCGACATAGCTTGGCAGACTATAAGTACAACCGTTTCAGAGAGAAGAGCGGCTAATGATTCGATCTGGCTTTAAGTCGATTCGATAACAAATGACGAAAACGGACGGATTTCTCAGGTTTTTACTACATATGAACACTTTTCACATTCTCCCGTGCAACGCGGCTGCTAGTCCTCATTTCATACAAAATCTTAAGTTCCTAGCTCATGTACAAGGCACCAAAGAAGGGTAAAAAGACAATAATCGATACCTAAATCTTGAATTGTACTACTTCTTACTGGCTATTACATCAACTTAGAAGCTTCATCTGTGTTCTACTATGGTGCTTTTAGTGTCTCCGCATGCCGCAGCACGCGACATAGCTTTGCAGACGATAAATGTAACCGTTTCAGAGAGAAGAGCGGCCAATGTGACGATCTGGCTTTAAGTCGATTCGATAACAAATGACGAACACGGACGGATTTCTCAGGTTTTTACTACATATGAACACTTTTCACATTCTCCCGTGTAACACGCCTGCTAGTCCTCCTTTCATGGAAAATCTTAAGTTCCTAGCTCATGTCCAAAGCACCAAAGAAGGGTAGAAAGTCAATAATCAATAAATAAAACTTGAATTGTACTACTTCTTACTGGCTATTACATCAACTTCGAAGCTTCATCTGTGTTCTACTATGGTGCTTTTAGTGTCTCCGCACACCGCAGCACCCGACATAGCTTTGCAGACGATACGTACAACCGTTTCAGAGAGAAGAGCGGCCAATGTGACGATCTGGCTTTAAGTCGATTCGATAACAAATGACGAACACGGACGTATTTCTCAGGTTTTTACTACAAATGAACACTTTTCACATTCTAACGTGCAACGCGGCTGCTAGTCCTCATTTAATGCAAAATCTTAAGTTCCTAGCTCATGTCCAAGGCACCAAAGAAGGGTAAAAAGAAAATAATCGATACCTAAAACTTGAATTCTACTACTTCTTACTGGCTATTACATCAACTTAGAAGCTTCATCTGTGTTCTGCTATGGAGCTTTTAGTGTATCCGCATACCGCAGCACGCGACATAGCTTTGCAGACGATAAATGTAACCGTTTCAGACAGAAGAGCGGCCAATGTGACGATCTGGCATCAAGTCGATTCGATAACAAATGAAGAAAACGGACGGTTTTCTAAGGTTTCTACTACATATGAACACTTCTCACATTCTCCCGTGCACCGCGGCTGCTAGTCCTCCTTTCATGCAAAATCTTAAGTTCCTAGCTCATGTCCAAGGCACCAAAGAAGGGTAAAAAGTCAATAATCCATAAGTAAAACTTGAATTGTACTACTTCTTACTGGCTATTACATCAACTTAGAGGCTTCATCTGTGTTCTACTATGGTGCGTTTAGTGTCCCCGCACACCGCAGCACGCGACATAGCTTTGCAGACGATAAGTACAATCGTTTCAGAGAGAAGAGCCGCCAATGTGACGATCTGGCTTTAAGTCGATTCGATAACAAATGACGAACACGGACGGATTTCTCAGGTTTTTACTACATATGAACACTTTTCACATTCTCCCGTGCAACGGGTCTGCTAGTCATGCTTTCATGCAAAATCCTAAGTTCCTTGCTCATGTCCAAGGCACCAAAGAAGGGTAAAAAGTCAATAATCGATACCTAAAACTTGAATTGTACTACTTCTTACTGGCTATTACATCAACTTAGAGGCTTCATCTGTGTTCTACTGTGGTGCTTTTTGTATATCCGCATACCGCTGCACGCGACATAGCTTTGCAGACGATAAGTACAATCGTTTCAGAGAGAAGAGCCGCCAATGTGACGATCTGGCTTTAAGTCGATTCGATAACAAATGACGAACACGGACGGATTTCTAAGGTTTTTACTACATATGAACACTTTTCACATTCTCCCGTGCAACGGGTCTGCTAGTCATGCTTTCATGCAAAATCCTAAGTTCCTTGCTCATGTCCAAGGCACCAAAGAAGGGTAAAAAGTCAATAATCGATACCTAAAACTTGAATTGTACTACTTCTTACTGGCTATTACATCAAATTAGAGGCTTCATCTGTGTTCTACTGTGGTGCTTATTGTATATCCGCATACCGCTGCACGCGACGTAGCTTTGCAGACGATAAGTACAACCGTTTCAGAGAGAAGAGCGGCCAATGTGACGATCTGGCCTTAAGTCGATTCGATAACAACTGACGAAAACGGACGGATTTCTCAGGTTTTTACTACATATGAACACTTTTGACATTCTCCCGTGCCACGCAGCTGCTAGTCCTCATTTCATGCAAAATCTTAATTTCGTAGCTCATGTCCAAGGCACCAAAGAAGGGAAAAAGTCAATAATAGATACCTAAAACTTGAATTGTACTACTTCTTACTGGCTATTACATCAACTTAGATGCTTCATCTGTGTTCTACTAAGGAGCTTTTAGTGACTCCACATACCGCAGCACGCGACATAGCTTTGCAGACGATAAATGTAACCGTTTCAGAGAGAAGAGCGGCCAATGTGACGATCTGGCTTTAAGTCGATTCGATAACAAATGACGAAAACGGACGGATTTCTCAGGTTTTTACTACATATGAACACTTTTCACATTCTCCCGTGCAACGCGGCTGCTAGTGCTCCTTTCATGCAAAATCTTAAGTTCCTAGCTCAAGTCCAAGGCACCAAAGAAGGGTAAATAGTCAATAATCCATAACTAAAACTTGAATTGTACTACTTCTTACTGGCTATTACATCAACTTAGAAGCTTCATCTGTGTTCTACTATGGTGCTTTTAGTGTCTCCGCATGCCGCAGCACGCGACATAGCTTTGCAGACGATAAATGTAACCGTTTCAGACAGAAGAGCGGCCAATGTGACGATCTGGCTTTAAGTCGATTCGATAACAAATGACTAACACGGACGTATTTCTCAGGTTTTTACTACATATGAACACTTTTCACATTCTACCGTGCAACGCAGCTGCTAGTCCTCATTTCATGCAAAATCTTATTTTCCTAACCCATGTCCAAGGCACCAAAGAAGGGTAAAAAGTCAATAATCGATACCTAAAACTTGAATTGTACTACTTCTTACTGGCTATTACATCAACTTAGAGGCTTCATCTGTGTTCTACTGTGGTGCTTTATGTATATCCGCATACCGCTGCACGCGACATAGCTTTGCAGACGATAAGTACAACCGTTTCAGAGAGAAGAGCGGCCAATGTGACGATCTGGCTTTAAGTCGATTCGATAACAAATGACGAAAACGGACGGATTTCTCAGGTTTTTACTACATATGAACACTTTTCACATTCTCCCGTGCAACGCGGCTGCTAGTCCTCCTTTAATGCAATATCTCAAGTTCCTAGCTCAAGTCCAAGGCACCAAAGAAGGGTAAATAGTCAATAATCCATAACTAAAACTTTAATTGTACTACTTCTTACTGGCTATTACATCAACTTCGAAGCTTCATCTGTGTTCTACTATGGTGCTTTTAGTGTCTCCGCATACCGCAGCACGCGACATAGCATTGCAGACGATAAGTACAACCGTTTCAGAGAGAAGAGCGGCGAATGTGACGATCTGGCTTTAAGTCGATTCGTTAAACAAGTGACGAACGCGGACGGATTTCTCAGGTTTTTACTACATATGAACACTTTCCACATTCTCCCGTGCAACGCGGCTGCTAGTCCTCCTTTCATGCAAAATCTTAAGTTCCTTTCTCATGTCCAAGGCACCAAAGAAGGGTAAAAAGTCAATAATCAGTAAATAAAACTTGAATTGTACTACTTCTTACTGGCTATTACATCAACTTCGAAGCTTCATCTGTGTTCTACTATGGTGCTTTTAGTGTCTCAGCATACCGTAGCACGCGACATAGCATTGCAGGCGAGAAGTACAACCATTTCAGAGAGAAGTGCGGCCCCTGTGACAATCTGGCTTTAAGTCGATTCAATAACAAACGACGAACACGTACGGTTTTCTCAGGTTCTTACTACACATGTTTTCACATTCTCCCGTGCAACGCGACCGCTAGTCGTCCTTTCATGCAAAATCTTAAGTTCCTAGCTCATGTCCAAGGCACCAAAGAAGGGTAAAAAGTCAATAATCCATAAGTAAAACTTGAATTGTACTACTTCTTACTGGCTACTACATCAACTTAGAAGCTTTATCTGTGTTCTACTATGGTGCTTTTAGTGTCTCCGCATACCGCAACACGCGACATAGCTTTGCAGACGATAAATGTAACCGTTTCAAAAGGAAGAGCGGCCAATGTGACGATCTGGCTTTAAGTCTATTCGATAACAAATGATGAAAACGGACGGATTTCTCAGGTTTTTACTACATATGAACACTTTTCACATTCTCCAGTGCAACGCGGCTGCTAGTCTTCCTTTAATGCAAAATCTTAAGTTCCTATCTCATGTCCAAGGCACCCAAAGCCATCTAAAAAGTCAATAATCGATACCTAAAACTTGAATTGTACTACATCTTACTGGCTATTACATCAACTTAGAGGCTTCATCTGTGTTCTACTATATTGCTATTAGTGTCTCCGCATGCCCCAGCAAGCGACATAGCTTTGCAGACGATAAGTACAACCGTTTTAGAGAGAAGAGCGGCCAATGTGACGATCTGGCTTTAAGTCGATTCGATAACAAATGACGAACACGGACGGATTTCTCAGGTTTTTACTACATATGAACACTTTTCACATTCTCACGTGCAACGCGGCTGCTAGTCCTCCTTTCATGCAAAATCTTAAGTTCCTATCTCATGTCCAAGGCACCAAAGCCATCTAAAAAATAAATAATCGATACCTAAAACTTGAATTGTACTACTTCTTACTGGCAATTACATCAATTTAGAAGCTTCATCTGTGTTCTACTATGGAGCGTTTAGTGTATCCGCATACCGCAGCACGCGACATAGCTTTGCAGATGATAAATGTAACCGTTTCAGACAGAAGAGCGCCCAATGTGACGATCTGGCTTTAATTCGATTCGATAACAAATGAAGAACACGGACGGATTTCTCTGGTTTTTACTACATATGATCACTTTTCACATTCTCCCGTGCAACGCGGCTGCTAGTCCTCCTTTCATGCAAAATCTTAAGTTCCTAGCTCATGTCCAAGGCACCAAAGAACGGTAAATAGTCAATAATCTATAACTAAAACTTGAATTGTACTACTTCTTACTGGCTGTTACATCAACTTCGAAGCTTCATCTGTGTTCTACTATGGTGCTTTTAGAGTCTCCGCATACCGCAGCACGCGACATTTCTTGGCAGACGATAAGTACAACCGTTTCAGAGAGAAGAGCGGCCAATGTGACGATCTGGCTTTAAGTCGATTCGATAACAAATCACGAAAACGGACGGATTTCTCAGGTTTTTACTACATATGAACACTTTTCACATTCTCCCGTGCAACGCGGCTGCTAGTCCTCCTTCCATGCAAAATCTTAAGTTCCTAGCTCATGTCCAAGGCACCAAAGAATGGTAAAAAGTCAATTATTCATAACTAAAACTTGAATTGTACTACTTATTACTGGCTACTACATCAACTTAGAAGCTTTATCTGTGTTCTACTATGGTGCTTTTAGAGTCTCCGCATACCGCAGCACGCGACATAGCTTGGCAGACTATAAGTACAACCGTTTCAGAGAGAAGAGCGGCTAATGATTCGATCTGGCTTTAAGTCGATTCGATAACAAATGACGAAAACGGACGGATTTCTCAGGTTTTTACTACATATGAACACTTTTCACATTCTCCCGTGCAACGCGGCTGCTAGTCCTCATTTCATACAAAATCTTAAGTTCCTAGCTCATGTACAAGGCACCAAAGAAGGGTAAAAAGACAATAATCGATACCTAAATCTTGAATTGTACTACTTCTTACTGGCTATTACATCAACTTAGAAGCTTCATCTGTGTTCTACTATGGTGCTTTTAGTGTCTCCGCATGCCGCAGCACGCGACATAGCTTTGCAGACGATAAATGTAACCGTTTCAGAGAGAAGAGCGGCCAATGTGACGATCTGGCTTTAAGTCGATTCGATAACAAATGACGAACACGGACGGATTTCTCAGGTTTTTACTACATATGAACACTTTTCACATTCTCCCGTGTAACACGCCTGCTAGTCCTCCTTTCATGGAAAATCTTAAGTTCCTAGCTCATGTCCAAAGCACCAAAGAAGGGTAGAAAGTCAATAATCAATAAATAAAACTTGAATTGTACTACTTCTTACTGGCTATTACATCAACTTCGAAGCTTCATCTGTGTTCTACTATGGTGCTTTTAGTGTCTCCGCACACCGCAGCACCCGACATAGCTTTGCAGACGATACGTACAACCGTTTCAGAGAGAAGAGCGGCCAATGTGACGATCTGGCTTTAAGTCGATTCGATAACAAATGACGAACACGGACGTATTTCTCAGGTTTTTACTACAAATGAACACTTTTCACATTCTAACGTGCAACGCGGCTGCTAGTCCTCATTTAATGCAAAATCTTAAGTTCCTAGCTCATGTCCAAGGCACCAAAGAAGGGTAAAAAGAAAATAATCGATACCTAAAACTTGAATTCTACTACTTCTTACTGGCTATTACATCAACTTAGAAGCTTCATCTGTGTTCTGCTATGGAGCTTTTAGTGTATCCGCATACCGCAGCACGCGACATAGCTTTGCAGACGATAAATGTAACCGTTTCAGACAGAAGAGCGGCCAATGTGACGATCTGGCATCAAGTCGATTCGATAACAAATGAAGAAAACGGACGGTTTTCTAAGGTTTCTACTACATATGAACACTTCTCACATTCTCCCGTGCACCGCGGCTGCTAGTCCTCCTTTCATGCAAAATCTTAAGTTCCTAGCTCATGTCCAAGGCACCAAAGAAGGGTAAAAAGTCAATAATCCATAAGTAAAACTTGAATTGTACTACTTCTTACTGGCTATTACATCAACTTAGAGGCTTCATCTGTGTTCTACTATGGTGCGTTTAGTGTCCCCGCACACCGCAGCACGCGACATAGCTTTGCAGACGATAAGTACAATCGTTTCAGAGAGAAGAGCCGCCAATGTGACGATCTGGCTTTAAGTCGATTCGATAACAAATGACGAACACGGACGGATTTCTCAGGTTTTTACTACATATGAACACTTTTCACATTCTCCCGTGCAACGGGTCTGCTAGTCATGCTTTCATGCAAAATCCTAAGTTCCTTGCTCATGTCCAAGGCACCAAAGAAGGGTAAAAAGTCAATAATCGATACCTAAAACTTGAATTGTACTACTTCTTACTGGCTATTACATCAACTTAGAGGCTTCATCTGTGTTCTACTGTGGTGCTTTTTGTATATCCGCATACCGCTGCACGCGACATAGCTTTGCAGACGATAAGTACAATCGTTTCAGAGAGAAGAGCCGCCAATGTGACGATCTGGCTTTAAGTCGATTCGATAACAAATGACGAACACGGACGGATTTCTAAGGTTTTTACTACATATGAACACTTTTCACATTCTCCCGTGCAACGGGTCTGCTAGTCATGCTTTCATGCAAAATCCTAAGTTCCTTGCTCATGTCCAAGGCACCAAAGAAGGGTAAAAAGTCAATAATCGATACCTAAAACTTGAATTGTACTACTTCTTACTGGCTATTACATCAAATTAGAGGCTTCATCTGTGTTCTACTGTGGTGCTTATTGTATATCCGCATACCGCTGCACGCGACGTAGCTTTGCAGACGATAAGTACAACCGTTTCAGAGAGAAGAGCGGCCAATGTGACGATCTGGCCTTAAGTCGATTCGATAACAACTGACGAAAACGGACGGATTTCTCAGGTTTTTACTACATATGAACACTTTTGACATTCTCCCGTGCCACGCAGCTGCTAGTCCTCATTTCATGCAAAATCTTAATTTCGTAGCTCATGTCCAAGGCACCAAAGAAGGGAAAAAGTCAATAATAGATACCTAAAACTTGAATTGTACTACTTCTTACTGGCTATTACATCAACTTAGATGCTTCATCTGTGTTCTACTAAGGAGCTTTTAGTGACTCCACATACCGCAGCACGCGACATAGCTTTGCAGACGATAAATGTAACCGTTTCAGAGAGAAGAGCGGCCAATGTGACGATCTGGCTTTAAGTCGATTCGATAACAAATGACGAAAACGGACGGATTTCTCAGGTTTTTACTACATATGAACACTTTTCACATTCTCCCGTGCAACGCGGCTGCTAGTGCTCCTTTCATGCAAAATCTTAAGTTCCTAGCTCAAGTCCAAGGCACCAAAGAAGGGTAAATAGTCAATAATCCATAACTAAAACTTGAATTGTACTACTTCTTACTGGCTATTACATCAACTTAGAAGCTTCATCTGTGTTCTACTATGGTGCTTTTAGTGTCTCCGCATGCCGCAGCACGCGACATAGCTTTGCAGACGATAAATGTAACCGTTTCAGACAGAAGAGCGGCCAATGTGACGATCTGGCTTTAAGTCGATTCGATAACAAATGACTAACACGGACGTATTTCTCAGGTTTTTACTACATATGAACACTTTTCACATTCTACCGTGCAACGCAGCTGCTAGTCCTCATTTCATGCAAAATCTTATTTTCCTAACCCATGTCCAAGGCACCAAAGAAGGGTAAAAAGTCAATAATCGATACCTAAAACTTGAATTGTACTACTTCTTACTGGCTATTACATCAACTTAGAGGCTTCATCTGTGTTCTACTGTGGTGCTTTATGTATATCCGCATACCGCTGCACGCGACATAGCTTTGCAGACGATAAGTACAACCGTTTCAGAGAGAAGAGCGGCCAATGTGACGATCTGGCTTTAAGTCGATTCGATAACAAATGACGAAAACGGACGGATTTCTCAGGTTTTTACTACATATGAACACTTTTCACATTCTCCCGTGCAACGCGGCTGCTAGTCCTCCTTTAATGCAATATCTCAAGTTCCTAGCTCAAGTCCAAGGCACCAAAGAAGGGTAAATAGTCAATAATCCATAACTAAAACTTTAATTGTACTACTTCTTACTGGCTATTACATCAACTTCGAAGCTTCATCTGTGTTCTACTATGGTGCTTTTAGTGTCTCCGCATACCGCAGCACGCGACATAGCATTGCAGACGATAAGTACAACCGTTTCAGAGAGAAGAGCGGCGAATGTGACGATCTGGCTTTAAGTCGATTCGTTAAACAAGTGACGAACGCGGACGGATTTCTCAGGTTTTTACTACATATGAACACTTTCCACATTCTCCCGTGCAACGCGGCTGCTAGTCCTCCTTTCATGCAAAATCTTAAGTTCCTTTCTCATGTCCAAGGCACCAAAGAAGGGTAAAAAGTCAATAATCAGTAAATAAAACTTGAATTGTACTACTTCTTACTGGCTATTACATCAACTTCGAAGCTTCATCTGTGTTCTACTATGGTGCTTTTAGTGTCTCAGCATACCGTAGCACGCGACATAGCATTGCAGGCGAGAAGTACAACCATTTCAGAGAGAAGTGCGGCCCCTGTGACAATCTGGCTTTAAGTCGATTCAATAACAAACGACGAACACGTACGGTTTTCTCAGGTTCTTACTACACATGTTTTCACATTCTCCCGTGCAACGCGACCGCTAGTCGTCCTTTCATGCAAAATCTTAAGTTCCTAGCTCATGTCCAAGGCACCAAAGAAGGGTAAAAAGTCAATAATCCATAAGTAAAACTTGAATTGTACTACTTCTTACTGGCTATTACATCAACTTAGAGGCTTCATCTGTGTTCTACTATGGTGCGTTTAGTGTCCCCGCACACCGCAGCACGCGACATAGCTTTGCAGACGATAAGTACAATCGTTTCAGAGAGAAGAACCGCCAATGTGACGATCTGGCTTTAAGTCGATTCGATAACAAATGACGAACACGGACGGATTTCTAAGGTTTTTACTACATATGAACACTTTTCACATTCTCCCGTGCAACGGGTCTGCTAGTCATGCTTTCATGCAAAATCCTAAGTTCCTTGCTCATGTCCAAGGCACCAAAGCCAGCTAAAAAGTCAATAATCGATACCTAAAACTTGAATTGTACTACTTCTTACTGGCTATTACATCAACTTAGAGGCTTCATCTGTGTTCTACTGTGGTGCTTTTTGTATATCCGCATACCGCTGCACGCGACATAGCTTTGCAGACGATAAGTACAATCGTTTCAGAGAGAAGAGCCGCCAATGTGACGATCTGGCTTTAAGTCGATTCGATAACAAATGACGAACACGGACGGATATCTAAGGTTTTTACTACATATGAACACTTTTCACATTCTCCCGTGCAACGGGTCTGCTAGTCATGCTTTCATGCAAAATCCTAAGTTCCTTGCCCATGTCCAAGGCACCAAAGAAGGGAAAAAGTCAATAATAGATACCTAAAACTTGAATTGTACTACTTCTTACTGGCTATTACATCAACGTAGATGCTTCATCTGTGTTCTACTATGGAGCTTTTAGTGACTCCACATACCGCAGCACGCGACATAGCTTTGCAGACGATAAATGTAACCGTTTCAGAGAAAAGAGCGGCCAATGTGACGATCTGGCTTTAAGTCGATTCGATAACAAATGACGAAAACAGACGGATTTCTCAGGTTTTTACTACATATGAACACTTTTCACATTCTCCCGTGCAACGCGGCTGCTAGTCCTCCTTTCATGCAAAACCTTAAGTTCCTAGCTCAAGTCCAAGGCACCAAAGAAGGGTAAATAGTCAATAATCCATAACTAAAACTTTAATTGTACTACTTCTTACTGGCTATTACATCAACTTCGAAGCTTCATCTGTGTTCTACTATGGTGCTTTTAGTGTCTCCGCATATCGCAGCACGCGACATAGCATTGCAGACGATAAGTACAACCGTTTCAGAGAGAAGAGCGGCGAATGTGACGATCTGGCTTTAAGTCGATTCGTTAAACAAGTGACGAACACGGACGGATTTCTCAGGTTTTTACTACATATGAACACTTTCCACATTCTCCCGTGCAACGCGGCTGCTAGTCCTCCTTTCATGCAAAATCTTAAGTTCCTAGCTCATGACCAAGGCACCAAAGAAGGGTAAAAAGTCAATAATCAATAAATAAAACTTGAATTGTACTACTTCTTACTGGCTATTACATCAACTTAGAGGCGTCATCTGTGTTCTACTATGGTGCTTTTAGTGTCTCAGCATACCGTAGCACGCGACATAGCATTGCAGGCGAGAAGTACAACCATTTCAGAGAGAAGTGCGGCCCCTGTGACAATCTGGCTTTAAGTCGATTCAATAACAAACGACGAACACGTACGGTTTTCTCAGGTTCTTACTACACATGTTTTCACATTCTCCCGTGCAACGCGGCAGCTAGTCCTCCTTTCAAGCAAAATCTTTAGTTCCTAGCTCATGTCCAAAGCACTAAAGAAGGGTAAAAAGTCAATAATCCATAACTAAAACTTGAATTGTACAACTTCCTACTTGCTATTACATCAACTTAGAAGCTTCATCTGTGTTCTACTATGGAGCTTTTAGTGTATCCGCATACCGCAGCACGCGACATAGCTTTGCAGACGATAAATGTAACCGTTTCAGACAGAAGAGCAGCCAATGTGACGATCTGGCTTTAAGTCGACTCGATAACAAATGACGAACACGGACGTATTTCTCAGGTTTTTACTACAAATGAACACTTTTCACATTCTAACGTGCAACGCGGCTGCTAGTCCTCATTTAATGCAAAATCTTAAGTTCCTAGCTCATGTCCAAGGCACCAAAGAAGGGTAAAAAGTCTATAATCGATACCTAAAACTTGAATTGTACTACTTCTTACTGGCTATTACATCAACTTAGAAGCTTCATCTGTGTTCTACTATGGTGCGTTTAGTGTCCCCGCACACCGCAGCACGCGACATAGCTTTGCAGACGATAAGTACAATCGTTTCAGAGAGAAGAGCCGCCAATGTGACGATCTGGCTTTAAGTCGATTCGATAACAAATGACGAACACGGACGGATTTCTAAGGTTTTTACTACATATGAGCACTTTTCACATTCTCCCGTGCAACGGGTCTGCTAGTCATGCTTTCATGCAAAATCCTAAGTTCCTTGCTCATGTCCAAGGCACCAAAGAAGTGTTAAAAGTCAATAATCGATACCTAAAACTTGAATTGTACTACTTCTTACTGGCTGTTACATCAACTTAGAGGCTTCATCTGTGTTCTACTGTTGTGCTTTTTGTATATCCGCATACCGCCGCACGCGACATAGCTTTGCAGACGACAAGTACAACCGTTTCAGAGAGAAGAGCGGCCAATGTGACGATCTGGCCTTAAGTCGATTCGATAACAACTGACGAAAACGGACGGATTTCTCATGTTTTTACTACATATGAACACTTTTCACATTCTCCCGTGCCACGCAGCTGCTAGTCCTCATTTCATGCAAAATCTTAATTTCGTAGCTCATGTCCAAGGCACCAAAGAAGGGAAAAAGTCAATAATAGATACCTAAAACTTGAATTGTACTACTTCTTACTGGCTATTACATCAACTTAGATGCTTCATCTGTGTTCTACTTTGGAGCTTTTAGTGACTCCACATACCGCAGCACGCGACATAGCTTTGCAGACGATAAATGTAACCGTTTCAGAGAGAAGAGCGGCCAATGTGACGATCTGGCTTTAAGTCGATTCGATAACAAATGACGAAAACGGACGGATTTCTCAGGTTTTTACTACATATGAACACTTTTCACATTCTCCCGTGCAACGCGGCTGCTAGTCCTCCTTTCATGCAAAATCTTAAGTTCCTAGCTCAAGTCCAAGGCACCAAAGAAGGGTAAATAGTCAATAATCCATAACTAAAACTTTAATTGTACTACTTCTTACTGGCTATTACATCAACTTCGAAGCTTCATCTGTGTTCTACTATGGTGCTTTTAGTGTCTCCGCATACCGGAGCACGCGACATAGCATTGCAGACGATAAGTACAACCGTTTCAGAGAGAAGAGCGGCGAATGTGACGATCTGGCTTTAAGTCGTTTCGTTAAACAAGTGACGAACACGGACGGATTTCTCAGGTTTTTACTACATATGAACACTTTCCACATTCTCCCGTGCAACGCGGCTGCTAGTCCTCCTTTCATGCAAAATCTTAAGTTCCTAGCTCATGTCCAAGGCACCAAAGAAGGGTAAAAAGTCAATAATCAATAAATAAAACTTGAATTGTACTACTTCTTACTGGCTATTACATCAACTTCGAAGCTTCATCTGTGTTCTACTATGGTGCTTTTAGTGTCTCAGCATACCGTAGCACGCGACATAGCATTGCAGGCGAGAAATACAACCATTTCAGAGAGAAGTGCGGCCCCTGTGACAATCTGGCTTTAAGTCGATTCAATAACAAACGACGAACACGTACGGTTTTCTCAGGTTCTTACTACACATGTTTTCACATTCTCCCGTGCAACGCGGCTGCTAGTCCTCCTTTCAAGCAAAATCTTTAGTTCCTAGCTCATGTCCAAAGCACTAAAGAAGGGTAAAAAGTCAATAATCCATAACTAAAACTTGAATTGTACAACTTCCTACTTGCTATTACATCAACTTAGAAGCTTCATCTGTGTTCTACTATGGAGCTTTTAGTGTATCCGCATACCGCAGCACGCGACATAGCTTTGCAGACGATAAATGTAACCGTTTCAGACAGAAGAGCGGCCAATGTGACGATCTGGCTTTAAGTCGACTCGATAACAAATGACGAACACGGACGTATTTCTCAGGTTTTTACTACAAATGAACACTTTTCACATTCTAACGTGCAACGCGGCTGCTAGTCCTCATTTAATGCAAAATCTTAAGTTCCTAGCTCATGTCCAAGGCACCAAAGAAGGGTAAAAAGTCTATAATCGATACCTAAAACTTGAATTGTACTACTTCTTACTGGCTATTACATCAACTTAGAAGCTTCATCTGTGTTCTACTATGGAGCTTTTAGTGTATCCGCATACCGCAGCACGCGACATAGCTTTGCAGACGATAAATGTAACCGTTTCAGACAGAAGAGCGGCCAATGTGACGATCTGGCTTCAAGTCGACTCGATAACAAATGAAGAAAACGGACGGTTTTCCAAGGTTTCTACTACATATGAACACTTCTCACATTCTCCCGTGCACCGCGGCTGCTAGTCCTCCTTTCATGCAAAATCTTTCGTTCCTAGCTCATGTCCAAAGCACTAAAGAAGGGTAAAAAGTCAATAATCCATAACTAAAACTTGAATTGTACTACTTCTTACTGGCTATTACATCAACTTAGAAGCTTTATCTCTGTTCTACTATATTGCTTTTAGTGTCTCCGCATGCCGCAGCACGCGACATAGCTTTGCAGACGATAAATGTAACCGTTTCCGACAGATGAGCGGCCAATGTGACGATCTGGCTTTAAGTCGATTCGATAGCAAATGACGAACACGGACGGATTTCTCAGGTTTTTACTACATATGAACACTTTTCACATTCTCACGTGCAACGCGGCTGCTAGTCCTGCTTTCATGCAAAATCTTAAGTTCCTTGCTCATGTCCAAGGCACCAAAGCCAGCTAAAAAGTCAATAATCGATACCTAAAACTTGAATTGTACTACTTCTTACTGGCTATTACATCAACTTTGAGGCTTCATCTGTGTTCTACTATGGTGTTTTTACTGTCCCCGCACACCGCAGCACCCGACATAGCTTTGCAGACGATAAGTACAACCGTTTCAGAGAGAAGAGCGGTCAATGTGACGATCTGGCTTTAAGTCGATTCGATAACAAATGACGAACACGGACGTATTTCTCAGGTTTTTACTGCATATGAACACTTTTCACATTCTACCGTGCAACGCAGCTGCTAGTCCTCATTTCATGCAAAATCTTATTTTCCTAACCCATGTCCAAGGCACCAAAGAAGGGTAAAAAGTCAATAATCGATACCTAAAACTTGAATTTTACTACTTCTTACTGGCTATTACATCAACTTAGAAGCTTCATCTGTGTTCTACTATGGTGCTTTTAGTGTATCCGCATACCGCAGCACGCGACATAGCTTTGCAGACGATAAATGTAACCGTTTCAGACAGAAGAGCGGCCAATGTGACGATCTGGCTTTAAGTCGATTCGATAACAAACGACGAAATCGGACGGGTTTCTCTGGTTTTTACTACATATGAACACTTCTCACATTCTCCCGTGCCACGCGGCTGCTAGTCCTACTTTCATGCAAAATCTTAAGTTCCTATCTCATGTCCAAGGCACCAAAGCCATCTAAAAAATCAATAATCGATACCTAAAACTTGAATTGTACTACTTCTTACTGGCTATTACATCAACTTAGAGGCTTCATCTGTGTTCTACTATGGTGCGTTTAGTGTCCCCGCACACCGCAGCACGCGACATAGCTTTGCAGACGATAAGTACAATCGTTTCAGAGAGAAGAGCCGCCAATGTGACGATCTGGCTTTAAGTCGATTCGATAACAAATGACGAACACGGACGGATTTCTAAGGTTTTTACTACATATGAACACTTTTCACATTCTCCCGTGCAACGGGTCTGCTAGTCATGCTTTCATGCAAAATCCTAAGTTCCTTGCTCATGTCCAAGGCACCAAAGAAGTGTAAAAAGTCAATAATCGATACCTAAAACTAGAATTGTACTACTTCTTACTGGCTATTACATCAACTTAGAGGCTTCATCTGTGTTCTACTGTTGTGCTTTTTGTATATCCGCATATCGCTGCACGCGACATAGCTTTGCAGACGACAAGTACAACCGTTTCAGAGAGAAGAGCGGCCAATGTGACGATCTGGCCTTAAGTCGATTCGATAACAACTGACGAAAACGGACGGATTTCTCATGTTTTTACTACATATGAACACTTTTCACATTCTCCCGTGCCACGCAGCTGCTAGTCCTCATTTCATGCAAAATCTTAATTTCGTAGCTCATGTCCAAGGCACCAAAGAAGGGAAAAAGTCAATAATAGATACCTAAAACTTGAATTGTACTACTTCTTACTGGCTATTACATCAACTTAGATGCTTCATCTGTGTTCTACTTTGGAGCTTTTAGTGACTCCACATACCGCAGCACGCGACATAGCTTTGCAGACGATAAATGTAACCGTTTCAGAGAGAAGAGCGGCCAATGTGACGATCTGGCTTTAAGTCGATTCGATAACAAATGACGAAAACGGACGGATTTCTCAGGTTTTTACTACATATGAACACTTTTCACATTCTCCCGTGCAACGCGGCTGCTAGTCCTCGTTTCATGCAAAATCTTAAGTTCCTAGCTCATGTCCAAGGCACCAAAGAAGGGTAAAAAGTCAATAATCCATAAGTAAAACTTGAATTGTACTACTTCTTACTGGCTATTACATCAACTTAGAGGCTTCATCTGTGTTCTACTATGGTGTGTTTAGTGTCCCCGCACACCGCAGCACGCGACATAGCTTTGCAGACGATAAGTACAATCGTTTCAGAGAGAAGAACCGCCAATGTGACGATCTGGCTTTAAGTCGATTCGATAACAAATGACGAACACGGACGGATTTCTAAGGTTTTTACTACATATGAACACTTTTCACATTCTCCCGTGCAACGGGTCTGCTAGTCATGCTTTCATGCAAAATTCTAAGTTCCTTGCTCATGTCCAAGGCACCAAAGCCAGCTAAAAAGTCAATAATCGATACCTAAAACTTGAATTGTACTACTTCTTACTGGCTATTACATCAACTTAGAGGCTTCATCTGTGTTCTACTGTGGTGCTTTTTGTATATCCGCATACCGCTGCACGCGACATAGCTTTGCAGACGATAAGTACAATCGTTTCAGAGAGAAGAGCCGCCAATGTGACGATCTGGCTTTAAGTCGATTCGATAACAAATGACGAACACGGACGGATATCTAAGGTTTTTACTACATATGAACACTTTTCACATTCTCCCGTGCAACGGGTCTGCTAGTCATGCTTTCATGCAAAATCCTAAGTTCCTTGCCCATGTCCAAGGCACCAAAGAAGGGAAAAAGTCAATAATAGATACCTAAAACTTGAATTGTACTACTTCTTACTGGCTATTACATCAACGTAGATGCTTCATCTGTGTTCTACTATGGAGCTTTTAGTGACTCCACATACCGCAGCACGCGACATAGCTTTGCAGACGATAAATGTAACCGTTTCAGAGAAAAGAGCGGCCAATGTGACGATCTGGCTTTAAGTCGATTCGATAACAAATGACGAAAACAGACGGATTTCTCAGGTTTTTACTACATATGAACACTTTTCACATTCTCCCGTGCAACGCGGCTGCTAGTCCTCCTTTCATGCAAAACCTTAAGTTCCTAGCTCAAGTCCAAGGCACCAAAGAAGGGTAAATAGTCAATAATCCATAACTAAAACTTTAATTGTACTACTTCTTACTGGCTATTACATCAACTTCGAAGCTTCATCTGTGTTCTACTATGGTGCTTTTAGTGTCTCCGCATATCGCAGCACGCGACATAGCATTGCAGACGATAAGTACAACCGTTTCAGAGAGAAGAGCGGCGAATGTGACGATCTGGCTTTAAGTCGATTCGTTAAACAAGTGACGAACACGGACGGATTTCTCAGGTTTTTACTACATATGAACACTTTCCACATTCTCCCGTGCAACGCGGCTGCTAGTCCTCCTTTCATGCAAAATCTTAAGTTCCTAGCTCATGTCCAAGGCACCAAAGAAGGGTAAAAAGTCAATAATCAATAAATAAAACTTGAATTGTACTACTTCTTACTGGCTATTACATCAACTTAGAGGCTTCATCTGTGTTCTACTATGGTGCTTTTAGTGTCTCAGCATACCGTAGCACGCGACATAGCATTGCAGGCGAGAAGTACAACCATTTCAGAGAGAAGTGCGGCCCCTGTGACAATCTGGCTTTAAGTCGATTCAATAACAAACGACGAACACGTACGGTTTTCTCAGGTTCTTACTACACATGTTTTCACATTCTCCCGTGCAACGCGGCAGCTAGTCCTCCTTTCAAGCAAAATCTTTAGTTCCTAGCTCATGTCCAAAGCACTAAAGAAGGGTAAAAAGTCAATAATCCATAACTAAAACTTGAATTGTACAACTTCCTACTTGCTATTACATCAACTTAGAAGCTTCCTCTGTGTTCTACTATGGAGCTTTTAGTGTATCCGCATACCGCAGCACGCGACATAGCTTTGCAGACGATAAATGTAACCGTTTCAGACAGAAGAGCAGCCAATGTGACGATCTGGCTTTAAGTCGACTCGATAACAAATGACGAACACGGACGTATTTCTCAGGTTTTTACTACAAATGAACACTTTTCACATTCTAACGTGCAACGCGGCTGCTAGTCCTCATTTAATGCAAAATCTTAAGTTCCTAGCTCATGTCCAAGGCACCAAAGAAGGGTAAAAAGTCTATAATCGATACCTAAAACTTGAATTGTACTACTTCTTACTGGCTATTACATCAACTTAGAAGCTTCATCTGTGTTCTACTATGGTGCGTTTAGTGTCCCCGCACACCGCAGCACGCGACATAGCTTTGCAGACGATAAGTACAATCGTTTCAGAGAGAAGAGCCGCCAATGTGACGATCTGGCTTTAAGTCGATTCGATAACAAATGACGAACACGGACGGATTTCTAAGGTTTTTACTACATATGAGCACTTTTCACATTCTCCCGTGCAACGGGTCTGCTAGTCATGCTTTCATGCAAAATCCTAAGTTCCTTGCTCATGTCCAAGGCACCAAAGAAGTGTAAAAAGTCAATAATCGATACCTAAAACTTGAATTGTACTACTTCTTACTGGCTGTTACATCAACTTAGAGGCTTCATCTGTGTTCTACTGTTGTGCTTTTTGTATATCCGCATACCGCTGCACGCGACATAGCTTTGCAGACGACAAGTACAACCGTTTCAGAGAGAAGAGCGGCCAATGTGACGATCTGGCCTTAAGTCGATTCGATAACAGCTGACGAAAACGGACGGATTTCTCATGTTTTTACTACATATGAACACTTTTCACATTCTCCCGTGCCACGCAGCTGCTAGTCCTCATTTCATGCAAAATCTTAATTTCGTAGCTCATGTCCAAGGCACCAAAGAAGGGAAAAAGTCAATAATAGATACCTAAAACTTGAATTGTACTACTTCTTACTGGCTATTACATCAACTTAGATGCTTCATCTGTGTTCTACTTTGGAGCTTTTAGTGACTCCACATACCGCAGCACGCGACATAGCTTTGCAGACGATAAATGTAACCGTTTCAGAGAGAAGAGCGGCCAATGTGACGATCTGGCTTTAAGTCGATTCGATAACAAATGACGAAAACGGACGGATTTCTCAGGTTTTTACTACATATGAACACTTTTCACATTCTCCCGTGCAACGCGGCTGCTAGTCCTCCTTTCATGCAAAATCTTAAGTTCCTAGCTCAAGTCCAAGGCACCAAAGAAGGGTAAATAGTCAATAATCCATAACTAAAACTTTAATTGTACTACTTCTTACTGGCTATTACATCAACTTCGAAGCTTCATCTGTGTTCTACTATGGTGCTTTTAGTGTCTCCGCATACCGGAGCACGCGACATAGCATTGCAGACGATAAGTACAACCGTTTCAGAGAGAAGAGCGGCGAATGTGACGATCTGGCTTTAAGTCGTTTCGTTAAACAAGTGACGAACACGGACGGATTTCTCAGGTTTTTACTACATATGAACACTTTCCACATTCTCCCGTGCAACGCGGCTGCTAGTCCTCCTTTCATGCAAAATCTTAAGTTCCTAGCTCATGTCCAAGGCACCAAAGAAGGGTAAAAAGTCAATAATCAATAAATAAAACTTGAATTGTACTACTTCTTACTGGCTATTACATCAACTTCGAAGCTTCATCTGTGTTCTACTATGGTGCTTTTAGTGTCTCAGCATACCGTAGCACGCGACATAGCATTGCAGGCGAGAAATACAACCATTTCAGAGAGAAGTGCGGCCCCTGTGACAATCTGGCTTTAAGTCGATTCAATAACAAACGACGAACACGTACGGTTTTCTCAGGTTCTTACTACACATGTTTTCACATTCTCCCGTGCAACGCGGCTGCTAGTCCTCCTTTCAAGCAAAATCTTTAGTTCCTAGCTCATGTCCAAAGCACTAAAGAAGGGTAAAAAGTCAATAATCCATAACTAAAACTTGAATTGTACAACTTCCTACTTGCTATTACATCAACTTAGAAGCTTCATCTGTGTTCTACTATGGAGCTTTTAGTGTATCCGCATACCGCAGCACGCGACATAGCTTTGCAGACGATAAATGTAACCGTTTCAGACAGAAGAGCGGCCAATGTGACGATCTGGCTTTAAGTCGACTCGATAACAAATGACGAACACGGACGTATTTCTCAGGTTTTTACTACAAATGAACACTTTTCACATTCTAACGTGCAACGCGGCTGCTAGTCCTCATTTAATGCAAAATCTTAAGTTCCTAGCTCATGTCCAAGGCACCAAAGAAGGGTAAAAAGTCTATAATCGATACCTAAAACTTGAATTGTACTACTTCTTACTGGCTATTACATCAACTTAGAAGCTTCATCTGTGTTCTACTATGGAGCTTTTAGTGTATCCGCATACCGCAGCACGCGACATAGCTTTGCAGACGATAAATGTAACCGTTTCAGACAGAAGAGCGGCCAATGTGACGATCTGGCTTCAAGTCGACTCGATAACAAATGAAGAAAACGGACGGTTTTCCAAGGTTTCTACTACATATGAACACTTCTCACATTCTCCCGTGCACCGCGGCTGCTAGTCCTCCTTTCATGCAAAATCTTTCGTTCCTAGCTCATGTCCAAAGCACTAAAGAAGGGTAAAAAGTCAATAATCCATAACTAAAACTTGAATTGTACTACTTCTTACTGGCTATTACATCAACTTAGAAGCTTTATCTCTGTTCTACTATATTGCTTTTAGTGTCTCCGCATGCCGCAGCACGCGACATAGCTTTGCAGACGATAAATGTAACCGTTTCCGACAGATGAGCGGCCAATGTGACGATCTGGCTTTAAGTCGATTCGATAGCAAATGACGAACACGGACGGATTTCTCAGGTTTTTACTACATATGAACACTTTTCACATTCTCACGTGCAACGCGGCTGCTAGTCCTGCTTTCATGCAAAATCTTAAGTTCCTTGCTCATGTCCAAGGCACCAAAGCCAGCTAAAAAGTCAATAATCGATACCTAAAACTTGAATTGTACTACTTCTTACTGGCTATTACATCAACTTTGAGGCTTCATCTGTGTTCTACTATGGTGTTTTTACTGTCCCCGCACACCGCAGCACCCGACATAGCTTTGCAGACGATAAGTACAACCGTTTCAGAGAGAAGAGCGGTCAATGTGACGATCTGGCTTTAAGTCGATTCGATAACAAATGACGAACACGGACGTATTTCTCAGGTTTTTACTGCATATGAACACTTTTCACATTCTACCGTGCAACGCAGCTGCTAGTCCTCATTTCATGCAAAATCTTATTTTCCTAACCCATGTCCAAGGCACCAAAGAAGGGTAAAAAGTCAATAATCGATACCTAAAACTTGAATTTTACTACTTCTTACTGGCTATTACATCAACTTAGAAGCTTCATCTGTGTTCTACTATGGTGCTTTTAGTGTATCCGCATACCGCAGCACGCGACATAGCTTTGCAGACGATAAATGTAACCGTTTCAGACAGAAGAGCGGCCAATGTGACGATCTGGCTTTAAGTCGATTCGATAACAAACGACGAAATCGGACGGGTTTCTCTGGTTTTTACTACATATGAACACTTCTCACATTCTCCCGTGCCACGCGGCTGCTAGTCCTACTTTCATGCAAAATCTTAAGTTCCTATCTCATGTCCAAGGCACCAAAGCCATCTAAAAAATCAATAATCGATACCTAAAACTTGAATTGTACTACTTCTTACTGGCTATTACATCAACTTAGAGGCTTCATCTGTGTTCTACTATGGTGCGTTTAGTGTCCCCGCACACCGCAGCACGCGACATAGCTTTGCAGACGATAAGTACAATCGTTTCAGAGAGAAGAGCCGCCAATGTGACGATCTGGCTTTAAGTCGATTCGATAACAAATGACGAACACGGACGGATTTCTAAGGTTTTTACTACATATGAACACTTTTCACATTCTCCCGTGCAACGGGTCTGCTAGTCATGCTTTCATGCAAAATCCTAAGTTCCTTGCTCATGTCCAAGGCACCAAAGAAGTGTAAAAAGTCAATAATCGATACCTAAAACTAGAATTGTACTACTTCTTACTGGCTATTACATCAACTTAGAGGCTTCATCTGTGTTCTACTGTTGTGCTTTTTGTATATCCGCATACCGCTGCACGCGACATAGCTTTGCAGACGACAAGTACAACCGTTTCAGAGAGAAGAGCGGCCAATGTGACGATCTGGCCTTAAGTCGATTCGATAACAACTGACGAAAACGGACGGATTTCTCATGTTTTTACTACATATGAACACTTTTCACATTCTCCCGTGCCACGCAGCTGCTAGTCCTCATTTCATGCAAAATCTTAATTTCGTAGCTCATGTCCAAGGCACCAAAGAAGGGAAAAAGTCAATAATAGATACCTAAAACTTGAATTGTACTACTTCTTACTGGCTATTACATCAACTTAGATGCTTCATCTGTGTTCTACTTTGGAGCTTTTAGTGACTCCACATACCGCAGCACGCGACATAGCTTTGCAGACGATAAATGTAACCGTTTCAGAGAGAAGAGCGGCCAATGTGACGATCTGGCTTTAAGTCGATTCGATAACAAATGACGAAAACGGACGGATTTCTCAGGTTTTTACTACATATGAACACTTTTCACATTCTCCCGTGCAACGCGGCTGCTAGTCCTCGTTTCATGCAAAATCTTAAGTTCCTAGCTCAAGTCCAAGGCACCAAAGAAGGGTAAATAGTCAATAATCCATAACTAAAACTTTAATTGTACTACTTCTTACTGGCTATTACATCAACTTCGAAGCTTCATCTGTGTTCTACTATGGTGCTTTTAGTGTCTCCGCATACCGGAGCACGCGACATAGCATTGCAGACGATAAGTACAACCGTTTCAGAGAGAAGAGCGGCGAATGTGACGATCTGGCTTTATGTCGTTTCGTTAAACAAGTGACGAACACGGACGGATTTCTCAGGTTTTTACTACATATGAACACTTTCCACATTCTCCCGTGCAACGCGGCTGCTAGTCCTCCTTTCATGCAAAATCTTAAGTTCCTAGCTCATGTCCAAGGCACCAAAGAAGGGTAAAAGGTCAATAATCAATAAATAAATCTTGAATTGTACTACTTCTTACTGGCTATTACATCAACTTCGAAGCTTCATCTGTGTTCTACTATGGTGCTTTTAGTGTCTCAGCATACCGTAGCACGCGACATAGCATTGCAGCCGAGAAGTACAACCGTTTCAGAGAGAAGAGCGGCGAATGTGACGATCTGGCTTTAAGTCGTTTCGTTAAACAAGTGACGAACACGGACGGATTTCTCTGGTTTTTACTACATATGAACACTTTTCACATTCTCCCGTGCAACGGGTCTGCTAGTCATGCTTTCATGCAAAATCCTAAGTTCCTTGCTCATGTCCAAGGCACCAAAGAAGGGTAAAAAGTCAATAATCGATACCTAAAACTTGAATTGTACTACTTCTTACTGGCTATTACATCAACTTAGAGGCTTCATCTGTGTTCTACTGTGGTGCTTATTGTATATCCGCATACCGCTGCACGCGACGTAGCTTTGCAGACGATAAGTACAAACGTTTCAGAGAGAAGAGCGGCCAATGTGACGATCGGGCCTTAAGTCGATTCGATAACAACTGACGAAAACGGACGGATTTCTCAGGTTTTTACTACATATGAACACTTTTCACATTCTCCCGTGCAACGCGGCTGCTAGTCCTCTTTTCATGCAAAATCTGAAGTTCCTATCTCATGTCCAAGGCACCAAAGCCATCTAAAAAATCAATAATCGATACCTAAAACTTGAATTGTACTACTTCTTACTGGCTATTACATCAACTTAGAGGCTTCATCTGTGTTCTACTATGGTGCGTTTAGTGTCCCCGCACACCGCAGCACGCGACATAGCTTTGCAGACGATAAGTACAGTCGTTTCAGAGAGAAGAGCCGCCAATGTGACGATCTGGCTTTACGTCGATTCGATAACAAATGACGAACACGGACGCATTTCTAAGGTTTTTACTACATATGAACACTTTTCACATTCTCCCGTGCAACGGGTCTGCTAGTCATGCTTTCATGCAAAATCCTAAGTTCCTTGCTCATGTCCAAGGCACCAAAGAAGGGTAAAAAGTCAATAATCGATACCTAAAACTTGAATTGTACTACTTCTTACTGGCTATTACATCAACTTAGAGGCTTCATCTGTGTTCTACTGTGGTGCTTTATTTATATCCGCATACCGCTGCACGCGACATAGCTTTGCAGACGATAAGTACAACCGTTTCAGAGAGAAGAGCGGCCAATGTGACGATCTGGCTTTAAGTCGATTCGATAACAAATGACGAACACGGACGGATTTCTAAGGTTTTTACTACATATGAACACTTTCCACATTCTCCCGTGCAACGCGGCTGCTAGTCCTCCTTTCATGCAAAATCTTAAGTTCCTAGCTCATGTCCAAGGCACCAAAGAAGGGTAAAAAGTCAATAATCAATAAATAAAACTTGAATTGTACTACTTCTTACTGGCTATTACATCAACTTCGAAGCTTCATCTGTGTTCTACTATGGTGCTTTTAGTGTCTCAGCATACCGTAGCACGCGACATAGCATTGCAGGCGAGAAGTACAACCATTTCAGAGAGAAGTGCGGCCCCTGTGACAATCTGGCTTTAAGTCGATTCAATAACTAACGACGAACACGTACGGTTTTCTCGGGTTCTTACTACACATGTTTTCACATTCTCCCGTGCAACGCGGCTGCTAGTCCTCCTTTCATGCAAAATCTTTAGTTCCTAGCTCATGTCCAAAGCACTAAAGAAGGGTAAAAAGTCAATAATCCATAACTAAAACTTGAATTGTACAACTTCCTACTGGCTATTACATCAACTTCGAAGCTTCATCTGTGTTCTACTATGGTGCTTTTAGTGCCTCCGCATGCCGCAGCACGCGACATAGCTTTGCAGACGATATGTACAACCGTTTTAGAGAGAAGAGCGGCCAATATGACGATCTGGCTTTAAGTCGATTCGATAACAAATGACGAACACGGACGTATTTCTCAGGTTTTTACTACAAATGAACACTTTTCACATTCTAACGTGCAACGCGGCTGCTAGTCCTCATTAAATGCAAAATCTTAAGTTCCTAGCTCATGTCCAAGGCACCAAAGAAGGGTAAAAAGTCAATAATCGATACCTAAAACTTGAATTGTACTACTTCTTACTGGCTATTACATCAACTTAGAAGCTTCATCTGTGTTCTACTATGGAGCTTTTAGTGTATCCGCATACCGCAGACGCGACATAGCTTTGCAGACGATAAATGTAACCGTTTCAGACAGAAGAGCGGCCAATGTGACGATCTGGCTTCAAGTCGATTCGATAACAAATGAAGAAAACGGACGGTTTTCTAAGGTTTCTACTACATATGAACACTTCTCACATTCTCCCGTGCAACGCGGCTGCTAGTCCTCCTTTCATGCAAAATCTTAAGTTCCTAGCTCATGTCCAAGGCACCAAAGAAGGGTAAAAAGTCAATAATCAATAAATAAAACTTGAATTGTACTACTTCTTACTGGCTACTACATCAACTTAGAAGCTTCATCTGTGTTCTAGTATGGTGTTTTTAGTGTATCCGCATACCGCAACACGCGACATATCTTTGAAGAAGATAAATGTAACCGTTTCAGAAAGAAGAACGGCCAATGTGACGATGTGACTTCAAGTCGATTCGATAACAAATGACGACAACGGACGGATTTCTCTGGTTTTTACTACATATGAACACTTTTCACACTCTCCCGTGCAACGCGGCTGCTAGTCCTCCTTTCATGCAAAATCTTAAGTTCCCAGCTCATGTCCAAGGCACCAAAGAAGGGTAAAAAGTCAATAATCGATACTTAAACTTGAATTGTACTACTTCTTACTGGCTATTACATCAACTTAGAAGCTTCATCTATGTTCTACTATGGTGCTTTTGTGACTCCAGATACCGCAGCACGCGACATAGCTTTGCAGACGATAAATGTAACCATTTCGGAGAGAAGAGCGGCCAATGTGACGATCTGGCTTTAAGTCGATTCGATAACAATTGACGAAAACGGACGGATTTCTCAGGTTTTTACTACATATGAAAACTTTTCACATTCTCCCGTGCAACGCGGCTGCTAGTCCTCCTTTCATGCAAAATCTTAAGTTCCTAGCTCATGTCCAAGGCACCAAAGAAGGGTAAATAGTCAATAATCCATAACTAAAACTTGAATTGTACTACTTCTTACTGGCTATTACATCAACTTAGAAGCTTTATCTGTGTTCTACTATATTGCTTTTAGAGTCTCCGCATACCGCAGCACGCGACATATCTTGGCAGACGATAAGTACAACCGTTTCAGAGAGAAGAGCGGCCAATATGACGATCTGGCTTTAAGTCGTTTCGATAACAAATGACGAAAACGGACGGATTTCTCAGGTTTTTACTACATATGAACACTTTTCACATTCTCCCGTACAACGCGGCTGCTAGTCCTCAATTCATGCAAAATCTTAAGTTCCTAGCTCATGTCCAAGGCACCAAAGAAGGCTAAAAAGTCAATAATCCATAAGTAAAACTTGAATTGTACAACATCTTACTGGCTACTACATCAACTTAGAAGCTTCATCAGTGTTCTACTATGGTGCTTTTAGTGTATCCGCATACCGCAGCACGCGACATAGCTTTGCAGGCGATAAATGTAACCGTTTCCGACAGAAGAGCGGCCAATGTGACGATCTGGCTTTAAGTCGATTCGATAACAAATGAAGAAAACGGACGGTTTTCTAAGGTTTCTACTACATATGAACACTTCTCACATTCTGCCGTGCAACGCGGCTGCTAGTCCTCCTTTCATGCAAAATCTTAAGTTCCTAGCTCATGTCCAAGGCACCAAAGAAGGGTAAATAGTCAATAATCCATAACTAAAACTTGAATTGTACTACTTCTTACTGGCTATTACATCAACTTAGAAGCTTCATCTGTGTTCTACTATGGTGCTTTTAGTGTATCCGCATACCGCAGCACGCGACATAGCTTTGCAGACGATAAATGTAACCGTTTCAGACAGAAGAGCGGCCAATGTGACGATCTGGCTTTAAGTCGATTCGATAACAAATGACGAAATCGGACGGGTTTCTCTGGTTTTTACTACATTTGAACACTTTTCACATTCTCCCGTGCAACGCGGCTGCTAGTCCTCCTTTCATGCAAAATCTTAAGTTCCTATCTCATGTCCAAGGCACCAAAGCCATCTAAAAAATCAATAATCGATACCTAAAACTTGAATTGTACTACTTCTTACTGGCTATTACATCAACTTAGAGGCTTCATCTGTGTTCTACTATGGTGCGTTTAGTGTCCCCGCACACCGCAGCACGCGACATAGCTTTGCAGACGATAAGTACAATCGTTTCAGAGAGAAGAGCCGCCAATGTGACGATCTGGCTTTAAGTCGATTCGATAACAAATGACGAACACGGACGGATTTCTAAGGTTTTTACTACATTTGAACACTTTTCACATTCTCCCGTGCAACGGGTCTGCTAGTCATGCTTTCATGCAAAATCCTATGTTCCTTGCTCATGTCCGAGGCACCAAAGAAGGGTAAAAAGTCAATAATCGATACCTAAAACTTGAATTGTACTACTTCTTACTGGCTATTACATCAACTTAGAGGCTTCATCTGTGTTCTACTGTGGTGCTTTTTGTATATCCGCATACCGCTGCACGCGACATAGCTTTGCAGACGATAAGTACAACCGTTTCAGAGAGAAGAGCGGCCAATGTGACGATCTGGCTTTAAGTCGATTCGATAACAAATGACGAAAACGGACGGATTTCTCAGGTTTTTACTACATATGAACACTTTTCACATTCTCCCGTGCAACGCAGCTGCTAGTCCTCATTTCATGCAAAATCTTAATTTCGTAGCTCATGTCCAAGGCACCAAAGAAGGGAAAAAGTCAATAATAGATACCTAAAACTTGAATTGTACTACTTCTTACTGGCTATTACATCAACGTAGATGCTTCGTCTGTGTTCTACTATGGAGCTTTTAGTGACTCCACATACCGCAGCACGCGACATAGCTTTGCAGACGATAAATGTAACCGTTTCAGAGAAAAAAACGGCCAATGTGACGATCTGGCTTTAAGGCGATTCGATAACAAACGACGAACTCGTACGGATTTCTCAGGTATTTACAACATATGAACACTTTTCACAATCTCCCGTGCAACGCGGCTGCTAGTCCTCCTTTCATGCAAAATCTTACGTTCCTAGCTCATGTCCAAGGCACCAAAGAAGGGTAAAAAGTCAATAATCCTTAACTAAAACTTGAATTGTACTACTTCTTACTGGCTATTACATCAACTTAGAAGCTTCATCTGTGTTCTAGTATGGTGTTTTTAGTGTATCCGCATACCACAACACGCGACATATCTTTGAAGACGATAATTGTAACCGTTTCAGAAAGAAGAACGGCCAATGTGACGATGTTGCTTCAAGTCGATTCGATAACAAATGACGACAACGGACGGATTTCTCTGGTTTTTACTACATATGAACACTTTTCACATTCTCCCGTGCAACGCGGCTACTAGTCCTCCTTTCATGCAAAATCTTAAGTTCCCAGCTCATGTCCAAGGCACCAAAGAAGGGTAAATAGTCAATAATCCACAAGTTATACCTGAATTGTACTACTTCTTACTGGCTATTACATCAACTTAGCAGCTTCATCTGTGTTCTACTATGGTGCTTTTAGTGTATCCGCATACCGCAGCACGCGACATAGCTTTGCAGGCGATAAATGTAACCGTTTCAGAGAGAAGAGCGGCCAATGTGACGACCTGGCTTTAAGTCGATTCGATAACAAATGACGAAAACGGACGGATTTCTCAGGTTTTTACTACAAATGAACACTTCTCACATTCTCCCGTGCAACGCGGCTGCTAGTCCTCCTTTCATGCAAAATCTTAAGTTCCTAGCTCATGTCCAAGGCACCAAAGAAGGGTAAATAGTCAATAATCCACAAGTTATACCTGAATTGTACTACTTCTTACTGGCTATTACATCAACTTAGAAGCTTCATCTGTGTTCTACTATGGTGCTTTTAGTGTATCCGCATACCGCAGCACGCGACATAGCTTTGCAGGCGATAAATGTAACCGTTTCAGAGAGAAGTGCGGCCACTGTGACGATCTGGCTTTAAGTCGATTCGATAACAAACGACGAACACGTACGGATTTCTCAGGTATTTACAACATATGAACACTTTTCACAATCTCCCGTGCAACGCGGCTGCTAGTCCTCCTTTCATGCTAAATCTTAAGTTCCTACATCATGTAAAGAACCAAAGAAAGGGAAAAAGTCAATAATCCATAACTAAAACTTGAATTGTACTACTTCTTACTGGCTAATACATCAACTTAGAAGCTTCATCTGTGTTCTACTATGGTGCTTTTAGTGTCTCCGCATACCGCAGCACGCGACATAGCTTTGCAGACGATAAGTACAATCGTTTCAGAGAGAAGAGCGGCCAACGTGACGATCTGGCTTTAAGTCGATTCGATAACAAATGACGAAAACGGACGGATTTCTCAGGTTTTTACTACATATGAACACTTTCCACATTCTCCCGTGCAACGCGGCTGCTAGTCCTCCTTTCATGCAAAATCTTAAGTTCCTAGCTCATGTCCAAGGCACCAAAGCCATCTAAAAAATCAATAGTCGATACCTAAAACTTGAATTGTACTACTTCTTACTGGATATTACATCAACTTAGAGGCTTCATCTGTGTTCTACTATGGTGCGTTTAGTGTCCCCGCACACTGTAGCACGCGACATAGCTTTGCAGACGATAAGTACAATCGTTTCAGAGAGAAGAGCGGCCAATGTGACGATCTGGCTTTAAGTCGATTCGATAACAAATGACGAACACGGACGGATTTCCAAGGTTTTTACTACATATGAACACTTTTCACATTCTCCCGTGCAACGGGTCTGCTAGTCATGCTTTCATGCAAAATCCTAAGTTCCTTGCTCATGTCCAAGGCACCAAAGAAGGGTAAAAAGTCAATAATCGATACCTAAAACTTGAATTGTACTACTTCTTACTGGCTATTACATCAACTTAGAGGCTTCATCTGTGTTCTACTGTGGTGCTTATTGTATATCCGCATACCGCTGCACGCGACGTAGCTTTGCAGACGATAAGTACAACCGTTTCAGAGAGAAGAGCGGCCAATGTGACGATCGGGCCTTAAGTCGATTCGATAACAACTGACGAAAACGGACGGATTTCTCAGGTTTTTACTACATATGAACACTTTTCACATTCTCCCGTGCAACGCGGCTGCTAGTCCTCTTTTCATGCAAAATCTGAAGTTCCTATCTCATGTCCAAGGCACCAAAGCCATCTAAAAAATCAATAATCGATACCTAAAACTTGAATTGTACTACTTCTTACTGGCTATTACATCAACTTAGAGGCTTCATCTGTGTTCTACTATGGTGCGTTTAGTGTCCCCGCATACCGCAGCACGCGACATAGCTTTGCAGACGATAAGTACAGTCGTTTCAGAGAGAAGAGCCGCCAATGTGACGATCTGGCTTTACGTCGATTCGATAACAAATGACGAACACGGACGCATTTCTAAGGTTTTTACTACATATGAACACTTTCCACATTCTCCCGTGCAACGCGGCTGCTAGTCCTCCTTTCATGCAAAATCTTAAGTTCCTAGCTCATGTCCAAGGCACCAAAGAAGGGTAAAAAGTCAATAATCAATAAATAAAACTTGAATTGTACTACTTCTTACTGGCTATTACATCAACTTCGAAGCTTCATCTGTGTTCTACTATGGTGCTTTTAGTGTCTCCGCATGCCGCAGCACGCGACATAGCTTTGCAGACGATATGTACAACCGTTTTAGAGAGAAGAGCGGCCAATGTGACGATCTGGCTTTAAGTCGATTCGATAACAAATGACGAACACGGACGTATTTCTCAGGTTTTTACTACAAATGAACACTTTTCACATTCTAACGTGCAACGCGGCTGCTAGTCCTCATTTCATGCAAAATCTTAAGATCCTAGCTCATGTCCAAGGCACCAAAGAAGGGTAAAAAGTCAATAATCGATACCTAAAACTTGAATTGTACTACTTCTTACTGGCTATTACATCAACTTAGAAGCTTCATCTGTGTTCTACTATGGAGCTTTTAGTGTATTCGCATACCGCAGCACGCGACATAGCTTTGCAGACGATAAATGTAACCGTTTCAGACAGAAGAGCGGCCAATGTGACGATCTGGCTTCAAGTCGATTCGATGACAAATGAAGAAAACGGACGGTTTTCTAAGGTTTCTACTACATATCAACACTTTTCACATTCTCCCGTGCAACGCGGCTGCTAGTCCTCCTTTCATGCAAATTCTTAAGTTCCTAGCTCATGTCCAAGGCACCAAAGAAGGGTAAAAAGTCAATAATCGATACCTAAAACTTGAATTGTACTACTTCTTACTGGCTACTACATCAACTTAGAACCTTCATCTGTGTTCTAGTATGGTGTTTTTAGTGTATCCGCATACCGCAACACGCGACATAGCTTTGAAGACGATAAATGTAACCGTTTCAGAAAGAAGAACGGCCAATGTGACGATCTGGCTTCAAGTCGATTCGATAACAAATGACGACAACGGACGGATTTCTCAGGTTTTTACTACATATGAAATCTTTTCACATTCTCCCGTGCAACGCGGCTGCTAGTCCTCCTTTCATGCAAAATCTTAAGTTCCTAGCTCATGTCCAAGGCACCAAAGAAGGGTAAAAGTCAATAATCAATAAATAAAACTTGAATTGTACTACTTCTTACTGGCTATTACATCAACTTCGAAGCTTCATCTGTGTTCTACTATTGTGCTTTTAGGGTCTCAGCATACCGTAGCACGCGACATAGCATTGCAGTCGAGAAGTACAACCGTTTCAGAGAGAAGTGCGGCCCCTGTGACAATCTGGCTTTAAGTCGATTCAATAACAAACGACGAACACGTACGGATTTCTCAGGTTCTTACTACACATGTTTTCACATTCTCCCGTGCAACGCGGCTGCTAGTCCTCCTTTCATGCAAAATCTTTAGTTCCTAGCTCATGTCCAAGGCACCAAAGAAGGGTAAATAGTCAATAATCCATAACTAAAACTTGAATTGTACTACTTCTTACTGGCTATTACGTCAACTTAGAAGCTTCATCTGTGTTCTACTATGGTGCTTTTGGTGTATCCGCATACCGCAGCACGCGACATAGCTTTGCAGGCGATAAATGTAACCGTTTCAGAGAGAAGAGCGACCAATGTGACGACCTGGCTTTAAGTCGATTCGATAACAAATGACGAAAACGGACGGATTTCTCAGGTTTTTACTACATATGAACACTTCTCACATTCTCCCGTGCAACGCGGCTGCTAGTCCTCCTTTCATGCAAAATCTTAAGTTCCTAGCTCATGTCCAAGGCACCAAAGAAGGGTAAATAGTCAATATTCCATAACTAAAACTTGAATTGTACTACTTCTTACTGGCTATTACATCAACTACAAAGCTTCATCTGTGTTCTACTATGGTGCTTTTAGTGTCTCCGCATACCGTAGCACGCGACATAGCATTGCAGGCGATAAGTACAACCGTTTCAGAGAGAAGAGCGGCCAATGTGACGATCTGGCCTTAAGTCGATTCGATAACAACTGACGAAAACGGACGGATTTCTCAGGTTTTTACTACATATGAACACTTTTCACATTCTCCCGTGCCACGCAGCTGCTAGTCCTCCTTTCATGCTAAATCTTAAGTTCCTAGCTCATGTCCAAGGCACCAAAGAAGGGTAAGAAGTCAATAATCGATACCTAAAACTTGAATTGTACTACTTCTTACTGGCTACTACATCAACTTAGAACCTTCATCTGTGTTCTAGTATGGTGTTTTTAGTGTATCCGCATACCGCAACACGCGACATAGCTTTGAAGACGATAAATGTAACCGTTTCAGAAAGAAGAAGGGCCAATGAGACGATCTGGCTTCAAGTCGATTCGATAACAAATGACGACAACGGACGGATTTCTCTGGTTTTTACTACATATGAACACTTTTCACATTCTTCCGTGCAACGGGTCTGCTAGTCATGCTTTCATGCAAAATCTTAAGTTCCTTGCTCATGTCCAATGCACCAAAGAAGGGTAAAAAGTCAATAATCGATACCTAAAACTTGAATTGTACTACTTCTTACTGGCTATTACATCATCTTAGAGGCTTCATCTGTGTTCTACTGTGGTGCTTTTTGTATATCCGCATACCGCTGCACGCGACATAGCTTTGCAGACGATAAGTACAACCGTTTCAGAGAGAAGAGCGGCCAATGTGACGATCTGGCCTTAAGTCGATTCGATAACAACTGACGAAAACGGACGGATTTCTCAGGTTTTTACTACATATGAACATTTTTCACATTCTCCCGTGCCACGCAGCTGCTAGTCCTCATTTCATGCAAAATCTTAATTTCGTAGCTCATGTCCAAGGCACCAAAGAAGGGAAAAAGTCAATAATAGATACCTAAAACTTGAATTGTACTACTTCTTACTGGCTATTACATCAACTTAGATGCTTCATCTGTGTTCTACTATGGAGCTTTTAGTGACTCCACATACCGCAGCACGCGACATAGCTTTGCAGACGATAAATGTAACCGTTTCAGAGAGAAGAGCGGCCAATGTGACGATCTGGCTTTAAGTCGATTCGATAACAAATGACGAAAACGGACGGATTTCTCAGGTTTTTACTACATATGAACACTTTTCACATTCTCCCGTGCAACGCGGCTGCTAGTCCTCCTTTCATGCAAAATCTTAAATTCCTAGCTCAAGTCCAAGGCACCAAAGAATGGTAAATAGTCAATAATCCATAACTGAAACTTGAATTGTACTACTTCTTACTGGCTATTACATCAACTTAGAAGCTTCATCTGTGTTCTACTATGGTGCTTTTAGTGTCTCCGCATACCGCAGGACGCGACATAGCATTGCAGACGATAAGTACAACCGTTTCAGAGAGAAGAGCGGCGAATGTGACGATCTGGCTTTAAGTCGATTCGTTAAACAAGTGACGAACACGGACGGATTTCTCAGGTTTTTACTACATATGAACACTTTCCACATTCTCCCGTGCAACGCGGCTGCTAGTCCTCCTTTCATGCAAAATCTTAAGTTCCTAGCTCATGTCCAAGGCACCAAAGAAGGGTAAAAGTCAATAATCAATAAATAAAACTTGAATTGTACTACTTCTTACTGGCTATTACATCAACTTCGAAGCTTCATCTGTGTTCTACTATTGTGCTTTTAGTGTCTCAGCTTACCGTAGCACGCGACATAGCATTGCAGTCGAGAAGTACAACCGTTTCAGAGAGAAGTGCGGCCCCTGTGACAATCTGGCTTTAAGTCGATTCAATAACAAACGACGAACATGTACGGATTTCTCAGGTTCTTACTACACATGTTTTCACATTCTCCCGTGCAACGCGGCTGCTAGTCCTCCTTTCATGCAAAATCTTTAGTTCCTAGCTCATGTCCAAAGCACTAAAGAAGGGTAAAAAGCCAATAGTCCATAACTAAAACTTGAATTGTACAACTTCCTACTGGCTATTACATTAACTTCGAAGCTTCATCTGTGTTCTACTATGGTGCTTTTAGTGTCTCCGCATGCCGCAGCACGCGACATAGCTTTGCAGACGATATGTACAACCGTTTTAGAGAGAAGAGCGGCCAATGTGACGATCTGGCTTTAAGTCGATTCGATAACAAATGACGAACACGGACGTATTTCTCAGGTTTTTACTACAAATGAACACTTTTCACATTCTAACGTGCAACGCGGCTGCTAGTCCTCATTTCATGCAAAATCTTAAGTTCCTAGCTCATGTCCAAGGCACCAAAGAAGGGTAAAAAGTCAATAATCGATACTTAAACTTGAATTGTACTACTTCTTACTGGCTATTACATCAACTTAGAAGCTTCATCTATGTTCTACTATGGTGCTTTTGTGACTCCAGATACCGCAGCACGCGACATAGCTTTGCAGACGATAAATGTAACCATTTCGGAGAGAAGAGCGGCCAATGTGACGATCTGGCTTTAAGTCGATTCGATAACAATTGACGAAAACGGACGGATTTCTCAGGTTTTTACTACATATGAAAACTTTTCACATTCTCCCGTGCAACGCGGCTGCTAGTCCTCCTTTCATGCAAAATCTTATGTTCCTAGCTCATGTCCAAGGCACCAAAGAAGGGTAAATAGTCAATAATCCATAACTAAAACTTGAATTGTACTACTTCTTACTGGCAATTACATCAACTTAGAAGCTTTATCTGTGTTCTACTATATTGCTTTTAGAGTCTCCGCATACTGCAGCACGCGACATATCTTGGCAGACGATAAGTACAACCGTTTCAGAGAGAAAAGCGGCCAATGTGACGATCTGGCTTTAAGTCGATTCGATAACAAATGACGACAACGGACGGATTTCTCAGGTTTTTACTACATATGAACACTTTTCACATTCTCCCGTGCAACGCGGCTCCTAGTCCTCAATTCATGCAAAATCTTAAGTTCCTAGCTCATGTCCAAGGCACCAAAGAAGGCTAAAAAGTCAATAATCCATAAGTAAAACTTGAATTGTACTACTTCTTACTGGCTACTACATCAACTTAGAAGCTTCATCAGTTTTCTACTATGGTGCTTTTAGTGTATCCGCATACGGCTGCACGCGACATAGCTTTGCAGGCGATAAATGTCACCGTTTCAGACAGAAGAGCGGCCAATGTGACGATCTGGCTTTAAGTCGATTCGATAACAAATGAAGAAAACGGACGGTTTTCTAAGGTTTCTACTACATATGAACACTTCTCAGATTCTCCCGTGCAACGCGGCTGCTAGTCCTCCTTTCATGCAAAATCTTAAGTTCCTAGCTCATGTCCAAGGCACCAAAGAAGGGTAAATAGTCAATATTCCATAACTAAAACTTGAATTGTACTACTTCTTACTGGCTATTACATCAACTTCGAAGCTTCATCTGTGTTCTACTATGGTGCTTTTAGTGTCTCCGCATACCGTAGCACGCGACATAGCATTGCAGGCGGTAAGTACAGCCGTTTCAGAGAGAAGTGCGGCCACTGTGACGATCTGGCTTTAAGTCGATTCGATAACAAACGACGAACACGTACGGATTTCTCAGGTATTTACAACATATGAACACTTTTCACAATCTCCCGTGCAACGCGGCTGCTAGTCCTCCTTTCATGCTAAATCTTAAGTTCCTAGCTCATGTAAAGAACCAAAGAAAGGGAAAAAGTCAATAATCCATAACTAAAACTTGAATTGTACTACTTCTTACTGGCTAATACATCAACTTAGAAGCTTCATCTGTGTTCTACGATGGTGCTTTTAGTGTCTCCGCATACCGCAGCACGCGACATAGCTTTGCAGACGATAAGTACAACCGTTTCAGAGAGAAGAGCGGTCGATGTGACGATCTGGCTTTAAGTCGATTCGATAACAAATGACGAACACGGACGGATTTCTCAGGTTTTTACTACATATGAACACTTTTCACATTCTCCCGTGCAACGCGGCTGCTAGTCCTCATTTCATGCAAAATATTAAGTTCCTAGCTCATGTCCAAGGCACCAAAGAAGGGTAAAAAGTAAATAATCCATAACTAAAACTTGAATTGTACTACTTCTCACTGGCTATTACATCAACCTAGAAGCTTTATCTGTGTTCTACTATATTGCTTTTAGAGTCTCCGCATACCGCAGCACGCGACATATCTTGGCACGCGATAAGTACAACCGTTTCAGAGAGAAGAGCGGCCAATATGACGATCTGGCTTTAAGTAGATTCGATAACAAATGACGAAAACGGACGGATTTCTCAGGTTTTTACTACATATGAAATCTTTTCACATTCTCCCGTGCAACTCGGCTGCTAGTCCTCATTTCATGCAAAATCTTAAGTTCCTAGCTCATGTCCAAGGCACCAAAGAAGGGTAAAAAGTCAATAATCCATTAGTAAAACTTGAATTGTACTACTTCTCACTGGCTACTACATCAACTTAGAAGCATCATCTGTGTTCTACTATGGTGCTTTTAGTGTATCCGCATACCGCAGCACGCGACATAGCTTTGCAGGCGATAAATGTAACCGTTTCAGAGAGAAGAGCGGCCAATGTGCCAATCTGGCTTTAAGTCGATTCGATAACAAATGACGAAAACGGACGGATTTCTCAGGTTTTTACTACATATGAACGCTTTTCACATTCTCCCGTGCAACGTGGCTGCTAGTCCTCCATTCATGCAAAATATTAAGTTCCTAGCTCATGTCCAAGGCACCAAAGAAGGGTAAAAAGTCAATAATCGATACCTAAAACTTGAATTGTACTACTTCTTACTGGCTATTACATCAACTTAGAAGCTTCATCTGTGTTCTTCTATGGTGCTTTTAGTGTCTCCGCATGCCGCAGCACGCGACATAGCTTTGCAGACGATAAATGAAACCATTTCAGACAGAAGAGCGGCCAATGTGACGATCTGGCTTTAAGTCGATTCGATAACAAATGACGAACACGGACGGAATCTCAGGTTTTTACTACATATGAACACTTTTCACATTCTCACGTGCAACGCGGCTGCTAGTCCTGCTTTCATGCAAAATCTTAAGTTCCTTGCTCATGTCCAAGGCACCAAAGCCAGCTAAAAAGTCAATAATCGATACCTAAAACTTGAATTGTACTACTTCTTACTGGCTATTACATCAACTTAGAGGCTTCATCTGTGTTCTACTATGGTGTTTTTACTGTCCCCGCACACCGCAGCACCCGACATAGCTTTACAGACGATAAGTACAACCGTTTCAGAGAGAAGAGCGGTCAATGTGACGATCTGGCTTTAAGTCGATTCGATAACAAATGACGAACACGGACGTATTTCTCAGGTTTTTACTACATATGAACACTTTTCACATTCTACCGTGCAACGCGGCTGCTAGTCCTCATTTCATGCAAAATCTTATTTTCCTAACCCATGTCCAAGGCACCAAAGAAGGGTAAAAAGTCAATAATCGATACCTAAAACTTGAATTTTACTACTTCTTACTGGCTATTACATCAACTTAGAAGCTTCATCTGTGTTCTACTATGGTGCTTTTAGTGTATCCGCATACCGCAGCACGCGACATAGCTTTGCAGACGATAAATGTAACCGTTTCAGACAGAAGAGCGGCCAATGTGACGATCTGGCTTTAAGTCGATTCGATAACAAATGACGAAATCGGACGGGTTTCTCTGGTTTTTACTACATATGAACACTTTTCACATTCTCCCGTGCAACGCGGCTGCTAGTCCTCCTTTCATGCAAAATCTTAAGTTCCTATCTCATGTCCAAGGCACCAAAGCCATCTAAAAAATCAATAATCGATACCTAAAACTTGAATTGTACTACTTCTTACTGGCTATTACATCAACTTAGAGGCTTCATCTGTGTTCTACTATGGTGCGTTTAGTGTCCCCGCACACCGCAGCACGCGACATAGCTTTGCAGACGATAAGTACAACCGTTTCAGAGAGAAGAGCGGCCAATGTGACGATCTGGCCTTAAGTCGATTCGATAACAACTGACGAAAACGGACGGATTTCTCAGGTTTTTACTACATATGAACACTTTTCACATTCTCCCGTGCCACGCAGCTGCTCGTCCGCATTTCATGCAAAATCTTAATTTCGTAGCTCATGTCCAAGGCACCAAAGAAGGGAAAAAGTCAATAATAGATACCTAAAACTTGAATTGTACTACATCTTACTGGCTATTACATCAACTTAGATGCTTCATCTGTGTTCTACTATGGAGCTTTTAGTGACTCCACATACCGCAGCACGCGACATAGCTTTGCAGACGATAAATGTAACCGTTTCACAGAGAAGAGCGGCCAATGTGACGATCTGGCTTTAAGTCGATTCGATAACAAATGACGAAAACGGACGGATTTCTCAGGTTGTTACTACATATGAACACTTTTCACATTCTCCCGTGCAACGCGGCTGCTAGTCCTCCTTTCATGCAAAAGCTTAAGTTCCTAGCTCATGTCCAAGGCACCAAAGAAGGGTAAATAGTCAATAATCAATAACTAAAACTTGAATTATACTACTTCTTACTGGCTATTACATCAACTTAGAAGCTTCATCTGTGTTCTACTATGGTGCTTTTAGTGTCTCCGCATACCGCAGCACGCGACATAGCATTGCAGACGATAAGTACAACCGTTTCAGAGAGAAGAGCGGCGAATGTGACGATCTGGCTTTAAGTCGATTCGTTAAACAAGTGACGAACACGGACGGATTTCTCAGGTTTTTACTACATATGAACACTTTCCACATTATCCCGTGCAACGCGGCTGCTAGTCCTCCTTTCATGCAAAATCTTAAGTTCCTAGCTCATGTCCAAGGCACCAAAGAAGGGTGAAAAGTCAATAACCGATAAATAAAACTTGAATTGTACTTCTTCTTACTGGCTATTACATCAACTTCGAAGCTTCATCTGTGTTCTACTATGGTGCTTTTAGTGTCTCAGCATACCGTAGCACGCGACATAGCATTGCTGGCGAGAAGTACAACCGATTCAGAGAGAAGTGCGGCCCCTGTGACAATCTGGCTTTAAGTCGATTCAATAACAAACGACGAACACGTACGGATTTCTCAGGTTCTTACTACACATGTTTTCACATTCTCCCGTGCAACGCGGCTGCTAGTCCTCCTTTCATGCAAAATCTTTAGTTCCTAGCTCATGGCCAAAGCACTAAAGAAGGGTAAAAAGTCAATAATCGATACCTAAAACTTGAATTGTACTACTTCCTACTGGCTATTACATCAACTTCGAAGCTTCATCTGTGTTCTACTATGGTGCTTTTAGAGTCTCCGCATACCGCAGCACGCGACATAGCATTGCAGACGATAAGTACAACCGTTTCAGACAGAAGAGCGGCCAATATGACGATCTGGCTTTAAGTAGATTCGATAACAAATGACGAAAACGGACGTATTTCTCAGGTTTTTACTACATATGAAATCTTTTCACATTCTCCCGTGCAATTAGGCTGCTAGTCCTCATTTCATGCAAAATCTTAAGTTCCTAGCTCATGTCCAAGGCACCAAAGAAGGGTAAAAAGTCAATAATCCATAAGTAAAACTTGAATTGTACTACTTCTTACTGGCTACTACATCAACTTAGAAGCCTCATCTGTGTTCTACTATGGTGCTTTTAGTGTATCCGCATACCTCAGCACGCGACATAGCTTTGCAGGCGATAAATGTAACCGTTTCAGACAGAAGAGCGGCCAATGTGACGATCTGGCTTTACGTCGATTCGATAACAAATGAAGAAAACGGACGTTTTTCTAAGGTTTCTGCTACATATGAACACTTCTCACATTCTCCCGTGCAACGCGGCTGCTAGTCCTCCTTTCATGCAAAATCTTAAGTTCGTAGCTCATGTCCAAGGCACCGAAGAAGGGTAAAAGTCAATAATCCTTAACTAAAACTTGAATTGTACTACTTCTTACTGGCTATTACCTCAGCTTGGAAACTTCATCTGTGTTCTACTACGGTGCTTTTAGTGTCTCCGCATACCGCAACACGCGACATAGCTTTGCAGACGATAAATGTAACCGTTTCAGAAAGAAGAACGGCCAATGTGACGATCTGGCATCAAGTCGATTCGATAACAAATGACGAGAACGGACGGATTTCTCTGGTTTTTACTACATATGAACACTTTTCACATTCTCCCGTGCAACGCGGCTGCTAGTCCTCCTTTCATGCAAAATCTTAAGTTCCCAGCTCATGTCCAAGGCACCAGAGAAGGGTAAAATGTCAATAATCGATACTTAAGCTTGAATTGTACTACTTCTTACTGGCTATTACATCAACTTAGAAGCTTCATCTATGTTCTACTATGGTGCTTTTGTGACTCCAGATACCGCAGCACGCGACATAGCTTTGCAGACGATAAATGTAACCATTTCGGAGAGAAGAGCGGCCAATGTGACGATCTGGCTTTAAGTCGATTCGATAACAATTGACGAAAACGGACGGATTTCTCAGGTTTTTACTACATATGAAAACTTCTCACATTCTCACGTGCAACGCGGCTGCTAGTCCTCCTTTCATGCAAAATCTTAAGTTCCTAGCTCATGTCCAAGGCACCAAAGAACGGTAAATAGTCAATAATCTATAACAAAAACTTGAATTGTACTACTTCTTACTGGCTATTACATCAACTTCGAAGCTTCATCTGTGTTCTACTATGGTGCTTTTAGAGTCTCCGCATACCGCAGCACGCGACATATCTTGGCAGACGATAAGTACAACCGTTTCAGAGAGAAGAGCGGCCAATGTGACGATCTGGCTTTAAGTCGATTCGATAACAATTGACGAAAACGGACGGATTTCTCAGGTTTTTACTACATATGAACACTTTTCACATACTCCCGTGAAACGCGGCTGCTAGTCCTGCTTTCATGCAAAATCTTAAGTTCCTTGCTCATGTCCAAGGCACAAAAGCCAGCTAAAAAGTCAATAATCGATACCTAAAACTTGAATTGTACTACTTCTTACTGGCTATTACATCAACTTAGAGGCTTCATCTGTGTTCTACTATCGTGTTTTTACTGTCCCCGCACACCGCAGCACCCGACATAGCTTGGCAGACGATAGGTACAACCGTTTCAGAGAGAAGAGCGGTTAAAGTGACGATCTGGCTTTAATTCGAGTCGATAACAAATGACGGACACGGACGTATTTCTCAGGTTTTTACTACATATGAACACTTTTCACATTCTCCCGTGCAACGCGGCTGCTAGTCCTCCTTTCATGCAAAATCTTAAGTTCCTAGCTCATGTCCAAGGCACCAAAGAAGGGTAAAAAGTCAATAATCCATACCTAAATCTTGAATTGTGCTACTTCTTATTGGCTATTACATCAACTTAGAGGCTTCATCTGTGTTCTACTGTGGTGCTTTTTGTATATCCGCATGCCGCTGCACGCGACATAGCTTTGCAGACGATAAGTACAACCGTTTCAGAGAGAAGAGCGGCCAATGTGACGACCTGGCCTTAAGTCGATTCGATAACAACTGACGAAAACGGACGGATTTCTCAGGTTTTTACTACATATGAACACTTTTCACATTCTACAGTGCCACGCAGCTGCTAGTCCTCATTTCATGCAAAATCTTAAGTTCCTAGCTCATGTCCAAGGCACCAAAGAAGGGTAAATAGTCAATAATCCATAACTAAAACTTGAATTCTACAACTTCTTACTGGCTATTACATCAACTTTGAAGCTTCATCTGTGTTCTACTATGGTGCTTTTAGTGACTCCACATACCGCAGCACGCGACATAGCTTTGCAGACGATAAATGTAACCGTTTCAGACAGAAGAGATCTGGCTTTAAGTCGATTCGTTAAACAAGTGACGAACACGGACGGATTTCTCAGGTTTTTACTACATATGAACACTTTCCACATTATCCCGTGCAACGCGGCTGCTAGTCCTCCTTTCATGCAAAATCTTAAGTTCCTAGCTCATGTCCAAGGCACCAAAGAAGGGTGAAAAGTCAATAACCGATAAATAAAACTTGAATTGTACTTCTTCTTACTGGCTATTACATCAACTTCGAAGCTTCATCTGTGTTCTACTATGGTGCTTTTAGTGTCTCAGCATACCGTAGCACGCGACATAGCATTGCTGGCGAGAAGTACAACCGATTCAGAGAGAAGTGCGGCCCCTGTGACAATCTGGCTTTAAGTCGATTCAATAACAAACGACGAACACGTACGGATTTCTCAGGTTCTTACTACACATGTTTTCACATTCTCCCGTGCAACGCGGCTGCTAGTCCTCCTTTCATGCAAAATCTTTAGTTCCTAGCTCATGGCCAAAGCACTAAAGAAGGGTAAAAAGTCAATAATCGATACCTAAAACTTGAATTGTACTACTTCCTACTGGCTATTACATCAACTTCGAAGCTTCATCTGTGTTCTACTATGGTGCTTTTAGAGTCTCCGCATACCGCAGCACGCGACATAGCATTGCAGACGATAAGTACAACCGTTTCAGACAGAAGAGCGGCCAATATGACGATCTGGCTTTAAGTAGATTCGATAACAAATGACGAAAACGGACGTATTTCTCAGGTTTTTACTACATATGAAATCTTTTCACATTCTCCCGTGCAATTAGGCTGCTAGTCCTCATTTCATGCAAAATCTTAAGTTCCTAGCTCATGTCCAAGGCACCAAAGAAGGGTAAAAAGTCAATAATCCATAAGTAAAACTTGAATTGTACTACTTCTTACTGGCTACTACATCAACTTAGAAGCCTCATCTGTGTTCTACTATGGTGCTTTTAGTGTATCCGCATACCTCAGCACGCGACATAGCTTTGCAGGCGATAAATGTAACCGTTTCAGACAGAAGAGCGGCCAATGTGACGATCTGGCTTTACGTCGATTCGATAACAAATGAAGAAAACGGACGTTTTTCTAAGGTTTCTGCTACATATGAACACTTCTCACATTCTCCCGTGCAACGCGGCTGCTAGTCCTCCTTTCATGCAAAATCTTAAGTTCGTAGCTCATGTCCAAGGCACCGAAGAAGGGTAAAAGTCAATAATCCTTAACTAAAACTTGAATTGTACTACTTCTTACTGGCTATTACCTCAGCTTGGAAACTTCATCTGTGTTCTACTACGGTGCTTTTAGTGTCTCCGCATACCGCAACACGCGACATAGCTTTGCAGACGATAAATGTAACCGTTTCAGAAAGAAGAACGGCCAATGTGACGATCTGGCATCAAGTCGATTCGATAACAAATGACGAGAACGGACGGATTTCTCTGGTTTTTACTACATATGAACACTTTTCACATTCTCCCGTGCAACGCGGCTGCTAGTCCTCCTTTCATGCAAAATCTTAAGTTCCCAGCTCATGTCCAAGGCACCAGAGAAGGGTAAAATGTCAATAATCGATACTTAAGCTTGAATTGTACTACTTCTTACTGGCTATTACATCAACTTAGAAGCTTCATCTATGTTCTACTATGGTGCTTTTGTGACTCCAGATACCGCAGCACGCGACATAGCTTTGCAGACGATAAATGTAACCATTTCGGAGAGAAGAGCGGCCAATGTGACGATCTGGCTTTAAGTCGATTCGATAACAATTGACGAAAACGGACGGATTTCTCAGGTTTTTACTACATATGAAAACTTCTCACATTCTCACGTGCAACGCGGCTGCTAGTCCTCCTTTCATGCAAAATCTTAAGTTCCTAGCTCATGTCCAAGGCACCAAAGAACGGTAAATAGTCAATAATCTATAACAAAAACTTGAATTGTACTACTTCTTACTGGCTATTACATCAACTTCGAAGCTTCATCTGTGTTCTACTATGGTGCTTTTAGAGTCTCCGCATACCGCAGCACGCGACATATCTTGGCAGACGATAAGTACAACCGTTTCAGAGAGAAGAGCGGCCAATGTGACGATCTGGCTTTAAGTCGATTCGATAACAATTGACGAAAACGGACGGATTTCTCAGGTTTTTACTACATATGAACACTTTTCACATACTCCCGTGAAACGCGGCTGCTAGTCCTGCTTTCATGCAAAATCTTAAGTTCCTTGCTCATGTCCAAGGCACAAAAGCCAGCTAAAAAGTCAATAATCGATACCTAAAACTTGAATTGTACTACTTCTTACTGGCTATTACATCAACTTAGAGGCTTCATCTGTGTTCTACTATCGTGTTTTTACTGTCCCCGCACACCGCAGCACCCGACATAGCTTGGCAGACGATAGGTACAACCGTTTCAGAGAGAAGAGCGGTTAAAGTGACGATCTGGCTTTAATTCGAGTCGATAACAAATGACGGACACGGACGTATTTCTCAGGTTTTTACTACATATGAACACTTTTCACATTCTCCCGTGCAACGCGGCTGCTAGTCCTCCTTTCATGCAAAATCTTAAGTTCCTAGCTCATGTCCAAGGCACCAAAGAAGGGTCAAAAGTCAATAATCCATACCTAAATCTTGAATTGTGCTACTTCTTATTGGCTATTACATCAACTTAGAGGCTTCATCTGTGTTCTACTGTGGTGCTTTTTGTATATCCGCATGCCGCTGCACGCGACATAGCTTTGCAGACGATAAGTACAACCGTTTCAGAGAGAAGAGCGGCCAATGTGACGACCTGGCCTTAAGTCGATTCGATAACAACTGACGAAAACGGACGGATTTCTCAGGTTTTTACTACATATGAACACTTTTCACATTCTACAGTGCCACGCAGCTGCTAGTCCTCATTTCATGCAAAATCTTAAGTTCCTAGCTCATGTCCAAGGCACCAAAGAAGGGTAAATAGTCAATAATCCATAACTAAAACTTGAATTCTACAACTTCTTACTGGCTATTACATCAACTTTGAAGCTTCATCTGTGTTCTACTATGGTGCTTTTAGTGACTCCACATACCGCAGCACGCGACATAGCTTTGCAGACGATAAATGTAACCGTTTCAGACAGAAGAGATCTGGCTTTAAGTCGATTCGATAACAAATGAAGAAAACGGACAGATTTCTCTGGTTTTTACTACATATGAACACTTTTCACATTATCACGTGCAACGCAGCTGCTAGTCCTCCCTTCATGCAAAATCTTAAGTTCCTAGCTCATGTCCAAGGCCCCAAAGAAGGGTAAAAAGACAATAATCGATACCTAAATTTTGAATTGTACTACTTCTTACTGGCTATTACATCAACTTAGAAGCTTCATCTGTGTTCTACTATGGTGCTTTTAGTGTCTCCGCATGCCGCAGCACGCGACATAGCTTTGCAGACGATAAATGTAACCGTTTCAGAGAGAAGAGCGGCCAATGTGACGATCTGGCTTTAAGTCGATTCGATAACAAATGACGAACACGGACGGATTTCTCAGGTTTTTACTACATATGAACACTTTTCACATTCTCACGTGCAACGCGGCTGCTAGTCCTGCTTTCATGCAAAATCTTAAGTTCCTTGCTCATGTCCAAGGCACCAAAGCCAGCTAAAAAGTCAATAATCGATACCTAAAACTTGAATTGTACTACTTCTTACTGGCTATTACATCAACTTAGAGGCTTCATCTGTGTTCTACTATGGTGTTTTTACTGTCCCCGCACACCGCAGCACCCGACATTGCTTTGCAGACGATAAGTATAAACGTTTCAGAGAGAAGAGCGGTCAATGTGACGATCTGGCTTTAAGTCGATTCGATAACAAATGACGAACACGGACGTATTTCTCAGGTTTTTACTACATATGAACACTATTCACATTCTACCGTGCAACGCGGCTACTAGTCCTCATTTCATGCAAAATCTTATTTTCCTAACCCATGTCCAAGGCACCAAAGAAGGGTAAAAAGTCAATAATCGATACCTAAAACTTGAATTGTACTACTTCTTACTGGCTATTACATCAACTTAGAAGCTTCATCTGTGTTATACTACGGTGCTTTTAGTGTCTCCGCATACCGCAACACGCGACATAGCTTTGCAGACGATAAATGTAACCGTTTCAAAAAGAAGAGCGGCCAATGTAACGATCTGGCTTTAAGTCTACTCGATAACAAATGACGAAAACGGACGGATTTCTCAGGTTTTTACTACATATGAACACTTTTCACATTCTCCCGTGCAACGCGGCTGCTAGTCTTCCTTTCATGCATAATCTTAAGTTCCTATCTCATGTCCAAGGCACCCAAAGCCATCTAAAAAGTCAATAATCGATACCTAAAACTTGAATTGTACTACATCTTACTGGCTATTACATCAACTTAGAGGCTTCATCTGTGTTCTACTATGGTGCTTTTAGTGTCTCCGCATGCCGCAGCAAGCGACATAGCTTTGCAGACGATAAGTACAACCGTTTTAGAGAGAAGAGCGGCCAATGTGACGATCTGGCTTTAAGTCGATTCGATAACAAATGACGAACACGGACGGATTTCTCAGGTTTTTACTACATATGAACACTTTTCACATTCTCACGTGCAACGCGGCTGCTAGTCCTCATTTCATGCAAAATCTTAAGTTCCTAGCTCACGTCCAAGGCACCAAAGAAGGGTAAAAAGTCAATAATCCATAACTAAAACTTGAATTGTACTACTTCTTACTGGCTATTACATCAACTTAGAAGCTTCATCTGTGTTCTACTATGGAGCGTTTAGTGTATCCGCATACCGCAGCACGCGACATAGCTTTGCAGATGATAAATGTAACCGTTTCAGACAGAAGAGCGGCCAATGTGACGATCTGGCTTTAAGTCGATTCGATAACAAATGAAGAACACGGACGGATTTCAAAAGTTTTTACTACATATGAACACTTTTCACATTCTCCCGTGCAACGCGGCTGCTAGTCCTCCTTTCATGCAAAATCTTAAGTTCCTAGCTCATGTCCAAGGCACCAAAGAAGGGTAAAAAGTCAATAATCGATACCTAAATCTTGAATTGTGCTACTTCTTATTGGCTATTACATCAACTTAGAAGCTTCATCTGTGTTCTACTACGGTGCTTTTAGTGTCTCCGCATGCCGCAGCACGCGACATAGCTTTGCAGACGATAAATGTAACCGTTTCAGACAGAAGAGCGGCCAATGTGACGATCTGGCTTTAAGTCGATTCGATAACAAATGACGAAGACTGACGGATTTCTCAGGTTTTTACTACATATGAACACTTTTCACATTCTCACGTGCAACGCGGCTGCTAGTCCTGCTTTCATGCAAAATCTTAAGTTCCTTGCTCATGTCCAAGGCACCAAAGCCAGCTAAAAAGTCAATAATCGATACCTAAAACTTGAATTATACTACTTCTTACTGGCTATTACATCAACTTAGAAGCTTCATCTGTGTTCTACTATGGTGCTTTTAGTGTATCCGCATACCGCAGCACGCGACATAGCTTTGCAGACGATAAATGTAACCGTTTCAGACAGAAGAGCGGCCAATGTGACGATCTGGCTTTAAGTCGATTCGATAACAAATGACGAAATCGGACGGGTTTCTCTGGTTTTTACTATATATGAACACTTTTCACATTCTCCCGTGCAACGCGGCTGCTAGTCCTCCTTTCATGCAAAATCTTTAGTTCCTATCTCATGTCCAAGGCACCAAAGCCATCTAAAAAATCAATAATCGATACCTAAAATTGAATTGTACTACTTCTTACTGGCTATTACATCAACTTAGAGGCTTCATCTGTGTTCTACTATGGTGCGTTTAGTGTCCCCGCATACCGCAGCACGCGACATAGCTTTGCAGACGATAAGTACAATCGTTTCAGAGAGAAGAGCCGCCAATGTGACGATCTGGCTTTAAGTCGATTCGATAACAAATGACGAACACGGACGGATTTCTAAGGTTTTTACTACATATGAACACCTTTCACATTCTCCCGTGCAACGGGTCTGCTAGTCATGCTTTCATGCAAAATCTTAAGTTCCTTTCTCATGTCCAAGGCACCAAAGAAGGGTAAATAGTCAATAATCCACAAGTAAAACCTGAATTGTACTACTTCTTACTGGCTACTACATCAACTTAGAAGCTTCATCTGTGTTCTACTATGGTGCTTTTAGTGTATCCGCATACCGCAGCACGAGACATAGCTTTGCAGACGATAAGTACAACCGTTTCAGAGAGAAGTGCGGCCACTGAGACGATCTGGCTTTAAGTCGATTCGATAACAAATGAAGAACACGGACGGATTTCAAAGGTTTTTACTACATATGAACACTTTTCACATTCTCCCGTGAAACGCGGCTGCTAGTCCTGCTTTCATGCAAAATCTTAAGTTCCTTGCTCATGTCCAAGGCACCAAAGCCAGCTAAAAAGTCAATAATCGATACCTAAAACTTGAATTGTACTACTTCTTACTGGCTATTACATCAACTTAGAGGCTTCATCTGTGTTCTACTATCGTGTTTTTACTGTCCCCGCACACCGCAGCAACCGACATAGCTTTGCAGACGATAGGTACAACCGTTTCAGAGAGAAGAGCGGTTAATGTGACGATCTGGCTCTAAGTCGATTCGATAACAAATGACGAAATCGGACGGATTTCTCTGGTTTTTACTACATATGAACACTTTTCACATTCTCCCGTGCAACGCGGCTGCTAGTCCTCCTTTCATGCAAAATCTTAAGTTCCTAGCTCATGTCCAAGGCACCAAAGAAGAGTAAAAAGTCAATAATCCATAACTAAAACTTGAATTGTACTACTTCTTACTGGCTATTACATCAACTTAGAAGCTTTATCTGTGTTCTACTATGGTGCTTTTAGAGTCTCTGCATACCGCAGCACGCGACATATCTTGGCAGACGATAAGTACAACCGTTTCAGAGAGAAGAGCGGCCAATATGACGATCTGGCTTTAAGTAGATTCGATAACAAATGACGAAAACGGACGGATTTCTCAGGTTTTTACTACATATGAAATCTTTTCACATTCTCCCGTGCAACTCGGCTGCTAGTCCTCATTTCATGCAAAATCTTAAGTTCCTAGCTCATGTCCAAGGCACCAAAGAAGGGTAAAAAGTCAATAATCCATAAGTAAAACTTGAATTGTACTACTTCTTACTGGCTACTACATCAACTTAGAAGCCTCATCTGTGTTCTACTATGGTGCTTTTAGTGTATCCGCATACCGCAGCACGCGACATAGCTTTGCAGGCGATAAATGTAACCGTTTCAGACAGAAGAGCGGCGAATGTGACGATCTGGCTTTAAGTCGATTCGATAACAAATGACGAAAACGGACGGATTTCTCAGGTTTTTACTACATATGAACGCTTTTCACATTCTCTTGTGCAACGAGGCTGCTAGTCCTCCTTTCATGCAAAATCTTAAGTTCCTAGCTCATGTCCAAGGCACCAAAGAAGGGTAAATAGTCAATAATCCACAACTAAAACTTTAATTGTACTACTTCTTACTGGCTATTACATCAACTTAGAAGCTTCATCTGTGTTCTACTATGGTGCTTTTAGTGTCTCCGCATGCCGCAGCACGCGACATAGCTTTGCAGACGATAAATGTAACCGTTTCAGACAGAAGAGCGGCAAATGTGACGATCTGGCTTTAAGTCGATTCGATAACAAATGACGAACACGGACGGATTTCTCATGTTTTTACTACATATGAACACTTTTCACATTCTCACGTGCAACGCGGCTGCTAGTCCTGCTTTCATGCAAAATCTTAAGTTCCTTGCTCATGTCCAAGGCACCAAAGCCAGCTAAAAAGTCAATAATCGATACCTAAAACTTGAATTGTACTACTTCTTACTGGCTATTACATCAACTTAGAGGCTTCATCTGTGTTCTACTATGGTGTTTTTACTGTCCCCGCACACCGCAGCACCCGACATAGCTTTGCAGACAATAAGTACAACCGTTTCAGAGAGAAGAGCGGTCAATGTGACGATCTGGCTTTAAGTCGATTCGATAACAAATGACGAACACGGACGTATTTCTCAGGTTTTTACTACAAATGAACACTTTTCACATTCTACCGTGCAACGCGGCTGCTAGTCCTCATTTCATGCAAAATCTTACTTTCCTAACCCATGTCCAAGGCACCAAAGAAGGGTAAAAAGTAAATAATCGATACCTAAAACTTGAATTTTACTACTTCTTACTGGCTATTACATCAACTTAGAAGCTTCATCTGTGTTTTACTATGGTGCTTTTAGTGTATTCGCATACCGCAGCACGCGACATAGCTTTGCAGACAATAAATGTAACCGTTTCAGACAGAAGAGCGGCCAATGTGACGATCTGGCTTTAAGTCGATTCGATAACAAATGACGAAATCGGACGGGTTTCTCTGATTTTTACTACATATGAACACTTTTTACATTCTCCCGTGCAACGCGGCTGCTAGTCCTCCTTTCATGCAAAATCTTAAGTTTCTATCTCATGTCCAAGGCACCAAAGCGATCTAAAAAATCAATAATCGATACCTAAAACATGAATTGTACTACTTCTTACTGGCTATTACATCAACTTAGAGGCTTCATCTGTGTTCTACTATGGTGCGTTTAGTGTCCCCGCACACCGCAGCACGCGACATAGCTTTGCAGACGATAAGTACAATCGTTTCAGAGAGAAGAGCCGCCAATGTGACGATCTGGCTTTAAGTCGATTCGATAACAAATGACGAACACGGACGGATTTCTAAGGTTTTTACTACATATGAACACTTTTCACATTCTCCCGTGCAACGGGTCTGCTAGTCATGCTTTCATGCAAAATCTTAGGTTCCTTGCTCATGTCCAAGGCACCAAAGAAGGGTAAAAAGTCAATAATCGATACCTAAAACTTGAATTGTACTACTTCTTACTGGCTATTACATCAAATTAGAGGCTTCATCTGTGTTCTACAGTGGTGCTTTTTGTATATCCGCATACCGCTGCACGCGACATAGCTTTGCAGACGATAAGTACAACCGTTTCAGAGAGAAGAGCGGCCAATGTGACGATCTGGCCATAAGTCGATTCGATAACAACTGACGAAAACGGACGGATTTTTCAGGTTTTTACTACATATGAACACTTTTCACATTCTCCCGTGCCACGCAGCTGCTAGTCCTCATTTCATGCAAAATCTTAATTTCGTAGCTCATGTCCAAGGCACCAAAGAAGGGAAAAAGTCAATAATAGATACCTAAAACTTGAATTGTACTACTTCTTACTGGCTATTACATCAACTTAGATGCTTCATCTGTGTTCTACTATGGAGCTTTTAGTGACTCCACATACCGCAGCACGCGACATAGCTTTGCAGACGATAAATGTAACCGTTTCAGAGAGAAGAGCGGCCAATGTGACGATCTGGCTTTAAGTCGATTCGATAACAAATGACGAAAACGGACGGATTTCTCAGGTTTTTACTACATATGAACACTTTTCACATTCTCCCATGCAACGCGGCTGCTAGTCCTCCTTTCATGCAAAATCTTAAGTTCCTAGCTCATGTCCAAGGCACCAAAGAAGGTTAAATAGTCAATAATCCATAACTAAAACTTGAATTGTACTACTTCTTACTGGCTATTACATCAACTTCGAAGCTTCATCTGTGTTCTACTATGGTGCTTTTAGTGTCTCCGCATACCGCAGCACGCGACATAGCATTGCAGACGATAAGTACAACCGTTTCAGAGAGAAGAGCGGCGAATGTGACGATCTGGCTTTAAGTCGATTCGTTAAACAAGTGACGAACACGGACGGATTTCTCAGGTTTTTACTACATATGAACACTTTCCACATTCTCCCGTGCAACACGGCTGCTAGTCCTCCTTTCATGCAAAATCTTAAGTTCCCAGCTCATGTCCAAGTCACCAAAGAAGGGTAAAATGTCAATAATCGATACTTAAACTTGAATTGTACTACTTCTTACTGGCTATTACATCAACTTAGAAGCTTCATCTATGTTCTACTATGGTGCTTTTGTGACTCCAGATACCGCAGCACGCAACATAGCTTTGCAGACGATAAGTGTAACCATTTCGGAGAGAAGAGCGGCCAATGTGACGATCTGGCTTTAAGTCGATTCGATAACAATTGACGAAAACGGACGGATTTCTCAGGTTTTTACTACATAAGAAAACTTTTCACATTCTCCCGTGCAACGCGGCTGCTAGTCCTCCTTTCATGCAAAATCTTAAGTTCCTAGCTCATGTCCAATGCACCAAAGAAGGGTAAATAGTCAATAATCCACAAGTAAAACCTGAATTGTACTACTTCTTACTGGCTACTACATCAACTTAGAAACTTCATCTGTGTTCTACTATGGTGCTTTTAGTGTATCCGCATACCGCAGCACGCGACATAGCTTTGCAGGCGATAAATGTAACCGATTCAGAGAGAAGAGCGGCCAATGTGACGACCTGGCTTTAAGTCGATTCGATAACAAACGACGAACACGTACGGATTTCTCAGGTATTTACAACATATGAACACTTTTCACAATCTCCCTTGCAACGCGGCTGCTAGTCCTCCCTCATGCTAAATCTTAAGTTCCTAGCTCATGTAAAGAACCAAAGAAAGGGAAAAAGTCAATAATCCATAACTAAAACTTGAATTGTACTACTTCTTACTGGCTAATACATCAACTTAGAAGCTTCATTTGTGTTCTACTATGGTGCTTTTAGTGTCTCCGCATACCGCAGCACGCGACATAGCTTTGCAGACGATAAGTACAACCGTTTCAGAGAGAAGAGCGGTCGATGTGACGATCTGGCTTTAAGTCGATTCGATAACAAATGACGAACAAGGACGGATTTCTCAGGTTTTTACTACATATGAACACTTTTCACATTCTCCCGTGCAACGCGGCTGCTAGTCCTCATTTCATGCAAAATCTTAAGTTCCTAGCTCATGTCCAAGGCACCAAAGAAGGGTAAAAAGTCAATAATCCATAACTAAAACTTGAATTGTACTACTTCTTACTGGCTATTACATCAACTTAGAAGCTTTATCTGTGTTCTGCTATGGTGCTTTTAGAGTCTCCGCATACCGCAGCACGCGACATATCTTGGCAGACGATAAGTACAACCGTTTCAGAGAGAAGAGCGGCCAATATGACGATCTGGCTTTAAGTAGATTCGATAACAAATGACGAAAACGGACGGATTTCTCAGGTTTTTACTACATATGAATACTTTTCACATTCTCCCGTGCAACTCGGCTGCTAGTCCTCATTTCATGCAAAATCTTAAGTTCCTAGCTCATGTCCAAGGCACCAAAGAAGGGTAAAAAGTCAATAATCCATAAATAAAACTTGAATTGTACTACTTCTTACTGGCTACTACATCAACTTAGAAGCCTCATCTGTGTTCTACTATGGTGCTTTTAGTGTATCCGCATACCGCAGCACGCGACATAGCTTTGCAGGCGATAAATGTAACCGTTTCAGACAGAAGAGCGGCCAATGTGACGATCTGGCTTTAAGTCGATTCGATAACAAATGAGGAAATCGGACGGATTTCTCAGGTTTTTACTACATATGAACACTTTTCACATTCTCCCGTGCAACGCGGCTGCTAGTCCTCCTTTCATGCAAAATCTTAAGTTCCCAGCTCATGTCCAAGGCACCAAAGAAGGGTAAGAAGTCAATAATCGATACCTAAAACTTGAATTGTACTACATCTTACTGGCTATTACATCAACTTAGAAGCTTCATCTGCGTTCTACTACGGTGCTTTTTGTGACTCCACATACCGCAGCACGCGACATAGCTTTGCAGACGATAAATGTAACCGTTTCAGAGAGAAGAGCGGCCAATGTGCCAATCTGGCTTTAAGTCGATTCGATAACAAATGACGTAAACGGACGGATTTCTCAGGTTTTTACTACATATGAACGCTTTTCACATTCTCCCGTGCAACGCGGCTGCTAGTCCTCCTTTCATGCAAAATCTTAAGTTCCTAGCTCATGTCCAAGGCACCAAAGGAGGGTAAAAAGTCAATAATCGATACCTAAAACTTGAATTGTACTACTTCTTACTGGCTATTACATCAACTTAGAAGCTTCTTCTGTGTTCTACTATGGTGCTTTTAGTGTCTCCGCATACCGCAGCACGCGACATAGCTTTGCAGACGATAAGTACAACCGTTTCAGAGAGAAGAGCGGCCAATGTGACGATCTGGCTTTAAGTCGACTCGATAACAAATGACAAAAACGGGCGGATTTCTCAGGTTTTTACTACATACGCGCACTTTTCACATTCTCCCGTGCAACGCGGCTGCTACTCCTCCTTTCATGCAAAATCTTAAGTTCCTAGTTCATGTCCAAGGCACCAAAGCCAGGTAAAAAGTCAATAATCGATACCTAAAACTTGAATTGTACTACTTCTTACTGGCTACTACATCAACTTAGAAGCCTCATCTGTGTTCTACTATGGTGCTTTTTGTGTATCTGCATACCGCAGCACGCGACATAGCTTTGCAGGCGATAAATGTAACCGTTTCAGAGAGCAGAGCGGCCAATGTGACGATCTGGCTTTAAGTCGATTCGATAACAAATGACGAAAACGGACGGATTTCTCAGGTTTTTACTACATATGAACACTTCTCACATTCTCCCGTGCAACGCGGCTGCTAGTCCTCCTTTCATGCAAAATCTTAAGTTCCTAGCTCATGTTCAAGGCACCAAAGAAGGGTAAAAAGTCAATAATCGATACCTAAAACTTGAATTGTACTACTTCTTACTCTCTATTACATCAACTTAGAAGCTTCATCTGTGTTCTACTATGGTGCTTTTAGTGTCTCCGCATACCGCAGCACGCGACATAGCTTTGCAGACGAAAAGTACAACCGTTTCAGAGAGAAGAGCGAACAATGTGACGATCTGGCTTGAAGTCGATTCGATAACAAATGACGAAAACGGACGGATTTCTCAGTTTTTTACTACATATGAACACTTTTCACATTCTCCCGTGCAACGCGGCTGCTAGTCCTCCTTTCATGCAAAATCTTAAGTTCCTAGCTCATGTCCAAGGCACGAAAGAAGGGTAAAAAGTCAATAATCCATAACGAAAACTTGAATTGTACTACTTCTTACTGGCTATTACATCAACTTAGAAGCATCATCTGTGTTCTACTATGGTGCTTTTAGTGTCTCCGCATACCGCAGCACGCTACATAGCTTTGCAGACGATAGGTTAAACCGTTACAGAGAGAAGAGCGAACAATGTGGCGATCTGGCTTTATGTCGATTCGATAACAAATGACGAACACGGACGGATTTCTCAGGTTTTTACTACATATGAACACTTTTCACATTCTCCCGTGCAACGCGGCTGATAGTCCTCCTTTCATGCAAAACCTTAAGTTCCTAGCTCATGTCCAAGGCACCAAAGAAGTGTAAAAAGTCAATAATCGATACCTAAAACTTGATTTGTACTACTTCTTACTGGCTATTACATCAACTTAGAAGCTTCATCTGTGTTCTACTATGTTGCTTTTAGTGTCTCCGCATACCACAGCACGCGACATAGCTTTTCAGACGATAAATGTAACCGTTTCAGACAGAAGAGCGGCCAATGTGACGATCTGGCTTTAAGTCGATTCGATAACAAATGACGAAAACGGACAGATTTCTCAGGTTATTACTACAGATGAACACTTTTCACATTCTCCCGTGCAACGCGGCTGCTAGTCCTTATTTCATGCAAAATATTAAGTTCCTAGCTCATGTCCAAGGCACCAAAGAAGGGTAAAAGTCAATAATCCATAAGTAAAACTTGAATTGTAGTACTTCTTACTGGCTATTACATCAACTTAGAAGCTTCAACTGTGTTCTACTACGGTGCTTTTAGTGTCTCCGCATACCGCAGCACGCGACATAGCTTTCCAGACGATAAATGTAACCGTTTCAGAAAAAAGAGCGGCCAATGTGACGATCTGGCTTTAAGTCGATTCGATAACAAATGACGAAAACGGACGGATTTCTCAGGTTTTTACTACATATGAACACTTTTCACATTCTCACGTGAAACGCGGCTGCTACTCCTCCTTTCATGCAAAATCTTAAGTTCCTTGCTCATGTCCAAGGCACCAAAGAATGGTAAAAAGTCAATAATCGATACATAAAACTTGAATTGTACTACTTCTTACTGGCTATTACATCAACTTAGAAGCTTCATCTGTGTTCTACTATTTTGCTTTTAGTGTCTCCACATACCGCAGCACGCGACATAGCTTTGCACACGATAAATGTAACCGTTTCAGACAGAAGAGCGGCCAATGTGACGATCTGGCTTTAAGTCGATTCGATAACAAATGACGAAGAAGGACGGATTTCTAAGGTTTTTACTACAGACGAACACTTTTCACATTCTCCCGTGCAACGCGGCTGCTAGTCCCCCTTTCATGCAAAATCTTAAGGTCCTAGCTAATTTCCAAAGCACCAAAGAAGAGTAAAAACTCAATAATCCATAACTAAAACTTGAATTGTACTACTTCTTACTGGCTATTACATCAACTTAGAAGCTTCATCTGTGTTCTACTATGATGCTTTTAGTGTCTCCGCATACCGCAGCACGCGACATAGCTTTGCAGACGATAAGTACAACCGTTTCAGATAGAAGAGCGGCCAATGTGACGATCTGGCTTTAAGTCGATTCGAAAACAAATGACGAAAACGGACGGATTTCTCAGTTTTTTACTACAATTGAACACTTTTTACATTCTCCCGTGCAACGCGGCTGCTAGTCCTCCTTTCATGCAAAATCTTAAGTTCCTAGCTCATGTCCAAGGCACCAAAGAAGGGTAAAAAGTCAATAATCGGTACCTAAAACTTGATTTGTACTACTTCTTACTGGCTATTACATCAACTTAGAAGCTTCATCTGTGTTCTACTATGGTGCTTATGTGACTCCAGATACCGCAGCACGCGACATAGCTTTGCAGACGATAAATGTAACCATTTCGGAGAGAAGAGCGGCCAATGTGACGATCTGGCTTTAAGTCGATTCGATAACAATTGACGAAAACGGACGGATTTCCCAGGTTTTTAATACATATGAAAACTTTTCACATTCTCCCATGCAACGCGGCTGCTAGTCCTCCTTTCATGCAAAATCTTAAGTTCCTAGCTCATGTCCAAGGCACCAAAGAAGGGTAAATAGTCAATAATCCATAACTAAAACTTGAATTGTACTACTTCTTACTGGCTATTACATCAACTTAGAAGCTTTATCTGTGTTCTACTATATTGCTTTTAGAGTCTCCGCATACCGCAGCACGCGACATATCTTGGCAGACGATAAGTACAACCGTTTCAGAGAGAAGAGCGGCCAATGTGACGATCTGGCTTTAAGTCGATTCGATAACAAATGACGAAAACGGACGGATTTCTCAGGTTTTTACTACATATGAACACTTTTCACATTCTCCCGTGCAACACGGCTGCTAGTCCTCATTTCATGCAAAATCTTAAGTTCCTAGCTCATTTCCAAGGCACCAAAGAAGGGTAAAAAGTCAATAATCCATAAGTAAAACTTGAATTGTACTACTTCTTACTGGCTACTACATCAACTTAGAAGCTTCATCAGTGTTCTACTATGGTGCTTTTAGTATATCCGCATACCGCAGCACGCGACATAGCTTTGCAGGCGATAAATGTAACCGTTTCAGACAGAAGAGCGGCCAATGTGACGATCTGGCTTTAAGTCGATTCGATAACAAATGAAGAAAACGGACGGTTTTCTAAGGTTTCTACTACATATGAACACTTCTCACATTCTCCCGTGCAACGCGGCTGCTAGTCCTCCTTTCATGCAAAATCTTAAGTTCCTAGCTCATGTCCAAGGCACCAAAGAAGGGTAAATAGTCAAAAATCCATAACTAAAACTTGAATTGTACTACTTCTTACTGGCTACTACATCAACTTAGAAGCTTCATCTGTGTTCTACTATGGTGCTTTAAGTGTATCCGCATACCGCAGCACGCGACATAGCTTTGCAGGCGATAAATGTAACCGTTTCAGACAGAAGAGCGGCCAATGTGACGATCTGGCTTTACGTCGATTTGATAACAAATGAAGAAAACGGACGTTTTTCTAAGGTTTCTGCTACATATGAACACTTCTCACATTCTCCCGTGCAACTCGGCTGCTAGTCCTCCTTTCATGCAAAATCTCAAGTTCGTAGCTCATGTCCAAGGCACCAAAGAAGGGTAAAAAGTCAATAATCCTTAACTAAAACTTGAATTGTACTACTTCTTACTGGCTATTACCTCAGCTTGGAAACTTCATCTGTGTTCTACTAAGGTGCTTTTAGTGTCTCCGCATACCGCAACACGCGACATACCTTTGCAGACGATAAATGTAACCGTTTCAGAATGAAGAACGGCCAATGTGACGATCTGGCATCAAGTCGATTCGATAACAAATGACGAGAACGGACGGATTTCTCTGGTTTTTACTACATATGAACACTTTTCACATTCTCCCGTGCAACGCGGCTGCTAGTCCTCCTTTCATGCAAAATCTTAAGTTCCCAGCTCATGTCCAAGGCACCAAAGAAGGGTAAAAAGTCAATAATCGATACCTAAAACTTGAATTGTATTACATCTTACTGGCTTTTACATCAACTTAGAAGCTTCATCTGTGTTCTACTATGGTGCTTTTGTGACTCCAGATACCGCAGCACGCGACATAGCTTTGCAGACGATAAATGTAACCATTTCGGAGAGAAGAGCGGCCAATGTGACGATCTGGCTTTAAGTCGATTCGATAACAATTGACGAAAACGGACGGATTTCTCAGGTTTTTACTACATATGAAAACTTTTCACATTCTCCCTTGCAACGCGGCTGCTAGTCCTCCTTTCATGCAAAGTCTTAAGTTCCTAGCTCATGTCCAAGGCACCAAAGAAGGGTAAATAGTCAATAATCCATAACAAAAACTTGAATTGTACTACTTCTTACTGGCTATTACATCAACTTAGAAGCTTCATCAGTGTTCTACTATGGTGCTTTTAGTGTATCCGCATACCGCAGCACGCGACATAGCTTTGCAGGCGATAAATGTAACCGTTTCAGACAGAAGAGCGGCCAATGTGACGATCTGGCTTCAAGTCGATTCGATAACAAATGAAGAAAACGGACGGTTTTCTAAGGTTTCTACTACATATGAACACTTCTCACATTCTCCCGTGCATCGCGGCTGCTAGTCCTCCTTTCATGCAAAATCTTAAGTTCCTAGCTCATGTCCAAGGCACCAAAGAAGTTTAAAAAGTCAGTAATCCTTAACTAAAACTTGAATTGTACTACTTCTTACTGGCTACTACATCAACTTAGAAGCTTCATCTGTGTTCTAGTATGGTGTTTTTAGTGTATCCGCATACCGCAACACGCGACATAGCTTTGCAGACGATAAATGTAACAGTTTCAGAAAGAAGAACGGCCAATGTGACGATCTGGCTTCAAGTCGATTCGATAACAAATGACGAGAACGGACGGATTTCTCTGGTTTTTACTACATATGAACACTTTTCACATTCTCCCGTGCAACGCGGCTGCTAGTCCTCCTTTCATGCAAAATCTTAAGTTCCCAGCTCATGTCCAAGGCACCAAAGAAGGGTAAAATGTCAATAATCGATACTTAAACTTGAATTGTACTACTTCTTACTGGCTATTACATCAACTTAGAAGCTTCATCTATGTTCTACTATGGTGCTTTTGTGACTCCAGATACCGCAGCACGCGACATAGCTTTGCAGACGATAAATGTAACCATTTCGGAGAGAAGAGCGGCCAATGTGACGATCTGGCTTTAAGTCGATTCGATAACAATTGACGAAAACGGACGGATTTCTCAGGTTTTTACTACATATGAACACTTTTCACATTCTCACGTGCAACGCGGCTGCTAGTCCTCATTTTATGCAAAATCTTAAGTTCCTAGCTTATGTCCAAGGCACCAAAGAAGGGTAAAAAGTCAATAATCGATACCTAAAACTTGAATTCTACTACGTCTTACTGGCTATTACATCAACTTTGAAGCTTCATCTGTGTTCTACTATGGTGCTTTTAGTGACTCCACATACCGCAGAACGCGACATAGCTTTGCAGACGATAAATGTAATCGTTTCAGAGAGAAGAGATCTGGCTTTAAGCCGATTCGATAACAAATCAAGAAAACGGACGGATTTCTCTGGGTTTTGCTACATATGAACACTTTTCACATTATCACGTGCAACGCAGCTGCTAGTCCTCCTTTCATGCAAAATCTTAAGTTCCTAGCTCATGTCCAAGGCACCAAAGAAGGGTGAAAAGACAATAATCGATACCTAAATCTTGAATTGTACTAATTCTTACTGGCTATTACATCAACTTAGAAGCTTCATCTGTGTTCTACTATGGTGCTTTTAGTGTCTCCGCATGCCGCAGCACGCGACATAGCTTTGCAGACGATAAATGTAACCGTTTCAGAGAGAAGAGCGGCCAATGTGACGATCTGGCTTTAAGTCGATTCGATAACAAATGACGAAAACGGACGGATTTCTCAGGTTTTTACTACATATGAGCACTTTTCACATTCTCACGTGCAACGCGGCTGCTAGTCCTGCTTTCATGCAAAATCTTAAGTTCCTTGCTCATGTCCAAGGCACCAAAGCCAGCTAAAAAGTCAATAATCGATACCTAAAACTTGAATTGTACTACTTCTTACTGGCTATTACATCAACTTAGAGGCTTCATCTGTGTTCTACTATGGTGTTTTTACTGTCCCCGCACACCGCAGCACCCGACATTGCTTTGCAGACGATAAGTACAAACGTTTCAGAGAGAAGAGCGGTCAATGTGATGATCTGGCTTTAAGTCGATTCGATAACAAATGACGAACACGGACGTATTTCTCAGGTTTTTACTACATATGAACACTATTCACATTCTACCGTGCAACGCGGCTACTAGTCCTCATTTCATGCAAAATCTTATTTTCCTAACCCATGTCCAAGGCACCAAAGAAGGGTAAAAAGTCAATAATCGATACCTAAAACTTGAATTTTACTACTTCTTACTGGCTATTACATCAACTTCGAAGCTTCATCTGTGTTCTACTACGGTGCTTTTAGTGTTTCCGCATACCGCAACACGCGACATAGCTTTGCAGACGATAAATGTAACCGTTTCAAAAAGAAGAGCGGCCAATGTGACGATCTGGCTTTAAGTCGATTCGATAACAAATGACGAACACGGACGGATTTCTCAGGTTTTTACTACATATGAACACTTTTCACATTCTCACGTGCAACGCGGCTGCTAGTCCTCATTTCATGCAAAATCTTAAGTTCCTAGCTCACGTCCAAGGCACCAAAGAAGGGTAAAAAGTCAATAATCCATAACTAAAACTTGAATTGTACTACTTCTTACTGGCTATTACATCAACTTAGAAGCTTCATCTGTGTTCTACTATGGAGCGTTTAGTGTATCCGCATACCGCAGCACGCGACATAGCTTTGCAGATGATAAATGTAACCGTTTCAGACAGAAGAGCGGCCAATGTGACGATCTGGCTTTAAGTCGATTCGAAAACAAATGAAGAACACGGACGGATTTCAAAGGTTTTTACTACATATGAACACTTTTCACATACTCCCGTGAAACGCGGCTGCTAGTCCTGCTTTCATGCAAAATCTTAAGTTCCTTGCTCATGTCCAAGGCACCAAAGCCAGCTAAAAAGTCAATAATCGATACCTAAAACTTGAATTGTACTACTTCTTACTGGCTATTACATCAACTTAGAGGCTTCATCTGTGTTCTACTATCGTGTTTTTACTGTCCCCGCACACCGCAGCACCCGACATAGCTTTGCAGACGATAGGTACAACCGTTTCAGAGAGAAGAGCGGTTAAAGTGACGATCTGGCTTTAAGTCGAGTCGATAACAAATGACGGACACGGACGTATTTCTCAGGTTTTTACTACATATTAACACTTTTCACATTCTCCCGTGCAACGCGGCTGCTAGCCCTCATTTCATGCAAAATCTTAAGTTCCTAGCTCATGTCCAATGCACCAAAGAAGGGTAAAAAGTCAATAATCGATACATAAAACTTGAATTTTACTACTTCTTACTGGCTATTACATCAACTTAGAAGCTTCATCTGTGTTCTACTATGGTGCTTTTAGTGTATCCGCATACCGCAGCACGCGACATACCTTTGCAGACGATAAATGTAACCGTTTCAGACAGAAGAGCGGCCAATGTGACGATCTGGCTTGAAGTCGATTCGATAACAAATGAGGAAATCGGACGGATTTCTCTGGATTTTACTACATATGAACACTTTTCACATTCTCCCGTGCAACGCGGCTGCTAGTCCTCCTTTCATGCAAAATCTTAAGTTCCTAGCTCATGTCCAAGGCACCAAAGAAGGGTAAAAAGTCAATAATCGATACCTAAATCTTGAATTGTGCTACTTCTTATTGGCTATTACATCAACTTAGAGGCTTCATCTGTGTTCTACTGTGGTGCTTTTTGTATATCCGCATACCGCTGCACGCGACATAGCTTTGCAGACGATAAGTACAACCGTTTCAGAGAGAAGAGCGGCCAATGTGACGACCTGGCCTTAAGTCGATTCGATAACAACTGACGAAAACGGACGGATTTCTCAGGTTTTTACTACATATGAACACTTTTCACATTCTACAGTGCCACGCAGCTGCTAGTCCTCATTTCATGCAAAATCTTAAGTTCCTAGCTCATGTCCAAGGCACCAAAGAAGGGTAAATAGTCAATAATCCATAACTAAAACTTGAATTCTACAACTTCTTACTGGCTATAACATCAACTTTGAAGCTTCATCTGTGTTCTACTATGGTGCTTTTAGTGACTCCACATACCGCAGCACGCGACATAGCTTTGCAGACGATAAATGTAACCGTTTCAGACAGAAGAGATCTGGCTTTAAGTCGATTCGATAACAAATGAAGAAAACGGACGGATTTCTCTGGTTTTTACTACATATGAACACTTTTCACATTATCACGTGCAACGCAGCTGCTAGTCCTCCTTTCATGCAAAATCTTAAGTTCCTAGCTCATGTCCAAGGCCCCAAAGAAGGGTAAAAAGACAATAATCGATACCTAAATTTTGAATTGTACTACTTCTTACTGGCTATTACATCAACTTAGAAGCTTCATCTGTGTTCTACTATGGTGTTTTTACTGTCCCCGCACACCGCAGCACCCGACATTGCTTTGCAGACGATAAGTACAAACGTTTCAGAGAGAAGAGCGGTCAATGTGATGATCTGGCTTTAAGTCGATTCGATAACAAATGACGAACACGGACGTATTTCTCAGGTTTTTACTACATATGAACACTATTCACATTCTACCGTGCAACGCGGCTACTAGTCCTCATTTCATGCAAAATCTTATTTTCCTAACCCATGTCCAAGGCACCAAAGAAGGGTAAAAAGTCAATAATCGATACCTAAAACTTGAATTTTACTACTTCTTACTGGCTATTACATCAACTTCGAAGCTTCATCTGTGTTCTACTACGGTGCTTTTAGTGTTTCCGCATACCGCAACACGCGACATAGCTTTGCAGACGATAAATGTAACCGTTTCAAAAAGAAGAGCGGCCAATGTGACGATCTGGCTTTAAGTCGATTCGATAACAAATGACGAACACGGACGGATTTCTCAGGTTTTTACTACATATGAACACTTTTCACATTCTCACGTGCAACGCGGCTGCTAGTCCTCATTTCATGCAAAATCTTAAGTTCCTAGCTCACGTCCAAGGCACCAAAGAAGGGTAAAAAGTCAATAATCCATAACTAAAACTTGAATTGTACTACTTCTTACTAGCTATTACATCAACTTAGAAGCTTCATCTGTGTTCTACTATGGAGCGTTTAGTGTATCCGCATACCGCAGCACGCGACATAGCTTTGCAGATGATAAATGTAACCGTTTCAGACAGAAGAGCGGCCAATGTGACGATCTGGCTTTAAGTCGATTCGATAACAAATGAAGAACACGGACGGATTTCAAAGGTTTTTACTACATATGAACACTTTTCACATACTCCCGTGAAACGCGGCTGCTAGTCCTGCTTTCATGCAAAATCTTAAGTTCCTTGCTCATGTCCAAGGCACCAAAGCCAGCTAAAAAGTCAATAATCGATACCTAAAACTTGAATTGTACTACTTCTTACTGGCTATTACATCAACTTAGAGGCTTCATCTGTGTTCTACTATCGTGTTTTTACTGTCCCCGCACACCGCAGCACCCGACATAGCTTTGCAGACGATAGGTACAACCGTTTCAGAGAGAAGAGCGGTTAAAGTGACGATCTGGCTTTAAGTCGAGTCGATAACAAATGACGGACACGGACGTATTTCTCAGGTTTTTACTACATATGAACACTTTTCACATTCTCCCGTGCAACGCGGCTGCTAGCCCTCATTTCATGCAAAATCTTAAGTTCCTAGCTCATGTCCAATGCACCAAAGAAGGGTAAAAAGTCAATAATCGATACATAAAACTTGAATTTTACTACTTCTTACTGGCTATTACATCAACTTAGAAGCTTCATCTGTGTTCTACTATGGTGCTTTTAGTGTATCCGCATACCGCAGCACGCGACATACCTTTGCAGACGATAAATGTAACCGTTTCAGACAGAAGAGCGGCCAATGTGACGATCTGGCTTGAAGTCGATTCGATAACAAATGACGAAAACGGACGGATTTCTCAGGTTTACAATACATATGAACACTTTTCACATTCTCCCGTGCAACGCGGCTGCTAGTCCTCCTTTCATGCAAAATCTTAAGTTCCTAGCTCATGTCCAAGGCACCAAAGAAGGGTAAAAAGTCAATAATCGATACCTAAATCTTGAATTGTGCTACTTCTTATTGGCTATTACATCAACTTAGATGCTTCATCTGTGTTCTACTGTGGTGCTTTTTGTATATCCGCATACCGCTGCACGCGACATAGCTTTGCAGACGATAAGTACAACCGTTTCAGAGAGAAGAGCGGCCAATGTGACGACCTGGCCTTAAGTCGATTCGATAACAACTGACGAAAACGGACGGATTTCTCAGGTTTTTACTACATATGAACACTTTTCACATTCTACAGTGCCACGCAGCTGCTAGTCCTCATTTCATGCAAAATCTTAAGTTCCTAGCTCATGTCCAAGGCACCAAAGAAGGGTAAATAGTCAATAATCCATAACTAAAACTTGAATTCTACAACTTCTTACTGGCTATAACATCAACTTTGAAGCTTCATCTGTGTTCTACTATGGTGCTTTTAGTGACTCCACATACCGCAGCACGCGACATAGCTTTGCAGACGATAAATGTAACCGTTTCAGACAGAAGAGATCTGGCTTTAAGTCGATTCGATAACAAATGAAGAAAACGGACGGATTTCTCTGGTTTTTACTACATATGAACACTTTTCACATTATCACGTGCAACGCAGCTGCTAGTCCTCATTTCATGCAAAATCTTAAGTTCCTAGCTCATGTCCAAGGCCCCAAAGAAGGGTAAAAAGACAATAATCGATACCTAAATTTTGAATTGTACTACTTCTTACTGGCTATTACATCAACTTAGAAGCTTCATCTGTGTTCTACTATGGTGCTTTTAGTGTCTCCGCATGCCGCAGCACTCGACATAGCTTTGCAGACGATAAATGTAACCGTTTCAGAGAGAAGAGCGGCCAATGTGACGATCTGGCTTTAAGTCGATTCCATAACAAATGACGAACACGGACGGATTTCTCAGGTTTTTACTACATATGAACACTTTTCACATTCTCACGTGCAACGCGGCTGCTAGTCCTGCTTTCATGCAAAATCTTAAGTTCCTTGCTCATGTCCAAGGCACCAAAGCCAGCTAAAAAGTCAATAATCGATACCTAAAACTTGAATTGTACTACTTCTTACTGGCTATTACATCAACTTAGAGGCTTCATCTGTGTTCTACTATGGTGTTTTTACTGTCCCCGCACACCGCAGCACCCGACATTGCTTTGCAGACGATAAGTATAAACGTTTCAGAGAGAAGAGCGGTCAATGTGACGATCTGGCTTTAAGTCGATTCGATAACAAATGACGAACACGGACGTATTTCTCAGGTTTTTACTACATATGAACACTATTCACATTCTACCGTGCAACGCGGTTACTAGTCCTCATTTCATGCAAAATCTTATTTTCCTAACCCATGTCCAAGGCACCAAAGAAGGGTAAAAAGTCAATAATCGATACCTAAAACTTGAATTGTACTACTTCTTACTGGCTATTACATCAACTTAGAAGCTTCATCTGTGTTATACTACGGTGCTTTTAGTGTCTCCGCATACCGCAACACGCGACATAGCTTTGCAGACGATAAATGTAACCGTTTCAAAAAGAAGAGCGGCCATTAAGTCTATTCGATAACAAATGACGAAAACGGACGGATTTCTCAGGTTTTTACTACGTATGAACACTTTTCACATTCTCCCGTGCAACACGGCTGCTAGTCTTCCTTTCATGCAAAATCTTAAGTTCCTATCTCATGTCCAAGGCACCCAAAGCCATCTAAAAAGTCAATAATCGATACCTAAAACTTGAATTGTACTACATCTTACTGGCTATTACATCAACTTAGAGGCTTCATCTGTGTTCTACTATGGTGCTTTTAGTGTCTCCGCATGCCGCAGCAAGCGACATAGCTTTGCAGACGATAAGTACAACCGTTTTAGAGAGAAGAGCGGCCAATGTGACGATCTGGCTTTAAGTCGATTCGATAACAAATGACGAACACGGACGGATTTCTCAGGTTTTTACTACATATGAACACTTTTCACATTCTCACGTGCAACGCGGCTGCTAGTCCTGCTTTCATGCAAAATCTTAAGTTCCTTGCTCATGTCCAAGGCACCAAAGCCAGCTAAAAAGTCAATAATCGATACCTAAAACTTGAATTGTACTACTTCTTACTGGCTATTACATCAACTTAGAAGCTTCATCTGTGTTCTACTATGGTGCTTTTAGTGTATCCGCATACCGCAGCACGCGACATAGCTTTGCAGACGATAAATGTAACCGTTTCAGACAGAAGAGCGGCCAATGTGACGATCTGGCTTTAAGTCGATTCGATAACAAATGACGAAATCGGACGGGTTTCTCTGGTTTTTACTACATATGAACACTTTTCACATTCTCCCGTGCAACGCGGCTGCTAGTCCTCCTTTCATGCAAAATCTTTAGTTCCTATCTCATGTCCAAGGCACCAAAGCCATCTAAAAAATCAATAATCGATACCTAAAATTGAATTGTACTACTTCTTACTGGCTATTACATCAACTTAGAGGCTTCATCTGTGTTCTACTATGGTGCGTTTAGTGTCCCCGCATACCGCAGCACGCGACAAAGCTTTGCAGACGATAAGTACAATCGTTTCAGAGAGAAGTGCGGCCACTGAGACGATCTGGCTTTAAGTCGATTCGATATCAAATGAAGAACACGGACGGATTTCAAAGGTTTTTACTACATATGAACACTTTTCACATTCTCCCGTGAAACGCGGCTGCTAGTCCTGCTTTCATGCAAAATCTTAAGTTCCTTGCTCATGTCCAATGCACCAACGAAGGGTAAATAGTCAATAATCCACAAGTAAAACCTGAATTGTACTACTTCTTACTGGCTACTACATCAACTTAGAAGCTTCATCTGTGTTCTACTATGGTGCTTTTAGTGTATCCGCATACCGCAGCACGAGACATAGCTTTGCAGACGATAAGTACAACCGTTTCAGAGAGAAGAGCGGCCACTGAGACGATCTGGCTTTAAGTCGATTCGATATCAAATGAAGAACACGGACGGATTTCAAAGGTTTTTACTACATATGAACACTTTTCACATTCTCCCGTGAAACGCGGCTGCTAGTCCTGCTTTCATGCAAAATCTTAAGTTCCTTGCTCATGTCCAAGGCACCAAAGCTAGCTAAAAAGTCAATAATCGATACCTAAAACTTGAATTGTACTACTTCTTACTGGCTATTACATCAACTTAGAGGTTTCATCTGTGTTCTACTATCGTGTTTTTACTGTCCCCGCACACCGCAGCAACCGACATAGCTTTGCAGACGATAGGTACAACCGTTTCAGAGAGAAGAGCGGTTAATGTGACGATCTGGCTTTAAGTCGATTCGATAACAAATGACGAAATCGGACGGATTTCTCTGGTTTTTACTACATATGAACACTTTTCACATTCTCCCGTGCAACGCGGCTGCTAGTCCTCCTTTCATGCAAAATCTTAAGTTCCTAGCTCATGTCCAAGGCACCAAAGAAGAGTAAAAAGTCAATAATCCATAACTAAAACTTGAATTGTACTGCTTCTTACTGGCTATTACATCAACTTAGAAGCTTTATCTGTGTTCTACTATGGTGCTTTTAGAGTCTCTGCATACCGCAGCACGCGACATATCTTGGCAGACGATAAGTACAACCGTTTCAGAGAGAAGAGCGGCCAATATGACGATCTGGCTTTAAGTAGATTCGATAACAAATGACGAACACGGACGGATTTCTCAGGTTTTTACTACATATGAAATCTTTTCACATTCTCCCGTGCAACTCGGCTGCTAGTCCTCATTTCATGCAAAATCTTAAGTTCCTAGCTCATGTCCAAAGCACCAAAGAAGGGTAAAAAGTCAATAATCCATAAGTAAAACTTGAATTGTACTACTTCTTACTGGCTACTACATCAACTTAGAAGCCTCATCTGTGTTCTACTATGGTGCTTTTAGTGTATCCGCATACCGCAGCACGCGACATAGCTTTGCAGGCGATAAATGTAACCGTTTCAGACAGAAGAGCGGCCAATGTGACGATCTGGCTTTAAGTCGATTCGATAACAAATGACGAAAACGGACGGATTTCTCAGGTTTTTACTACATATGAACGCTTTTCACATTCTCTTGTGCAACGAGGCTGCTAGTCCTCCTTTCATGCAAAATCTTAAGTTCCTAGCTCATGTCCAAGGCACCAAAGAAGGGTAAATAGTCAATAATCCACAACTAAAACTTTAATTGTACTACTTCTTACTGGCTATTACATCAACTTAGAAGCTTCATCTGTGTTCTACTATGGTGCTTTTAGTGTCTCCGCATGCCGCAGCACGCGACATAGCTTTGCAGACGATAAATGTAACCGTTTCAGACAGAAGAGCGGCAAATGTGACGATCTGGCTTTAAGTCGATTCGATAACAAATGACGAACACGGACGGATTTCTCATGTTTTTACTACATATGAACACTTTTCACATTCTCACGTGCAACGCGGCTGCTAGTCCTGCTTTCATGCAAAATCTTAAGTTCCTTGCTCATGTCCAAGGCACCAAAGCCAGCTAAAAAGTCAATAATCGATACCTAAAACTTGAATTGTACTACTTCTTACTGGCTATTACATCAACTTAGAGGCTTCATCTGTGTTCTACTATGGTGTTTTTACTGTCCCCGCACACCGCAGCACCCGACATAGCTTTGCAGACAATAAGTACAACCGTTTCAGAGAGAAGAGCGGTCAATGTGACGATCTGGCTTTAAGTCGATTCGATAACAAATGACGAACACGGACGTATTTCTCAGGTTTTTACTACAAATGAACACTTTTCACATTCTACCGTGCAACGCGGCTGCTAGTCCTCATTTCATGCAAAATCTTACTTTCCTAACCCATGTCCAAGGCACCAAAGAAGGGTAAAAAGTCAATAATCGATACCTAAAACTTGAATTTTACTACTTCTTACTGGCTATTACATCAACTTAGAAGCTTCATCTGTGTTTTACTATGGTGCTTTTAGTGTATTCGCATACCGCAGCACGCGACATAGCTTTGCAGACGATAAATGTAACCGTTTCAGACAGAAGAGCGGCCAATGTGACGATCTGGCTTTAAGTCGATTCGATAACAAATGACGAAATCGGACGGGTTTCTCTAGTTTTTACTACATATGAACACTTTTTACATTCTCCCGTGCAACGCGGCTGCTAGTCCTCCTTTCATGCAAAATCTTAAGTTCCTATCTCATGTCCAAGGCACCAAAGCCATCTAAAAAATCAATAATCGATACCTAAAACATGAATTGTACTACTTCTTACTGGCTATTACATCAACTTAGAGGCTTCATCTGTGTTCTACTATGGTGCGTTTAGTGTCCCCGCACACCGCAGCACGCGACATAGCTTTGCAGACGATAAGTACAATCGTTTCAGAGAGAAGAGCCGCCAATGTGACGATCTGGCTTTAAGTCGATTCGATAACAAATGACGAACACGGACGGATTTCTAAGGTTTTTACTACATATGAACACTTTTCACATTCTCCCGTGCAACGGGTCTGCTAGTCATGCTTTCATGCAAAATCTTAGGTTCCTTGCTCATGTCCAAGGCACCAAAGAAGGGTAAAAAGTCAATAATCGATACCTAAAACTTGTATTGTACTACTTCTTACTGGCTATTACATCAAATTAGAGGCTTCATCTGTGTTCTACTGTGGTGCTTTTTGTATATCCGCATACCGCTGCACGCGACATAGCTTTGCAGACGATAAGTACAACCGTTTCAGAGAGAAGAGCGGCCAATGTGACGATCTGGCCATAAGTCGATTCGATAACAACTGACGAAAACGGACGGATTTCTCAGGTTTTTACTACATATGAACACTTTTCACATTCTCCCGTGCCACGCAGCTGCTAGTCCTCATTTCATGCAAAATCTTAATTTCGTAGCTCATGTCCAAGGCACCAAAGAAGGGAAAAAGTCAATAATAGATACCTAAAACTTGAATTGTACTACTTCTTACTGGCTATTACATCAACTTAGATGCTTCATCTGTGTTCTACTATGGAGCTTTTAGTGACTCCACATACCGCAGCACGCGACATAGCTTTGCAGACGATAAATGTAACCGTTTCAGAGAGAAGAGCGGCCAATGTGACGATCTGGCTTTAAGTCGATTCGATAACAAATGACGAAAACGGACGGATTTCTCAGGTTTTTACTACATATGAACACTTTTCACATTCTCCCGTGCAACGCGGCTGCTAGTCCTCCTTTCATGCAAAATCTTAAGTTCCTAGCTCATGTCCAAGGCACCAAAGAAGGTTAAATAGTCAATAATCCATAACTAAAACTTGAATTGTACTACTTCTTACTGGCTATTACATCAACTTCGAAGCTTCATCTGTGTTCTACTATGGTGCTTTTAGTGTCTCCGCATACCGCAGCACGCGACATAGCATTGCAGACGATAAGTACAACCGTTTCAGAGAGAAGAGCGGCGAATGTGACGATCTGGCTTTAAGTCGATTCGTTAAACAAGTGACGAACACGGACGGATTTCTCAGGTTTTTACTACATATGAACACTTTCCACATTCTCCCTTGCAACACGGCTGCTAGTCCTCCTTTCATGCAAAGTCTTAAGTTCCTAGCTCATGTCCAAGGCACCAAAGAAGGGTAAATAGTCAATAATCCATAACTAAAACTTGAATTCTACTACTTCTTACTGGCTACTACATCAACTTAGAAGCTTCATCAGTGTTCTACTATGGTGCTTTTAGTGTATCCGCATACCGCAGCACGCGACATAGCTTTGCAGGCGATAAATGTAACCGTTTCAGACAGAAGAGCGGCCAATGTGACGATCTGGCTTCAAATCGATTCGATAACAAATGAAGAAAACGGACGGTTTTCTAAGGTTTCTACTACATATGAACACTTCTCACATTCTCCCGTGCAACGCGGCTGCTAGTCCTCCTTTCATGCAAAATCTTAAGTTCCCAGCTCATGTCCAAGGCACCAAAGAAGGGTAAAATGTCAATAATCGATACTTAAACTTGAATTGTACTACTTCTTACTGGCTATTACTTCAACTTAGAAGCTTCATCTATGTTCTACTATGGTGCTTTTGTGACTCCAGATACCACAGCACGCGACATAGCTTTGCAGACGATAAGTGTAACCATTTCGGAGAGAAGAGCGGCCAATGTGACGATCTGGCTTTAAGTCGATTCGATAACAATTGACGAAAACGGACGGATTTCTCAGGTTTTTACTACATAAGAAAACTTTTCACATTCTCCCGTGCAACGCGGCTGCTAGTCCTCCTTTCATGCAAAATCTTAAGCTCCTAGCTCATGTCCAATGCACCAAAGAAGGGTAAATAGTCAATAATCCACAAGTAAAACCTGAATTGTACTACTTCTTACTGGCTACTACATCAACTTAGAAACTTCATCTGTGTTCTACTATGGTGCTTTTAGTGTATCCGCATACCGCAGCACGCGACATAGCTTTGCAGGCGATAAATGTAACCGATTCAGAGAGAAGAGCGGCCAATGTGACGACCTGGCTTTAAGTCGATTCGATAACAAACGACGAACACGTACGGATTTCTCAGGTATTTACTACATATGAACACTTTTCACAATCTCCCTTGCAACGCGGCTGCTAGTCCTCCCTCATGCTAAATCTTAAGTTCCTAGCGCATGTAAAGAACCAAAGAAAGGGAAAAAGTCAATAATCCATAACTAAAACTTGAATTGTACTACTTCTTACTGGCTAATACATCAACTTAGAAGCTTCATTTGTGTTCTACTATGGTGCTTTTAGTGTCTCCGCATACCGCAGCACGCGACATAGCTTTGCAGACGATAAGTACAACCGTTTCAGAGAGAAGAGCGGTCGATGTGACGATCTGGCTTTAAGTCGATTCCATAACAAATGACGAACACGGACGGATTTCTCAGGTTTTTACTACATATGAACACTTTTCACATTCTCACGTGCAACGCGGCTGCTAGTCCTGCTTTCATGCAAAATCTTAAGTTCCTTGCTCATGTCCAAGGCACCAAAGCCAGCTAAAAAGTCAATAATCGATACCTAAAACTTGAATTGTACTACTTCTTACTGGCTATTACATCAACTTAGAGGCTTCATCTGTGTTCTACTATCGTGTTTTTACTGTCCCCGCACACCGCAGCACCCGACATAGCTTTGCAGACGATAGGTACAACCGTTTCAGAGAGAAGAGCGGTTAAAGTGACGATCTGGCTTTAAGTCGAGTCGATAACAAATGACGGACACGGACGTATTTCTCAGGTTTTTACTACATATGAACACTTTTCACATTCTCCCGTGCAACGCGGCTGCTAGCCCTCATTTCATGCAAAATCTTAAGTTCCTAGCTCATGTCCAATGCACCAAAGAAGGGTAAAAAGTCAATAATCGATACATAAAACTTGAATTTTACTACTTCTTACTGGCTATTACATCAACTTAGAAGCTTCATCTGTGTTCTACTATGGTGCTTTTAGTGTATCCGCATACCGCAGCTCGCGACATACCTTTGCAGACGATAAATGTAACCGTTTCAGACAGAAGAGCGGCCAATGTGACGATCTGGCTTGAAGTCGATTCGATAACAAATGACGTAAACGGACGGATTTCTCAGGTTTACAATACATATGAACACTTTTCACATTCTCCCGTGCAACGCGGCTGCTAGTCCTCCTTTCATGCAAAATCTTAAGTTCCTAGCTCATGTCCAAGGCACCAAAGAAGGGTAAAAAGTCAATAATCGATACCTAAATCTTGAATTGTGCTACTTCTTATTGGCTATTACATCAACTTAGATGCTTCATCTGTGTTCTACTGTGGTGCTTTTTGTATATCCGCATACCGCTGCACGCGACATAGCTTTGCAGACGATAAGTACAACCGTTTCAGAGAGAAGAGCGGCCAATGTGACGACCTGGCCTTAAGTCGATTCGATAACAACTGACGAAAACGGACGGATTTCTCAGGTTTTTACTACATATGAACACTTTTCACATTCTACAGTGCCACGCAGCTGCTAGTCCTCATTTCATGCAAAATCTTAAGTTCCTAGCTCATGTCCAAGGCACCAAAGAAGGGTAAATAGTCAATAATCCATAACTAAAACTTGAATTCTACAACTTCTTACTGGCTATAACATCAACTTTGAAGCTTCATCTGTGTTCTACTATGGTGCTTTTAGTGACTCCACATACCGCAGCACGCGACATAGCTTTGCAGACGATAAATGTAACCGTTTCAGACAGAAGAGATCTGGCTTTAAGTCGATTCGATAACAAATGAAGAAAACGGACGGATTTCTCTGGTTTTTACTACATATGAACACTTTTCACATTATCACGTGCAACGCAGCTGCTAGTCCTCCTTTCATGCAAAATCTTAAGTTCCTAGCTCATGTCCAAGGCCCCAAAGAAGGGTAAAAAGACAATAATCGATACCTAAATTTTGAATTGTACTACTTCTTACTGGCTATTACATCAACTTAGAAGCTTCATCTGTGTTCTACTATGGTGCTTTTAGTGTCTCCGCATGCCGCAGCACTCGACATAGCTTTGCAGACGATAAATGTAACCGTTTCAGAGAGAAGAGCGGCCAATGTGACGATCTGGCTTTAAGTCGATTCCATAACAAATGACGAACACGGACGGATTTCTCAGGTTTTTACTACATATGAACACTTTTCACATTCTCACGTGCAACGCGGCTGCTAGTCCTGCTTTCATGCAAAATCTTAAGTTCCTTGCTCATGTCCAAGGCACCAAAGCCAGCTAAAAAGTCAATAATCGATACCTAAAACTTGAATTGTACTACTTCTTACTGGCTATTACATCAACTTAGAGGCTTCATCTGTGTTCTACTATGGTGTTTTTACTGTCCCCGCACACCGCAGCACCCGACATTGCTTTGCAGACGATAAGTATAAACGTTTCAGAGAGAAGAGCGGTCAATGTGACGATCTGGCTTTAAGTCGATTCGATAACAAATGACGAACACGGACGTATTTCTCAGGTTTTTACTACATATGAACACTATTCACATTCTACCGTGCAACGCGGTTACTAGTCCTCATTTCATGCAAAATCTTATTTTCCTAACCCATGTCCAAAGCACCAAAGAAGGGTAAAAAGTCAATAATCGATACCTAAAACTTGAATTGTACTACTTCTTACTGGCTATTACATCAACTTAGAAGCTTCATCTGTGTTATACTACGGTGCTTTTAGTGTCTCCGCATACCGCAACACGCGACATAGCTTTGCAGACGATAAATGTAACCGTTTCAAAAAGAAGAGCGGCCATTAAGTCTATTCGATAACAAATGACGAAAACGGACGGATTTCTCAGGTTTTTACTACGTATGAACACTTTTCACATTCTCCCGTGAAACGCGGCTGCTAGTCTTCCTTTCATGCAAAATCTTAAGTTCCTATCTCATGTCCAAGGCACCCAAAGCCATCTAAAAAGTCAATAATCGATACCTAAAACTTGAATTGTACTACATCTTACTGGCTATTACATCAACTTAGAGGCTTCATCTGTGTTCTACTATGGTGCTTTTAGTGTCTCCGCATGGCGCAGCAAGCGACATAGCTTTGCAGACGATAAGTACAACCGTTTTAGAGAGAAGAGCGGCCAATGTGACGATCTGGCTTTAAGTCGATTCGATAACAAATGACGAACACGGACGGATTTCTCAGGTTTTTACTACATATGAACACTTTTCACATTCTCACGTGCAACGCGGCTGCTAGTCCTGCTTTCATGCAAAATCTTAAGTTCCTTGCTCATGTCCAAGGCACCAAAGCCAGCTAAAAAGTCAATAATCGATACCTAAAACTTGAATTGTACTACTTCTTACTGGCTATTACATCAACTTAGAAGCTTCATCTGTGTTCTACTATGGTGCTTTTAGTGTATCCGCATACCGCAGCACGCGACATAGCTTTGCAGACGATAAATGTAACCGTTTCAGACAGAAGAGCGGCCAATGTGACGATCTGGCTTTAAGTCGATTCGATAACAAATGACGAAATCGGACGGGTTTCTCTGGTTTTTACTACATATGAACACTTTTCACATTCTCCCGTGCAACGCGGCTGCTAGTCCTCCTTTCATGCAAAATCTTTAGTTCCTATCTCATGTCCAAGGCACCAAAGCCATCTAAAAAATCAATAATCGATACCTAAAATTGAATTGTACTACTTCTTACTGGCTATTACATCAACTTAGAGGCTTCATCTGTGTTCTACTATGGTGCGTTTAGTGTCCCCGCATACCGCAGCACGCGACAAAGCATGGCAGACGATAAGTACAATCGTTTCAGAGAGAAGAGCCGCCAATGTGACGATCTGGCTTTAAGTCGATTCGATAACAAATGACGAACACGGACGGATTTCTAAGGTTTTTACTACATATGAACACCTTTCACATTCTCCCGTGCAACGGGTCTGCTAGTCATGCTTTCATGCAAAATCTTAAGTTCCTTTCTCATGTCCAATGCACCAAAGAAGGGTAAATAGTCAATAATCCACAAGTAAAACCTGAATTGTACTACTTCTTACTGGCTACTACATCAACTTAGAAGCTTCATCTGTGTTCTACTATGGTGCTTTTAGTGTATCCGCATACCGCAGCACGAGACATAGCTTTGCAGACGATAAGTACAACCGTTTCAGAGAGAAGTGCGGCCACTGAGACGATCTGGCTTTAAGTCGATTCGATAACAAATGAAGAACACGGACGGATTTCAAAGGTTTTTACTACATATGAACACTTTTCACATTCTCCCGTGAAACGCGGCTGCTAGTCCTGCTTTCATGCAAAATCTTAAGTTCCTTGCTCATGTCCAAGGCACCAAAGCTAGCTAAAAAGTCAATAATCGATACCTAAAACTTGAATTGTACTACTTCTTACTGGCTATTACATCAACTTAGAGGTTTCATCTGTGTTCTACTATCCTGTTTTTACTGTCCCCGCACACCGCAGCAACCGACATAGCTTTGCAGACGATAGGTACAACCGTTTCAGAGAGAAGAGCGGTTAATGTGACGATCTGGCTTTAAGTCGATTCGATAACAAATGACGAAATCGGACGGATTTCTCTGGTTTTTACTACATATGAACACTTTTCACATTCTCCCGTGCAACGCGGCTGCTAGTCCTCCTTTCATGCAAAATCTTAAGTTCCTAGCTCATGTCCAAGGCACCAAAGAAGAGTAAAAAGTCAATAATCCATAACTAAAACTTGAATTGTACTGCTTCTTACTGGCTATTACATCAACTTAGAAGCTTTATCTGTGTTCTACTATGGTGCTTTTAGAGTCTCTGCATACCGCAGCACGCGACATATCTTGGCAGACGATAAGTACAACAGTTTCAGAGAGAAGAGCGGCCAATATGACGATCTGGCTTTAAGTAGATTCGATAACAAATGACGAACACGGACGGATTTCTCAGGTTTTTACTACATATGAAATCTTTTCACATTCTCCCGTGCAACTCGGCTGCTAGTCCTCATTTCATGCAAAATCTTAAGTTCCTAGCTCATGTCCAAAGCACCAAAGAAGGGTAAAAAGTCAATAATCCATAAGTAAAACTTGAATTGTACTACTTCTTACTGGCTACTACATCAACTTAGAAGCCTCATCTGTGTTCTACTATGGTGCTTTTAGTGTATCCGCATACCGCAGCACGCGACATAGCTTTGCAGGCGATAAATGTAACCGTTTCAGACAGAAGAGCGGCCAATGTGACGATCTGGCTTTAAGTCGATTCGATAACAAATGACGAAAACGGACGGATTTCTCAGGTTTTTACTACATATGAACGCTTTTCACATTCTCTTGTGCAACGAGGCTGCTAGTCCTCCTTTCATGCAAAATCTTAAGTTCCTAGCTCATGTCCAAGGCACCAAAGAAGGGTAAATAGTCAATAATCCACAACTAAAACTTTAATTGTACTACTTCTTACTGGCTATTACATCAACTTAGAAGCTTCATCTGTGTTCTACTATGGTGCTTTTAGTGTCTCCGCATGCCGCAGCACGCGACATAGCTTTGCAGACGATAAATGTAACCGTTTCAGACAGAAGAGCGGCAAATGTGACGATCTGGCTTTAAGTCGATTCGATAACAAATGACGAACACGGACGGATTTCTCATGTTTTTACTACATATGAACACTTTTCACATTCTCACGTGCAACGCGGCTGCTAGTCCTGCTTTCATGCAAAATCTTAAGTTCCTTGCTCATGTCCAAGGCACCAAAGCCAGCTAAAAAGTCAATAATCGATACCTAAAACTTGAATTGTACTACTTCTTACTGGCTATTACATCAACTTAGAGGCTTCATCTGTGTTCTACTATGGTGTTTTTACTGTCCCCGCACACCGCAGCACCCGACATAGCTTTGCAGACAATAAGTACAACCGTTTCAGAGAGAAGAGCGGTCAATGTGACGATCTGGCTTTAAGTCGATTCGATAACAAATGACGAACACGGACGTATTTCTCAGGTTTTTACTACAAATGAACACTTTTCACATTTTACCGTGCAACGCGGCTGCTAGTCCTCATTTCATGCAAAATCTTACTTTCCTAACCCATGTCCAAGGCACCAAAGAAGGGTAAAAAGTCAATAATCGATACCTAAAACTTGAATTTTACTACTTCTTACTGGCTATTACATCAACTTAGAAGCTTCATCTGTGTTTTACTATGGTGCTTTTAGTGTATTCGCATACCGCAGCACGCGACATAGCTTTGCAGACGATAAATGTAACCGTTTCAGACAGAAGAGCGGCCAATGTGACGATCTGGCTTTAAGTCGATTCGATAACAAATGACGAAATCGGACGGGTTTCTCTAGTTTTTACTACATATGAACACTTTTTACATTCTCCCGTGCAACGCGGCTGCTAGTCCTCCTTTCATGCAAAATCTTAAGTTCCTATCTCATGTCCAAGGCACCAAAGCCATCTAAAAAATCAATAATCGATACCTAAAACATGAATTGTACTACTTCTTACTGGCTATTACATCAACTTAGAGGCTTCATCTGTGTTCTACTATGGTGCGTTTAGTGTCCCCGCACACCGCAGCACGCGACATAGCTTTGCAGACGATAAGTACAATCGTTTCAGAGAGAAGAACCGCCAATGTGACGATCTGGCTTTAAGTCGATTCGATAACAAATGACGAACACGGACGGATTTCTAAGGTTTTTACTACATATGAACACTTTTCACATTCTCCCGTGCAACGGGTCTGCTAGTCATGCTTTCATGCAAAATCTTAGGTTCCTTTCTCATGTCCAAGGCACCAAAGAAGGGTAAAAAGTCAATAATCGATACCTAAAACTTGAATTGTACTACTTCTTACTGGCTATTACATCAAATTAGAGGCTTCATCTGTGTTCTACTGTGGTGCTTTTTGTATATCCGCATACCGCTGCACGCGACATAGCTTTGCAGACGATAAGTACAACCGTTTCAGAGAGAAGAGCGGCCAATGTGACGATCTGGCCATAAGTCGATTCGATAACAACTGACGAAAACGGACGGATTTCTCAGGTTTTTACTACATATGAACACTTTTCACATTCTCCCGTGCCACGCAGCTGCTAGTCCTCATTTCATGCAAAATCTTAATTTCGTAGCTCATGTCCAAGGCACCAAAGAAGGGAAAAAGTCAATAATAGATACCTAAAACTTGAATTGTACTACTTCTTACTGGCTATTACATCAACTTAGATGCTTCATCTGTGTTCTACTATGGAGCTTTTAGTGACTCCACATACCGCAGCACGCGACATAGCTTTGCAGACGATAAATGTAACCGTTTCAGAGAGAAGAGCGGCCAATGTGACGATCTGGCTTTAAGTCGATTCGATAATAAATGACGAAAACGGACGGATTTCTCAGGTTTTTACTACATATGAACACTTTTCACATTCTCCCGTGCAACGCGGCTGCTAGTCCTCCTTTCATGCAAAATCTTAAGTTCCTAGCTCATGTCCAAGGCACCAAAGAAGGTTAAATAGTCAATAATCCATAACTAAAACTTGAATTGTACTACTTCTTACTGGCTATTACATCAACTTCGAAGCTTCATCTGTGTTCTACTATGGTGCTTTTAGTGTCTCCGCATACCGCAGCACGCGACATAGCATTGCAGACGATAAGTACAACCGTTTCAGAGAGAAGAGCGGCGAATGTGACGATCTGGCTTTAAGTCGATTCGTTAAACAAGTGACGAACACGGACGGATTTCTCAGGTTTTTACTACATATGAACACTTTCCACATTCTCCCTTGCAACACGGCTGCTAGTCCTCCTTTCATGCAAAATCTTAAGTTCCTAGCTCATGTCCAAGGCACCAAAGAAAGGTAAAAAGTCAATAATCCATAACTAAAACTTGAATTGTACTACTTCCTACTGGCTATTACATCAACTTCGAAGCTTCATCTGTGTTCTACTACGGTGCTTTTAGTGTCTTCGCATGCCGCAGCACGCGACATAGCTTTGCAGACGATATGTACAACCGTTTTAGAGAGAAGAGCGGCCAATGTGACGATCTGGCTTTAAGTCGATTCGATAACAACTGACGAAAACGGACGGATTTCTCAGGTTTTTACTACGTATGAAAACTTTTCACATTCTCCCGTGCAACGCGGCTGCTAGTCCTCCTTTCATGCAAAGTCTTGAGTTCCTAGCTCATGTCCAAGGCACCAAAGAGGGGTAAATAGTCAATAATCCATAACTAAAACTTGAATTCTACTACTTCTTACTGGCTACTACATCAACTTAGAAGCTTCATCAGTGTTCTACTATGGTGCTTTTAGTGTATCCGCATACCGCAGCACGCGACATAGCTTTGCAGGCGATAAATGTAACCGTTTCAGACAGAAGAGCGGCCAATGTGACGATCTGGCTTCAAGTCGATTCGATAACAAATGAAGAAAACGGACGGTTTTCTAAGGTTTCTACTACATATGAACACCTATCACATTCTCCCGTGCAACGCGGCTGCTAGTCCTCCTTTCATGCAAAATCTTAAGTTCCCAGCTCATGTCCAAGGCACCAAAGAAGGGTAAAATGTCAATAATCGATACTTAAACTTGAATTGTACTACTTCTTACTGGCTATTACATCAACTTAGAAGCTTCATCTATGTTCTACTATGGTGCTTTTGTAACTCCAGATACCACAGCACGCGACATAGCTTTGCAGACGATAAGTGTAACCATTTCGGAGAGAAGAGCGGCCAATGTGACGATCAGGCTTTAAGTCGATTCGATAACAATTGACGAAAACGGACGGATTTCTCAGGTTTTTACTACATAAGAAAACTTTTCACATTCTCCCGTGCAACGCGGCTGCTAGTCCTCCTTTCATGCAAAATCTTAAGCTCCTAGCTCATGTCCAATGCACCAAAGAAGGGTAAATAGTCAATAATCCACAAGTAAAACCTGAATTGTACTACTTCTTACTGGCTACTACATCAACTTAGAAACTTCATCTGTGTTCTACTATGGTGCTTTTAGTGTATCCGCATACCGCAGCACGCGACATAGCTTTGCAGGCGATAAATGTAACCGATTCAGAGAGAAGAGCGGCCAATGTGACGACCTGGCTTTAAGTCGATTCGATAACAAACGACGAACACGTACGGATTTCTCAGGTATTTACAACATATGAACACTTTTCACAATCTCCCTTGCAACGCGGCTGCTAGTCCTCCCTCATGCTAAATCTTAAGTTCCTAGCTCATGTAAAGAACCAAAGAAAGGGAAAAAGTCAATAATCCATAACTAAAACTTGAATTGTACTACTTCTTACTGGCTAATACATCAACTTAGAAGCTTCATTTGTGTTCTACTATGGTGCTTTTAGTGTCTCCGCATACCGCAGCACGCGACATAGCTTTGCAGACGATAAGTACAACCGTTTCAGAGAGAAGAGCGGTCGATGTGACGATCTGGCTTTAAGTCGATTCGATAACAAATGACGAACAAGGACGGATTTCTCAGGTTTTTACTACATATGAACACTTTTCACATTCTCCCGTGCAACCCGGCTGCTAGTCCTCATTTCATGCAAAATCTTAAGTTCCTAGCTCATGTCCAAGGCACCAAAGAAGGGTAAAAAGTCAATAATCCATAACTAAAACTTGAATTGTACTACTTCTTACTGGCTATTACATCAACTTAGAAGCTTTATCTGTGTTCTGCTATGGTGCTTTTAGAGTCTCCGCATACCGCAGCACGCGACATATCTTGGCAGACGATAAGTACAACCGTTTCAGAGAGAAGAGCGGCCAATATGACGATCTGGCTTTAAGTAGATTCGATAACAAATGACGAAAACGGACGGATTTCTCAGGTTTTTACTACATATGAATACTTTTCACATTCTCCCGTGCAACTCGGCTGCTAGTCCTCATTTCATGCAAAATCTTAAGTTCCTAGCTCATGTCCAAGGCACCAAAGAAGGGTAAAAAGTCAATAATCCATAAGTAAAACTTGAATTGTACTACTTCTTACTGGCTACTACATCAACTTAGAAGCCTCATCTGTGTTCTACTATGGTGCTTTTAGTGTATCCGCATACCGCAGCACGCGACATAGCTTTGCAGGCGATAAATGTAACCGTTTCAGACAGAAGAGCGGCCAATGTGACGATCTGGCTTTAAGTCGATTCGATAACAAATGAGGAAATCGGACGGATTTCTCAGGTTTTTACTACATATGAACTCTTTTCACATTCTCCCGTGCAACGCGGCTGCTAGTCCTCCTTTCATGCAAAATCTTAAGTTCCCAGCTCATGTCCAAGGCACCAAAGAAGGGTAAGAAGTCAATAATCGATACCTAAAACTTGAATTGTACTACATCTTACTGGCTATTACATCAACTTAGAAGTTTCTTCTGCGTTCTACTACGGTGCTTTTTGTGACTCCACATACCGCAGCACGCGACATAGCTTTGCAGACGATAAATGTAACCGTTTCAGAGAGAAGAGCGGCCAATGTGCCAATCTGGCTTTAAGTCGATTCGATAACAAATGACGAAAACGGACGGATTTCTCAGGTTTTTACTACATATGAACGCTTTTCACATTCTCCCGTGCAACGCGGCTGCTAGTCCTCCTTTCATGCAAAATCTTAAGTTCCTAGCTCATGTCCAAGGCACCAAAGGAGGGTAAAAAGTCAATAATCGATACCTAAAACTTGAATTGTACTACTTCTTACTGGCTATTACATCAACTTAGAAGCTTCTTCTGTGTTCTACTATGGTGCTTTTAGTGTCTCCGCATACCGCAGCACGCGACATAGCTTTGCAGACGATAAGTACAACCGTTTCAGAGAGAAGAGCGGCCAATGTGACGATCTGGCTTTAGGTCGACTCGATAACAAATGACAAAAACGGGCGGATTTCTCAGGTTTTTACTACATACGCGCACTTTTCACATTCTCCCGTGCAACGCGGCTGCTACTCCTCCTTTCATGCAAAATCTTAAGTTCCTAGTTCATGTCCAAGGCACCAAAGCCAGGTAAAAAGTCAATAATCGATACCTAAAACTTGAATTGTACTACTTCTTACTGGCTACTACATCAACTTAGAAGCCTCATCTGTGTTCTACTATGGTGCTTTTTGTGTATCCGCATACCGCAGCACGCGACATAGCTTTGCAGGCGATAAATGTAACCGTTTCAGAGAGAAGAGCGGCCAATGTGACGATCTGGCTTTAAGTCGATTCGATAACAAATGACGAAAACGGACGGATTTCTCAGGTTTTTACTACATATGAACACTTCTCACATTCTCCCGTGCAACGCGGCTGCTAGTCCTCCTTTCATGCAAAATCTTAAGTTCCTAGCTCATGTCCAAGGCACCAAAGAAGGGTAAATAGTCAATAACCCACAAGTAAAACCTGAATTGTACTACTTCTTACTGGCTACTACATCAACTTAGAAGCTTCATCTGTGTTCTACTATGGTGCTTTTAGTGTCTCCGCATACCGCAGCACGCGACATAGCTTTCCAGACGATAAATGTAACCGTTTCTGAAAGAAGAGCGGCCAATGTGACGATCTGGCTTTAAGTCGATTCGATAACAAATGACGAAAACGGACGGATTTCTCAGGTTTTTACTACATATGAACACTTTTCACATTCTCCCGTGAAACGCGGCTGCTACTCCTCCTTTCATGCAAAATCCTAAGTTCCTTGCTCATGTCCAAGGCACGAAAGAAGGGTAAAAAGTCAATAATCCATAACGAAAACTTGAATTGTACTACTTCTTACTGGCTATTACATCAACTTAGAAGCATCATCTGTGTTCTACTATGGTGCTTTTAGTGTCTCCGCATACCGCAGCACGCTACATAGCTTTGCAGACGAAAAGTACAACCGTTACAGAGAGAAGAGCGAACAATGTGGCGATCTGGCTTTAAGTCGATTCGATAACAAATGACGAACACGGACGGATTTCTCAGGTTTTTACTACATATGAACACTTTTCACATTCTCCCGTGCAACGCGGCTGCTAGTCCTCCTTTCATGCAAAACCTTAAGTTCCTAGCTCATGTCCAAGGCACCAAAGAAGTGTAAAAAGTCAATAATCGATACCTAAAACTTGATTTGTACTACTTCTTACTGGCTATTACATCAACTTAGAAGCTTCATCTGTCTTCTACTATGTTGCTTTTAGTGTCTCCGCATACCACAGCACGCGACATAGCTTTTCAGACGATAAATGTAACCGTTTCAGACAGAAGAGCGGCCAATGTGACGATCTGGCTTTAAGTCGATTCGATAACAAATGACGAAAACGGACAGATTTCTCAGGTTATTACTACAGATGAACACTTTTCACATTCTCCCGTGCAACGCGGCTGCTAGTCCTCATTTCATGCAAAATATTAAGTTCCTAGCTCATGTCCAAGGCACCAAAGAAGGGTAAAAGTCAATAATCCATAAGTAAAACTTGAATTGTAGTACTTCTTACTGGCTATTACATCAACTTAGAAGCTTCAACTGTGTTCTACTACGGTGCTTTTAGTGTCTCCGCATACCGCAGCACGCGACATAGCTTTCCAGACGATAAATGTAACCGTTTCAGAAAAAAGAGCGGCCAATGTGACGATCTGGCTTTAAGTCGATTCGATAACAAATGACGAAAACGGACGGATTTCTCAGGTTTTTACTACATATGAACACTTTTCACATTCTCCCGTGAAACGCGGCTGCTACTCCTCCTTTCATGCAAAATCTTAAGTTCCTTGCTCATGTCCAAGGCACCAAAGAATGGTAAAAAGTCAATAATCGATACATAAAACTTGAATTGTACTACTTCTTACTGGCTATTACATCAACTTAGAAGCTTCATCTGTGTTCTACTATTTTGCTTTTAGTGTCTCCACATACCGCAGCACGCGACATAGCTTTGCAGACGATAAATGTAACCGTTTCAGACAGAAGAGCGGCCAATGTGACGATCTGGCTTTAAGTCGATTCGATAACAAATGACGAAGAAGGACGGATTTCTAAGGTTTTTACTACAGACGAACACCTTTCACATTCTCCCGTGCAACGCGGCTGCTAGTCCCCCTTTCATGCAAAATCTTAAGGTCCTAGCTAATTTCCAAAGCACCAAAGAAGGGTAAAAACTCAATAATCCATAACTAAAACTTGAATTGTACTACTTCTTACTGGCTATTACATCAACTTAGAAGCTTCATCTGTGTTCTACTATGATGCTTTTAGTGTCTCCGCATACCGCAGCACGCGACATAGCTTTGCAGACGATAAGTACAACCGTTTCAGAGAGAAGAGCGGCCAATGTGACGATCTGGCTTTAAGTCGATTCGAAAACAAATGACGAAAACGGACGGATTTCTCAGTTTTTTACTACATATGAACACTTTTTACATTCTCCCGTGCAACGCGGCTGCTAGTCCTCCTTTCATGCAAAATCTTAAGTTCCTAGCTCATGTCCAAGGCACCAAAGAAGGGTAAAAAGTCAATAATCGATACCTAAAACTTGAATTGTACAACTTCTTACTCTCTATTACATCAACTTAGAAGCTTCATCTGTGTTCTACTATGGTGCTTTTAGTGTCTCCGCATACCGCAGCACGCGACATAGCTTTGCAGACGAAAAGTACAACCGTTTCAGAGAGAAGAGCGAACAATGTGACGATCTGGCTTGAAGTCGATTCGATAACAAATGACGAAAACGGACGGATTTCTCAGTTTTTTACTACATATGAACACTTTTCACATTCTCCCTTGCAACGCGGCTGCTAGTCCTCCTTTCATGCAAAATCTTAAGTTCCTAGCTCATGTCCAAGGCACCAAAGAGGGGTAAAAAGTCAATAATCCATAACTAAAACTTGAATTGTACTACTTCTTACTGGCTATTACATCAACTTAGATGCTTCATCTGTGTTCTACTATGGTGCTTTTAGTGTCTCCGCATACCGCAGCACGCGACATAGCTTTGCACACGATAAGTACAACCGTTTTAGAGAGAAGAGCGGCGAATGTGACAATTTGGCTTTAAGTCGATTCGATAACAAATGACGAACACGGACGGATTTCTCAGTTTTTACTACATATGAACACTTTTCACATTCTCCCGTGCAACGCGGCTGCTAGTCCTCCTTTCATGCAAAATCTTAAGTTCCTAGCTCATTTCCAAGGCACAAAAGAAGGGTAAAAAGTCAATAATCGATAAATAAAACTTGAATTGTACTACTTCTTACTGGCTATTACATCAACTTAGAAGCTTCATCTGCGTTCTACTATGGTGCTTTTAGTGTCTCCGCATACCGCAGCACGCGACATAGTTTGGCAGACGATAAGTACAACCGTTTCAGTGAGAAGAACGGCCAATGTGACGATCTGGCTTCAAGTCGATTCGATAACAAATGACGAAAACGCACGGATTTCTCAGGTTTTTACTACATATGAACACTTTTCACATTCTCCCGTGAAACGCGGCTGCTAGTCTTTCTTTCATGCAAAATCTTAAGTTCCTAGCTCATGTCCAAGGCACCAAAGAAGGGTAAAAAGTCAATAATCGATACCTAAAACTTGATTTGTACTACTTCTTACTGGCTATTACATCAACTTAGAGCTCAATCTGTGTTCTACTATGTTGCTTTAAGTGTCTCCGCATACCGCAGCACGCGACATAGCTTTTCAGACGATAAATGTAACCGTTTCAGACAGAAGAGCGGCCAATGTGACGATCTGGCTTTAAGTCGATTCGATCACAAATGAGGAAGTCGGACGGAATTCTCAGGTTTTTACTACAGATGAACACTTTTCACATTCTCCCGTGCATCGCGGCTGCTAGTCCTCATTTCATGCAAAATATTAAGTTCATTGCTCATGTCGAAGGAACCAAGGAAGGGTAAAAGTCAATAATCCATAAGTAAAACTTGAATTGTACTACTTCTTACTAGCTCCTACAACAACTTAGAAGCTTCATCTGTGTTCTACTATGGTGCTTTTAGTGTATCCGCATACCGCAGCACGCGACATAGCTTTGCAGGCGATAAATGTAACCGTTTCAGAGAGAAGAGCGGCCAATGTGACGACCTGGCTTTAAGTCGATTCGATAACAAACGACGAAAACGGACGGATTTCTCAGTTTTTTACTACATATGAACGCTTTTCACATTCTCTTGTGCAACGAGGCTGCTAGTCCTCCTTTCATGCAAAATCTTAAGTTCCTAGCTCATGTCCAAGGCACCAAAGAAGGGTAAATAGTCAATAATCCACAACTAAAACTTTAATTGTACTACTTCTTACTGGCTATTACATCAACTTAGAAGCTTCATCTGTGTTCTACTATGGTGCTTTTAGTGTCTCCGCATGCCGCAGCACGCGACATAGCTTTGCAGACGATAAATGTAACCGTTTCAGACAGAAGAGCGGCAAATGTGACGATCTGGCTTTAAGTCGATTCGATAACAAATGACGAACACGGACGGATTTCTCATGTTTTTACTACATATGAACACTTTTCACATTCTCACGTGCAACGCGGCTGCTAGTCCTGCTTTCATGCAAAATCTTAAGTTCCTTGCTCATGTCCAAGGCACCAAAGCCAGCTAAAAAGTCAATAATCGATACCTAAAACTTGAATTGTACTACTTCTTACTGGCTATTACATCAACTTAGAGGCTTCATCTGTGTTCTACTATGGTGTTTTTACTGTCCCCGCACACCGCAGCACCCGACATAGCTTTGCAGACAATAAGTACAACCGTTTCAGAGAGAAGAGCGGTCAATGTGACGATCTGGCTTTAAGTCGATTCGATAACAAATGACGAACACGGACGTATTTCTCAGGTTTTTACTACAAATGAACACTTTTCACATTCTACCGTGCAACGCGGCTGCTAGTCCTCATTTCATGCAAAATCTTACTTTCCTAACCCATGTCCAAGGCACCAAAGAAGGGTAAAAAGTCAATAATCGATACCTAAAACTTGAATTTTACTACTTCTTACTGGCTATTACATCAACTTAGAAGCTTCATCTGTGTTTTACTATGGTGCTTTTAGTGTATTCGCATACCGCAGCACGCGACATAGCTTTGCAGACGATAAATGTAACCGTTTCAGACAGAAGAGCGGCCAATGTGACGATCTGGCTTTAAGTCGATTCGATAACAAATGACGAAATCGGACGGGTTTCTCTAGTTTTTACTACATATGAACACTTTTTACATTCTCCCGTGCAACGCGGCTGCTAGTCCTCCTTTCATGCAAAATCTTAAGTTCCTATCTCATGTCCAAGGCACCAAAGCCATCTAAAAAATCAATAATCGATACCTAAAACATGAATTGTACTACTTCTTACTGGCTATTACATCAACTTAGAGGCTTCATCTGTGTTCTACTATGGTGCGTTTAGTGTCCCCGCACACCGCAGCACGCGACATAGCTTTGCAGACGATAAGTACAATCGTTTCAGAGAGAAGAACCGCCAATGTGACGATCTGGCTTTAAGTCGATTCGATAACAAATGACGAACACGGACGGATTTCTAAGGTTTTTACTACATATGAACACTTTTCACATTCTCCCGTGCAACGGGTCTGCTAGTCATGCTTTCATGCAAAATCTTAGGTTCCTTTCTCATGTCCAAGGCACCAAAGAAGGGTAAAAAGTCAATAATCGATACCTAAAACTTGAATTGTACTACTTCTTACTGGCTATTACATCAAATTAGAGGCTTCATCTGTGTTCTACTGTGGTGCTTTTTGTATATCCGCATACCGCTGCACGCGACATAGCTTTGCAGACGATAAGTACAACCGTTTCAGAGAGAAGAGCGGCCAATGTGACGATCTGGCCATAAGTCGATTCGATAACAACTGACGAAAACGGACGGATTTCTCAGGTTTTTACTACATATGAACACTTTTCACATTCTCCCGTGCCACGCAGCTGCTAGTCCTCATTTCATGCAAAATCTTAATTTCGTAGCTCATGTCCAAGGCACCAAAGAAGGGAAAAAGTCAATAATAGATACCTAAAACTTGAATTGTACTACTTCTTACTGGCTATTACATCAACTTAGATGCTTCATCTGTGTTCTACTATGGAGCTTTTAGTGACTCCACATACCGCAGCACGCGACATAGCTTTGCAGACGATAAATGTAACCGTTTCAGAGAGAAGAGCGGCCAATGTGACGATCTGGCTTTAAGTCGATTCGATAATAAATGACGAAAACGGACGGATTTCTCAGGTTTTTACTACATATGAACACTTTTCACATTCTCCCGTGCAACGCGGCTGCTAGTCCTCCTTTCATGCAAAATCTTAAGTTCCTAGCTCATGTCCAAGGCACCAAAGAAGGTTAAATAGTCAATAATCCATAACTAAAACTTGAATTGTACTACTTCTTACTGGCTATTACATCAACTTCGAAGCTTCATCTGTGTTCTACTATGGTGCTTTTAGTGTCTCCGCATACCGCAGCACGCGACATAGCATTGCAGACGATAAGTACAACCGTTTCAGAGAGAAGAGCGGCGAATGTGACGATCTGGCTTTAAGTCGATTCGTTAAACAAGTGACGAACACGGACGGATTTCTCAGGTTTTTACTACATATGAACACTTTCCACATTCTCCCTTGCAACACGGCTGCTAGTCCTCCTTTCATGCAAAATCTTAAGTTCCTAGCTCATGTCCAAGGCACCAAAGAAAGGTAAAAAGTCAATAATCCATAACTAAAACTTGAATTGTACTACTTCCTACTGGCTATTACATCAACTTCGAAGCTTCATCTGTGTTCTACTACGGTGCTTTTAGTGTCTTCGCATGCCGCAGCACGCGACATAGCTTTGCAGACGATATGTACAACCGTTTTAGAGAGAAGAGCGGCCAATGTGACGATCTGGCTTTAAGTCGATTCGATAACAATTGACGAAAACGGACGGATTTCTCAGGTTTTTACTACGTATGAAAACTTTTCACATTCTCCCGTGCAACGCGGCTGCTAGTCCTCCTTTCATGCAAAGTCTTGAGTTCCTAGCTCATGTCCAAGGCACCAAAGAGGGGTAAATAGTCAATAATCCATAACTAAAACTTGAATTCTACTACTTCTTACTGGCTACTACATCAACTTAGAAGCTTCATCAGTGTTCTACTATGGTGCTTTTAGTGTATCCGCATACCGCAGCACGCGACATAGCTTTGCAGGCGATAAATGTAACCGTTTCAGACAGAAGAGCGGCCAATGTGACGATCTGGCTTCAAGTCGATTCGATAACAAATGAAGAAAACGGACGGTTTTCTAAGGTTTCTACTACATATGAACACCTATCACATTCTCCCGTGCAACGCGGCTGCTAGTCCTCCTTTCATGCAAAATCTTAAGTTCCCAGCTCATGTCCAAGGCACCAAAGAAGGGTAAAATGTCAATAATCGATACTTAAACTTGAATTGTACTACTTCTTACTGGCTATTACATCAACTTAGAAGCTTCATCTATGTTCTACTATGGTGCTTTTGTGACTCCAGATACCACAGCACGCGACATAGCTTTGCAGACGATAAGTGTAACCATTTCGGAGAGAAGAGCGGCCAATGTGACGATCAGGCTTTAAGTCGATTCGATAACAATTGACGAAAACGGACGGATTTCTCAGGTTTTTACTACATAAGAAAACTTTTCACATTCTCCCGTGCAACGCGGCTGCTAGTCCTCCTTTCATGCAAAATCTTAAGCTCCTAGCTCATGTCCAATGCACCAAAGAAGGGTAAATAGTCAATAATCCACAAGTAAAACCTGAATTGTACTACTTCTTACTGGCTACTACATCAACTTAGAAACTTCATCTGTGTTCTACTATGGTGCTTTTAGTGTATCCGCATACCGCAGCACGCGACATAGCTTTGCAGGCGATAAATGTAACCGATTCAGAGAGAAGAGCGGCCAATGTGACGACCTGGCTTTAAGTCGATTCGATAACAAACGACGAACACGTACGGATTTCTCAGGTATTTACAACATATGAACACTTTTCACAATCTCCCTTGCAACGCGGCTGCTAGTCCTCCCTCATGCTAAATCTTAAGTTCCTAGCTCATGTAAAGAACCAAAGAAAGGGAAAAAGTCAATAATCCATAACTAAAACTTGAATTGTACTACTTCTTACTGGCTAATACATCAACTTAGAAGCTTCATTTGTGTTCTACTATGGTGCTTTTAGTGTCTCCGCATACCGCAGCACGCGACATAGCTTTGCAGACGATAAGTACAACCGTTTCAGAGAGAAGAGCGGTCGATGTGACGATCTGGCTTTAAGTCGATTCGATAACAAATGACGAACAAGGACGGATTTCTCAGGTTTTTACTACATATGAACACTTTTCACATTCTCCCGTGCAACCCGGCTGCTAGTCCTCATTTCATGCAAAATCTTAAGTTCCTAGCTCATGTCCAAGGCACCAAAGAAGGGTAAAAAGTCAATAATCCATAACTAAAACTTGAATTGTACTACTTCTTACTGGCTATTACATCAACTTAGAAGCTTTATCTGTGTTCTGCTATGGTGCTTTTAGAGTCTCCGCATACCGCAGCACGCGACATATCTTGGCAGACGATAAGTACAACCGTTTCAGAGAGAAGAGCGGCCAATATGACGATCTGGCTTTAAGTAGATTCGATAACAAATGACGAAAACGGACGGATTTCTCAGGTTTTTACTACATATGAATACTTTTCACATTCTCCCGTGCAACTCGGCTGCTAGTCCTCATTTCATGCAAAATCTTAAGTTCCTAGCTCATGTCCAAGGCACCAAAGAAGGGTAAAAAGTCAATAATCCATAAGTAAAACTTGAATTGTACTACTTCTTACTGGCTACTACATCAACTTAGAAGCCTCATCTGTGTTCTACTATGGTGCTTTTAGTGTATCCGCATACCGCAGCACGCGACATAGCTTTGCAGGCGATAAATGTAACCGTTTCAGACAGAAGAGCGGCCAATGTGACGATCTGGCTTTAAGTCGATTCGATAACAAATGAGGAAATCGGACGGATTTCTCAGGTTTTTACTACATATGAACTCTTTTCACATTCTCCCGTGCAACGCGGCTGCTAGTCCTCCTTTCATGCAAAATCTTAAGTTCCCAGCTCATGTCCAAGGCACCAAAGAAGGGTAAGAAGTCAATAATCGATACCTAAAACTTGAATTGTACTACATCTTACTGGCTATTACATCAACTTAGAAGTTTCTTCTGCGTTCTACTACGGTGCTTTTTGTGACTCCACATACCGCAGCACGCGACATAGCTTTGCAGACGATAAATGTAACCGTTTCAGAGAGAAGAGCGGCCAATGTGCCAATCTGGCTTTAAGTCGATTCGATAACAAATGACGAAAACGGACGGATTTCTCAGGTTTTTACTACATATGAACGCTTTTCACATTCTCCCGTGCAACGCGGCTGCTAGTCCTCCTTTCATGCAAAATCTTAAGTTCCTAGCTCATGTCCAAGGCACCAAAGGAGGGTAAAAAGTCAATAATCGATACCTAAAACTTGAATTGTACTACTTCTTACTGGCTATTACATCAACTTAGAAGCTTCTTCTGTGTTCTACTATGGTGCTTTTAGTGTCTCCGCATACCGCAGCACGCGACATAGCTTTGCAGACGATAAGTACAACCGTTTCAGAGAGAAGAGCGGCCAATGTGACGATCTGGCTTTAAGTCGACTCGATAACAAATGACAAAAACGGGCGGATTTCTCAGGTTTTTACTACATACGCGCACTTTTCACATTCTCCCGTGCAACGCGGCTGCTACTCCTCCTTTCATGCAAAATCTTAAGTTCCTAGTTCATGTCCAAGGCACCAAAGCCAGGTAAAAAGTCAATAATCGATACCTAAAACTTGAATTGTACTACTTCTTACTGGCTACTACATCAACTTAGAAGCCTCATCTGTGTTCTACTATGGTGCTTTTTGTGTATCCGCATACCGCAGCACGCGACATAGCTTTGCAGGCGATAAATGTAACCGTTTCAGAGAGAAGAGCGGCCAATGTGACGATCTGGCTTTAAGTCGATTCGATAACAAATGACGAAAACGGACGGATTTCTCAGGTTTTTACTACATATGAACACTTCTCACATTCTCCCGTGCAACGCGGCTGCTAGTCCTCCTTTCATGCAAAATCTTAAGTTCCTAGCTCATGTCCAAGGCACCAAAGAAGGGTAAATAGTCAATAACCCACAAGTAAAACCTGAATTGTACTACTTCTTACTGGCTACTACATCAACTTAGAAGCTTCATCTGTGTTCTACTATGGTGCTTTTAGTGTCTCCGCATACCGCAGCACGCGACATAGCTTTCCAGACGATAAATGTAACCGTTTCTGAAAGAAGAGCGGCCAATGTGACGATCTGGCTTTAAGTCGATTCGATAACAAATGACGAAAACGGACGGATTTCTCAGGTTTTTACTACATATGAACACTTTTCACATTCTCCCGTGAAACGCGGCTGCTACTCCTCCTTTCATGCAAAATCCTAAGTTCCTTGCTCATGTCCAAGGCACGAAAGAAGGGTAAAAAGTCAATAATCCATAACGAAAACTTGAATTGTACTACTTCTTACTGGCTATTACATCAACTTAGAAGCATCATCTGTGTTCTACTATGGTGCTTTTAGTGTCTCCGCATACCGCAGCACGCTACATAGCTTTGCAGACGAAAAGTACAACCGTTACAGAGAGAAGAGCGAACAATGTGGCGATCTGGCTTTAAGTCGATTCGATAACAAATGACGAACACGGACGGATTTCTCAGGTTTTTACTACATATGAACACTTTTCACATTCTCCCGTGCAACGCGGCTGCTAGTCCTCCTTTCATGCAAAACCTTAAGTTCCTAGCTCATGTCCAAGGCACCAAAGAAGTGTAAAAAGTCAATAATCGATACCTAAAACTTGATTTGTACTACTTCTTACTGGCTATTACATCAACTTAGAAGCTTCATCTGTCTTCTACTATGTTGCTTTTAGTGTCTCCGCATACCACAGCACGCGACATAGCTTTTCAGACGATAAATGTAACCGTTTCAGACAGAAGAGCGGCCAATGTGACGATCTGGCTTTAAGTCGATTCGATAACAAATGACGAAAACGGACAGATTTCTCAGGTTATTACTACAGATGAACACTTTTCACATTCTCCCGTGCAACGCGGCTGCTAGTCCTCATTTCATGCAAAATATTAAGTTCCTAGCTCATGTCCAAGGCACCAAAGAAGGGTAAAAGTCAATAATCCATAAGTAAAACTTGAATTGTAGTACTTCTTACTGGCTATTACATCAACTTAGAAGCTTCAACTGTGTTCTACTACGGTGCTTTTAGTGTCTCCGCATACCGCAGCACGCGACATAGCTTTCCAGACGATAAATGTAACCGTTTCAGAAAAAAGAGCGGCCAATGTGACGATCTGGCTTTAAGTCGATTCGATAACAAATGACGAAAACGGACGGATTTCTCAGGTTTTTACTACATATGAACACTTTTCACATTCTCCCGTGAAACGCGGCTGCTACTCCTCCTTTCATGCAAAATCTTAAGTTCCTTGCTCATGTCCAAGGCACCAAAGAATGGTAAAAAGTCAATAATCGATACATAAAACTTGAATTGTACTACTTCTTACTGGCTATTACATCAACTTAGAAGCTTCATCTGTGTTCTACTATTTTGCTTTTAGTGTCTCCACATACCGCAGCACGCGACATAGCTTTGCAGACGATAAATGTAACCGTTTCAGACAGAAGAGCGGCCAATGTGACGATCTGGCTTTAAGTCGATTCGATAACAAATGACGAAGAAGGACGGATTTCTAAGGTTTTTACTACAGACGAACACCTTTCACATTCTCCCGTGCAACGCGGCTGCTAGTCCCCCTTTCATGCAAAATCTTAAGGTCCTAGCTAATTTCCAAAGCACCAAAGAAGGGTAAAAACTCAATAATCCATAACTAAAACTTGAATTGTACTACTTCTTACTGGCTATTACATCAACTTAGAAGCTTCATCTGTGTTCTACTATGATGCTTTTAGTGTCTCCGCATACCGCAGCACGCGACATAGCTTTGCAGACGATAAGTACAACCGTTTCAGAGAGAAGAGCGGCCAATGTGACGATCTGGCTTTAAGTCGATTCGAAAACAAATGACGAAAACGGACGGATTTCTCAGTTTTTTACTACATATGAACACTTTTTACATTCTCCCGTGCAACGCGGCTGCTAGTCCTCCTTTCATGCAAAATCTTAAGTTCCTAGCTCATGTCCAAGGCACCAAAGAAGGGTAAAAAGTCAATAATCGATACCTAAAACTTGAATTGTACAACTTCTTACTCTCTATTACATCAACTTAGAAGCTTCATCTGTGTTCTACTATGGTGCTTTTAGTGTCTCCGCATACCGCAGCACGCGACATAGCTTTGCAGACGAAAAGTACAACCGTTTCAGAGAGAAGAGCGAACAATGTGACGATCTGGCTTGAAGTCGATTCGATAACAAATGACGAAAACGGACGGATTTCTCAGTTTTTTACTACATATGAACACTTTTCACATTCTCCCTTGCAACGCGGCTGCTAGTCCTCCTTTCATGCAAAATCTTAAGTTCCTAGCTCATGTCCAAGGCACCAAAGAGGGGTAAAAAGTCAATAATCCATAACTAAAACTTGAATTGTACTACTTCTTACTGGCTATTACATCAACTTAGATGCTTCATCTGTGTTCTACTATGGTGCTTTTAGTGTCTCCGCATACCGCAGCACGCGACATAGCTTTGCACACGATAAGTACAACCGTTTTAGAGAGAAGAGCGGCGAATGTGACAATTTGGCTTTAAGTCGATTCGATAACAAATGACGAACACGGACGGATTTCTCAGTTTTTACTACATATGAACACTTTTCACATTCTCCCGTGCAACGCGGCTGCTAGTCCTCCTTTCATGCAAAATCTTAAGTTCCTAGCTCATTTCCAAGGCACAAAAGAAGGGTAAAAAGTCAATAATCGATAAATAAAACTTGAATTGTACTACTTCTTACTGGCTATTACATCAACTTAGAAGCTTCATCTGCGTTCTACTATGGTGCTTTTAGTGTCTCCGCATACCGCAGCACGCGACATAGTTTGGCAGACGATAAGTACAACCGTTTCAGTGAGAAGAACGGCCAATGTGACGATCTGGCTTCAAGTCGATTCGATAACAAATGACGAAAACGCACGGATTTCTCAGGTTTTTACTACATATGAACACTTTTCACATTCTCCCGTGAAACGCGGCTGCTAGTCTTTCTTTCATGCAAAATCTTAAGTTCCTAGCTCATGTCCAAGGCACCAAAGAAGGGTAAAAAGTCAATAATCGATACCTAAAACTTGATTTGTACTACTTCTTACTGGCTATTACATCAACTTAGAGCTCAATCTGTGTTCTACTATGTTGCTTTAAGTGTCTCCGCATACCGCAGCACGCGACATAGCTTTTCAGACGATAAATGTAACCGTTTCAGACAGAAGAGCGGCCAATGTGACGATCTGGCTTTAAGTCGATTCGATCACAAATGAGGAAGTCGGACGGAATTCTCAGGTTTTTACTACAGATGAACACTTTTCACATTCTCCCGTGCATCGCGGCTGCTAGTCCTCATTTCATGCAAAATATTAAGTTCATTGCTCATGTCGAAGGAACCAAGGAAGGGTAAAAGTCAATAATCCATAAGTAAAACTTGAATTGTACTACTTCTTACTAGCTCCTACAACAACTTAGAAGCTTCATCTGTGTTCTACTATGGTGCTTTTAGTGTATCCGCATACCGCAGCACGCGACATAGCTTTGCAGGCGATAAATGTAACCGTTTCAGAGAGAAGAGCGGCCAATGTGACGACCTGGCTTTAAGTCGATTCGATAACAAACGACGAAAACGGACGGATTTCTCAGTTTTTTACTACATATGAACACTTCTCACATTCTCCCGTGCAACGCGGCTGCTAGTCCTCCTTTCATGCAAAATCTTAAGTTCCTAGCTCATGTCCAAGGCACCAAAGAAGGGTAAATAGTTAATATTCCATAACTAAAACTTGAATTGTACTATTTCTTACTGGCTATTACATCAACTTCGAAGCTTCATCTGTGTTCTACTATGGTGCTTTTAGTGTCTCCGCATACCGTAGCACTCGACATAGCATTGCAGGCGATAAGTACAACCGTTTCAGAGAGAAGTGCGGCCACTGTGACGATCTGGCTTTAAGTCGATTCGATAACAAACGACGAACACGTACGGATTTCTCAGGTTTTTACTACATATGAACACTTTTCACATTCTCCCGTGCAACGCGGCTGCTAGTCCTCATTTCATGCAAAATATTAAGTTCCTAGCTCATGTAAAGAACCAAAGAAAGGGAAAAAGTCAATAATCCATAACTAAAACTTGAATTGTACTATTTCTTACTGGCTAATACATCAACTTAGAAGCTTCATTTGTGTTCTACTATGTTGCTTTTAGTGTCTCCGCATACCGCAGCACGCGACATAGCTTTTCAGACGATAAATGTAACCGTTTCAGACAGAAGAGAGGCCAATGTGACGATCTGGCTTTAAGTAGATTCGATAACAAATGACGAAAACGGACAGATTTCTCAGGTTTTTACTACAGATGAACACTTTTCACATTCTCCCGCGCAACGCAACTGCTAGTCCTCATTTCATGCAAAATATTAAGTTCCTAGCTCATGTCCAAGGCACCAAAGAAGGGTAAAAGTCAATAATCCATAAGTATAACTTGAATTGTACTACTTCTTACAGGCTATTACATCAACTTAGAAGCTCCATCTGTGTTCTACTACGGTGCTTTTAGTGTCTCCGCATACCGCAACACGCGACATAGCTTTCCAGACGATAAATGTAACCGTTTCAGAAAGAAGAGCGGCCAATGTGACGATCTGGCTTTAAGTCGATTCGATAACAAATGACGAAAACGGACGGATTTCTCAGGTTTTTACTACATATGAACACTTTTCACATTCTCCCGTGAAACGCGGCTGCTACTCCTCCTTTCATGCAAAACCTTAAGTTCCTAGCTCATGTCCAAGGCACCAAAGAGGGGTAAAAAGTCAATAGTCGATCCCTAAAACTTGATTTGTACTACTTCCTACTGGCTATTACATCAACTTAGAAGCTTCATCTGTGTTCTACTATGGTGCTTTTAGTGTCTCCGCATACCGCAGCACGCGACATAGCTTTGCACACGATAAGTACAACCGTCACAGAGAGAAGAGCGAACAATGTGGCGATCTGGCTTTAAGTCGATTCGATAACAAATGACGAAAACGGACGGATTTCTCAGGTTTTTACTACATATGAACACTTTTTACACTCTCCCGTGCAACGCGAGTGCTAGGCCTCCTTTCATGCAAAATCTTAAGTTCCTAGCTCATCTCCAAGGCACCAAAGAAGGGTAAAAAGTCAATAATCGATACCTAAAACTTGAATTGTACTACTTCTTACTCTCTATTACACTAACTTAGAAGCTTCATCTGTGTTCTACTATGGTGCTTTTAGTGTCTCCGCATACCGCAGCACGCTACATAGCTTTGCAGACGAAAAGTACAACCGTTACAGAGAGAAGAGCGAACAATGTGGCGATCTGGCTTTAAGTCGATTCGATAACAAATGACGAAAACGGACGGATTTCTCAGTTTTTTACTACATATGAACACTTTTCACATTCTCCCGTGCAACGCGGCTGCTAGTCCTCCTTTCATGCAAAATGTTAAGTTCCTAGCTCATGTCCAAGGCACCAAAGAGGGGTAAAAAGTCAATAATCCATAACTAAAACTTGAATTGTACTACTTCTTACTGGCTATTACATCATTTTCGAAGCTTCATCTGTGTTCTACTATGGTGCTTTTAGTGTCTCCGCATACCGCAGCACGCGACATATCTTTGCAGACGATAAGTAAAACCGTTTTAGAGAGAAGAGCGGCGAATGTGACAATTTGGCTTTAAGTTGATTCGATAACAAATGACGAACACGGACGGATTTCTCAGGTTTTTACTACATATGAACACTTTTCACATTCTCACGTGCAACGCGGCAGCTAGTCCTCCTTTCATGCAAAACCTTAAGTTCCTAGCTCATGTCCAAGGCACCAAAGAAGGGTAAAAAGTCAATAATCGATAAATAAAACTTGAATTGAACTACTTCTAACTGGCTATTACATCAACTTAGAAGCTTCATCTGCGTTCTAATATGGTGCTTTTAGTGTCTCCGCATACCGCAGCACGCGACATAGCTTGGCAGACGATAAGTACAACCGTTTCAGAGAGAAGAGCGGCCAATGTGACGATCTGGCATTAAGTCGATTCGATAACAAATGACGAAAACGCACGTATTTCTCAGGTTTTTACTACATATGAACACTTTTCACTTTCTCCCGTGAAACGCGGCTGCTAGTCTTTCTTTCATGCAAAATCTTAAGTTCCTAGCTCATGTCCAAGGCACCAAAGAAGGGTAAAAGTCAATAATCCATGAGTAAAACTTGAATTGTACTACTTCTTACTGGCTATTACATCAACTTAGAAGCTTCATCTGTCTTCTACTACGGTGCTTTTAGTGTCTCCGCATACCGCAACACGCGACATAGCTTTCCAAACGATAAATGTAACCGTTTCAGAAAGAAGAGCGGCCAATGTGACGATCTGGCTTTAAGTCGATTCGATAACAAATGACGAAAACGGACGGATTTCTCAGGTTTTTACTACATATGAACACTTCTCACATTCTCCCGTGCAACGCGGCAGCTAGTCCTCCTTTCATGCAAAATCTTAAATTCCTAGCTCATGTTCAAGGCACCAAAGAAGGGTAAAAAGTCAATAATCGATACCTAAAACTTGAATTGTACTACTTCTTACTCTCTATTACATCAACTTAGAAGCTTCATCTGTGTTCTACTATGGTGCTTTTAGTGTCTCCGCATACCGCAGCACGCGACATAGCTTTGCAGACGAAAAGTACAACCGTTTCAGAGAGAAGAGCGAACAATGTGACGATCTGGCTTGAAGTCGATTCGATAACAAATGACGAAAACGGACGGATTTCTCAGGTTTTTACTACAGATGAACACTTTTCACATTCTCCCGTGCAACGCGGCTGCTAGTCCTCCTTTCATGCAAAATCTTAAGTTCCTAGCTCATGTCCAAGGCACCAAAGAGGGGCAAAAAGTCAATAGTCGATCCCAAAAACTTGATTAGTACTACTTCCTACTGGCTATTACATCAACTTAGAAGCTTCATCTGTGTTCTACTATTTTGCTTTTAGTGTCTCCACATACCGCAGCACGCGACATAGCTTTACAGACGATAAATGTAACCGTTTCAGACAGAAGAGCGGCCAATGTGACGATCTGGCTTTAAGTCGATTCGATAACAAATGACGAAGAAGCACGGATTTCTAAGGTTTTTACTACAGACGAACACTTTTCACATTCTCCCGTGCAACGCGGCTGCTTGTCCTCCTTTCATGCAAAATCTTAAGGTCCTAGCTCATTTCCAAAGCACCAAAGAAGGGTAAAAAGTCAATAATCGAAACCTAAAACTTGAATTGTACTACTTCTTACTGGCTACTACATCAACTTAGAAGCCTCATCTGTGTTCTACTATGGTGCTTTTTGTGTATCCGCATACCGCAGCACGCGACATAGCTTTGCAGGCGATAAATGTAACCGTTTCAGAGAGAAGAGCGGCCAATGTGACGATCTGGCTTTAAGTCGATTCGATAACAAATGACGAAGAAGGACGGATTTCTAAGGTTTTTACTACAGACGAACACTTTTCACATTCTCCCGTGCAACGCGGCTGCTAGTCCTCCTTTCATGCAAAATCTTAAGATCCTAGCTCATTTCCAAAGCACCAAAGAAGGGTAAAAAGTCAATAATCCATAACTAAAACTTGAATTGTACTACTTCTTACTGGCTATTACATCAACTTAGAAGCTTCATCTGTGTTCTACTATGATGCTTTTAGTGTCTCCGCATACCGCAGCACGCGACATAGCTTTGCAGACGATAAGTACAACCGTTTCAGAGAGAAGAGCGGCCAATGTGACGATCTGGCTTTAAATCGATTCGAAAACAAATGACGAAAACGGACGGATTTCTCAGTTTTTTACTACATATGAACACTTTTTACATTCTCCCGTGCAACGCGGCTGCTAGTCCTCCTTTCATGCAAAATCTTAAGTTCCTAGCTCATGTCCAAGGCACCAAAGAAGGGTAAAAAGTCAATAATCGATACCTAAAACTTGAATTTTACTACTTCTTACTCTCTATTACATCAACTTAGAAGCTTCATCTGTGTTCTACTATGGTGCTTTTAGTGTCTCCGCATACCGCAGCACGCGACATAGCTTTGCAGACGAAAAGTACAACCGTCACAGAGAGAAGAGCGAACAATGTGGCGATCTGGCTTTAAGTCGATTCGATAACAAATGACGAAAACGGACGGATTTCTCAGGTTTTTACTACATATGAACACTTTTTACACTCTCCCGTGCAACGCGAGTGCTAGGCCTCCTTTCATGCAAAATCTTAAGTTCCTAGCTCATGTCCAAGGCACCAAAGCCAGCTAAAAAGTCAATAATCGATACCTAAAACTTGAATTGTACTACTTCTTACTCTCTATTACACTAACTTAGAAGCTTCATCTGTGTTCTACTATGGTGCTTTTAGTGTCACCGCATACCGCAGCACGCGACATAGCTTTTCAGACGATAAATGTAACCGATTCAGACAGAAGAGCGGCCAATGTGACGATCTGGCTTTAAGTCGATACGATAACAAATGACGAAAACGGACAGATTTCTCAGGTTTTTACTACAGATGAACACTTTTCACATTCTCCCGTGCAACGCGGCTGCTAGTCCTCATTTCATGCAAAATATTAAGTTCCTAGCTCATGTCCAAGGCACCAAAGAAGGGTAAAAGTCAATAATCCATAAGTAAAACTTGAATTGTACTACTTCTTACTGGCTATTACATCAACTTAGAAGCTTCATCTGTGTTCTATTACGGTGCTTTTAGTGTCTCCGCATACCGCAACACGCGACATAGCTTTCCAGACGAAAAGTACAACCGTCACAGAGAGAAGAGCGAACAATGTGGCGATCTGGCTTTAAGTCGATTCGATAACAAATAACGAAAACGGACGGATTTCTCAGGTTTTTACTACATATGAACACTTTTTACACTCTCCCGTGCAACGCGAGTGCTAGGCCTCCTTTCATGCAAAATCTTAAGTTCCTAGCTCATGTCCAAGGCACCAAAGAAGGGTAAAAAGTCAATAATCGATACCTAAAACTTGAATTGTACTACTTCTTACTCTCTATTACACTAACTTAGAAGCTTCATCTTTGTTCTACTATGGTGCTTTTAGTGTATCCGCAATCCGCAGCACGCTACATAGCTTTGCAGACGAAAAGTAGAACCGTTACAGAGAGAAGAGCGAACAATGTGGCGATCTGGCTTTAAGTCGATTCGATAACAAATGACGAAAACGGACGGATTTCTCAGTTTTTTACTACATATGAACACTTTTCACATTCTTCCGTGCAACGCGGCTGCTAGTCCTCCTTTCATGCAAAATCTTAAGTTATTAGCTCATGTCCAAGGCACCAAAGAGGGGTAAAAAGTCAATAGTCGATCCCTAAAACTTGATTTGTACTACTTCCTACTGGCTATTACATCAACTTAGAAGCTTCATCTGTGTTCTACTATTTTGCTTTTAGTGTCTCCACATACCGCAGCACGCGACATAGCTTTATAGACGATAAATGTAACCGTTTCAGACAGAAGAGCGGCCAATGTGACGATCTGGCTTTAAGTCGATTCGATAACAAATGACGAAGAAGCACGGATTTCTAAGGTTTTTACTACAGACGAACACTTTTCACATTCTCCCGTGCAACGCGGCTGCTAGTCCTCCTTTCATGCAAAATCTTAAGTTCCTAGTTCATGTCCAAGGCACCAAAGAAGGGTAAAAAGTCAATAATCGATACCTAAAACTTGAATTGTACTACTTCTTACTCTCTATTACATCAACTTAGAAGCTTCATCTGTGTTCTACTATGGTGCTTTTAGTGTCTCCGCATACCGCAGCACGCGACATAGCTTTGCAGGCGATAAATGTAACCGTTTCAGACAGAAAGGCGGCCAATGTGACGATCTGGCCTGAAGTCGATTCGATAACAAATGAAGAATACGGACGGATTTCTAAGGTTTTTACTACATACGAACACTTTTCACATTCTCCCGTGCAACGCGGCTGCTAGTCCTGCTTTCATGAAATATCTTAAGTTCCTTGCTCATGTCCAAGGCACCAAAGAAGGGTAAAAAGTCAATAATCGATACCTAAAACTTGAATTGTACTACTTCTTACTGGCTATTACATCAACTTAGAAGCTTCATCTGTGTTCTACTATTTTGCTTTTAGTGTCTCCACATACCGCAGCACGCGACATAGCTTTGCAGACGATAAATGTAACCGTTTCAGACAGAAGAGCGGCCAATGTGACGATCTGGCTTTAAGTCGATTCGATAACAAATGACGAAGAAGGACGGATTTCTAAGGTTTTTACTACAGACGAACACTTTTCACATTCTCCCGTGCAACGCGGCTGCTAGTCCCCCTTTCATGCAAAATCTTAAGGTCCTAGCTCATTTCCAAAGCACCAAAGAAGGGTAAAAACTCAATAATCCATAAATAAAACTTGAATTGTACTACTTCTTACTGGCTATTACATCAACTTAGAAGCTTCATCTGTGTTCTACTATGATGCTTTTAGTGTCTCCGCATACCGCACCACGCGACATAGCTTTGCAGACGATAAGTACAACCGTTTCAGAGAGAAGAGCGGCCAATGTGACGATCTTGCTTTAAGTCGATTCGATAACAAATGAAGAAAACGGACGGATTTCTCAGGTTTTTACTACATATGAACACTTTTCACATTCTCCCGTGAAACGCGGCTGCTAGTCCTCCTTTCATGCAAAATCTTAAGTTCCTTGCTCATGTCCAAGGCACCAAAGAAGGGTAAAAGTCAATAATCCATAAGTAAAACTTGAATTGTACTACTTCTTACTGGCTACTACACCAACTTAGAAGCTTCATCTGTGTTCTACTATGGTGCTTTTAGTGTATCCGCATACCGCAGCACGCGACTTAGCTTTGCAGGCGACAAATGTAACCGTTTCAGAAAGAAGAGCGGCCAATGTGACGATCTGGTTTTAAGTCGATTCGATAACAAATGACGAAAACGGACGGATTTCTCAGGTTTTTACTACATATGAAAACTTTTCACATTCTCCCGTGAAACGAGGCTGCTAGTCCTCCTTTCATGCAAAATCTTAAGTTCCTAGCTCATGTCCAAGGCACCAAAGAAGGGTAAAAATTCAATTATCCATAACTAAAACTTGAATTGAACTACTTCTTACTGGCTATTACATCAACTTAGAAGCTTTATCTGTGTTCTAATATGGTGCTTTTAGTGTCTCCGCATACCGCAGCACGCGACATAGCTTTGCAGGCGATAAATGTAACCGTTTCAGACAGAAGAGCGGCGAATGTGACGATCTGGCCTTAAGTCGATTCGATAACAAATGAAGAACACGGACGGATTTCTAAGGTTTTTACTACATACGAACACTTTTCACATTCTCCCGTGCAACGCGGCTGCTAGTCCTGCTTTCATGCAATATCTTAAGTTCCTAGCTCATGTCCAAGGCACCAAAGAAGGGTAAATAGTCAATAATCCATAACTAAAACTTGAATTGTACTACTTCTTACTGGCTATTACATCAACATAGAAGCTTCATCTGTGTTCTACTACGGTGCCTTTAGTGCATCCACATACCGCAGCACGCGACATAGCTTTGCTGACGATAAATGTAACCGTTACAGAGAGAAGAGCGGCCAATGTGACGATCTTGCTTTAAGTCGATTCGATAACAAATGACGAAAACGGACGGATTACTCAGGTTTACAATACCTATGAACACTTTTCACATTTTCTCGTGCAACGCGGCTGCTAGTCCTCCTTTCATGCAAAATCTTAAGTTCCTAGCTCATGTCCAAGGCACCAAAGAAGGGTAAATAGTCAACAATCCATAACTAAAACTTGAATTGTACTACTTCCTACTGGCTATTACGTCAACTTAGAAGCTTTATCTGTGTTCTGCTATGGTGCTTTTAGAGTCTCCGCATACCGCAGCACGCGACATATCTTGGCAGACGATAAGTACAACCGTTTCAGAGAGAAGAGCGAACAATGTAACGATCTGGCTTTAAGTCGATTCGATAACAAATGACGAAAACGGACGGATTTCTCAGGTTTTTACTACATATGAACACTTTTCACATTCTCACGTGCAACGCGGCTGCTAGTCCTCCTTTCATGCAAAATCTTAAGTTCCTAGCTCATGTCCAAGGCACCAAAGAAGGGTAAAAAGTCAATAATCGACACCTAAAACTTGAATTGTACTACTTCTTACTCTCTATTACATCAACTTAGAAGCTTCATCTGTGTCCTACTATGGTGCTTTTAGTGTCTCCGCATACCGCAGCACGCTACATAGCTTTGCAGACGAAAAGTACAACCGTTACAGAGAGAAGAGCGAACAACGTGGCGATCTGGCTTTAAGTCGATTCAATAACAAATGACGAAAACGGACGGATTTCTCAGTTTCTTACTACATATGAACACTTTTCACGTTCTCCCGTGCAACACGGCTGAAAGTCCTCCTTTCATGCAAAATGTTAAGTTCCTAGCTCATGTCCAAGGCACCAAAGAGGGGTAAAAAGTCAATAATCCATAACTAAAACTTGAATTGTACTACTTCTTACTGGGTATTACATCATTTTCGAAGCTTCATCTGTGTTCTGCTATGGTGCTTTTAGTGTCTCCGCATACCGCAGCACGCGACATAGCTTTGCAGACGATAAGTACAACCGTTTTAGAGAGAAGAGCGGCGAATGTGACAATTTGGCTTTAAGTCGATTCGATAACAAATGACGAACACGGACGGATTTCTCAGGTTTTTACTACATATGAACACTTTTCACATTCTCACGTGCAACGCGGCTGCTAGTCCTCCTTTCATGCAAAACCTTAAGTTCCTAGCTCATGTCCAAGGCACCAAAGAAGGGTAAAAAGTCAATAATCGATAAATAAAAGTTGAATTGTACTACTTCTTACTGGCTATTACATCAACTTAGAAGCTTCATCTGCGTTCTACTATGGTGCTTTTAGTGTCTCCGCATACCGCAGCACGCGACATAGCTTGGCAGACGATAAGTACAACCGTTTCAGAGAGAAGAGCGGCCAATGTGACGATCTGGCTTTAAGTCGATTCGATAACAAATGACGAAAACGCACGGATTTCTCAGGTTTTTACTACGTATGAACACTTTTCACATACTCCCGTGAAACGCGGCTGCTAGTCTTTCTTTCATGCTAAAATCTTAAGTTCCTAGCTCATGTCCAAGGCACCAAAGAAGGGTAAAAAGTCAATAATCGATAACTAAAACTTGATTTGTACAACTTCTTACTGGCTATTACATCAACTTAGAGCCCAATCTGTGTTCTACTATGTTGCTTTTAGTGTCTCCGCATACCGCAGCACGCGACATAGCTTTTCAGACGATAAATGTAACCGTTTCAGACAGAAGAGCGGCCAATGTGACGATCTGGCTTTAAGTCGATTCGATAACAAATGACGAAAACGGACGGATTTCTCAGGTTTTTACTACAGATGAACACTTTTCACATTCTCCCGTGCAACGCGGCTGCTAGTCCTCATTTCATGCAAAATATTAAGTTCCTTGCTCATGTCCAAGGCACCAAAGAAGGGTAAAAGTCAATAATCCATCAGTAAAACTTGAATTGTACTACTTCTTACTGGCTACTACAACAACTTAGAAGCTTCATCTGTGTACTACTATGGTGCTTTTAGTGTATCCGCATACCGCAGCACGCGATATAGCTTTGCAGGCGATAAATGTAACCGTTTCAGACAGAAGACCGGCCAATGTGACGATCTTGCTTTAAGTCGATTCGATAACAAATGACGAAATCGGACGGGTTTCTCTGGTTTTTACTACATACGAACACTTTTCACATTCTCCCGTGCAACGCGGCTGCTAGTCCTGCTTTCATGAAATATCTTAAGTTCCTTGCTCATGTCCAAAGCACCAAAGAAGGGTAAAACGTCAATAATCGATACCTAAAACTTGAATTGTACTACTTCTTACTGGCTATTACATCAACTTAGAAGCTTCATCTGTGTTCTACTATTTTGCTTTTAGTGTCTCCACATACCGCAGCACGCGACATAGCTTTGCAGACGAAAAGTACAACCGTTACAGAGAGAAGAGCGAACAATGTGGCGATCTGGCTTTAAGTCGATTCGATAACAAATGACGAAAACGGACGGATTTCTCAGGTTTTTACTACATATGAACACTTTTTACATTCTCCCGTGCAACGCGGCTGCTAGTCCGCCTTTCATGCAAAATCTTAAGTTCCTAGCTCATGTCCAAGGCACCAAAGAAGGGTAAATAGTCAATAATCCATAACTAAAACTTGAATTGTACTACTTCTTACTGGCTATTACGTCAACTTAGAAGCTTTATCTGTGTTCTGCTATGGTGCTTTTAGAGTCTCCGCATACCGCAGCACGCGACATATCTTGGCAGACGATAAGTACAACCGTTTCAGAGAGAAGAGCGAACAATGTAACGATCTGGCTTTAAGTCGATTCGATAACAAATGACGAAAACGGACGGATTTCTCAGGTTTTTACTACATATGAACACTTTTCACATTCTCACGTGCAACGCGGCTGCTAGTCCTCCTTTCATGCAAAATCTTAAGTTCCTAGCTCATGTCCAAGGCACCAAAGAAGGGTAAAAAGTCAATAATCGATACCTAAAACTTGAATTGTACTACTTCTTACTCTCTATTACATCAACTTAGAAGCTTCATCTGTGTCCTACTATGGTGCTTTTAGTGTCTCCGCATACCGCAGCACGCTACATAGCTTTGCAGACGAAAAGTACAACCGTTACAGAGAGAAGAGCGAACAGCGTGGCGATCTGGCTTTAAGTCGATTCGATAACAAATGACGAAAACGGACGGATTTCTCAGGTTTTTACTACATATGAACACTTTTCACATTCTCCCGTGCAACGCGGCTGCTAGTCCTCCTTTCATGCAAAAACTTAAGTTCCTAGCTCATGTCCAAGGCACCAAAGAGGGGTAAAAAGTCAATAATCGATCCCTAAAACTTGATTTGTACTACTTCCTACTGGCTATTACATCAACTTAGAAGCTTCATCTGTGTTCTACTATTTTGCTTTTAGTGTCTCCAAATACCGCAGCACGCGACATAGCTTTGCAGACGATAAATGTAACCGTTTCAGACAGAAGAGCGGCCAATGTGACGATCTGGCTTTAAGTCGATTCGATAACAAATGACGAAGAAGGACGGATTTCTAAGGTTTTTACTACAGACGAACACTTTTCACATTCTCCCGTGCAACGCGGCTGCTAGTCCTCCTTTCATGCAAAATCTTAAGTTCCTAGCTCATGTCCAAGGCACCAAAGAAGGGTAAAAAGTCAATAATCGATACCTAAAACTTGAATTGTACTACTTCTTACTCTCTATTACATCAACTTAGAAGCTTCATCTGTGTCCTACTATGGTGCTTTTAGTGTCTCCGCATACCGCAGCACGCTACATAGCTTTGCAGACGAAAAGTACAACCGTTACAGAGAGAAGAGCGAACAACGTGGCGATCTGGCTTTAAGTCGATTCGATAACAAATGACGAAAACGGACGGATTTCTCAGTTTCTTACTACATATGAACACTTTTCACATTCTCCCGTGCAACACGGCTGCTAGTCCTCCTTTCATGCAAAACGTTAAGTTCCTAGCTCATGTCCAAGGCACCAAAGAGGGGTAAAAAGTCAATAATCCATAACTAAAACTTGAATTGTACTACTTCTTACTGGCTATTTCATCATTTTCGAAGCTTCATCTGTGTTCTACTATGGTGCTTTTAGTGTCTCCGCATACCGCAGCACGCGACATAGCTTTGCAGACGGTAAGTACAACCGTTTTAGAGAGAAGAGCGGCGAATGTGACAATTTGGCTTTAAGTCGATTCCATAACAAATGACGAACACGGACAGATTTCTCAGGTTTTTACTACATATGAACACTTTTCACATTCTCACGTGCAACGCGGCTGCTAGTCCTCCTTTCATGCAAAACCTTAAGTTCCTAGCTCATGTCCAAGGCACCAAAGAAGGGTAAAAAGTCAATAATCGATAAATAAAACTTGAATTGTACTACTTCTTACTGGCTATTACATCAACTTAGAAGCTTCATCTGCGTTCTACTATGGTGCTTTTAGTGTCTCCGCATACCGCAGCACGCGACATAGCTTGGCAGACGATAAGTACAACCGTTTCAGAGAGAAGAGCGGCCAATGTGACGATCTGGCTTTAAGTCGATTCGATAACAAATGACGAAAACGGACGGATTTCTCAGGTTTTTACTACAGATGAACACTTTTCACAATCTCCCGTGCAACGCGGCTGCTAGTCCTCCTTTCATGCTAAATCTTAAGTTCCTAGCTCATGTAAAGAACCAAAGAAAGGGAAAAAGTCAATAATCCATAAGTAAAACTTGAATTGTACTACTTCTTACTGGCTACTACAACAACTTAGAAGCTTCATCTGTGTTCTACTATGGTGCTTTTAGTGTATCCGCATACCGCAGCACGCGACATAGCTTTGCAGGCGATAAATGTAACCGTTTCAGACAGAAGAGCGGCCAATGTGACGATCTTGCTTTAAGTCGATTCGATAACAAATGAAGAAAACGGACGGTTTTCTAAGGTTTCTACTACATATGAACAATTCTCACATTCTTCCGTGCAACGCGTCTGCTAGTCGTCCTTTCATGCAAAATCTTAAGTTCGTAGCTCATGTCCAAGGCACCAAAGAAGGCTAAAAAGTCAATAATCCTTACATAACACTTGAATTGTACTACTTCTTACTGGCTATTACATCAACTTAGAAGCTTCATCTGTGTTCTACTACGGTGCTCTTAGTGTCTCCGCATACCGCAACACGCGACATAGCTTTCCAGACGATAAATGTAACCGTTTCAGAAAGAAGAGCGGCCAATGTGACGATCTGGCTTTAAGTCGATTCGATAACAAATGACGAAAACGGACGGATTTCTCAGGTTTTTACTACATATGAACACTTTTCACATTCTCCCGTGAAACGCGGCTGCTAGTCCTCCTTTCATGCAAAATCTTAAGTTCCTAGCTCATGTCCAAAGCACCAAAGAAGGGTAGAAATTCAATTATCCATAACTAAAACTTAAATTGAACTACTTCTTACTGGCTATTACATCAACTTAGAAGCTTTATCTGTGTTCTAATATGGTGCTTTTAGTGTCTCCGCATACCGCAGCACGCGACATAGCTTTGCAGGCGATAAATGTAACCGTTTCAGACAGAAGAGCGGCCAATGTGACGATCTGGCGTTAAGTCGATTCGATAACAAATGAAGAACACGGACGGATTTCTAAGGTTTTTACTACATACGAACACTTTTCACATTCTCCCGTTCAACGCGGCTGCTAGTCCTGCTTTCATGCAATATCTTAAGTTCCTTGCTCATGTCCAAGGCACCAAAGAAGGGTAAAATGTCAATAATCGATACCTAAAACTTGAATTCTACTACTTCTTACTGGCTATTACATCAACATAGAAGCTTCATCTGTGTTCTACTATGGTGCCTTTAGTGCATCCACATACCGCAGCACGCGACATAGCTTTGCTGACGATAAATGTAATCGTTTCAGACAGAAGAGCGGAGAATGAGACGATCTGGCTTTAAGTCGATTCGATAACAAATGAGGAAATCGCTCGGTTTTGTCAGGTTTTTACTACATATGAACACTTTTCACATTCTCCCGTGCAACGCGGCTGCTAGTCCTCCTTTCATGCAAAATCCTAAGTTCCCAGCTCATGTCCAAGGTACCAAAGAAGGGTAAAAAGTCAATAATCGATACCTAAAACTTGAATTGTACTACTTCTTACTGGCTATTACATCAACTTAGAAGCTTCATCTGTGTTCTACTATGGTGCTTTTTGTGACTCCACATACCGCAGCACGCGACGTAGTTTTGCAGACGATAAATGTAACCGTTACAGAGAGAAGAGCGGCCAATGTGACGATCTTGCTTTAAGTCGATTCGATAACAAATGAAGAAAACGGACGGTTTTCTAAGGTTTCTACTACATATGAACAATTCTCACATTCTTCCGTGCAACGCGTCTGCTAGTCGTCCTTTCATGCAATATCTTAAGTTCGTAGCTCATGTCCAAGGCACCAAAGAAGGGTAAAAAGTCAATAATCCATACCTAAAACTTGAATTGTACTACTTCTTACTGGCTATTACATCAACTTAGAAGCTTCATCTGTGTTCTACTATGGTGTTTTTACTGTCCCCGCACACCGCAACACCCGACATAGCTTTGCAGACGATAGGTACAACCGTTTCAGAGAGAAGAGCGGTTAATGTGACGATCTGGCTTTAAGTCGATTCGATAACAAATGACGAACACGGACGTATTTCTCAGGTTTTTACTACATATGAACACTTTTCACATTCTCCCGTGCAACGCGGCTGCTAGTCCTCATTTCATGCAAAATCTTAAGTTCCTAGCTCATGTCCAAGGCACCAAAGAAGGGTAAAAAGTCAATAATCGATACATAAAACTTGAATTTTACTACTTCTTACTGGCTATTACATCAACTTAGAAGCTTCATCTGTGTTCTACTATGGTGCTTTTAGTGTATCCGCATACCGCAGCACGCGACATAGCTTTGCAGACGATAAATATAACCGTTTCAGACAGAAGAGCGGCCAATGTGACGATCTGGCTTTAAGTCGATTCGATAACAAATGACGAAAACGGACGGATTTCTCAGGTTTACAATACATATGAACACTTTTCACATTCTCCCGTGCAACGCGGCTGCCAGTCCTCCTTTCATGCAAAATCTTAAGTTCCTAGCTCATGTCCAAGGCACCAAAGAAGGGTAAAAAGTCAATAATCCTGAACTAAAATTTGAATTGTACTACTTCTTACTGGCTATTACATCAACTTAGAAGCTACATCTGTGTTCTACTACGGTGCTTTTAGTGTCTCCGCATACCGCAACACGCGACATAGCTTTCCAGACGATAAATGTAACCGTTTCAGAAAGAAGAGCGGCCAATGTGACGATCTGGCTTTAAGTCGATTCGATAACAAATGAAGAAAACGGACGGATTTCTCAGGTTTTTACTACATATGAACACTTTTCACATTCTCCCGTGCAACGCGGCTGCTAGTCCTCCTTTCATGCAAAATCTTAAGTTCCTAGCTCATGTCCAAGGCACCAAAGAAGGGTAAAAAGTCAATAATCGATACCTAAAACTTGAATTGTACTACTTCTTCCTCTCTATTACATCAACTTAGAAGCTTCATCTGTGTCCTACTATGGTGCTTTTAGTGTCTCCGCATACCGCAGCACGCTACATAGCTTTGAAGACGAAAAGTACAACCGTTACAGAGAGAAGAGCGAACAACGTGGCGATCTGGCTTTAAGTCGATTCGATAACAAATGACGAAAACGGACGGATTTCTCAGTTTCTTAATACATATGAACAATTTTCACATTCTCCCGTGCAACACGGCTGCTAGTCCTCCTTTCATGCAAAATGTTAAGTTCCTAGCTCATGTCCAAGGCACCAAAGAGGGGTAAAAAGTCAATAATCCATAACTAAAACTTGAATTGTACTACTTCTTACTGGCTATTACATCATTTTCGAAACTTCATCTGTGTTCTACTATGGTGCTTTTAGTGTCTCCGCATACCGCAGCACGCGACATAGCTTTGCAGACGGTAAGTACAACCGTTTTAGAGAGAAGAGCGGCGAATGTGACAATTTGGCTTTAAGTCGATTCCATAACAAATGACGAACACGGACAGATTTCTCAGGTTTTTACTACATATGAACACTTTTCACATTCTCACGTGCAACGCGGCTGCTAGTCCTCCTTTCATGCAAAACCTTAAGTTCCTAGCTCATGTCCAAGGCACCAAAGAAGGGTAAAAAGTCAATAATCGATCAATAAAACTTGAATTGTACTACTTCTTACTGGCTATTACATCAACTTAGAAGCTTCATCTGCGTTCTACTATGGTGCTTTTAGTGTCTCCGCATACCGCAGCACGCGACATAGCTTGGCAGACGATAAGTACAACCGTTTCAGAGAGAAGAGCGGCCAATGTGACGATCTGGCTTTAAGTCGATTCAATAACAAATGACGAAAACGCACGGATTTCTCAGGTTTTTACTACAGATGAACACTTTTCACAATCTCCCGTGCAACGCGGCTGCTAGTCCTCCTTTCATGCTAAATCTTAAGTTCCTAGCTCATGTAAAGAACCAAAGAAAGGGAAAAAGTCAATAATCCATAAGTAAAACTTGAATTGTACTACTTCTTACTGGCTACTACAACAACTTAGAAGCTTCATCTGTGTTCTACTATTTTGCTTTTAGTGTCTCCACATACCGCAGCACGCGACATAGCTTTGCAGACGAAAAGTACAACCGTTACAGAGAGAAGAGCGAACAACGTGGCGATCTGGCTTTAAGTCGATTCGATAACAAATGACGAAAACGGACGGATTTCTCAGTTTCTTAATACATATGAACAATTTTCACATTCTCCCGTGCAACACGGCTGCTAGTCCTCCTTTCATGCAAAATCTTAAGTTACTAGCTCATGTCCAAGGCACCAAAGAAGGGTAAAAAGTCAATAATCGATACCTAAAACTTGAATTGTACTACTTCTTACTCTCTATTACATCAACTTAGAAGCTTCATCTGTGTTCTACTATGGTGCTTTTTGTGACTCCACATACCGCAGCACGCGACGTAGTTTTGCAGACGATAAATGTAACCGTTACAGAGAGAAGAGCGGCCAATGTGACGATCTTGCTTTAAGTCGATTCGATAACAAATGACGAAAACGGACGGATTTCTCAGGTTTACAATACATATGAACACTTTTCACATTCTCCCGTGCAACGCGGCTGCCAGTCCTCCTTTCATGCAAAATCTTAAGTTCCTAGCTCATGTCCAAGGCACCAAAGAAGGGTAAAAAGTCAATAATCCTGAACTAAAATTTGCATTGTACTACTTCTTACTGGCTATTACATCAACTTAGAAGCTTCATCTGTGTTCTACTACGGTGCTTTTAGTGTCTCCGCATACCGCAACACGCGACATAGCTTTCCAGACGATAAATGTAACCGTTTCAGAAAGAAGAGCGGCCAATGTGACGATCTGGCTTTAAGTCGATTCGATAACAAATGAAGAAAACGGACGGATTTCTCAGGTTTTTACTACATATGAACACTTTTCACATTCTCCCGTGAAACGCGGCTGCTAGTCCTCCTTTCATGCAAAATCTTAAGTTCCTACCTCATGTCCAAGGCACCAAAGAAGGGTAAAAATACAATTATCCATAACTAAAACTTGAATTGAACTACTTCTTACTGGCTATTACATCAACTTAGAAGCTTTATCTGTGTTCTAATATGGTGCTTTTAGTGTCTCCGCATACCGCAGCACGCGACATAGCTTTGCAGGCGATAAATGTAACCGTTTCAGACAGAAGAGCGGCCAATGTGACGATCTGCCCTGAAGTCGATTCGATAACAAATGAAGAACACGGACGGGTTTCTCTGGCTTTTACTACATACGAACACTTTTCACATTCTCCCGTGAAACGCGGCTGCTAGTCCTGCTTTCATGAAATATCTTAAGTTCCTTGCTCATGTCCAAAGCACCAAAGAAGGGTAAAAAGTCAATAATCGATACCTAAAACTTGAATTGTACTACTTCTCTCTATTACATCAACTTAGAAGCTTCATCTGTGTCCTACTATGGTTGTTTTAGTGTCTCCGCATACCGCAGCACGCGACATAGCTTTGCAGACGATAAATGTAACCGTTTCAGAGAGAAGAGCGGCCAATGTGCCAATCTGGCTTTAAGTCGATTCGATAACAAATGACGAAAACGGACGGATTTCTCAGGTTTTTACTACATATGAACACTTTTCACATTCTCCCGTGCAACGCGGTGCTAGTCCTCCTTTCATGCAAAAACTTAAGTTCCTAGCTCATGTCCAAGGCACCAAAGAGGGGTAAAAAGTCAATAATCGATCCCTAAAACTTGATTTGTACTACTTCCTACTGGCTATTACATCAACTTAGAAGCTTCATCTGTGTTCTACTATTTTGCTTTTAGTGTCTCCACATACCGCAGCACGCGACATAGCTTTGCAGACGATAAATGTAACCGTTTCAGACAGAAGAGCGGCCAATGTGACGATCTGGCTTTAAGTCGATTCGATAACAAATGACGAAGAAGGACGGATTACTAAGGTTTTTACTACAGACGAACACTTTTCACATTCTCCCGTGCAACGCGGCTGCTAGTCCTCCTTTCATGCAAAATCTTAAGTTCCTAGCTCATGTCCAAGGCACCAAAGAAGGGTAAAAGGTCAATAATCGATACCTAAAACTTGAATTGTACTACTTCTTACTCTCTATTACATCAACTTAGAAGCTTCATCTGTGTCCTACTATGGTGCTTTTAGTGTCTCCGCATACCGCAGCACGCTACATAGCTTTGCAGACGAAAAGTACAACCGTTACAGAGAGAAGAGCGAACAACGTGGCGATCTGGCTTTAAGTCGATTCGATACAAATGACGAAAACGGACGGATTTCTCAGTTTCTTACTACATATGAACACTTTTCACATTCTCCCGTGCAACACGGCTGCTAGTCCTCCTTTCATGCAAAATGTTAAGTTCCTAGCTCATGTCCAAGGCACCAAAGAAGGGTAAAAAGTCAATAATCGATCAATAAAACTTGAATTGTACTACTTCTTACTGGCTATTATATCAACCTAGAAGCTTCATCTGCGTTCTACTATGGTGCTTTTAGTGTCTCCGCATACCGCAGCACGCGACATAGCTTGGCAGACGATAAGTACAACCGTTTCAGAGAGAAGAGCGGCCACTGTGACGATCTGGCTTTAAGTCGATTCGATAACAAATGACGAAAACGCACGGATTTCTCAGGTTTTTACTACATATGAACACTTTTCACATTCTCCCGTGAAACGCGGCTTCTAGTCTTTCTTTCATGCAAAATCGTAAGTTCCTAGCTCATGTCCAAGGCACCAAAGAAGGGTAAAAAGTCAATAATCGATACCTAAAACTTGATTTGTACTACTTCTTACTGGCTATTACATCAACTTAGAGCTCAATCTGTGTTCTACTATGTTGCTTTTAGTGTCTCCGCATACCGCAGCACGCGACATAGCTTTTCAGACGATAAATGTAACCGTTTCAGACAGAAGAGCGGCCAATGTGACGATCTGGCTTTAAGTCGATTCGATAACAAATGACGAAAACGGACGGATTTCTCAGGTTTTTACTACAGATGAACACTTTTCACAATCTCCCGTGCAACGCGGCTGCTAGTCCTCCTTTCATGCTAAATCTTAAGTTCCTAGCTCATGTAAAGAACCAAAGAAAGGGAAAAAGTCAATAATCCATAAGTAAAACTTGAATTGTACTACTTCTTACTGGCTACTACAACAACTTAGAAGCTTCATCTGTGTTCTACTATGGTGCTTTTAGTGTATCCGCATACCGCAGCACGCGACATAGCTTTGCAGGCGATAAATGTAACCGTTTCAGACAGAAGAGAGGCCAATGTGACGATCTTGCTTTAAGTCGATTCGATAACAAATGAAGAAAACGGACGGTTTTCTAAGGTTTCTACTACATATGAACAATTCTCACATTCTTCCGTGCAACGCGTCTGCTAGTCGTCCTTTCATGCAAAATCTTAAGTTCGTAGCTCATCTCCAAGGCACCAAAGAAGGGTAAAAAGTCAATAATCCTTACATAACACTTGAATTGTACTACTTCTTACTGGCTATTACATCAACTTAGAAGCTTCATCTGTGTTCTACTACGGTGCTTTTAGTGTCTCCGCATACCGCAACACGCGACATAGCTTTCCAGACGATAAATGTAACCGTTTCAGAAAGAAGAGCGGCCAATGTGACGATCTGACTTTAAGTCGATTCGATAACAATTGACGAAAACGGACGGATTTCTCAGGTTTTTACTACATATGAACACTTTTCACATTCTCCCGTGAAACGCGGCTGCTAGTCCTCCTTTCATGCAAAATCTTAAGTTCCTAGCTCATGTCCAAGGCACCAAAGAAGGGTAAAAATTCCATTATCCATAACTAAAACTTAAATTGAACTACTTCTTACTGGCTATTACATCAACTTAGAAGCTTTATCTGTGTTCTAATATGGTGCTTTTAGTGTCTCCGCATACCGCAGCACGCGACATAGCTTTGCAGGCGATAAATGTAACCGTTTCAGACAGAAGAGCGGCCAATGTGACGATCTGGCGTTAAGTCGATTCGATAACAAATGAAGAACACGGACGGATTTCTAAGGTTTTTACTACATACGAACACTTTTCACATTCTCCCGTGCAACGCGGCTGCTAGTCCGCCTTTCATGCAAAATCTTAAGTTACTAGCTCATGTCCAAGGCACCAAAGAAGGGTAAAAAGTCAATAATCGATACCTAAAACTTGAATTGTACTACTTCTTACTGGCTATTACATCAACTTAGAAGCTTCATCTGTGTTCTACTATTTTGCTTTTAGTGTCTCCACATACCGCAGCACGCGACATAGCTTTGCAGACGAAAAGTACAACCGTTACAGAGAGAAGAGCGAACAATGTGGCGATCTGGCTTTAAGTCGATTCGATAACAAATGACGAAAACGGACGGATTTCTCAGGTTTTTACTACATATGAACACTTTTTACATTCTCCCGTGCAACGCGGCTGCTAGTCCGCCTTTCATGCAAAATCTTAAGTTACTAGCTCATGTCCAAGGCACCAAAGAAGGGTAAAAAGTCAATAATCGATACCTAAAACTTGAATTGTACTACTTCTTACTCTCTATTACATCAACTTAGAAGCTTCATCTGTGTTCTACTATGGTGCTTTTTGTGACTCCACATACCGCAGCACGCGACGTAGTTTTGCAGACGATAAATGTAACCGTTACAGAGAGAAGAGCGGCCAATGTGACGATCTTGCTTTAAGTCGATTCGATAACAAATGACGAATACGGACGGATTTCTCAGGTTTACAATACATATGAACACTTTTCACATTCTCCCGTGCAACGCGGCTGCCAGTCCTCCTATCATGCAAAATCTTAAGTTCCTAGCTCATGTCCAAGGCACCAAAGAAGGGTAAAAAGTCAATAATCCTGAACTAAAATTTGAATTGTACTACTTCTTACTGGCTATTACATCAAGTTAGAGGCTTCATCTGTGTTCTACTATTTTGCTTTTAGTGTCTCCACATACCGCAGCACGCGACATAGCTTTGCAGACGATAAATGTAACCGTTTCAGACAGAAGAGCGGCCAATGTGACGATCTGGCTTTAAGTCGATTCGATAACAAATGACGAAGAAGGACGGATTTCTAAGGTTTTTACTACAGACGAACACTTTTCACATTCTCCCGTGCAACGCGGCTGCTAGTCCTCCTTTCATGCAAAATCTTAAGTTCCTAGCTCATGTCCAAGGCACCAAAGAAGGGTAAAAAGTCAATAATCGATACCTAAAACTTGAATTGTACTACTTCTTACTCTCTATTACATCAACTTAGAAGCTTCATCTGTATCCTACTATGGTGCTTTTAGTGTCTCCGCATACCGCAGCACGCTACATAGCTTTGCAGACGAAAACTACAACCGTTACAGAGAGAAGAGCGAACAACGTGGCGATCTGGCTTTAAGTCGATTCGATAACAAATGACGAAAACGGACGGATTTCTCAGTTTCTTACCACATATGAACACTTTTCACATTCTCCCGTGCAACACGGCTGCTAGTCCTCCTTTCATGCAAAATGTTAAGTTCCTAGCTCATGTCCAAGGCACCAAAGAGGGGTAAAAAGTCAATAATCCATAACTAAAACTTGAATTGTACTACTTCTTACTGGCTATTACATCATTTTCGAAGCTTCATCTGTGTTCTACTATGGTGCTTTTAGTGTCTCCGCATACCGCAGAACGCGACATAGCTTTGCAGACGGTAAGTACAACCGTTTTAGAGAGAAGAGCGGCGAATGTGACAATTTGGCTTTAAGTCGATTCCATAACAAATGACGAACACGGACAGATTTCTCAGGTTTTTACTACATATGAACACTTTTCACATTCTCACGTGCAACGCGGCTGCTAGTCCTCCTTTCATGCAAAACCTTAAGTTCCTAGCTCATGTCCAAGGCACCAAAGAAGGGTAAAAAGTCAATAATCGATCAATAAAACTTGAATTGTACTACTTCTTACTGGCTATTACATCAACTTAGAAGCTTCATCTGCGTTCTACTATGGTGCTTTTAGTGTATCCGCATACCGCAGCACGCGACATAGCTTTGCAGGCGATAAATGTAACCGTTTCAGACAGAAGAGCGGCCAATGTGACGATCTTGCTTTAAGTCGATTCGATAACAAATGAAGAAAACGGACGGTTTTCTAAGGTTTCTACTACATATGAACAATTCTCACATTCTTCCGTGCAACGCGTCTGCTAGTCGTCCTTTCATGCAAAATCTTAAGTTCGTAGCTCATGTCCAAGGCACCAAAGAAGGGTAAAAAGTCAATTATCCATAACTAAAACTTAAATTGAACTACTTCTTACTGGCTATTACATCAACTTAGAAGCTTTATCTGTGTTCTAATATGGTGCTTTTAGTGTCTCCGCATACCGCACCACGCGACATAGCTTTGCAGGCGATAAATGTAACCGTTTCAGACAGAAGAGCGGCGAAGGTGACGATCTGGCGTTAAGTCGATTCGATAACAAATGAAGAACACGGACGGATTTCTAAGGTTTTTACTACATACAACACTTTTCACATTCTCCCGTGCAACGCGGCTGCTAGTCCTGCTTTCATGCAATATCTTAAGTTCCTTGCTCATGTCCAAGGCACCAAAGAAGGGTAAAAAGTCAATAATCGATACCTAAAACTTGAATTGTACTACTTCTTACTAGCTATTACATCAACATAGAAGCTTCATCTGTGTTCTACTACGGTGCCTTTAGTGCATCCACATACCGCAGCACGCGACATAGCTTTGCTGACGATAAATGTAATCGTTTCAGACAGAAGAGCGGAGAATGAGACGATCTGGCTTTAAGTCGATTCGATAACAAATGAGGAAATCGCATGGTTTTGTCAGGTTTTTACTACATATGAACACTTTTCACATTCTCCCGTGCAACGCGGCTGCTAGTCCTCCTTTCATGCAAAATCCTAAGTTCCCAGCTCATGTCCAAGGTACCAAAGAAGGGTAAAAAGTCAATAATCGATACCTAAAACTTGAATTGTACTACTTCTTACTGGCTATTACATCAACTTAGAAGCTTCATCTGTGTTCTACTATGGTGCTTTTTGTGACTCCACATACCGCAGCACGCGACATAGTTTTGCAGACGATAAATGTAACCGTTACAGAGAGAAGAGCGGCCAATGTGACGATCTTGCTTTAAGTCGATTCGATAACAAATGACGAAAACTGACGGATTACTCAGGTTTTCAATACATATGAACACTTTTCACATTCTCTCGTGCAACGCGGCTGCTAGTCCTCCTTTCATGCAAAATCTTAAGTTCCTAGCTCATGTCCAAGGCACCAAAGAAGGGTAAATAGTCAATAATCCATAACCAAAACTTGAATTGTACTACTTCTTACTGGCTATTACGTCAACTTAGAAGCTTTATCTGTGTTCTGCTATGGTGCTTTTAGAGTCTCCGCATACCGCAGCATGCGACATATCTTGGCAGACGATAAATACAACCGTTTCAGAGAGAAGAGCGAACAATGTGACGATCTGGCTTTAAGTCGATTCGATAACAAATGACGAAAACGGACGGATTTCTCAGGTTTTTACTATATATGAACACTTTTCACATTCTCACGTGCAACGCGGCTGCTAGTCCTCGTTTCAAGCAAAATCTTAAGTTCCTAGCTCATTTCCAAGGCACCAAAGAAGGGTAAAAAGTCAATAATCGATACCTAAAACTTGAATTGTACTACTTCTTACTGGCTATTACATCAACTTAGAAGCTTCATCTGTGTTCTACTATGGTGCTTTTAGTGACTCCACATACCGCAGAACGCGACATAGCTTTGCAGACGATAAATGTAACCGTTTCAGAGAGAAGAGCGGCGAATGTGACGATCTGGCTTTAAGTCGATTCGATAACAAGTGACGAAACCGGACGGATTTCTCAGGTTTTTACTACATATGAACACTTCTCACATTCTCCCGTGCAACGCGGCTGCTAGTCCTCATTTCATGCAAAATCTTAAGTTCCTAGCTCATGTCCAAAGCACCAAAGAAGGGTAAAACGTCAATAATCGATAAATAATACTTCAATTGTACTACTTCTTACTGGCTATTACATCAACTTCGAAGCTTCATCTGTGTTCTACTATGGTGCTTTTAGTGTCTGCGCATACCGTAGCACGCGACACAGCATTGCAGGCGATAAGTACAACCGTTTCAGAGAGAAGTGCGGCCACTGTGGCGATCTGGCTTTAAGTCGATTCGATAACAAACGACGAACACGTACGGATTTCTCAGGTATTTACAACATATGAACACTTTTCACATTCTCCGGTGCAACGCGGCTGCTAGTCCTCCTTTCATGCAAAATCTTAAGTTCCTAGCTCATGTCCAAAGCACCAAAGAAGGGTAAAAAGTCAATAATCCATAACTAAAACTTGAATTGTACTACTTCTTACTGGCTATTACATCAATTTAGAAGCTTCATCTGTGTTCTACTATGGGGTTTTTAGTGTCTCCGCATGCCGCAGCACGCGACATAGCTTTGCAGACGATAAATGTAACCGTATCAGACAGAAGAGCGGCCAATGTGACGATCTGGCTTTAAGTCGATTCGATAACAAATGACGAACACGGACGGATTTATCAGGTTTTTACTACATATGGACACTTTTCACATTCTCACGTGCAACGCGGCTGCTAGTCCTGCTTTCATGCAAAATCTTAAGTTCCTTGCTCATGTTCAAGGCACCAAAGCCAGCTAAAAAGTCAATAATCGATACTTAAAACTTGAATTGTACTACTTCTTACTGGCTATTACATCAACTTAGAAGCTTCATCTGTGTTCTACTATGGTGTTTTTACTGTCCCCGCACACCGCAACACCCGACATAGCTTTGCAGACGATAGGTACAACCGTTTCAGAGAGAAGAGCGGTTAATGTGACGATCTGGCTTTAAGTCGATTCGATAACAAATGACGAACACGGACGTATTTCTCAGGTTTTTACTACATATGAACACTTTTCACATTCTCCCGTGCAACGCGGCTGCTAGTCCTCATTTCATGCAAAATCTTAAGTTCCTAGCTCATGTCCAAGGCACCAAAGAAGGGTAAAAAGTCAATAATCGATACATAAAACTTGAATTTTACTACTTCTTACTGACTATTACATCAACTTTGAAGCTTCATCTGTGTTCTACTATGGTGCTTTTAGTGTATCCGCATACCGCAGCACGCGACATAGCTTTGCAGACGATAAATATAACCGTTTCAGACAGAAGAGCGGCCAATGTGAAGATCTGGCTTTAAGTCGATTCGATAACAAATGACGAAAACGGACGGATTCTCAGGTTTACAATACATATGAACACTTTTCACATTCTCCCGTGCAACGCGGCTGCCAGTCCTCCTTTCATACAAAATCTTAAGTTCCTAGCTCATGTCCAAGGCACCAAAGAAGGGTAAAAAGTCAATAATCCTGAACTAAAATTTGAATTGTACTACTTCTTACTGGCTATTACATCAACTTAGAAGCTTCATCTGTGTTCTACTATGGTGCTTTTAGTGACTCCACATACCGCAGAACGCGACATAGCTTTGCAGACGAGAAATGTAACAGTTTCAGAGAGAAGAGCGGCCAATGTGACGATCTGGCTTTAAGTCGATTCGATAACAAATGAAGAAAACGGACGGATTTCTCAGGATCTTACTACGTATGAACACTTTTCACATTCTCCCGTGAAACGCGGCTGCTAGTCCCCCTTTCACGCAAAATCTTAAGTTCCTAGCTCATGTCCAAGGCACCAAAGAACGGTAAATAGTCAATAGTCTATAACTAAAACTTGAATTGTACTACTTCTTACTGGCTATTACATCAACTTCGAAGCTTCATCTGTGTTCTACTATGGTGCTTTTAGAGTCTCCGCATACCGCAGCACGCGACATATCTTGGCAGACGATAAGTACAACCGTTTCAGAGAGAAGAGCGGCCAATGTGACGATCTGGCTTAAAGTCGATTCGATAACAAATCACGAAAACGGACGGATTTCTCAGGTTTTTACTACATATGAACACTTTTCACATTCTCCCGTGCAACGCGGCTGCTAGTCCTCCTTTCATGCAAAATCTTAAGTTCCTAGCTCATGTCCAAGGCACCAAAGAAGGGTAAAAAGTCAATTATCCATAAATAAAACTTGAATTGTACTACTTATTACTGGCTATTACATCAACTTAGAAGCTTTATCTGTGTTCTACTATGGTGCTTTTAGAGTCTCCGCATACCGCAGCACGCGACATAGCTTGGCAGACTATAAGTACAACCGTTTCAGAGAGAAGAGCGGCCAATGTGACGATCTGGCTTTAAGTCGATTCGATAACAAATGACGAAAACGGACGGATTTCTCAGGTTTACAATACATATGAACACTTTTCACATTCTCCCGTGCAACGCGGCTGCTAGTCCTCATTTCATGCAAAATCTTAAGTTCCTAGCTCATGTACAAGGCACCAAAGAAGGGTAAAAAGTCAATAATCCGTAAGTAAAACTTGAATTGTACTACTTCTTACTGGCTACTACATCAACTTAGAAGCTTCATCTGTGTTCTACTATGGTGCTTTTAGTGTGTCCGCATACCGCAGCACGCGACATAGCTTTGCAGGCGATAAATGTAACCGTTTCAGACAGAAGAGCGGCCAATGTGACGATCTGGCTTTAAGTCGATTCGATAACAAATAAAGAAAACAGACGGTTTCCTAAGGTTTCTACTACATATGAACACTTCTCACATTCTCCCGTGCAACGCGGCTGCTAGTCCTGCTTTCATGCAAAATCTTAAGTTCCTTGCTCATGTCCAAGGCCACCAAAGCCAGCTAAAAAGTCAATAATCGATACCTAAAACTTGAATTGTACTACTTCTTACTGGCTATTACGTCAACTTAGAAGCTTTATCTGTGTTCTACTATGGTGCTTTTAGAGTCTCCGCATACCGCAGCACGCGACATATCTTGGCAGACGATAAGTACAACCGTTTCAGAGAGAAGAGCGAACAATGTGACGATCTGGCTTTAAGTCGATTCGATAACAAATGACGAAAACGGACGGATTTCTCAGGTTTTTACTACATATGAACACTTTTCACATTCTCACGTGCAACGTGGCTGCTAGTCCTCGTTTCATGCAATATCTTAAGTTCCTAGCTTATGTCCAAGGCACCAAAGAAGGGTAAAAAGTCAATAATCGATACCTAAAACTTGAATTGTACTACTTCTTACTGGCTATTACATCAACTTAGAAGCTTCATCTGTGTTCTACTATGGTGCTTTTAGTGACTCCACATACCGCAACACGCGACATAGCTTTCCAGACGATAAATGTAACCGTTTCAGAAAGAAGAGCGGCCAATGTGACGAACTGGCTTTAAGTCGATTCGATAACAAATGACGAACACGGACGGATTTCTCAGGTTTTTACTACATATGAACACTTTTCACATTCTCCCGTGCAACGCGGCTGCTAGTCCTCATTTCATGCAAAATCTTAAGTTCCTAGCTCATGTCCAAGGCACCAAAGAAGGGTAAAAAGTCAATAATCGATACCTAAAACTTGAATTTTACTACTTCTTACTGGCTATTACATCAACTTAGAAGCTTCATCTGTGTTCTACTATGGTGCTTTTAGTGTATCCGCATACCGCAGCACGCGACATAGCTTTGCAGACGATAAATGTAACCGTTTCAGACAGAAGAGCGGCCAATGTGACGATCTGGCTTTAAGTCGATTCGATAACAAATGACGAAATCGGACGGATTTCTCTGGGTTTTTACTACATATGAACACTTTTCACATTCTCCCGTGCAACGCGGCTGCTAGTCCTCCTTTCATGCAAAATCTTAAGTTCCTAGCTCATGTCCAAGGCACCAAAGAAGGGTAAAAAGTCAATAATCGATAAATAAATCTTGAATTGTGCTACTTCTTACTGGCTATTACATCAACTTAGAAGCTTCATCTGTGTTCTACTATGGTGCTTTTAGTGTCTCCGCATGCCGCAGCACGCGACATAGCTTGGCAGACCATAAATGTAACCGTTTCAGACAGAAGAGCGGCCAAAGTGACGATCTGGCTTTAAGTCGATTCGATAACAAATCACGAAAACGAACGGATTTCTCAGGTTTTTACTACATATGAACACTTTTTACATTCTCCCGTGCAACGCGGCTGCTAGTCCTCCTTTCATGCAAAATCTTAAGTTCCTAGCTCATGTCCAAGGCACCAAAGAAGGATAAAAAGTCAATTATCCATAACTAAAACTTGAATTGTACTACTTATTACTGGCTATTACATCAACTTAGAAGCTTTATCTGTGTTCTACTCTGGTGCTTTTAGAGTCTCCGCATACCGCAGCACGCGACATAGCTTGGCAGACTATAAGTACAACCGTTTCAGACAGAAGAGCGGCCAATGTGACGATCTGGCTTTAAGTCGATTCGATAACAAATGACGAAAACGGACGGATTTCTCAGGTTTACAATACATATGAACACTTTTCACATTCTCCCGTGCAACGCGGCTGCTAGTCCTCATTTCATGCAAAATCTTAAGTTCCTAACCCATGTCCGAGGCACCAAAGAAGTGTAAAAAGTCAATAATCGATACCTAAAACATGAATTTTACTACTTCTTACTGGCTATTACATCAACTTAGAAGCTTCATCTGTGTTCTACTATGGTGCTTTTAGTGTATCCGCATACCGCAGCACGCGACATAGCTTTGCAGACGATAAATGTAACCGTTTCAGACAGAAGAGCGGCCAATGTGACGATCTGGCTTTAAGTCGATTCGATAACAAATGACGAAAACGGACGGGTTTCTCTGGTTTTTACTACATATGAACACTTTTCACATTCTCCCGTGCAACACGGCTGCTAGTCCTCCTTTCATGCAAAATCTTAAGTTCCTATCTCATGTCCAAGGCACCAAAGCCATCTAAAAAATCAATAATCGATACCTAAAACTTGAATTGTACTACTTCTTACTGGCTATTACATCAACTCAGAGGCTTCATCTGTGTTCTACTATGGTGCGTTTAGTGTCCCCGCACACCGCAGCACGCGACATAGCTTTGCAGACGATAAGTACAATCGTTTCAGAGAGAAGAGCCGCCAATGTGACGATCTGGCTTTAAGTCGATTCGATAACAAATGACGAACACGAACGGATTTCTAAGGTTTTTACTACATATGAACACTTTTCACATTCTCCCGTGCAACGGGTCTGCTAGTCATGCTTTCATGCAAAATCTTAAGTTCCTTGCTCATGTCCGAGGCACCAAAGAAGGGTAAAAAGTCAATAATTGATACCTAAAACTTGAATTGTACTACTTCTTACTGGCTATTACATCAACTTAGAGGCTTCATCTGTGTTCTACTGTGGTGCTTTTTGTATATTCGCATACCGCTGCACGCGACATCAACTTAGAAGCTTCATCTGCGTTCTACTATGGTGCTTTTAGTGTATCCGCATACCGCAGCACGCGACATAGCTTTGCAGGCGATAAATGTAACCGTTTCAGACAGAAGAGCGGCCAATGTGACGATCTTGCTTTAAGTCGATTCGATAACAAATGAAGAAAACGGACGGTTTTCTAAGGTTTCTACTACATATGAACAATTCTCACATTCTTCCGTGCAACGCGTCTGCTAGTCGTCCTTTCATGCAAAATCTTAAGTTCGTAGCTCATGTCCAAGGCACCAAAGAAGGGTAAAAAGTCAATTATCCATAACTAAAACTTAAATTGAACTACTTCTTACTGGCTATTACATCAACTTAGAAGCTTTATCTGTGTTCTAATATGGTGCTTTTAGTGTCTCCGCATACCACACCACGCGACATAGCTTTGCAGGCGATAAATGTAACCGTTTCAGACAGAAGAGCGGCGAAGGTGACGATCTGGCGTTAAGTCGATTCGATAACAAATGAAGAACACGGACGGATTTCTGAGGTTTTTACTACATACAACACTTTTCACATTCTCCCGTGCAACGCGGCTGCTAGTCCTGCTTTCATGCAATATCTTAAGTTCCTTGCTCATGTCCAAGGCACCAAAGAAGGGTAAAAAGTCAATAATCGATACCTAAAACTTGAATTGTACTACTTCTTACTAGCTATTACATCAACATAGAAGCTTCATCTGTGTTCTACTACGGTGCCTTTAGTGCATCCACATACCGCAGCACGCGACATAGCTTTGCTGACGATAAATGTAATCGTTTCAGACAGAAGAGCGGAGAATGAGACGATCTGGCTTTAAGTCGATTCGATAACAAATGAGGAAATCGCATGGTTTTGTCAGGTTTTTACTACATATGAACACTTTTCACATTCTCCCGTGCAACGCGGCTGCTAGTCCTCCTTTCATGCAAAATCCTAAGTTCCCAGCTCATGTCCAAGGTACCAAAGAAGGGTAAAAAGTCAATAATCGATACCTAAAACTTGAATTGTACTACTTCTTACTGGCTATTACATCAACTTAGAAGCTTCATCTGTGTTCTACTATGGTGCTTTTTGTGACTCCACATACCGCAGCACGCGACATAGTTTTGCAGACGATAAATGTAACCGTTACAGAGAGAAGAGCGGCCAATGTGACGATCTTGCTGTAAGTCGATTCGATAACAAATGACGAAAACTGACGGATTACTCAGGTTTTCAATACATATGAACACTTTTCACATTCTCTCGTGCAACGCAGCTGCTAGTCCTCCTTTCATGCAAAATCTTAAGTTCCTAGCTCATGTCCAAGGCACCAAAGAAGGGTAAATAGTCAATAATCCATAACCAAAACTTGAATTGTACTACTTCTTACTGGCTATTACGTCAACTTAGAAGCTTTATCTGTGTTCTGCTATGGTGCTTTTAGAGTCTCCGCATACCGCAGCATGCGACATATCTTGGCAGACGATAAATACAACCGTTTCAGAGAGAAGAGCGAACAATGTGACGATCTGGCTTTAAGTCGATTCGATAACAAATGACGAAAACGGACGGATTTCTCAGGTTTTTACTATATATGAACACTTTTCACATTCTCACGTGCAACGCGGCTGCTAGTCCTCGTTTCAAGCAAAATCTTAAGTTCCTAGCTCATTTCCAAGGCACCAAAGAAGGGTAAAACGTCAATAATCGATAAATAATACTTCAATTGTACTACTTCTTACTGGCTATTACATCAACTTCGAAGCTTCATCTGTGTTCTACTATGGTGCTTTTAGTGTCTGCGCATACCGTAGCACGCGACACAGCATTGCAGGCGATAAGTACAACCGTTTCAGAGAGAAGTGCGGCCACTGTGGCGATCTGGCTTTAAGTCGATTCGATAACAAACGAAGAACACGTACGGATTTCTCAGGTATTTACAACATATGAACACTTTTCACATTCTCCGGTGCAACGCGGCTGCTAGTCCTCCTTTCATGCAAAATCTTAAGTTCCTAGCTCATGTCCAAAGCACCAAAGAAGGGTAAAAAGTCAATAATCCATAACTAAAACTTGAATTGTACTACTTCTTACTGGCTATTACATCAATTTAGAAGCTTCATCTGTGTTCTACTATGGGGTTTTTAGTGTCTCCGCATGCCGCAGCACGCGACATAGCTTTGCAGACGATAAATGTAACCGTTTCAGACAGAAGAGCGGCCAATGTGACGATCTGGCTTTAAGTCGATTCGATAACAAATGACGAACACGGACGGATTTATCAGGTTTTTACTACATATGGACACTTTTCACATTCTCACGTGCAACGCGGCTGCTAGTCCTGCTTTCATGCAAAATCTTAAGTTCCTTGCTCATGTTCAAGGCACCAAAGCCAGCTAAAAAGTCAATAATCGATACTTAAAACTTGAATTGTACTACTTCTTACTGGCTATTACATCAACTTAGAAGCTTCATCTGTGTTCTACTATGGTGTTTTTACTGTCCCCGCACACCGCAACACCCGACATAGCTTTGCAGACGATAGGTACAACCGTTTCAGAGAGAAGAGCGGTTAATGTGACGATCTGGCTTTAAGTCGATTCGATAACAAATGACGAACACGGACGTATTTCTCAGGTTTTTACTACATATGAACACTTTTCACATTCTCCCGTGCAACGCGGCTGCTAGTCCTCATTTCATGCAAAATCTTAAGTTCCTAGCTCATGTCCAAGGCACCAAAGAAGGGTAAAAAGTCAATAATCGATACATAAAACTTGAATTTTACTACTTCTTACTGACTATTACATCAACTTTGAAGCTTCATCTGTGTTCTACTATGGTGCTTTTAGTGTATCCGCATACCGCAGCACGCGACATAGCTTTGCAGACGATAAATATAACCGTTTCAGACAGAAGAGCGGCCAATGTGACGATCTGGCTTTAAGTCGATTCGATAACAAATGAAGAAAACGGACGGATTTCTCAGGATCTTACTACGTATGAACACTTTTCACATTCTCCCGTGAAACGCGGCTGCTAGTCCCCCTTTCACGCAAAATCTTAAGTTCCTAGCTCATGTCCAAGGCACCAAAGAACGGTAAATAGTCAATAATCTATAACTAAAACTTGAATTGTACTACTTCTTACTGGCTATTACATCATCTTCGAAGCTTCATCTGTGTTCTACTATGGTGCTTTTAGAGTCTCCGCATACCGCAGCACGCGACATATCTTGGCAGACGATAAGTACAACCGTTTCAGAGAGAAGAGCGGCCAATGTGACGATCTGGCTTAAAGTCGATTCGATAACAAATCACGAAAACGGACGGATTTCTCAGGTTTTTACTACATATGAACACTTTTCACATTCTCCCGTGCAACGCGGCTGCTAGTCCTCCTTTCATGCAAAATCTTAAGTTCCTAGCTCATGTCCAAGGCACCAAAGAAGGGTAAAAAGTCAATTATCCATAAATAAAACTTGAATTGTACTACTTATTACTGGCTATTACATCAACTTAGAAGCTTTATCTGTGTTCTACTATGGTGCTTTTAGAGTCTCCGCATACCGCAGCACGCGACATAGCTTGGCAGACTATAAGTACAACCGTTTCAGAGAGAAGAGCGGCCAATGTGACGATCTGGCTTTAAGTCGATTCGATAACAAATGACGAAAACGGACGGATTTCTCAGGTTTACAATACATATGAACACTTTTCACATTCTCCCGTGCAACGCGGCTGCTAGTCCTCATTTCATGCAAAATCTTAAGTTCCTAGCTCATGTACAAGGCACCAAAGAAGGGTAAAAAGTCAATAATCCGTAAGTAAAACTTGAATTGTACTACTTCTTACTGGCTACTACATCAACTTAGAAGCTTCATCTGTGTTCTACTATGGTGCTTTTAGTGTGTCCGCATACCGCAGCACGCGACATAGCTTTGCAGGCGATAAATGTAACCGTTTCAGACAGAAGAGCGGCCAATGTGACGATCTGGCTTTAAGTCGATTCGATAACAAATAAAGAAAACAGACGGTTTCCTAAGGTTTCTACTACATATGAACACTTCTCACATTCTCCCGTGCAACGCGGCTGCTAGTCCTGCTTTCATGCAAAATCTTAAGTTCCTTGCTCATGTCCAAGGCCACCAAAGCCAGCTAAAAAGTCAATAATCGATACCTAAAACTTGAATTGTACTACTTCTTACTGGCTATTACGTCAACTTAGAAGCTTTATCTGTGTTCTACTATGGTGCTTTTAGAGTCTCCGCATACCGCAGCACGCGACATATCTTGGCAGACGATAAGTACAACCGTTTCAGAGAGAAGAGCGAACAATGTGACGATCTGGCTTTAAGTCGATTCGATAACAAATGACGAAAACGGACGGATTTCTCAGGTTTTTACTACATATGAACACTTTTCACATTCTCACGTGCAACGTGGCTGCTAGTCCTCGTTTCATGCAATATCTTAAGTTCCTAGCTTATGTCCAAGGCACCAAAGAAGGGTAAAAAGTCAATAATCGATACCTAAAACTTTAATTGTACTACTTCTTACTGGCTATTACATCAACTTAGAAGCTTCATCTGTGTTCTACTATGGTGCTTTTAGTGACTCCACATACCGCAACACGCGACATAGCTTTCCAGACGATAAATGTAACCGTTTCAGAAAGAAGAGCGGCCAATGTGACGAACTGGCTTTAAGTCGATTCGATAACAAATGACGAACACGGACGGATTTCTCAGGTTTTTACTACATATGAACACTTTTCACATTCTCCCGTGCAACGCGGCTGCTAGTCCTCATTTCATGCAAAATCTTAAGTTCCTAGCTTATGTCCAAGGCACCAAAGAAGGGTAAAAAGTCAATGATCGATACATAAAACTTGAATTTTACTACTTCTTACTGGCTATTACATCAACTTAGAAGCTTCATCTGTGTTCTACTATGGTGCTTTTAGTGTATCCGCATACCGCAGCACGCGACATAGCTTTGCAGACGATAAATGTAACCGTTTCAGACAGAAGAGCGGCCAATGTGACGATCTGGCTTTAAGTCGATTCGATAACAAATGACGAAATCGGACGGATTTCTCTGGGTTTTTACTACATATGAACACTTTTCACATTCTCCCGTGCAACGCGGCTGCTAGTCCTCCTTTCATGCAAAATCTTAAGTTCCTAGCTCATGTCCAAGGCACCAAAGAAGGGTAAAAAGTCAATAATCGATAAATAAATCTTGAATTGTGCTACTTCTTACTGGCTATTACATCAACTTAGAAGCTTCATCTGTGTTCTACTATGGTGCTTTTAGTGTCTCCGCATGCCGCAGCACGCGACATAGCTTGGCAGACCATAAATGTAACCGTTTCAGACAGAAGAGCGGCCAAAGTGACGATCTGGCTTTAAGTCGATTCGATAACAAATCACGAAAACGAACGGATTTCTCAGGTTTTTACTACATATGAACACTTTTTACATTCTCCCGTGCAACGCGGCTGCTAGTCCTCCTTTCATGCAAAATCTTAAGTTCCTAGCTCATGTCCAAGGCACCAAAGAAGGATAAAAAGTCAATTATCCATAACTAAAACTTGAATTGTACTACTTATTACTGGCTATTACATCAACTTAGAAGCTTTATCTGTGTTCTACTCTGGTGCTTTTAGAGTCTCCGCATACCGCAGCACGCGACATAGCTTGGCAGACTATAAGTACAACCGTTTCAGAGAGAAGAGCGGCCAATGTGACGATCTGGCTTTAAGTCGATTCGATAACAAATGACGAAAACGGACGGATTTCTCAGGTTTACAATACATATGAACACTTTTCACATTCTCCCGTGCAACGCGGCTGCTAGTCCTCATTTCATGCAAAATCTTAAGTTCCTAACCCATGTCCGAGGCACCAAAGAAGGGTAAAAAGTCAATAATCGATACCTAAAACATGAATTTTACTACTTCTTACTGGCTATTACATCAACTTAGAAGCTTCATCTGTGTTCTACTATGGTGCTTTTAGTGTATCCGCATACCGCAGCACGCGACATAGCTTTGCAGACGATAAATGTAACCGTTTCAGACAGAAGAGCGGCCAATGTGACGATCTGGCTTTAAGTCGATTCGATAACAAATGACGAAAACGGACGGGTTTCTCTGGTTTTTACTACATATGAACACTTTTCACATTCTCCCGTGCAACACGGCTGCTAGTCCTCCTTTCATGCAAAATCTTAAGTTCCTATCTCATGTCCAAGGCACCAAAGCCATCTAAAAAATCAATAATCGATACCTAAAACTTGAATTGTACTACTTCTTACTGGCTATTACATCAACTCAGAGGCTTCATCTGTGTTCTACTATGGTGCGTTTAGTGTCCCCGCACACCGCAGCACGCGACATAGCTTTGCAGACGTTAAGTACAATCGTTTCAGAGAGAAGAGCCGCCAATGTGACGATCTGGCTTTAAGTCGATTCGATAACAAATGACGAACACGAACGGATTTCTAAGGTTTTTACTACATATGAACACTTTTCACATTCTCCCGTGCAACGGGTCTGCTAGTCATGCTTTCATGCAAAATCTTAAGTTCCTTGCTCATGTCCGAGGCACCAAAGAAGGGTAAAAAGTCAATAATTGATACCTAAAACTTGAATTGTACTACTTCTTACTGGCTATTACATCAACTTAGAGGCTTCATCTGTGTTCTACTGTGGTGCTTTTTGTATATTCGCATACCGCTGCACGCGACATAGCTTTGCAGACGATAAGTACAACCGTTTCAGAGAGAAGAGCGGCCAATGTGACGATCTGGCCTTAAGTCGATTCGATAACAACTGACGAAAACGGACGGATTTCTCAGGTTTTTACTACATATGAACACTTTTCACATTCTCCCGTGCCACGCAGCTGCTAGTCCTCATTTCATGCAAAATCTTAATTTCGTAGCTCATGTCCAAGGCACCAAAGAAGGATAAAAAGTCAATAATCCATAACGAAAACTTGAATTGTACTACTTCTCACTGGCTATTACATCAACTTAGAAGCTTCATCTGTGTTCTACTATGGTGCTTTTAGTGTCTTCGCATACCGCAGCACGCGACATAGCTTTGCAGGCGATAAGTACAACCATTTTAGAGAGAAGAGCGGCCAATGTGACGATTTGGCTTTAAGTCGATTCGATAATAAATGACGAAAACGGACGGATTTCTCAGGTTTTTACTACATATGAACACTTTCCACATTCTCACGTGCAACGCGGCTGCTAGTCCTCGTTTCATGCAAAATCTTAAGTTCCTAGCTCATGTCCAAAGCACTAAAGAAGGGTAAAAAGTCAATAATCCATAACTAAAACTTGAATTGTACTACTTCCTACTGGCTATTACATCAACTTCGAAGCTTCATCTGTGTTCTAGTATGGTGCTTTTAGTGTCTCCGCATGGCGCAGCACGCGACATAGCTTGGCAGACCATAAATGTAACCGTTTCAGACAGAAGAGCGGCCAAAGTGACGATCTGGCTTTAAGTCGATTCGATAACAAATCACGAAAACGAACGGATTTCTCAGGTTTTTACTACATATGAACACTTTTTACATTCTCCCGTGCAACGCGGCTGCTAGTCCTCCTTTCATGCAAAATCTTAAGTTCCTAGCTCATGTCCAAGGCACCAAAGAAGGATAAAAAGTCAATTATCCATAACTAAAACTTGAATTGTACTACTTATTACTGGCTATTACATCAACTTAGAAGCTTTATCTGTGTTCTACTCTGGTGCTTTTAGAGTCTCCGCATACCGCAGCACGCGACATAGCTTGGCAGACTATAAGTACAACCGTTTCAGAGAGAAGAGCGGCCAATGTGACGATCTGGCTTTAAGTCGATTCGATAACAAATGACGAAAACGGACGGATTTCTCAGGTTTACAATACATATGAACACTTTTCACATTCTCCCGTGCAACGCGGCTGCTAGTCCTCATTTCATGCAAAATCTTAAGTTCCTAACCCATGTCCAAGGCACCAAAAAAGGGTAAAAAGTCAATAATCGATACCTAAAACATGAATTTTACTACTTCTTACTGGCTATTACATCAACTTAGAAGCTTCATCTGTGTTCTACTATGGTGCTTTTAGTGTATCCGCATACCGCAGCACGCGACATAGCTTTGCAGACGATAAATGTAACCGTTTCAGACAGAAGAGCGGCCAATGTGACGATCTGGCTTTAAGTCGATTCGATAAGAAATGACGAAAACGGACGGGTTTCTCTGGTTTTTACTACATATGAACACTTTTCACATTCTCCCGTGCAACACGGCTGCTAGTCCTCCTTTCATGCAAAATCTTAATTTCGTAGCTCATGTCCAAGGCACCAAAGAAGGATAAAAAGACAATAATCCATAACGAAAACTTGAATTGTACTACTTCTCACTGGCTATTACATCAACTTAGAAGCTTCATCTGTGTTCTACTATGGTGCTTTTAGTGTCTTCGCATACCGCAGCACGCGACATAGCTTTGCAGGCGATAAGTACAACCATTTTAGAGAGAAGAGCGGCCAATGTGACGATTTGGCTTTAAGTCGATTCGATAATAAATGACGAAAACGGACGGATTTCTCAGGTTTTTACTACATATGAACACTTTCCACATTCTCACGTGCAACGCGGCTGCTAGTCCTCGTTTCATGCAAAATCTTAAGTTCCTAGCTCATGTCCAAAGCACTAAAGAAGGGTAAAAAGTCAATAATCCATAACTAAAACTTGAATTGTACTACTTCCTACTGGCTATTACATCAACTTCGAAGCTTCATCTGTGTTCTAGTATGGTGCTTTTAGTGTCTCCGCATGCCGCAGCACGCGACATAGCTATGCAGACGATATGTACAACCGTTTTAGAGAGAAGAGCGGCCAATGTGACGATCTGGCTTTAAGTAGATTCGATAACAAATGACGAAAACGGACGTATTTCTCAGGTTTTTACTACAAATGAACACTTTTCACATTCTAACGTGCAACGCGGCTGCTAGTCCTCATTTCATGCAAAATCTTAAGTTCCTAGCTCATGTCCAAGGCACCAAAGAAGGGTAAAAAGTCAATAATCGATACCTAAAACTTGAATTGTACTACTTCTTACCGGCTATTACGTCAACTTAGAAGCTTCATCTGTGTTCTACTATGGAGAGTTTAGTGTATCCACATACCGCAGCACGCAACATAGGTTTGCAGACGATAAATGTAACCGTTTCAGACAGAAGAGCGGCCAATGTGACGATCTGGCTTTAAGTCGATTCGATAACAAATGACGAACACGGACGGATTTATCAGGTTTTTACTACATATGGACACTTTTCACATTCTCACGTGCAACGCGGCTGCTAGTCCTGCTTTCATGCAAAATCTTAAGTTCCTTGCTCATGTTCAAGGCACCAAAGCCAGCTAAAAAGTCAATAATCGATACTTAAAACTTGAATTGTACTACTTCTTACTGGCTATTACATCAACTTAGAAGCTTAATCTGTGTTCTACTATGGTGTTTTTACTGTCCCCGCACACCGCAACACCCGACATAGCTTTGTAGACGATAAATGTAACCGTTTCAGACAGAAGAGCGGCCAATGTGACGATCTGGCTTTAAGTCGATTCGATAACAAATGAAGAAAACGGACGGTTTTCTCAGGTTTCTACTGCATATGAACACTTCTCACATTCTCCCGTGCAACGCGGCTGCTAGTCCTCCTTTCATGCAAAATCTTAAGTTCCTAGCTCATGTCCAAGGCACCAAAGAAGGGTAAAAAGTCAATAATCCTTAACTAAAACTTGAATTGTACTACTTCTTACTGGCTACTACATCAACTTAGAAGCTTCATCTGTGTTCTACTATGGTGCTTTTAGTGTATCCGCATACCGCAGCACGCGACATAGCTTTGCAGACGATAGATGTAACCGTTTCAGACAGAAGAGCGGCCAATGTGACGATCTGGCTTTAAGTCGATTCGATAACAAATGACGAACACGGACGGATTTCTCAGGTTTTTACTACATATGAACACTTTTCACATTCTCACGTGCAACGCGGCTGCTAGTCCTGCTTTCATGCAAAATCTTAAGTTCCTTGCTCATGTCCAAGGCACCAAAGCCAGCTAAAAAGTCAATAATCGATACCTAAAACTTGAATTGTACTACTTCTTACTGGCTATTACATCAACTTAGAGGCTTCATCTGTGTTCTACTATGGTGTTTTTACTGTCCCCGCACACCGCAGCACCCGACATAGCTTTGCAGACGATAAGTACAACCGTTTCAGAGAGAAGAGCGGTCAATGTGACGATCTGGCTTTAAGTCGATTCGATAACAAATGACGAACAAGGACGGATTTCTAAGGTTTTTACTACATATGAACACTTTTCACATTCTCCCGTGCAACTGGTCTGCTAGTCATGCTTTCATGCAAAATCTTAAGTTCCTTGCTCATGTCCAAGGCACCAAAGAAGGGTAAAAAGTCAATAATCGATACCTAAAACTTGAATTGTACTACTTCTTACTGGCTATTACATCAACTTAGAGGCTTCATCAGTGTTCTACTATGGTGTTTTCACTGTCCCCGCACACCGCAGCACCCGACATAGCTTTGCAGACGATAGGTACAACCGTTTCAGAGAGAAGAGCGGTTAATGTGACGATCTGGCTTTAAGTCGATTCAATAACAAATGACGAACACGGACGTATTTCTCAGGTTTTTACTACATATGAACACTTTTCACATTCTCCCGTGCAACGCGGCTGCTAGTCCTCATTTCATGCAAAATCTTAAGTTCCTAGCTCATGTCCAAGGCACCAAAGAAGGGTAAAAAGTCAATAATCGATACATAAAACTTGAATTTTACTACTTCTTACTGGCTATTACATCAACTTAGAAGCTTCATCTGTGTTCTACTATGGTGCTTTTAGTGTATCCGCATACCGCAGCACGCGACATAGCTTTGCAGACGATAAATGTAACCGTTTCAGACAGAAGAGCGGCCAATGTGACGATCTGGCTTTAAGTCGATTCGATAACAAATGACGAAATCGGACGGATTTTTCTGGTTTTTACTACATATGAACACTTTTCACATTCTCCCGTGCAACGCGGCTGCTAGTCCTCCTTTCATGCAAAATCTTAAGTTCCTAGCTCATGTCCAAGGCACCAAAGAAGGGTCAAAAGTCAATAATCGATACCTAAATCTTGAATTGTGCTACTTCTTACTGGCTATTACATCAACTTAGAAGCTTCATCTGTGTTCTACTATGGTGCTTTTAGTGTCTCCGCATGCCGCAGCACGCGACATAACTTTGCAGACGATAAATGTAACCGTTTCAGACAGAAGAGCGGCCAATGTGACGATCTGGCTTGAAGTCGATTCGATAACAAATCACGAACACGGACGGATTTCTCAGGTTTACAATACATATGAACACTTTTCACATTCTCACGTGCAACGCGGCTGCTAGTCCTGCTTTCATGCAAAATCTTAAGTTCCTTGCTCATGTCCAAGGCACCAAAGCCAGCTAAAAAGTCATTAATCGATACCTAAAACTTGAATTGTACTACTTCTTACTGGCTATTACATCAACTTAGAGGCTTCATCTGTGTCCTACTATGGTGTTTTTACTGTCCCCGCACACCGCAGCACCCGACATAGCTTTGCAGACGATAAGTACAATCGTTTCAGAGAGAAGAGCGGTCAATGTGACGATGTGGCTTTAAGTCGATTCTATAACAAATGACGAAATCGGACGTATTTCTCAGGTTTTTACTACATATGAACACTTTTCACATTCTACCGTGCAACGCGGCTGCTAGTCCTCATTTCATGCAAAATCTTAAGTTCCTATCTCATGTCCAAGGCACCAAAGCCATCTAAAAAATCAATAATCGATACCTAAAACTTGAATTGTACTACTTCTTACTGGCTATTACATCAACTTAGAGGCTTCATCTGTGTTCTACTATGGTGCGTTTAGTGTCCCCGCACACCGCAGCACGCGACATAGCTTTGCAGACGATAAGTACAATCGTTTCAGAGAGAAGAGCCGCCAATGTGACGATCTGGCTTTAAGTCGATTCGATAACAAATGACGAACACGGACGGATTTCTCGGGTTTTTACTACATATGAACACTTTTTACACTCTCCCGTGCAACGCGGCTGCTAGTCCTCCTTTCATGCAGAATGTTAAGTTCCTAGCTCATGTCCAAGGCACCAAAGAGGGGTAAAAAGTCAATAATCCATAACTAAAACTTGAATTGTACTACTTCTTACTGGCTATTACATCAACTTAGAAGCTTCATCTGTGTTCTACTATATTGCTTTTAGTGTCTCCGCATACCGCAGCACGCGACATAGCTTTCCAGACGATAAATGTAACCGTCTCAGACAGAAGAGCGGCCAATGTGACAATCTGGCTTTAAGTCGATTCGATAACAAATGACGAAAACGGACAGATTTCTCAGGTTTTTACTACAGATGAACACTTTTCACATTCTCCCGTGCAACGCGGCTACTAGTCCTCATTTCATGCAAAATATTAAGTTCCTAGCTCATGTCCAAGGCACCAAAGAAGGGTAAAAGTCAATAATCCGTAAGTAAAACTTCAATTGTACTACTTCTTAGTGGCTACTACAACAACTTAGAAGCTTCACCTGTGTTCTACTATGGTGCTTTTAGTGTATCCGCATACCGCAGCAGGCGACATAGCTTTGCTGGCGATAAATGTAACCGTTTCAGACAGAAGAGCGGCCAATGTGACGATCTTGCTTTAAGTCGATTCGATAACAAATGAAGAAAACGGACGGTTTTCTAAGGTTTCTACTACATATGAACACCTCTCACATTCTTCCGTACAACGCGGTTGCTAGTCGTCCTTTCATGCAAAATCTTAAGTTCCTAGCTCATGTCCAAGGCACCAAAGAAGGGTAAAAATTCAATTATCTATAACTAAAACTTGAATTGAACTACTTCTTACTGGCTATTACATGAACTTAGAAGCTTTATCTGTGTTCTAATATGGTGCTTTTATTGTCTCCGCATACCGCAGCACGCGACATAGCTTTGCAAGCGATAAATGTAACCGTTTCAGACAGAAGAGCGGCCAATGTGACGATCTGGCCTGAAGTCGATTCGCTAACAAATGAAGAACACGGACGGATTTCTAAGGTTTTTACTACATACGAACACTTTTCACATTCTCCCGTGCAACGCGGCTGCTAGTCCTGCTTTCATGCAATATCTTAAGTTCCTTGCTCATGTCCAAGGCACCAAAGGAGGGTAAAAAGTCAATAATCGATACCTAAAACTTGAATTGTACTACTTCTTACTGGCTATTACATCAACTTAGAAGCTTCATCTGTGTTCTACTATTTTGCTTTTAGTGTCTCCACATACCGCAGCACGCGACATAGCTTTGCAGACGATAAATGTAACCGTTTCAGACAGAAGAGCGGCCAATGTGACGATCTGGCTTTAAGTCGATTCGATAACAAATGACGAAGAAGGACGGATTTCTAAGGTTTTTACTACAGACGAACACTTTTCACATTCTCCCGTGCAACACGGCTGCTAGTCCTCCTTTCATGCAAAATCTTAAGGTCCTAGCTCATGTCCAAGGCACCAAAGAAGGGTAAAAAGTCAATAATCGATACCTAAAACTTGAATTGTACTACTTCTTACTCTCTATTACATCAACTTAGAAGCTTCATCTGTGTTCTACTATGGCGCTTTTAGTGTCTCCGCATACCGCAGCACGCGACATAGCTATGCAGACGAAAAGTACAACCGTTACAGAGAGAAGAGCGAACAATGTGGCGATCTGGCTTTAAGTCGATTCGAAAACAAATGACGAAAACGGACGGATTTCTCAGTTTTTTACTACATATGAACACTTTTTACATTCTCCCGTGCAACGCGGCTGCTAGTCCTCCTTTCATGCAAAATCTTAAGTTCCTAGCTCATGTCCAAGGCACCAAAGAAGGGTAAAAAGTCAATAATCGATACCTAAAACTTGAATTGTACTACTTCTTACTCTCTATTACATCAACTTAGAAGCTTCATCTGTGTTCTACTATGGTGCTTTTAGTGTCTCCGCATACCGCAACACGCGACATAGCTTTGCAGACGAAAAGTACAACCGTTACAGAGAGAAGAGCGAACAATGTGGCGATCTGGCTTTAAGTCGATTCGATAACAAATGACGAAAACGGACGGATTTCTCAGGTTTTTACTACATATGAACACTTTTTACATTCTTCCGTACAACGCGGCTGCTAGTCGTCCTTTCATGCAAAATCTTAAGTTCGTAGCTCATGTCCAAGGCACCAAAGAAGGGTAAAAAGTCAATAATCCATAACTAAAACTTGAATTGAACTACTTCTTACTGGCTATTACATCAACTTAGAAGCTTTATCTGTGTTCTAATATGGTGCTTTTAGTGTCTCCGCATACCGCAGCACGCGACATAGCTTTGCAGGCGATAAATGTAACCGTTTCAGACAGAAAGGCGGCCAATGTGACGATCTGGCCTGAAGTCGATTCGATAACAAATGACGAAAACGGACGGATTTCTCAGGTTTTTACTACATATGAAGACTTTTCACATTCTCCCGTGAAACGCGGCTGCTAGTCCTCCTTTCATGCAAAATCTTAAGTTCCTAGCTCATGTCCAAGGCACCAAAGAAGGGTAAAAATTCAATTATCCATAACTAAAACTTGAATTGAACTACTTCTTACTGGCTATTACATCAACTTAGAAGCTTTATCTGTGGTCTAATATGGTGCTTTTAGTGTCTCCGCATACCGCAGCACGCGACATAGCTTTGCAGACGTAAAAGTACAACCGTTACAGAGAGAAGAGCGAACAATGTGGCGATCTGGCTTTAAGTCGATTCGATAACAAATGACGAAAACGGACGGATTTCTCAGGTTTTTACTACATATGAACACTTTTTACATTCTCCCGTGCAACGCGGCTGCTAGTCCTCCTTTCATGCAAAATCTTAAGTTCCTAGCTCATGTCCAAGGCACCAAAGAAAGGTAAAAAGTCAATAATCGATACCTAAAACTTGAATTGTACTGCTTCTTACTCTCTATTACATCAACTTAGAAGCTTCATCTGTGTTCTACTATGGTGCTTTTAGTGTCTCCGCATACCGCAGCACGATACATAGCTTTGCAGACGACAAGTACAACCGTTACAGAGAGAAGAGCGAACAATGTGGCGATCTGGCTTTAATACGATTCGATAACAAATGACGAAAACGGACGGATTTCTCAGTTTCTTACTACATATGAACACTTTTCACATTCTCCCGTGCAACGCGGCTGCTAGTCCTCCTTTCATGCAAAACCTTAAGTTCCTAGCTCATGTCCAAGGAACCAAAGAAGGGTAAAAAGTCAATAATCGATAAATAAAACTTGAATTGTACTACTTCTTACTGGCTATTACATCAACTTAGAAGCTTCATCTGCGTTCGACTATGGTGCATTTAGTGTCTCCGCATACCGCAGCACGCGACATAGCTTGGCAGACGATAAGTACAACCGTTTCAGAGAGAAGAACGGCCAATGTAACGATCTGGCTTTAAGTCGATTCGATAACAAATGACGAAAACGCACGGATTTCTCAGGTTTTTACTACATATGAACACTTTTCACATTCTCACGTGCAACGCGGCTGCTAGTCTTTCTTTCATGCAAAATCTTAAGTTCCTAGCTCATGTCCAAGGCACCAAAGAAGGGTAAAAAGTCAATAATCGATACCTAATACTTGATTTGTACTACTTCTTACTGGCTATTACATCAACTTAGAGCTCAATCTGTGTTCTACTATGTTGCTTTTAGTGTCTCCGCATACCGCAGCACGCGACATAGCTTTTCAGACAATAAATGTAACCCTTTCAGACAGAAGAGCGGCCAATGTGACGATCTGGCTTTAAGTCGATTCGATAACAAATGACGAAAACGGACGGATTTCTCAGGTTTTTACTACAGATGAACACTTTTCACATTCTCCCGTGCAACGCGGCTGCTAGTCCTCATTTCATGCAAAATCTTAAGTTCCTAGCTCATGTCCAAAGCACCAAAGAAGGGTAAAACGTCAATAATCGATAAATAAAACTTCAATTGTACTACATCTTACTGGCTATTACATCAACTTCGAAGCTTCATCTGTGTTCTACTATGGTGCTTTTAGTGTCTGCGCATACCGTAGCACGCGACACAGCATTGCAGGCGATAAGTACAACCGTTTCAGAGAGATGTGCGGCCACTGTGACGATCTGGCTTTAAGTCGATTCGATAACAAACGACGAACACGTACGGATTTCTCAGGTATTTACAACATATGAACACTTTTCACATTCTCCCGTGCAACGCGGCTGCTAGTCCTCCTTTCATGCAAAATCTTAAGTTCCTAGCTCATGTCCAAACCACCAAAGAAGGGTAAAAAGTCAATAATCGATACCTAAAACTTGAATTGTACTGCTTCTTACTGGCTATTACATCAACTTAGAAGCTTTATCTGTGTTCTACTATGGTGCCTTTAGTGTATCCTCACACCGCACCCGCAGACGATAAATGTAACCGTTTCAGGCAGAAGAGCGGAGAATGAGACGATCTGGCTTTAAGTCGATTCGATAACAAATGACGAAAACGGACGGATTTCTCAGGTTTTTACTACATATGAACACTTTTCACATTCTCCCGTGCAACGCGGCTGCTAGTCCTCCTTTCATGCAAAATCTTAAGTTCCCAGCTCATGTCCAAGGCACCAAAGAAGGGTAAAAAGTCAATAATCCTGAACTAAAATTTGAATTGTACTACTTCTTACTGGCTATTACATCAACTTCGAAGCTTCATCTGTGTTCTACTGTAGTGCTTTTAGAGTCTCCGCATACCGCAGCACGCGACATATCTTGGCAGACGATAAGTACAACCGTTTCAGAGAGAAGAGCGGCCAATGTCACGACTGGCTTTAAGTCGATTCGGTAAGAAATCACGAAAACGGACGGATTTCTCAGGTTTTTACTACATATGAACACTTTTCACATTCTCCCGTGCAACGCGCCTGCTAGTCCTCCTTTCATGCAAAATCTTAAGTTCCTAGCTCATGTCCAAGGCACCAAAGAAGGGTAAAAAGTCAATAATCGATACATAAAACTTGAATTTTACTACTTCTTACTGGCTGTTACATCAACTTAGAAGCTTCATCTGTGTTCTACTATTGTGCTTTTAGTGTATCCGCATACCGCAGCACGCGACATATCTTGGCAGACGGTAAGTACAACCGTTTCAGAGAGAAGAGCGAACAATGTGACGATCTGGCTTTAAGTCGATTCGATAACAAATGACGAAAACGGACGGATTTCTCAGGTTTTTACTACATATGAACACTTTTCACATTCTCACGTGCAACGCAGCTGGTAGTCCTCGTTTCATGCAAAACCTTAAGTTCCTAGCTTATGTCCAAGGCACCAAAGAAGGGTAAAAAGTCAATAATCGATACCTAAAACTTGAATTGTACTACTTCTTACTGGCTATTACATCAACTTAGAAGCTTCATCTGTGTTCTACTATGGTGCTTTTAGTGACTCCACATACCGCAGAACGCGACATAGCTTTGCAGACGATAAATGTAACCGTTTCAGAGAGAAGAGCGGCCAATGTGACGATCTGGCTTTAAGTCGATTCGATAACAAATGACGAAAACGGACGGATTATTCAGGTTTTTACTACATATGAACACTTCTCACATTCTCATGTGCAACGCAGCTGCTAGTCCTCCTTTCATGCAAAATCTTAAGGTCCTAGCTCATGTCCAAGGCACCAAAGAAAGGTAAAAACTCAATATTCAATAACCAAAACTTAAAATGTACTGTTTCTTACTAGCTATTACATCAACTTAGAAGCTTCTTCTGTGTTCTACTATGGTGCTTTTATTGTCTCCGCATAACGCAGCACGTGACATAGCATTGCAGACGATAAATGTAACCGTTTCAGAGAGAAGAGCGGCCTATGTGACGATCTGCCTTTAAGTCGATTCGATAACAAATGACGAAAACGGAAGGATTTCTCAGGTTTTTACTACATATGAAAACTTATCACATTCTCCCGTGCAACGCGGCTGCTAGTCTTCCTTTCATGAAAAATCGTAAGGTCCTAGCACATGTCCAAGGCACCAAAGCCAGCTAAAAAGTCAATAATCGATAACTAAAACGTCAATTGTACTGCTTCTTACTGGCTATTACATCAACTTAGAAGCTTCTTTTGTGTTCTACTATGGTTCTTTTAGTGTCTCCGCATACCGCAGCACGCGACATAGTTTTGCAGACGATAAATGTAGCCGTTTCAGAGAGATGAGCGGCCAATGTGACGATCTGGCTTTAAGGCGATTCGATAACACATGACGAAAACGGAAGAATTCTCAGGTTTTTACTACATATGAACACTTTTCACATTCTCCCGTGCAACGCGGCTGCTAGTCTTCCTTTCATGCAAAATCTTAAGGTCCTAGCTCATGTCCAAGGCACCAAAGAAGAGAAAAAGTCAATATTCAATAACCAAAACTTGAACTGTACTGCTTCTTACTAGCTATTACATCAACTTAGAAGCTTCTTCTGTCTTCTACTATGGTGCTTTTATTGTCCCCGCATAACGCAGCACGTGACATAGCATTGCAGACTATAGCTGTAACCGTTTCAGAGAGAAGAGCGGCCAAATTGACGATCAGGATTTAAGTCGATTCGATAAAAAATGACGAAAACGGACGGATTTCTCACGTTTTTACTACATATGAACACTTTTAACATTCTCCCGTGCAACGGGGTTGCTAGTCCTCTTTTCATGCAAAATCTTATGGTCCTAGCTCATGTCCAAGGCCCCAAAGCCGTGTAAAAAGTCAATATTCGCTAACTATAACTTGAATTGTACTGTTCTTACTGGCTATTACATCAACTTAGAAGCTTCTTCTGTGTTCTACTATGGTTCTTTTAGAGTCTCCGCAAAACCGCAGCACTCGACATAGGTTTGCAGACGATAAATGTAACCGTTTCAGAGAGAAGAGCGGCCAATGTGACGATCTGGCTTTAAGTCGATTCGATAACAAATGACGAAAACAGACGGATTAATCACGTTTTTACTACACATGAACACTGTTAACATTCTCCCGTGCAACGGGGTTGCTAGTCCTCTTTTCATGCAAAATCTTAAAGCCCTAGCTCATGTCCAAGGCACCAAAGAAGAGAAAAAAGTCAATATTCGATAACTATAACTTGAACTGTACTGCTCTTACTGGCTATTACATCAACTTAGAAGCTTCTTCTGTGTTCTACTTTGTTGCTTTTAGTGTCTCCGCATACGGCAGCACGCGACATAGCTCTGCAGACGATAAATGTAACCGTTCCAGAGGGAAGAGCGGCCAACGTGACGATCTGGCTTTAATTCGATTCGATAACAAATGACGAAATCGGATGGATATCTCAGGGTTTTACTACATATGAACACTTTTCACATTCTCCCGTGACACGCGGCTGCCAGTCCTCCTTTCATGCAAAATCTTAAGGTCCTAGCTCATGTGCAATGCACCAAAGCCGGCTAACAAGTCAGTAATCCATAACTAAAACTTGAATTGTACTACTCCTTACTGGTTATTATATCAACTTAGAAGCTTCATCTGAGTTTAACTATGGTGCTTTTAGTATTTTCGCATACCGCAGCACGCGACATAGTTTTGCAGACGATAAATGTAAGCGTTTCAGAGAGAAGAGCGGCCAATGTGACGATTTGGCTTTAAGGCGATTCGATAACAAATGACGAAAACGGATGGATTTCTCAGGTTTTTACTACATATGAACACATTTCACATTCTCCCGTGCAACGCTGCTGCTAGTCCTCCTTTCATGCAATATCTTAATGTCGTAGATCACGTTCAAGGCACCAAAGAATGATAAACGTCAATATTCGATAACAATAACTGGAATTGTACTGCTTCTTACTGGCTATTACATCAACTTAGAAGCATCTTCTGTGGTCTACTACCGTGCTTTTGGTGTCTCTGAATACCGCAGCACGCGACATAGCTTTGCAGGCGATAAATGTAACAGTTTCAGAGAGAAAAACGGCCAAATTGACGATCTGGCTTTAAGTCGATTGGATAAAAAATGACGAAAACAGACGGATTTATCACGTTTTTACTACATATGAACACTGTTAACATTCTCCCGTGCAACGGGGTTGCTAGTCCTCTTTTCATGCAAAATCTTAAAGCCCTAGCTCATGTCCAAGGCACCAAAGAAGGGTAAAAAGTCATTATTCGATAACTAAAACTTGAATTGTACTTCTCCTTACTGGCTAATACATCAACTTAGAAGCTTTTTCTTTGTTCTACTATGGTGCTTTTAGTGTCGCCGCATACCGCAGCACGCGACATTGCTTTGCAGACGACAAATGTAACCGTTTCAGAGAGAAGAGCGCCAATGTGACGATCTTGCTTTAAGTCGATTCGATAAAAAATAACGAAAATGGACGGATTTATCAGGTTTTTACTACATATGAACACTTTACACATTCTCTCGTGCAAGGCGGCAGCTAGCCCTCCTTTCATGCGAAATCGTAAGGTCCTAGCTCATGTCCAAGGCACCAAAGAAGCGTTAAAAGTCAATAATCGATAATTAAAACTTGAATTGTACTGCTTCTTACTGGCTATTAATTCAACTTAGAAGCTGCTTCCGTGTTCTCCTATGGTGCTTTTAGTGTCTCCGCATACCGCAGTACGTGACATAGCTTTGCACACGATAAATGTAACCGTTTCAGAGAGAAGAGCGGCCAATGAGACGATGTGGCTTTAATTCGATTCGATAACAAATGACGAAAACGGACGGATTTCTCAGGTTTTTGCTGTATATGAACACTTTTCACATTCTCCAGTGCAACGCTGCTGCTACTCCTCTTTTCATGCAAAATCTTAATGTCGTAGATCATGCAAAATCTTAATGTCGTAGATCACGTCCAAGGCACCAAAGAATGATAAACGTCAATATTCGATAGCTAAAACTTGTATTGTAGTGCTTCTTACTGGCTATTACATCACCTTAGAAGCTTCTTCTGTGTTCTACTATGGTGCTTTTAGTGTCTCCGCATACCGCAGCACGCCACATAGCTTTGCAGACGATAAATGTAACCGTTTCAGAGAGAAGAACGGCCAAATTGACGAACTGGCTTTAGGTCGATTGGATAAAAAATTACGAAAACAGACGGATTTATCACCTTTTTACCACATATGAACACTGTTAATTTTCTCCCGTGCAACGGGGTTGCTAGTCCTCTTTTCATACAAAATCTTAAAGCCCTAGCTCATGTCCAAGGCACCAAAGAAGGGTAAAAAGGTAATATTCGATAACTAAAACTTGAATTGTACTTCTCCTTACTGGCTATTACATCAACTTAGAAGCTTTTTCTGTGTTCTACTATTGTGCTTTTAGTGTCGCCGCATACCGCAGCACGCGACATAGCTTTGCAGACGATAAATGTAACCGTTTCAGAGAGAAGAGCGGCCAATGTGACGATCTGGCTTTAAGTCGATTCGATAACAAATGAAGAAAATGGACGGATTTCTCAGGTTTTTACTACATATGAACACTTTTCACATTCTCCAGTCCAACGCGGCTGCTAGTCCTCCTTTCATGCAAAATCTTGAGGTCCTCGCTCATGTCCACGGCCACAAAGCCGTGTAAAAAGTCAATATTCGATAACTATAATTTGAATTGTACTGCTCTTAGTGGCTATTACAGCAACTTAGAAGCTTATTCTGTGTTCTACTATGGCGCTTTTAGTGTCTCCGCATACCGCAGCACGCGACATACCTTTCCAGACGATAAATGTAACCGTTTCAGAGAGAAGAAGGGCCAATGTGACGATCTGGCTTTAAGTCGATTCGATAACAAATGACGAAATCGGATTTATTTCTCAGGGTTTTACTACATATGAACAGTTATCACATTCTCCCGTGCAACGTGGCTGCCAGTCCTCCCTTCATGCAAAATCTTAAGGTCCTAGCTCATGTGCAAGGCACCAAAGCCGGCTAAGAAGTCAATAATCGATAACTAAAACTTGAATTGTACTACTCCTTACTGGTTATTATATCAACTTAGAAGCTTCATCTGTGTTTAACTATGGTGCTTTTAGTATCTTCGCATAGCGCAGCACGCGACATAGCTTTGCAGACGATAAATGTAAGCGTTTCAGAGAGAAGAGCGGCCAATGTGACGATCTGGCTTTAAGTCGACTAGATAACAAATGACGAAAACGGACAGATATTCAGGTTTTTACTACATATGAATACTTTTAACATTCTCCCGTGCAACGCGGCTGCTAGTCCTTCTTTCATGCAAAATCTTAAGGTCCTAGCTCATGTTCAAGCCAAAAAAGCCGGCTTAAAAGTCAATAATCGATAACTAAAACTTGAATTGTACTGCTTCTTTCTGTCTATTACATCGACTTAGAAGCTTCTTCTCTGTTCTACTATGGTGCTTTTAGTGTCTCCGCATACCGCAGCACGCGACATAGCCTTACGGACGACAAATGTAGCCGTTTCAGTGAGAAGTGCGGCCAAATTGTCAACCTGACTTTAAGGCTATTCTATAAAAAATGACGAACACAGACGGATTTCTCACGTTTTTGCTACCTATGAACACGTTTTACATTCGCCCGTGCAACGCGGCTGCTAGTCCTCCTTTCACGCAAAATCTTAAGGTCCTAGCTGATGTCCAATGCACCAAAGCCGGCTAAGAAGTCAATAATCGAAAACTAAAACTTGAATTGTACTACTCCTTACTAGTTATTATATCAACTTAGAAGCTTCATCTGTGTTTAACTATGGTGCTTTTAGTGTCTCCGCATACCGCAGGATGCGACATAGCTTTGCAGACGACAAATGTAACCGTTTCAGAGAGAAGAGCGCCAATGTGACGATCTTGCTTTAAGTCGATTCGATAAAAAATAACGAAAATGGACGGATTTATCAGGTTTTTACTACATATGAACACTTTACACATTCTCTCGTGCAAGGCGGCTGCTAGCCCTCCTTTCATGCAAAATCGTAAGGTCCTAGCTCATGTCCAAGGCACCAAAGAAGCGTTAAAAGTCAATAATCGATAATTAAAACTTGAATTGTACTGCTTCTTACTGGCTATTAATTCAACTTAGAAGCTGCTTCCGTGTTCTCCTATGGTGCTTTTAGTGTCTCCGCATACCGCAGTACGTGACATAGCTTTGCACACGATAAATGTAACCGTTTCAGAGAGAAGAGCGGCCAATTTGACGATCTTTCTTCAAATCCATTCGATAACAAATGACGAAAACGGACGGATTTCTCAGATTTTTACTACATATGAACACTTTTCACATCCTCCCGTGCAACGCGGCTGCTAGTTTTCCTTTCATGCAAAATCTTAAGGTCCTAGCTCATGACCAAGGCACCAAAGTCGTGTAAAAAGTCAACATTCGATCACTATAACTTGAATTGTACTGCTCTTACTGGCTATTACATCAACTTAGAAGCTTCTTCTGTGTTCTACTATGGCGCTTTTAGTTTCTCCGCATACTGCAGCGCGCGACATAGCTTTGCAGACGATAAATGTAACCGTTTCAGAGAGAAGAGCGGCCAATGTGACGATCTGGCTTTATGTCGATTCGATAACAAATGACGAAATCGGATGGATTTCTCAGGGTTTTACTACATATGAACAGTTTTCACATTCTCCAGTGCAACGCGGCTGCTAGTCCTACTCTGATGCAAAATCTTAAGGTCCAAGCTCATCTCCAAGGCCCCAAAGCCGGCTAAGAAGTCAATAGTCGATAACTAAATCTTGAATTGTACTACTCCTTACTGGTTATTATATCAACTTAGAAGCTTCATCTGTGTTTAACTGTGGTGCTTTTAGTATCTCCGCATACCGCAGCACGCGACATAGCTTTGCAGACGTTAAATGTAACCGTTTCAGAGAGAAGAGCGGCCAATGAGACGATGTGGCTTTAATTCGATTCGATAACAAATGACGAAAACGGACGGATTTCTCAGGTTTTTGCTACATATGAACACTTTTCACATTCTCCAGTGCAACGCTGCTGCTACTCCTCCTTTCATGCAAAATATTAATGTCGTAGATCATGCAAAATCTTAATGTCGTAGATCACGTCCAAGGCACCAAAGAATGATAAACGTCAATATTCGATAGCTAAAACTTGTATTGTAGTGCTTCTTACTGGCTATTACATCACCTTAGAAGCTTCTTCTGTGTTCTACTATGGTGCTTTTAGTGTCTCCGCATACCGCAGCACGCGACATAGCTTTGCAGACGATAAATGTAACCGTTTCAGAGAGAAGAACGGCCAAATTGACGAACTGGCTTTAGGTCGATTGGATAAAAAATTACGAAAACAGACGGATTTATCACCTTTTTACTACATATGAACACTGTTAATTTTCTCCCGTGCAACGGGGTTGCTAGTCCTCTTTTCATACACAATCTTAAAGCCCTAGCTCATGTGCAAGGCACCAAAGCCGGCTAAAAAGTCAATAATCGATAACTAAAACTTGAATTGTACTGCTTCTTTCTGTCTATTACATCGACTTAGAAGCTTCTTCTCTGTTCTACTATGGTGCTTTTAGTGTCTCCGCATACCGCAGCACGCGACATAGCCTTACGGACGACAAATGTAGCCGTTTCAGTGAGAAGTGCGGCCAAATTGTCAACCTGACTTTAAGGCTATTCTATAAAAAATGACGAACACAGACGGATTTCTCACGTTTTTGCTACCTATGAACACGTTTTACATTCGCCCGTGCAACGCGGCGGCTAGTCCTCCTTTCACGCAAAACCTTAAGGTCCTAGCTGATGTCCAATGCACCAAAGCCGGCTAAGAAGTCAATAATCGAAAACTAAAACTTGAATTGTACTACTCCTTACTAGTTATTATGTCAACTTAGAAGCTTCATCTGTGTTTAACTATGGTGCTTTTAGTGTCTCCGCATACCGCAGGATGCGACATAGCTTTGCAGACGATAAATGTAACCGTTTCAGAGAGAAGAGCGGCCAATGTGACGATCTGGCTTTAAGTCGATTCGATAACAAATGAAGAAAATGGACGGATTGCTCAGGTTTTTACTACATATGAACACTTTTCACATTCTCCAGTCCAACGCGGCTGCTAGTCCTCCTTTCATGCAAAATCTTGAGGTCCTAGCTCATGTCCAAGGCCACAAAGCCGTGTAAAAAGTCAATATTCGATAACTATAATTTGAATTGTACTGCTCTTAGTGGCTATTACAGCAACTTAGAAGCTTATTCTGTGTTCTACTATGGCGCTTTTAGTGTCTCCGCATACCGCAGCACGCGACATAGCTTTCCAGACGATAAATGTAACCGTTTCTGAGAGAAGAAGGGCCAATGTGACGATCTGGCTTTAAGTCGATTCGATAACAAATGACGAAATCGGATGGATTTCTCAGGGTTTTACTACATATGAACAGTTATCACATTCTCCCGTGCAACGCGACTGCCAGTCCTCCCTTCATGCAAAATCTTAAGGTCCTAGCTCATGTGCAAGGCACCAAAGCCGGCTAAGAAGTCAATAATCGATAACTAAAACTTGAATTGTACTACTCCTTACTGGTTATTATATCAACTTAGAAGCTTCATCTGTGTTTAACTATGGTGCTTTTAGTATCTTCGCATAGCGCAGCACGCGACATAGCTTTGCAGACGATAAATGTAAGCGTTTCAGAGAGAAGAGCGGCCAATGTGACGATCTGGCTTTAAGTCGACTAGATAACAAATGACGAAAACGGACAGATATCACAGGTTTTTACTACATATGAATACTTTTAACATTCTCCCGTGCAACGCGGCTGCTAGTCCTTCTTTCATGCAAAATCTTAAGGTCCTAGCTCATGTTCAAGCCAAAAAAGCCGGCTAAGAAATCAATAATCGAAAACTAAAACTTGAATTGTACTACTCCTTACTAGTTATTATATCAACTTAGAAGCTTCATCTGTGTTTAACTATGGTCCTTTTAGTGTCTCCGCATACCGCAGCACGCGACATAGCTTTGCAGACGATAAATGTCACCGTTTCAGAGAGAAGAGCGGCGAATGTGACGATCTGGCTTTAAGTCGATTCGATAACAAATGACAAAAACGGATGGATTTCTCAGGTTTTTACTACATATGAACACTTTTCACATTCTCCCGTGCAACGCGACTGCTAGTCCTCCTTTGATGCAAAATCTTAAGGTCCAAGCTCATATCCAAGGCACCAAAGCCGTGTAAAAAGTCTATATTCGATAACTAAAACTTGAATTGTACTACTCCTTACTGATTATTATATCAACATAGTAGCTTCATCTGTGTATAACTATGGTGCAAACCGCAGGATGCGACATAGCTTTGCAGACGATAAATACAACCGTTTCAGAGAGAAGAGCGGCCAATGTGACGATCTGGCTTTAAGTCGATTCGATAACAAATGACGAAAACGGACGGATTTTTCAGGTTTTTACTACATATGAACACTTCTCACACTCTCATGTGCAAACGCGGCTGCTAGTCCTCCTTTCATGCAACATCTTAAGGTCCTATCTCATGTCCAAGGCACCAAAGAAAGGAAAAAAGTCAATATTCAATAACCAAAACTTGAACTGTACTGGTTCTTACTAGCTATTACATCAACTTAGAAGCTTCTTCTGTGTTCTACTATGGTGCTTCTATTGTCTCCGCATAACGCAGCACGTGACATAGCTTTGCAGACGATAAATGTAACCGTTTCAGAGAGAAGAGCGCCAAATTGACGATCTGGCTTTAAGTCAATTCGATAACAAATGACGAAAACGGAAGAATTTCTCAGGTTTTTACTACATATGAACACTTTTCACATTCTCCCGTGCAATGCGGCTGCTAGTCCTAATTTCTTGCAACATCTTAAGGTCCTAGCTCATGTCCAATGCACCAAAGCCGGCTAAGAAGTCAATAATCGATAACTAAAACTTGAATTGTACTACTCCTTACTGGTTATTATATCAACTTAGGAGTTCATCTGTGTTTAACTATGGTTCTTTTAGTGTCTCCGCATACCGCAGCACGCGACATAGCTTTGCAGACGATAAATGTAACCTTTTCAGAGAGAAGAGCGACCAATGTTACGATCTGCCTTTAAGTTGATTCGATAACAAATGACGAAAACGGACGGATTTCTCAGGTTTTTAATACATATGAACACTTTTCTCATTCTCCCGTGCAACGCGGCTACTAGTTCTTCTTTTATGCAAAATCCTAAGGTCCTAGCAAAAGTCCAAGGCGCCAAAGAAGGGTAAAAAGTCAATATTCGATAACCAAACCTTGAATTGTAGTCCTTCTTACTAGCTATTACATCAACTTAGAAGCTTCTTCTGTGTTCTACTATGACGCTTTTATTGTCTCCGCATACCGCAGCACGTGACATAGCTTTGCAGACGATAAATGTAACCGTTTCAGAGAGAAGAGCGACCAATGTTACGATCTGAATTTAGGTTTTTTCGATAGCAAATGACGAAAACAGAAGGATTTCTCAGGTTTTTACTACATATGAAAACTTATCACATTCTCCCGTGCAACGCGGCTGCTAGTCCTCCTTTCATGCAAAATCTTAAGCTCCTATCTCATGTCCAAGGCACCAAAGCCGGCTATGAAGTCAATAATCGATAACTAAAACTTGAATTGTACTACTTCTTAATGGTTATTATATCAACTTAGAAGCTACATCTGTGTTTAACTAATGTCCTTTTAGTGTCTCCGCATACTGCAGCACGCGACATAGCTTTGCAAACGATATATGTAACCGTTTCAGAGAAAAGAGCGGCGAATTTGAAGATCTGGCATTAAGTCGACTAGATACGAAATGACGAAATGACGAAAACGGACGGATATCTCAGGTTTTTAATACATATGAACACTTTTAACATTCTCCTGTGCAACGCGGGTGCTAGTCCTCCTTTCATGCAAAATCTTAACGTCCTAGCTCATGTCCAAGGCGCCAAAGAAGGGTAAAAAGTCAATAATCGATAACCAAAACTTCAATTGTACTCCTACTTACTAGCTATTCAATCAACTTAGAAGCTTCATCTGTGTTTAACTATGATGCTTTTAGTGTCTCCGCATACCGCAGCACGCGACATAGCTTTGCAGACGATAAATGTAACCGTTTCAAAGAGAAGAGCGGCCAATGTGACGATCTGGCTTTAAGTCCATTCGATAACAAAAACGGGTGGATTTCTCAGGTTTTTACTACATACGAACACTTTTCACATTCTCCCGTGCAACGCGGCTGCTAGTCCTCTTTTCATTGAAAATCGTGAAGTCCTAGCTCATGTCCAAGGCACCAAAGAAGAGTAAAAAGTCAATATTCGATAACTAAAACTTGAATTCTACTGCTTCTCACTGGCTATTACATCAAATTAAAAGCTTCATCTGTGTTTAACTATCGTGTTTTTAGTGTCTCCGCGTACCGCAGCACGCGCATAGCTTTGCAGACGGTAACTGCAGACGGTTGAGAGAGAAGAGAGGCCAATGTGACGATCTGGCTTTAAGTCGATTCGATAACAAATGACGAAAACGGACGGATTTCTCAGGATTTTACTACATATGAACACTTTTTGCATTCGCCCATGCTACGTGGCTGCTAGTCCTCCTGTGATGCAAAATCTTAAGGTCCTAGCTCATGTCCAAGGCACCATATCCGACTGAGAAGGCAAGAATGGGTAACTAAAACTTTAATTCTACTACTTCTTACTCGTTATAATATAAATATAGAAGCTTCATCTGTGTTTAACTAAGACGCTTTTAGTCTCTCCGCATACCGCAGCACGCGCACAGCTTTGCAGACGGCAACTGCAACCGTTTGAGAGAGAAGAGAGGCCAATGTCACGATCTGGCTCTAAGTCGATTCGATAACAAATGACGAAAATGGTCGGATTTCCCAGGTTTCTACTACATATGAACACTTTTCACATTCTCCAGTGCAACGCGGCTGCTAGTCCTCCTCTGATGCAAAATCTTAAGGTCCTAGCTCATGTCCAAGGCCCCAAAGCCGGCTAAGAAGTCAATAATCGATAACTAAATCTTGAATTGTACTACTCCTTACTGGTTATTATATCAACTTAGAAGCTTCATCTGTGTTTACCTGTGGTGCTTTTAGTATCTCCGCATACCGCAGCACGCGACATAGCTTTGCAGACGTTAAATGTAACCGTTTCAGAGAGAAGAGCGGCGAATGAGACGATGTGGCTTTAATTCGATTCGATAACAAATGACGAAAACGGACGGATTTCTCAGGTTTTTGCTACATATGAACACTTTTCTCATTCTCCAGTGCAACGCTGCTGTGCTTCTTACTGGCTATTACATCACCTTAGAAGCTTCTTCTGTGTTCTACTGTGGTGCTTTTAGTGTCTCCGCATACCGCAGCACGCGACATAGCTTTGCAGACGATAAATGTAACCGTTTCAGAGAGAAGAACGGCCAAATTGACGAACTGGCTTTAGGTCGATTGGATAAAAAATTACGAAAACAGACGGATTTATCACCTTTTTACTACATATGAACACTGTTAATTTTCTCCCGTGCAACGGGGTTGCTAGTCCTCTTTTCATACAAAATCTTAAAGCCCTAGCTCATGTCCAAGGCACCAAAGAAGGGTAAAAAGTTAATATTCGATAACTAAAACTTGAATTGTACTTCTCCTTACTGTTTATTACATCAACTTAGAAGCTTTTTCTGTGTTCTACTATTGTGCTTTTAGTGTCGCCGCATACCGCAGCACGCGACATAGCTTTGCAGACGATAAATGTAACCGTTTCAGAGAGAAGAGCGGCCAATGTGACGATCTGGCTTTAAGTCGATTCGATAACAAATGAAGAAAATGGACGGATTTCTCAGGTTTTTACTACATATGAACACTTTTCACATTCTCCAGTCCAACGCGGCTGCTAGTCCTCCTTTCATGCAAAATCTTGAGGTCCTAGCTCATGTCCAAGGCCACAAAGCCGTGTAAAAAGTCAATATTCGATAACTATAATTTGAATTGTACTGCTCTTAGTGGCAATTACAGCAACTTAGAAGCTTATTCTGTGTTCTACTATGGCGCTTTTAGTGTCTCCGCATACCGCAGCACGCGACATAGCTTTCCAGACGATAAATGTAACCGTTTCAGAGAGAAGAAGGGCCAATGTGACGATCTGGCTTTAAGTCGATTCGATAACAAATGACGAAATCGGATGGATTTCTCAGGGTTTTACTACATATGAACAGTTATCACATTCTCCCATGCAACGCGGCTGTCAGTCCTCCTTTCATGCAAAATCTTAAGGTCCTAGCTCATGTGCAAGGCACCAAAGCCGGCTAAGAAGTCAATAATCGATAACTAAAACTTGAATTGTACTACTCCTTACTGGTTATTATATCAACTTAGAAGCTTCATCTGTGTTTAACTATGGTGCTTTTAGTATCTTCGCATAGCGCAGCACGCGACATAGCTTTGCAGACGATAAATGTAAGCGTTTCAGAGAGAAGAGCGGCCAATGTGACGATCTGGCTTTAAGTCGACTAGATAACAAATGACGAAAACGGACAGATATCTCAGGTTTTTACTACATATGAATACTTTTAACATTCTCCCGTGCAACGCGGCTGCTAGTCCTTCTTTCATGCAAAATCTTAAATTCCTAGCTCATGTCCAAGCCAAAAAAGCCGGCTAAAAATTCAATAATCGATAACTAAATCTTGAATTGTACTGCTTCTTTCTGTCTATTACATCGACTTAGAAGCTTCTTCTCTGTTCTGCTATGGTGCTTTTAGTGTCTCCGCATACCGCAGCACGCGACATAGCCTTACGGACGACAAATGTAGCCGTTTCAGTGAGAAGTGCGGCCAAATTGTCAACCTGACTTGAAGGCTATTCGATAAAAAATGACGAACACAGACGGATTTCTCACGTTTTTGCTATCTATGAACACGTTTTACATTCGCTCGTGCAACGCGGCTGCTAGTCCTCCTTTCACGCAAAATCTTAAGGTCCTAGCTGATGTCCAATGCACCAAAGCCGGCTAAGAAGTCAATAATCGAAAACTAAAACTTGAATTGTACTACTCCTTACTGGTTATTATATCAACTTAGAAGCTTCATCTGTGTTTAACTATGGTGCTTTTAATGTCTCCGCATACCGCAGCACGCGACATAGCTTTGCACACGATAAATGTCACCGTTTCAGAGAGAAGAGCGGCGAATGTGACGATCTGGCTTTAAGTCGATTCGATAACAAATGACAAAAACGGATGGATTTCTCAGGTTTTTACTACATATGAACACTTCTCACATTCTCATGTGCAAACGCGGCTGCTAGTCCTCCTTTCATGCAAAATCTTAAGGTCCTATCTCAAGTCTAAGGCGCCAAAGAAGGGTAAAAAGTCAATATTCGATAACCAAAACTTGAATTGTACTCCTTCTTACTAGCTATTACATCAACTTAGAAGCTTCTTCTGTGTTCTACTATGGCGCTTTTATTGTCTCCGCATACCGCAGCACGTGACATAGCTTTGCAGACGATAAATGTAACCGTTTCAGAGAGAAGAGCGACCAATGTTACGATCTGAATTTAAGTTTTTTCGATAACAAATGACGAAAACGGAAGGATTTCTCAGGTTTTTACTACATATGAAAACTTATCACATTCTCCCTTGCAACGCGGCTGCTAGTCCTCCTTTCATGCAAAATCTTAAGCTCCTAGCTCATTTCCAAGGCACAAAAGCCGGCTATGAAGTCAATAATCGATAACTAAAACTTGAATTGTACTACTTCTTAATTTTTATTATATCAACTTAGAAGCTACATCTGTGTTTAACTAATGTGCTTTTAGTGTCTCCGCATACTGCAGCACGCGACATAGCTTTGCAAACGATATATGTAACCGTTTCAGAGAAAAGAGCGGCCAATTTGACGATCTGGCTTTAAGTCGACTAGATACGAAATGACGAAAACGGACAGATTTCTCAGGTTTTTAATACATATGAACACTTTTGACATTCTCCTGTGCAACGCGGGTGCTAGTCCTCCTTTCATGCAAAATCTTAACGTCCTAGCTCATGTCCAAGGCGCCAAAGAAGGGTAAAAAGTCAATAATCGATAACCAAAACTTCAATTGTACTCCTACTTACTAGCTATTAAATCAACTTAGAAGCTTCATCTGTGTTTAACTATGATGCTTTTAGTGTCTCCGCATACCGCAGCACGTGACATAGCTTTGCAGACGATAAATGTAACCGTTTCAGAGAGAAGAGCGGCCAATGTGACGATCTGGCTTTAAGTCCATTCGATAACAAAAACGGGTGGATTTCTCAGGTTTTTACTACATACGAACACTTTTCACATTCTCCCGTGCAAAGCGGCTGCTAGTCCTCTTTTCATTCAAAATCGTGAAGTCCTAGCTCATGTCCAAGGCACCAAAGAAGAGTAAAAAGTCAATAATTGATAACTAAAACTTGAATTGTACTGCTTCTCACTGGCTATTACATCAACTTAAAATCTTCATCTGTGTTTAACTATCGTGTTTTTAGTGTCTCCGCATACCGCAGCACGCGCATAGCTTTGCAGACGTTAAATGTAACCGTTTCAGAGAGAAGAGCGGCCAATGAGACGATGTGGCTTTAATTCGATTCGATAACAAATGACGAAAACGGACGGATTTCTCAGGATTTTACTACATATGAACACTTTTTGCATTCGCCCATGCTACTTGGCTGCTACTCCTCCTTTGATGCAAAATCTTAAGGTCCTAGCTCATGTCCAAGGCACCATATCCGGCTGAGAAGTCAAGAATGGGTAACTAAAACTTTAATTCTACTACTTCTTACTCGTTATTATATAAATATAGAAGCTTCATCTGTGTTTAACTAAGACGCTTTTAGTCTCTCCGCATACCGCAGCACGCGCACAGCTTTGCAGACGGCAACTGCAACCGTTTGAGAGAGAAGAGATGCCAATGTGACGATCTGGCTCTAAGTCGATTCGATAACAAATGACGAAAATGGTCGGATTTCTCAGGTTTCTACTACATATGAACACTTTTCACATTCTCCAGTGCAACGCGGCTGCTAGTCCTCCTCTGATGCAAAGTCTTAAGGTCCTAGCTCATGTCCAAGGCCCCAAAGCCGGCTAAGAAGTCAATAATCGATAACTCAATCTTGAATTGTACTACTCCTTACTGGTTATTATATCAACTTAGAAGCTTCATCTGTGTTTAACTGTGGTGCTTTTAGTATCTCCGCATACCGCAGCACGCGACATAGCTTTGCAGACGTTAAATGTAACCGTTTCAGAGAGAAGAGCGGCCAATGAGACGATGTGGCTTTAATTCGATTCGATAACAAATGACGAAAACGGACGGATTTCTCAGGTTTTCGCTACATATGAACACTTATCACATTCTCCAGTGCAACGCTGCTGCTATTCCTCCTTTCATGCAAAATCTTAATGTCGTAGATCACGTCCAAGGCACCAAAGAATGATAAACGTCAATATTCGATAGCTAATACTTGAATTGTAGTGCTTCTTACTGGCTATTACATCACCTTAGAAGCTATTTCTGTGTTCTACTATGGTGCTTTTAGTGTCTCCGCATACCGCAGCACGCGACACAGCTTTGCAGACGATAAATGTAACCATTTCAGAGAGAAGAACGGCCAAATTGACGAACTGGCTTTAGGTCGATTGGATAAAAAATTACGAAAACAGACGGATTTATCACCTTTTTACTACATATGCACACTGTTAATTTTCTCCCGTGCAACGGGGTTGCAAGTCCTCTTTTCATACAAAATCTTAAAGCCCTAGCTCATGTCCAAGGCCCCAAAGCCGTGTAAAAAGTCAATATTCGATAACTATAATTTGAATTGTACTGCTCTTAGTGGCTATTACAGCAACTTAGAAGCTTATTCTGTGTTCTACTATGGCGCTTTTAGTGTCTCCGCATACCGCTGCACGCGACATAGCTTTCCAGACGATAAATGTAACCGTTTCAGAGAGAAGAAGGGCCAATGTGACGATCTGGCTTTAAGTCGATTCGATAACAAATGACGAAATCGGATGGATTTCTCAGGATTTTACTACATATGAATACTTTTAACATTCTCCCGTGCAACGCGGCTGCCAGTCCTTCCTTCAAGCAAAATCTTAAGGTCCTAGCTCATGTGCAATGCACCAAAGCCGGCTAAGAAGTCAATAATCGATTACTAAAACTTGAATTGTACTACCCCTTACTGGTTATTATATCAACTTAGAAGCTTCATCTGTGTTTAACTATGGTGCTTTTAGTATCTTCGCATAGCGCAGCACGCGACATAGCTTTGCAGACGATAAATGTAAGCGTTTCAGAGAGAAGAGCGGCCAATGTGACGATCTGGCTTTAAGTCGACTAGATAACAAATGACGAAAACGGACAGATATCTCAGGTTTTTACTACATATGAATACTTTTAACATTCTCCCGTGCAACGCGGCTGCTAGTCCTCCTTTCACGCAAAATCTTAAGGTCCTAGCTCATGTTCAATGCACCAAAGCCGGCTAAGAAGTCAATAATCGAAAACTAAAACTTGAATTGTACTACTCCTTACTGGTTATTATATCAACTTAGAAGCTTCATCTGTGTTTAACTATGGTGCTTTTAGTGACTCCGCATACCGCAGCACGCGACATAGCTTTGCAGACGATAAATGTCACCGTTTCAGAGAGAAGAGCGGCGAATGTGACGATCGGGCTTTAAGTCGATTCGATAACAAATGACAAAAACGGATGGATTTCTCAGGTTTTTGCTACATATGAACACTTTTCACATTCTCCCGTGCAACGCGACTGCTAGTCCTCCTTTGATGCAAAATCTTAAGGTCCAAGCTCATATCCAAGGCACCAAAGCCGTGTAAAAAGTCTATATTCGATAACTAAAACTTGAATTGTACTACTCCTTACTGATTATTATATCAACATAGAAGCTTCATCTGTGTTTAACTATGGTGCTTTTAGTGTCTCCGCATACCGCAGGATGCGACATAGCTTTGCTGACGATAAATACAACCGTTTCCGACAGAAGAGCGGCCAATGTGACGATCTGGCTTTAAGTCGATTCGATAACAAATGACGAAAACGGACGGATTTTTCAGGTTTTTACTACATATGAACACTTCTCACATTCTCATGTGCAAACGCGGCTGCTAGTCCTCCTTTCATGCAAAATCTTAAGGTCCTATCTCATGTCCAAGGCACCAAAGAAAGGAAAAAAGTCAATATTCAATAACCAAAACTTGAACTGTACTGGTTCTTACTAGCTATTACATCAACTTAGAAGCTTCTTCTGTGTTCTACTATGGTGCTTCTATTGTCTCCGCATAACGCAGCACGTGACATAGCTTTGCAGACGATAAAAGTAACCGTTTCAGAGAGAAGAGCGCCAAATTGACGATCTGGCTTTAAGTCAATTCGATAACAAATGACGAAAACGGAAGAATTTCTCAGGTTTTTACTACATATGAACACTTTTCACTTTCTCCCGTGACACGCGGCTGCTACTCCTCCTTTCATACAAAATCTTAAGATCCAAGCTCATTAACCAAGGCACCAAAGCCGACTAAAATGTCAATAATCGATAACTAAAACTTGATTTGTACTGCTTCTTACTGGCTGTTACATCAACGTAGAAGTTTTTTCTGTGTTCTACTATCGTGCTTTTAGTGTCTCCGCATACCGCAGCACGCCAAATAGCTTTGCAGACGATAAATGTAACCGTTTCAGAGAGAAGAGCGGCTAATGTGACGATCTGGCTTTAAGTCGATTCGACAACAAATGAAGAAAACGGACGGATATCTCAGGTTTTTACAAACATATGAACACTTTTCACATTCTCCCGTGCAACGCGGCTGCTAGTCCTCATTCCATGCAAATTCTTAAGGTCCTAGCTCATGTCCAAGTCCCCAAAGCCGTGTAGAAAGTCAATATTCGATAACTAAAACTTGAATTGTACTATTTCTAACTGGCTATTACATCAACTTAGAAGCTTCTTCTGTGTTCTACTATAGTGCTTTTAGTGTCTCCGCATACCGCAGCACGCGACATAGCCTTGCAGACGATAAATGTAACCGTTTCAGACAGAAGAGCGGCCAATGTGACGATCTGGCTTTACGTCGATTCGTTAGAAAATGACGAAAACGGACGGATTTCTCAGGTTTTTACTACATATGAACCCTTTTCACATTATCCCGTGCAACGCGGCTGCTAGACTTCCCTTCATGCAAAATCTTAAGGTACTAGCTCATGTCCAAGGCACCAAAGAAGGGTAAAAGGTCAATATTCAATAAATAAAACTTGAATTGTAGTGTTTCTCACTGGCTATTACATCAAATTAGAAGCTTTGTCTGTGTTCTACTATGGTGCTTTTAGTGTCTCCGCATACCGCAGCACGCGACATAGCTTTGCAGACGATAAATGTAACCGTTTCAAAGAAAAGAGCGGCCAATGTGACGATCTGGCTTTAAGCCGACTCGATAACAAATGACGAAAACGGATGGATATCTCAGGTTTTTACTACATATGAACACTTTTCACAATTTGCCGTGTAACCCGGCTTCTAGTCCTCCTTTCATGCAAAATCGTAAGGTCCTATCTCATGTCCAAGGCAACAAAGAAGGGTAAAAAGTCAATATTCAATAACTAAAACTTCAATTGCACTGCTTCTTACTGGCTATTACATCTACTTAGAAGCTTCTTCTGTGTTCTACTATGTTGCTTTTAGTCTCTCCGTATACAGCAGCACGCGACATAGCTCTGCAGACGATAAATGTAACCGTTTCAGAGAGAAAAGCGGCCAATGTGACGATCTGACTTTAAGTCGATGCGATATCAATTGACAAAAACGGACGGATTTCTCAGGTTTGTACTGCATATGAACACGTTTCAGATTCACCCGTACAACGCGGCTGCTAGTCCTCCTTCCATGCAGAACCTTAATGTCTTAGCTCAAGTCCAAGGCACCAAATCCGGCTAAAGAGTCAATATTCGATATCTAAAACTTGAATTGTACTGCTTCTTACTGGCTATTACATCAACTTAGAAGCTTCTTCTGTGTTCTACAATGGCGCTTTTAGTGTCTCCGCATAATGCAGCACGCGACATAGCTTTACAGACGATAAATGTAACCGTTTCAGAGAGAAGAGCGGCCAATGTGACGATCTGGCTTTATGTCGATTCGATAACTAATGACGAAAACGGAAGTATTTCTCTGGTTTTTACAACATATGAACACATTTCTCATTCTCCCGTGCAGCACGGCTGCTAGTCCTCCTTTCATGCAAAATCTTAAGGTCCTAGCTCATGTCCAATGCACCAAAGCCGACTAAAATGTCAATAATCTATACCTAAAACTTGAATTGTACAACTTCTTACTGGCTATTATATCAACTTTGAAGCTTCATCTGTGTTCTGCTATGGTGCCTTTGGTTTCGCCGCATACCGCAGCACGCGACATTGCTTTGCAGACGATAACTGTAACCGTTTGAGAGAGAAGTGCGTTCGATTTCGTTGATCTGGCTTTAAGTCGATTCGATAACAAATGAAGAAAACGGACGGATATCTAAGGTTTTTACTACATATGAACACTTTTCACATTCTTCCGTGCAATGCGGCAGCTAGTCCTCCTTTCATGCAGAATCTTAAGGTCCTAGCTCATGTCCAAGGCACCAAAGCCGGCTAAAAAGTCAATAATCGTCAACTAAAACTTGAATTGTACAGCTTGTTTCTTGCTATTACATCAACTTAGAAGCTTCATCGGTGTTCTACTATGGAGCTTTTAGTGTCTCCGCATACCGCAGCACGTGACTTCGCTTTGCAGACGATAAATGTAACAGTTTCAGAGAGAAGCGCGGCCAATGTGACGATCTGACTTTAAGACGTTTCGATAACAAATGACGAAAACGGACGGATTTCTCAGGTTTTTACTACATATGAACACTTTTCACTTTCTCCCTTGACACGCGGCTGCTACTCCTCCTTTCATGCAAAATCTTAAGATCCAAGCTCATTAACCAAGGCACCAAAGAAGTGTAAAAAGTCAATAATCGATAACTAAAACTTGAATTGTACTGCTTCTTACTGGCTGTTACATCAACGTAGAAGCTTCTTCTGTGTTCTACTATCGTGTTTTTAGTGCCTCCGCATACCGCAGCACGCGACATCGCATTGCAGACGATAAATGTAACCGTTTGAGAGAGAAGTGCGGCCAATGTGCCGATCTGGCTTTAACTCGATTCGATAACAAATGACGAAAACGGAAGGATTTCTTAGGTTTTTACAACATATGAACACTTTTCACATACTCCCGCGCAACGCGGCTGCTAGTCCTCCTTCCGTGCAAAATCTTAACGTGCTAGCTCATGTCCAAGGCACCAAAGAAGTGTACAAAGTCAATAAACGATACCTAAAACTTGAATTGTACTGCTTTTTACTGACTATTACATCAACGTAAAAGCATCATCGGTGTTCTACTATGGTGCTCTAGTGTGTCTGCATACCGCAGAACGAGACATACATTTGCAAACGATAACTGTAACCGTTTGAGAGAGAAGAGCGGCCAATTTGCCGATTTGGCTTTAAGACGATTCGATAACAAATGACGAAAACGGACGGATTTCTCAGGGTTTTACTACATATGAACACTTTTTACATTCTCCCGTGCTACGGGGTTGCTAGTCCTCTATTCATGCAAAATCTTAAGGTCCAAGCTCATATCCAAAGCACCAAGGCCGTGTAAAAGTCAATATTCGGTAAGTAAAACTTGAATTGTACTGCTTCTTACTGGCTATTACATCAACTTGGAAGCTTCTTGTGTGTTCTACTATGGTGATTTTAGTGTCTCCGCATACCGCAGCACGCAACATAGCTTTGCAGACGATAAATGTAACCGTTTCAGAGAGAAGAGCGGCCAACGTGACGATCTGGCTTTAATTCGATACGATAACAAATGACGAAAAGGGAAGGATTTCTCAGGTTCTTACAACATATGAACACTTTTTGAATTCTCCCTTGCAACGCGGCTGCTAGTCCTCCTTTCATGCAAAATCTTAATGTCCTAGCCCATGTCCAAGGCACCAAAGCCAGCTAAAAAGTCAATAATCTATAACTAAAACATGAATTGTACAACATCTTACTGGATATTATATCAACTTAGAAGCTTCATATGTGATTAACTATGGCGTTTTTAGTGTCTCCGTGTACCGCAGCACGCGACTTAGCTTTGCAAACGATAACTGTAACCGTTTGAGTTAGAAGAGCGGCCAATGTGACGATCTTGCTTTAAGTCGATTCGATAACAAATGACGATAACGGATGGATTTATCACGTTTTTACTACATATGAACACTTTTTACATTCTCCCGTGCAAAGCGGCTGATAGTCCTCCTTTCATGCAAAATCGTAAGGTCCTATCTCATGTCCAAGGCAACAAAGAAGGGTAAAAAGTCAATAATCGATAACTAAAACTTGAATTGTACTGCTTCTTACTGGCTATTACATCAACTTAGAAGCTTCATCTGTGTTCTACTATGGAGCTTTTAGTGTCTCCGCATACCGCAGCACGTGACTTCGCTTTGCAGACGATAAATAAAACAGTTTCAGAGAGAAGCGCGGCCAATGTGACGATCTGGCTTTAAGTCGATTCGACAACAAATGAAGAAAACGGACGGATATCTCAGGTTTTTACTACATATGAACACTTTTCACTTTCTCCCGTGACACGCGGCTGCTAGTCCTCCTTTCATGCAAAATCTTAAGGTCCTAGCTCATGTCCAAGGCACCAAAGCCGACTAAAATGTCAATAATCTATACCTAAAACTTGAATTGTACTACTTCTTACTGGCTATTATATCAACTTTGAAGCTTCATCTGTGTTCTGCTATGGTGCCTTTCGTTGCGCCGCATACAGCAGCACGCGACATTGCTTAGCAGACGATAACTGTAACCGTTTGAGAGAGAAGTGCGTTCGATTTCGTTGATCTGGCTTTAAGTCGATTCGATAACAAATGAAGAAAACGGACGGATATCTCAGGTTTTTACTACATATGAACACTTTTCACATTCTTCCGTGCAATGCGGCAGCTAGTCCTCCTTTCATGCAGAATCTTAAGGTCCTAGCTCATGTCCAAGGCACCAAAGCCGACTAAAATGTCAATAATCGATAACTAAAACTTGAGTTGTACTGCTTCTTACTGGCTGTTACATCAACGTAGAAGGTTCTTCTGTTTTCTACTCTCGTGCTTTTAGTGTCTCCGCATACCGCAGCACGCCAAATAGCTTTGCAGACGATAAATGTAACCGTTTCAGAGAGAAGAGCGGCCAATGTGACGATCTGGCTTTAAGTCGATTCGACAACAAATGAAGAAAACGGACGGATATCTCAGGTTTTTACAAACATATGAACACTTTTCACATTCTCCCGTGCAACGCTGCTAGTCCTCATTCCATGCAAATTCTTAAGGTCCTAGCTCATGTCCAAGGCACCAAAGCCAGCTAAAAAGTCAATAATCGTAAACAACAACTTGAATTGTACTGCTTTTTACTGATTATTACATCAACTTAAAAGCATCATCGGTGTTCTACTATGGTGCTCTAGTGTCTCTGCATACCGCAGCACGCGACATGGCTTTGCCGACGATAACTGTAACCGTTTGAGAGAGAAGTGCGGCCAATGTGCCGATCTGGCTTTAACTCGATTCGATAACAAATGACGAAAACGGAAGGATTTCTTAGGTTTTTACAACATATGAACACTTTTCACATACTCCCGTGCAACGCGGCTGCTAGTCTATCACTATCAGTATCACTTTAGCAAATTTCAATTTAATTCTAGCTTCCTACGATACTCTATTAAATATTAAGCTTACTTCTCTCCTCTGGCAGCATCGGCCTCTTAAATCACTCCTCTTTCCCTTATTTCCACCCTAAGCTGTTTCAAATACTCTAATTACATTTTTCCTCTTACGACATAGGATACTCAGTGACACACAGCTGTCGCCATTTTGGTCATATTCTCCCTGCACCGAATACCACTAATCCATTTTCTATACTCCCGCAACCTCAGGAAATCTCTTGCAGTCGCTTTTCTTTCGGCTCTCGCGGAGTCACAAACAGGGCGCGCAAAATCTCGGACACCCCTGTAATATGTCACTTGGCGGAAACACCGGTCAGTGCCCCTCGCGGCAGGTAGTGCCTAACAAAGGGACAAACCAGTCTGCCACCCTACTCCAGGCTGCTCAGCGGAACGCGTCCGAGGTTTTAGCAGCTCACTGCAACATTCAGTCTTTACCTGCGCATTACGAAGAACTTAGCCTCCTCTTCCACCAACTAAACTACCACGTAATCCTCTTATCCGAAACGTGGTTGAAACCACACATATCCTCTGCATCTATTCATCTCCCAGGGTACACATTTCTTAGGGCAGACAGATCAAAAAAGCGAGGTGGCGGGGTCGGCGCATATATACGAACAGATCTCAAGGCGAAAGTCTTATGTACGTCAAATCCTGCTGAAGAAAAAGAGGCTGAATTCATGTTCATTGAAATAAATATACAAAGTCGGAAATTCTTGACTGGCGTCGTGTACAAGCCGCCAAAAATAAGCTCAATGAGTTCCTTCCAGTCGGAATTACATTCACTTCAGTGTCAATACGAACATGTCATCGTAATGGGTGACTTGAACATAGACCTGCAAAGAGACACTCCCTCCGCAATAAACCTAAGAAGATTGTTTAGTTGCAATAGCATGAACATTCTTCCATTACAACCTACACACCATACGGCGCACAGTCATACTCTTATAGACGTGATCGCAACGAAACAGACTGACAAAGTAAGACATGTTGGTCAATCATCGGCCCCTGGCCTCTCAGCACATGATGTAATATTCCTGGCCTACTCTGTGCAGCCCCCAAGTATCAAATCGCGTTACATAACTTGTAGGAACATGAAACGTATTGACCTTGACGCTCTAACAGCCGATTGCTCAGAAATCTCATGGCATCAAATAATCAGAGAACCTACAATCGACGGCAAAATTAATGAACTTGGTGATAAACTCACTGCCCTCTATGACAAACATGCACCTGTGCGCACAGTCCGTGTAAGAAAATCTCCTGCTCCATGGCTGACAGCTGAATTACGTCAAATGATGACTAATAGGGATGCTGCCCACAGGCGTTTCAAGGCATATCCGAAACCCGAACGTTTTGAAGAATATAGAAAGCTACGGAACAGAGTGAAACAATGCATTCGCAATGCCAAAATCAGGCACGCTCGCTCCCTTGTATGCAGCGATCTGACACCCACGACTCTATGGAAGAATCTCCGTAGCTTGGGGGTCGGAAAGGCAAAATCGGAAACTACTTTTCATGTGTCAGCTAACGAATTAAATGAATTCTTCTCTGCACCTCTGAATACCAGCACGGCTGATAATTACAGTCCACAAGAATCCCCAAACAGGATAACTAACAACGATACCTTCCATCTAAAACATGTAACAACAAATACGGCAAGAAAAGCAATAATGAGAATCTCTTCTGATGCAGTAGGCAACGACAGTATCGGTATAGCCATGATTAAGAATGTTGCCGATATTTTAGTACCTGTCTTAACTGACATATTTAATTTTTCCCTCGTGAACGGAATATACCCCACTGCATGGAAAAAAAGCATAATTCGACCCATCCCTAAGGTCGAAAACCCGCAACTGCCTAGTGATTACCGACCAATTAGCATACTGCCTGCTGTTTCCAAAGCACTGGAATATATTGTTCATGACCAAATCACTGAACACTTGCATGAATTCAGTCTATATGACAAATTTCAATCCGGTTTCCGTAAACATCACAGCACAAACACTGCTCTAATTAAAGTAACTGATGACCTGAAATATGCCATCGACAATCGAAAGGCAACAATATTGACGCTACTGGACTTCAGCAAAGCTTTTGACACTGTTAACTTTGACATATTACTCAGAAAAATGCAACAGCTTAATTTCTCCGATAGTGCAATGAGATGGTTTGAAAGCTACTTAAAAGACAGACAGCAATGTGTTGTCTGCGCAAATGAAAAATCTTCCTGGAAACATGTTTCTTCGGGAGTGCCACAAGGATCAGTCTTAGGACCACTTTTGTTTTCCTTATATGTCAACGATATTTCGTCGGTTTTGTCCTCCTGTAAACATCATTTCTATGCCGACGACCTCCAGCTCTACCTAAGCGTCAGACCTGAAGACGTAAACATTGCAATCGCTCTGATGAATGATGATCTGTCTTCTGTAGTGACATGGGCGAAAAATCTGGGGCTTAAATTAAATGCAAAAAAGACGCAAGTAATCTTAATAGCCCATCAGAAATTAATAAGTTCAGATTTCCGCGAACGGCTACCTCCTATTCTGCTCGAAGGTACTCCAATACCATATCAGAAAACAGTGAAGAACTCGGGTGTAACTTTGGACGAGCATCTCAACTGGGCGGAGAATACAGTCGCAGTGTGCCGAAAGACGTCTGCTTGTCTCTATGCTCTCAAAAAGTTTCGGGACATATTCTCACAGGACTTGAAACGCCAGCTCGTGCAAGCACTCGTTCTACCGAACCTCCACTATTGTGATGTGATTCAACAAGGCATGAGTAGTGAAAACAAAAGACGGCTAGAGCTAACCATGAATGCCTGTGTGCGTTACACCTGCAACATTCGCCGATATGATCATGTTAGTGCTTCATACTCCGAGCTAGGGTGGCTGCGGCCGGACAAACTGCGTGACTACCACACTCTATGTCTACTTCACCGACTCCTCATCGCGCAAGCACCCCAGTACCTAGCTTCAGAGATTAAAAACCTGTCATGCCATCATAATCGAAACACGAGGTCACTCTTATCTGGTATCCTAACTGTGCCCACTCACATAACAAAAACTTTTGCAAACTCCTTCTCAGTTGCCGCTATCCGCCTCTGGAACAAACTGCCCCTTACCCTGAGGAAAATTCAATCTCCTGTTGCTTTTAAGAAGAAGTTGAAGCATTTCCTACTATCATCCGCATAAAATTCTCCACAAAATTAATGTGCAAGGCCAATCCTCTCATCTGTCAAATAGCAAAGCTAGCGTCTCCTATCTTGCTGCTGAGATGCCTTCCTCTTCATCTATCTCTATTAGCCACGCAGTCTCCTTTTCCTTTATATTTTCCTTAATTATGTTTACATCATGTCTCTCTATTCTTCTCCTCCCTTTACCATGAGTCTCCCTCATACTCCCTGCTGCCAGCACTCCTATCTTAAATCTTTCTCTTCAGTAATGTATTTTTCGAGGTGTACCTTTCTAATTGTTTATCTCACTTTTTGTATTAGATGTAGTTTAACATGCCTACTGAAACATATGACTGTAAAATAAGTAGAATGCCTGGTTAGATGTAAGAGAGGGCCTGATGGCCCTAATCTTGCCAGGTTAAATAAATAAATAAATAAATAAATAAATAAATAGTCCTCCTTCCGTGCAAAATCTTAACGTGCTAGCTCATGTCCAAGGCACCAAAGAAGTGTAAAAAGTCAATAATCGATACCTAAAACTTGAATTGTACTGCTTTTTACTGACTATTACATCAACGTAAAAGCATCATCGGTGTTCTACTATGGTGCTCTAGTGTGTCTGCATACCGCAGCACGCGACATACATTTGCAAACGATAACTGTAACCGTTTGAGAGAGAAGAGCGGCCAATTTGCCGATTTGGCTTTAAGACGATTCCATAACAAATGACGAAAACGGACGGATTTCTCAGGGTTTTACTACATATGAACACTTTTTACATTCTCCCGTGCAACGCGGCTGATAGTCCTCCTTTCATGCAAAGTCTTAACGTCCTAGCTCATGTCCAAGGCACCAAAGCCGGCTGAGAAGTCAAGAATGGATAACTAAAACTTTAATTCTACTACTTCTTACTGGTTATTATATAAATATAGAAGCTTCATCAGTGTTTAACTAAGATGCTTTTAGTGTCTCCGCATACCGCAGCACGCGACATAGCTTTGCAGGAGATAAATGTAACCGTTTCAGAGAGAAGGGCCGCCAAATTGACGATCTGGCTTTAAGTCGATTTGATAAAAAATGACGAAAACGGACGGATTTATCACGTTTATACTACATATGAACACTTTTGACATTCTCCCGTGATACGGGGTTGCTAGTCCTCTATTCATGCAAAATCTTAAGGTCCAAGCTCACATCCAAAGCACCAAAGCCGTGTAAAAGTCAATATTCGGTAAGTAAAACTTGAATTGTACTGCTTCTTACTGGCTATTACATCAACTTGGAAGCTTCTTCTGTGTTCTACTATGGTGATTTTAGTGTCTCCGCATACCGCAGCACGCAACATAGCTTTGCAGACGATAAATGTAACCGTTTCAGAGAGAAGAGCGGCCAACGTGACGATCTGGCTTTAATTCGATTCGATAACAAATGACGAAAACGGATGGATTTATCACGTTTTTACTACATATGAACACTTTTTACATTCTCCCGTGCATCGCGGCTGATAGTCCTCCTTTCATGCAAAATCTTAAGGTCCTAGCTCATGTCCAAGGCACCACAGAAGTGTAAAAAGTCAATAATCGATAACTAAAACTTGAATTGTACTGCTTCTTACTGGCTGTTACATCAACTTAGAAGCTTCTTCTGTGTTCTACTATTGTGCTTTTAGTGTCTCCGCATACCGCAATACGGGACATAGCTATTCAGACGATAAATAAAACCGTTTCAGAGAGAACAGCGGCCAGTGTGACGATCTGGCTTTAAGTCGATTCGATAACAAATGACGAAAACAGACGGATTTCTCAGCCGTTTTACTGCATATGAACACTTTTCACATTCTCCCGTGCAACGCGTCTGCTAGTCCTCTTTTCATGCATAACCTTAAGGTCCTAGCTTATGTCAAAGGCACCAAAGAAGGGTAAAAAGTCAATAATCGAAAACTATAACTTGAATAGCATTGCATCTTACTGGCTATTACATCAACTTAGAAGCTTCTTCTGTATTCTTCTATGGTGCTTTTTGTGTCTCCGCTTACCGCAGTACACGACATAGCTTTGCAGACGATAAATGTAACCGTTTGAGAGAGAAGAGCGGCCAATGTGACGATCTGGCTTTAAGTCGATTCGATAACAAATGACGAAAACGGACGGATTTTTCAGGTTTTTACTACATATGAACACTTTTCACATTCTCCCGTGCAACGCGGCTGCTAGTCCTCTTGTCATGCATAACCTTAAGGTCCTAGCTCATATCCAAGGCAAAAAAGCCGTGTAAAATGTCTATATTCGATAACTAAAACTTGAATTGTACTACTTTTACTCATTATTATATCAAATTAGAAGCTTCATCAGTGTTTAACTATGGTGCTTTTAGTGTCTCGCATACCGCAGCACGCTACATAGCTTTGCAGACGATAAATGTAACTGTTTCAGAGAGAAGAGCGGCCAATGTAACGATCTGGCTTTAAGTCGATTCGACAACAAATGACGAAAATGGAGGGATTTCTCAGGTTTTTACTACATATGAATACTTTTCACATTCTCCCCTGCTATGCGGCTGCTAGTCCTCCTTTCATGCAAAATCTTAAGGTACTAGCTCATGTCCAAGGCACCAAAGCCGGCTAAAAAGTCAATAATCGATAACTAAAACTTGAATTGCACTGCTTGTTACTGGCTATTACATCAGTTTAAAAGGTTCATCTGGGTTCTACTATGGTGCTTTTAGTCTCATCGCATACCGCAGCACACAACGTAGCTTTGCAGACGATAAATGTAACCGTTTTACAGAGAAGGGCGGGCAAAGTGACGACCTGGCTTTAAGTCTATTCGATAACAAATGACGAAAACGGAGGGATTTCTCAGGTTTTTACTACATATGAACACTTTTCACATTCTTCCGTGCAACGCTGCTGATAGTCCTCCTACCATGCCAAATCATAAGGTCCTAGCTCATGTCCAAGACACCAATGAGGGTAAAAACTCAACAATTGATAACTAAAACTTGAATTGTACTGCTTCTTACTGGCTGTTACATCAACTTAGAAGCTTCTCCTGTGTTCTACTATCGTGCTTTTACTGTCTCCGCATACCGCACCACGCCACATAGCTTTGCAGACGATAAATGTAACCGTTTCAGAGAGAAGAGCGGCCAATGTGACGATCTGGCTTTAAGTCGATTCGATAACAAATGACGAAAAGGGATGGATTTCTCAGGTTTTTACTACATATTGACCCTTTTCACATTCTCCCGTGACACGCGGCTGCCAGTCCTCCTTTCATGCAAAATCTTAAGGTCCTAGCTCATGTCCAATGCACCAAAGCCGGCTAAGAAGTCAATAATCGATAACTGAAACTTGAATTGTACTACTCCTTACTGGTTATTATATCAACTTAGAAGCTTCATGTGTGTTTAACTATGGTGCTTTTAGTATCTCCGCATACCGCAACACGTGATATAGTTTTGCAGACGTTAAATGTAACCGTTTCAGAGAGAAGAGCGGCCAATTAGACGATCTGGCTTTAATTCAATACGATAACAAATGACGAAAACGGACGGATCTCTCAGGTTTTTGCTACATATGAACACTTTTCACATTCTCCCGTGCAACGCGGCTGCGAGTCCTTCTTTCATGCAAAATCATAAAGGTCCTAGCTCATTCCAAGGCACGAACGAAGGTTAGAAATTCTATATTCGATAACCAAAACTTGAATTGAACTGTTTCTTACTGCCTATTACATCAAATTAGAAACTTCTTCTCTGTTCTACTATGGTGCTTTTAGTGTCTCCGCATACCGCAGCACGTGACATAGCCTTACGGACGAAAAATGTAACCGTTTCAGAGATAAGAGCGGCCAAATTGTCGACCTGGCTTTAAGGCTATTCGATAAAAAATGACGAAAACGGACGGATTTCTCACGTTTTTGCTACATATGAACACGTTTTACATTCTCCCGTGCAACGCGGCTGCTAGTCCTCCTTTCATGGAAAATCTTAAGGTCCTAGCTCATGTCCAAGGCACCAAAGCCCGCTAATATGTCAATAATCGATAACTAAAACTTCAATAGTACTGCTTCTTACTGGCTATTACACCAACTTAGATGCTTCTTCTCTGTTCTACTATGGTGCTTTTAGTGTCTCCACATACCGCAGCACGCGACATAGCCTTACGGACGAAAAATATAGCCGTTTCAGAGAGAAGAGCGGCCAAATTGTCGACCTGGCTTTAAGGCTATTCGATAAAAAATGACGAAAACGGACGGATTTTTCACGTTTTATTTACATATGAACACGTTTTACATTCTCCCGTGCAACGCAGCTGCTAGTCCTCCTTTCATGCAAAATCGTAAGGTCCTAGCTCATGTCCAATGCATCAAAGAAGTGTAAAAAGTCAATAATCGATAAGTAAAACTTGAATTTTACTGCTTCTTACTGGCTATTACATCAACTTAGAGGCTTCTTCTGTGTTCTACTATGGTTCTTTTAGTGTCTCCGCATACCGCAGCTAGCGCCATAGCCTTGCGGACGATAAATTTAGCCGTTTCAAAGAGAAGAGCGGCCAAATTGACGATCTGGCTTTAAGTCAATTCGATAAAAAATGACGATAATTGACGGATATCTCACGTTTTTACTACATATGAACACTTTTCAGAATTTCCCGTGCAACGCGGCTGCTAGTCCTTCTTTCATGCAAAATCTTAAGGTCGTAGCTCATTCCAAGGCACCAACGAAGCGTAGAAACTCTATATTCCACAACCAAAACTTGAATTGTACTGCTTCTTACTGGCTATTACATCAGCTTAGAAGCTTCTTCTGTGTTCTACTTTGCTTATTTTAATGTCTCCGCATACCTTACTGGCTATTACAGCAACCTAGAAGCTTCTTCTGTGTTCTACTTTGGTTATTTTAATGTCTCCGCATACCGCAGCACGCGACATAGCTTTGCAGACGATAAATGTAACTGTTTCAGAGAGAAGAGCGGCCAATGCGACGATCTGGCTTTAACTCTATTCGATAACAAATGAAGAAAACGGACGGATATCTCAGGTTTTTACTACATACGGACACCTTTCACATTCTTCCGTGCAACGCGGCTGCTAGTCCTCTTTTCATGCATAACCTTAAGGTCCTAGCTCATATCCAAGGCAACAAAGCCGTGTAAAAAGTCTATATTCGATAACTAAAACTTGAATCGTACTACTCCTTACTGATTATTATATCAACATAGAAGCTTCACCTGTGTTTAACTACGGTGCCTTTAGTGTCTCCGCTTACCGCAGCACGCGACATAGCTTTGCAGACGATAAATGTAACCGTTTCAGAGAGAAGAGCGGCCAATGTGTCGATCTGGCTTCAAGTCGATTCGATAACAAATGACGAAAACGGAGGGATATTTTAGGTTTTTTCTACATATGAACACTTTTCACATTCTCCCGTGCTACGCGGCTGCTAGTCCTCCTTTCATGCAAAATCTTAAGGTCGTAGCTCATGTCCAAGGCACCAATGAATTGTAAAAAGTCAATATCCGATAACTAAAACTTTAATTGTACTGATCCTTACTGGCTATTACAACAACTTAGAAGCTTCTTCTGTGTTCTACTATGTTGCTTTTAGTGTCTCCGCATATCGCAGCACGCAACATAGCTTTGCAGAAGATAAATGTAACCGTTTCAGAGAGAACAGCGGCCAATGTGACGATCTGGCTTTAAGTCGATTCGATAACAAATGACGAAAACGGACGGATCTCTCAGGTTTTTTCTACATATCAACACTTTTCACATTCTCCCGTGCAACGCGGCTGCTAGTTCTCCTTTCATGCAAAATCGTAAGGTCGTAGCTCATGTCCAATGCATCAAAGAAGTGTAAAAAGTCAATAATCGATAACTAAAACTTGAATTTTACTGCTTCTTACTGGCTATTACATCACTTTAGAAGCTTCTTCTGTGTTCTACTATGGTTCTTTTAGTGTCTCCGTGTACCGCAGCACGCGACATAGCTATGCACACGATTAATGTAACCGTTTCAAAGATAAGAGCAGCCAATGAGACGGTCTGGATTTAATTCGATTCGATAACAAATGACGAAAACGGAAGAATTTCTCAGGTTTTTACTACATATGAACACTTTTCACATTCTCCCGTGCAACGCTGCTGCTAGTCCTCCTTTCATGCAAAATCTTAATGTCGTAGATCACGTCCAAGGCACCAAAGAATGATAAACGTCAATATTCGATAACAAAAACTGGAATTGTACTGCTTCTTACTGGCTATTACATCAACTTAGAAGCTTCTTTTGTGGTCTACTATCGTGCCTTTAGTATCTCCGAATACCGAAGCACGCGACATAGCTTTGCAGACGATAAATGTAACCGTTTCAGAGAGAAGAGCGGCCAACGTGACGATCTGGCTTTAAGGCTATTCGATAAAAAATGAAGAAAACGGACGGATTTCTCACGTTTTTGCTACTTATGAACACGTTTTACATTTTCCCGTGCAACGCGGCTGCTAGTCCTCCTTTCATGCAAAATCTTAAGGTCCTAGCTCATGTCCAAGGCACCAAAGCCGACTAAAATGTCAATAATCTATACCTAAAACTTGAATTGTACTACTTCTTACTGGTTATTATATCAACTTAGAAGCTTCTTCTGTGTTCAACTATGGTGCTTTTAGTGTCTCCGCATACCGCAACACGCGACATAGCTTTGCAGACGATAAATGTAACCGTTTCAGAGAGAAGAGCAGCCAATGTGACGATTTGGCTTTAAGGCGATTCGATAACAAATGACGAAAACGGATGGATTTCTCAGGTTTTTACTACATATGAAAACTTATCACATTCTCCCGTGCAACGCGGCTGCTAGTCCTCCTTTCATGCAAAATCTTAAGGTCCTAGCTCATGTCCAATGCACCAAAGCCGGCTAAGAAGTCAATAATCGAAAACTAAAACTTGAATTTTATTACTCCTTACTGGTTATTATATCAACTTAGAAGCTTCATCTGTGTTTAACTATGGTGCTTTTAGTGTCTCCGCATACCGCAGCACGCGACATAGCTTTGCAGACGATAAATGTAACCGTTTCAGAAAGAAGACCGGCCAATTAGACGATCTCGCTTTAATTAGATTCGGTAACAAATGACGAAAACGGACGGATTTCTCAGGTTTTTTCTACATATGAACACTTTTCACAATCTCCCGTGCAACGCGTCTGCTATTCCTTCTTTTATGCAAAATCTTAAGGTCCTACATCATTCCAAGACACCAAATAAGGGTAGAAAGTCAATATTCGATAACTAAAACTTGAATTGTACTGCTTCTTACTTGCTATTACATCAACTTATAAGCTTCTTCTTTGTTCTACTACGGTTCTTTTAGTGTCTCCGCATACCGCAGCACGCGACATAGCTTTGCAGACGATAAATGTCACCGTTTCAGAGAGAAGAGCGGCGAATGTGACGATCTGGCTTTAAGTCGACACGATAACAAATGACAAAAACGGATGGATTTCGCAGGTTTTTACTACATATCAACACTTTTCACATTCTCCCGTGCAACGCGGCTGCTAGTTCTCCTTTCATGCAAAATCGTAAGGTCCTAGCTCATGTCCAATGCATCAAAGAAGTGTGAAAAGTCAAAAATCGATAACTATAACTTGAATTTTACTGCTTCTTACTGGCTATTACATCAACTTAGAAGCTTCTTCTGTGTTCTACTATGGTTCTTTTAGTGTCTCCGCATACCGCAGCACGCGACATAGCTTTGCAGAATATAAATGTAACAGTTTCAGAGAGAAGAGCGGCCAATGTGACAATCGGGCTTTAAGTCGATTCGATAACAAATGATGAAAACGGACGGATTTCTCAGGTTTTTTCTACATATGAACACTTTTCACATATTCCCGTGCAACGCGTCTGCTAGTTCTCCTTTCATGCAAAATCTCTAAGGTCCTAACTCATGTCCAAGGCACCAAAGCCCGCTAATATGTCAATAATCGATAACTAAAACTTCAATAGTACTGCTTCTTACTGGCTATTACACCAACTTAGATGCTTCTTCTCTGTTCTACTATGGTGCTTTTAGTGTCTCCGCATACCGCAGCACGCGACATAGCCTTACGGACGAAAAATATAGCCGTTTCAGAGAGAAGAGCGGCCAAATTGTCGACCTGGCTTTAAGCCTATTCGATAAAAAATGACGAAAACGGACGGATTTTTCACGTTTTATTTACATATGAACACGTTTTACATTCTCCCGTGCAACGCAGCTGCTAGTCCTCCTTTCATGCAAAATCGTAAGGTCCTAGCTCATGTCCAATGCATCAAAGAAGTGTAAAAAGTCAATAATCGATAAGTAAAACTTGAATTTTACTGCTTCTTACTGGCTATTACATCAACTTAGAGGCTTCTTCTGTGTTCTACTATGGTTCTTTTAGTGTCTCCGCATACCGCAGCTAGCGCCATAGCCTTGCGGACGATAAATTTAGCCGTTTCAAAGAGAAGAGCGGCCAAATTGACGATCTGGCTTTAAGTCAATTCGATAAAAAATGACGATAATTGACGGATATCTCACGTTTTTACTACATATGAACACTTTTCAGAATTTCCCGTGCAACGCGGCTGCTAGTCCTTCTTTCATGCAAAATCTTAAGGTCGTAGCTCATTCCAAGGCACCAACGAAGCGTAGAAACTCTATATTCCACAACCAAAACTTGAATTGTACTGCTTCTTACTGGCTATTACATCAGCTTAGAAGCTTCTTCTGTGTTCTACTTTGCTTATTTTAATGTCTCCGCATACCTTACTGGCTATTACAGCAACCTAGAAGCTTCTTCTGTGTTCTACTTTGGTTATTTTAATGTCTCCGCATACCGCAGCACGCGACATAGCTTTGCAGACGATAAATGTAACTGTTTCAGAGAGAAGAGCGGCCAATGCGACGATCTGGCTTTAACTCTATTCGATAACAAATGAAGAAAACGGACGGATATCTCAGGTTTTTACTACATACGGACACCTTTCACATTCTTCCGTGCAACGCGGCTGCTAGTCCTCTTTTCATGCATAACCTTAAGGTCCTAGCTCATATCCAAGGCAACAAAGCCGTGTAAAAAGTCTATATTCGATAACTAAAACTTGAATCGTACTACTCCTTACTGATTATTATATCAACATAGAAGCTTCACCTGTGTTTAACTACGGTGCCTTTAGTGTCTCCGCTTACCGCAGCACGCGACATAGCTTTGCAGACGATAAATGTAACCGTTTCAGAGAGAAGAGCGGCCAATGTGTCGATCTGGCTTCAAGTCGATTCGATAACAAATGACGAAAACGGAGGGATATTTTAGGTTTTTTCTACATATGAACACTTTTCACATTCTCCCGTGCTACGTGGCTGCTAGTCCTCCTTTCATGCAAAATCTTAAGGTCGTAGCTCATGTCCAAGGCACCAATGAATTGTAAAAAGTCAATATCCGATAACTAAAACTTTAATTGTACTGATCCTTACTGGCTATTACAACAACTTAGAAGCTTCTTCTGTGTTCTACTATGTTGCTTTTAGTGTCTCCGCATATCGCAGCACGCAACATAGCTTTGCAGAAGATAAATGTAACCGTTTCAGAGAGAACAGCGGCCAATGTGACGATCTGGCTTTAAGTCGATTCGATAACAAATGACGAAAACGGACGGATCTCTCAGGTTTTTTCTACATATCAACACTTTTCACATTCTCCCGTGCAACGCGGCTGCTAGTTCTCCTTTCATGCAAAATCGTAAGGTCGTAGCTCATGTCCAATGCATCAAAGAAGTGTAAAAAGTCAATAATCGATAACTAAAACTTGAATTTTACTGCTTCTTACTGGCTATTACATCACTTTAGAAGCTTCTTCTGTGTTCTACTATGGTTCTTTTAGTGTCTCCGTGTACCGCAGCACGCGACATAGCTATGCACACGATTAATGTAACCGTTTCAAAGATAAGAGCAGCCAATGAGACGGTCTGGATTTAATTCGATTCGATAACAAATGACGAAAACGGAAGAATTTCTCAGGTTTTTACTACATATGAACACTTTTCACATTCTCCCGTGCAACGCTGCTGCTAGTCCTCCTTTCATGCAAAATCTTAATGTCGTAGATCACGTCCAAGGCACCAAAGAATGATAAACGTCAATATTCGATAACAAAAACTGGAATTGTACTGCTTCTTACTGGCTATTACATCAACTTAGAAGCTTCTTTTGTCGTCTACTATCGTGCCTTTAGTATCTCCGAATACCGAAGCACGCGACATAGCTTTGCAGACGATAAATGTAACCGTTTCAGAGAGAAGAGCGGCCAACGTGACGATCTGGCTTTAAGGCTATTCGATAAAAAATGAAGAAAACGGACGGATTTCTCACGTTTTTGCTACTTATGAACACGTTTTACATTTTCCCGTGCAACGCGGCTGCTAGTCCTCCTTTCATGCAAAATCTTAAGGTCCTAGCTCATGTCCAAGGCACCAAAGCCGACTAAAATGTCAATAATCTATACCTAAAACTTGAATTGTACTACTTCTTACTGGTTATTATATCAACTTAGAAGCTTCTTCTGTGTTCAACTATGGTGCTTTTAGTGTCTCCGCATACCGCAACACGCGACATAGCTTTGCAGACGATAAATGTAACCGTTTCAGAGAGAAGAGCAGCCAATGTGACGATTTGGCTTTAAGGCGATTCGATAACAAATGACGAAAACGGATGGATTTCTCAGGTTTTTACTACATATGAAAACTTATCACATTCTCCCGTGCAACGCGGCTGCTAGTCCTCCTTTCATGCAAAATCTTAAGGTCCTAGCTCATGTCCAATGCACCAAAGCCGGCTAAGAAGTCAATAATCGAAAACTAAAACTTGAATTTTATTACTCCTTACTGGTTATTATATCAACTTAGAAGCTTCATCTGTGTTTAACTATGGTGCTTTTAGTGTCTCCGCATACCGCAGCACGCGACATAGCTTCGCAGACGATAAATGTAACCGTTTCAGAAAGAAGACCGGCCAATTAGACGATCTCGCTTTAATTAGATTCGGTAACAAATGACGAAAACGGACGGATTTCTCAGGTTTTTGCTACATATGAACACTTTTCACAATCTCCCGTGCAACGCGTCTGCTATTCCTTCTTTTATGCAAAATCTTAAGGTCCTACATCATTCCAAGACACCAAATAAGGGTAGAAAGTCAATATTCGATAACTAAAACTTGAATTGTACTGCTTCTTACTTGCTATTACATCAACTTATAAGCTTCTTCTTTGTTCTACTATGGTTCTTTTAGTGTCTCCGCATACCGCAGCACGCGACATAGCTTTGCAGACGATAAATGTCACCGTTTCAGAGAGAAGAGCGGCGAATGTGACGATCTGGCTTTAAGTCGACACGATAACAAATGACAAAAACGGATGGATTTCGCAGGTTTTTACTACATATGAACACTTTTCACATTCTCCCGTGCAACGCGGCTGCTAGTGCTAATTTCTTGCAAAATCTTAAGGTCCTAGCTCATGTCTAACGCACCAAAGAAGTGTAAAAAGTCAATAATCGATAGCAAAAATTTGATTTGTACTGTATCTTACTGGCTATTACATCAACTTAGAAGCTTCTTCTTTGTTCTACTATGGTTCTTTTAGTGTCTCTGCATACCGCAGCGCGCGACATAGTTTTGCACACGACATATGTAACCGTTTCAGAGAGAAGAGCGGCCAATGTGACGATCTGGCTTTAAGTCAATTCGATAACAAATTCCGAAAACGGAAGAATTTCTCAGGGTTTTACTACATATGAACACTATTCACATTCTCCCGTGCAACGCGGCTGCTAGTCCTCCTTTCATGCAAAATCTTAAGGTCCTAGCTCATTTCCAAGTCACCAAAGCCGTGTAGAAAGTCAATATTCGATAACTAAAACTTGAATTGTACTATTTCTAACTGGCTATTACATCAACTTAGAAGCTTCTTCTGTGTTCTACTATGGTGCTTTTAGTGTCTCCGCATACCGCAGCACGCGACATAGCTTTGCAGACGATAATTGTAAACGTTTCAGAGAGAAGAGCGGCCAATGTGACGATTTGGCTTTAAGTCGACACGATAACAAATGGCGAAAACGGACGAATTTCTGAGGTTTTTACTACATATGAACCCTTTTCACATTCTGCCGTGACACGCGGCTGCTACTCCTCCTTTCATGCAAAATCTTAAGGTCCTAGCTCATGTCCAAGGCACCAAAGAAGAGTAAAAAGACAACATTCATTAACTATAACTTGAATTGTATTGCTTCTTACTTGCTATTACATCAACTTATAAGCTTCTTCTTTGTTCTACTATGGTTGTTTTAGTGTCTCCGCATACCGCAGCACGTGACACAGCTTTGCAGACGGTAAATGTAACCATTTCAGAGAGAAGAGTGGCCAATGTAACGATCTAGCTTTAAGTCGATTCGATAACAAATGACGAAGACGGATGGATTTCTAGGGTTCTTACTACATATGAACACTTTTTACATTCTCCGGTGCAACGCGGCTGCTAGTCCTCCTATGATGCACAATCTTAAGTTCCTAGCTCATGTCCAAAGCATCAATTAAGTGTAAAAAGTCAATAATCGATAACTAAAACTTGAATTGTACTGCTTCTCACTGGCTATTACATCAACTTAGAAGCTTCAACTGTGTTTAACTTTCGTGTTTTTAGTGTCTCCGCATACCGCAGCACGCGCACAGCTTTGCAGACGGTAACTGCAACCGTTTGAGAGAAAAGAGGGGCCAATGTGACGATCTGGCTCTAAGTCGATTCGATAACAAATGACGAAAATGGTCGGATTTCTCAGGTTTCTACTACATATGAACACTTTTCACATTCTCCAGTGCAACGCGGCTGCTAGTCCTCCTTTGATGCAAAATCTTAAGGTCCTAGCTCATGTCCAAGGCCCCAAAGCCGGCTAAGAAGACAATAATCGATAACTAAATCTTGAATTGTACTACTCCTTACTGGTTATTATATCAACGTAGAAGCTTCTTCTGTGGTCTACTATATTGCTTTTAGAGTCTCCGCATACCGCAGCACGCGACATATCTTGGCAGACGATAAGTACAACCGTTTCAGAGAGAAGAGCGGCCAATGTGACGATCTGGCTTTAAGTCGATTCGATAACAAATGACGAAATCGGATAGATTTCTCAGGGTTTTACTACATATGTACAGTTATCACATTCTCCCGTGCAACGCGGCTGCCAGTCCTCCTTTCATGCAAAATCTTAAGGTCCCAGCTCATAAAGTAAATGAAGGAGATACCTAAGAATGAAGATATATCAAATTCCGAACATTCCACATTCAGTAAAGTGCATGTGGTGTCCAATCTGCACCAAAAGACCATTGAATAGAGAATCTGCTTTCTGGCCATACAACCAAATGACCCTGCTGTAAACAACAAACATTTACCCACATTTCACGAATCAAATACATTACTCCACTGTGAAATTGACGAATTTAAGTGATAAAGATATCAATCAAAGGAGGCACCTAGCAAAGGAAAACAGTATTTCTAATAACTCCAATCGTCAGAATACTTGGAGTGGTGATTTCCATCAAACATAATCACACTCGATGTTTGAATAAACATAGCAGTCATAAAACGGAAACTCCCTGTTGAGAGAGTAGAAACATGTACCACAATTTGTGCAGCAAATTGATTATATTTAGTGACCATTGCAATAAGATTTTTAAAAATTTAAAGCAATTGAAGGAGATACGAAAACAAGAATATTGATCAAATTCCTAACAGTTGTTATTCAGTAAAATGCAAGTGGTGTCCAATCTGCACTAAAAACCCATTGAAAGGAGAATCTGCTTTCTGGCCATACAACCAGATGGCCCTGCTGTAATCAAAAAACATTTACCCACATTTCACGATTCAAATATATTACTATACTGTGAAATTGATGAATATATGTGATGAGGGTAACAATCAAAACAAGGACTGAGCAAAAGAAAGAAGTCTTTACTAATAACTCCAATTGTCAGAATGCTCGAAGTAGTGCTTCACATCCAACAAAATCTCACTGAAAAGTAGAACAAACATAGCAGGCATGAAACGGAATCTCCCTGTTGAGAGAGAAGAAACATGTACCACAATTTGTGCAGCACATTTATTATTTTTAGTGACCATTGCAATAATATTTTTAAAAATATAAAGCAAATGAAGGAGATACCTCAACAAGAAGATTTATCAAATTCCGAACATTCGGTATTTAGTAAAGTGCATGTGGTGTCCAATCTGCCCAAAAGATCATTGAATAGAAAATCTGCTTTCTGGTCATACAACCAGATGACCCTGCTGTAAACAACAAACATTTACCCACATTTCACGAATCAAATACATTACTCCACTGTGAAATTGACGAATTTAAGTGATAAAGATATCAATCAAAGGAGGCACCTAGCAAAGGAAAACAGTATTTCTAATAACTCCAATCGTCAGAATACTTGGAGTGGTGATTTCCATCCACCATAATCACACTCAATGTTTGAATAAACATAGCAGTCATAAAACGGAAACTCCCTGTTGAGAGAGTAGAAACATGTACCACAATTTGTGCAGCAAATTGATTATATTTAGTGACCATTGCAATAAGATTTTTAAAAATTTAAAGCAATTGAAGGAGATACGAAAACAAGAATATTGATCAAATTCCTAACAGTTGTTATTCAGTAAAATGCAAGTGGTGTCCAATCTGCACTAAAAACCCATTGAAAGGAGAATCTGCTTTCTGGCCATACAACCAGATGACCCTGCTGTAAACAACAAACATTTACCAACATTTCACGAATCGAATACATTACTCCACTGTGAAATTGACGAATATAAGTGATAAAAGTATCAATCAAAGGAAACACCTAGCAAAAGAAAACAGTATTTCTAATAACTACAATCGGCAGAATGCTCGGAGTGGTGATTTCCATCCAACATAATCACACTCGATGTTTAAATAAACATAGCAGTCATGAAACGGAATCTCCCTGTTGAAAGAGAAGAACCATGTACCACAATTTGTGCAGCACATTGATTGTTTTTAGTGACCATTGCAATAATATTTTTAAGAATAAAATGCAAATGAAGGAGATACCTCAACAAGATTTATCAAATTCCGAACATTCATTATTTAGTAAAGTGCATGTGGTGTCCAATCTGCACAAAAAGACCATTGAATAGAGAATCTGCTTTCTGGCCATACAACCAGATGACCCTGCTGTAAACAACAAACATTTACCCACTTTTCACGAATCAAATACATTACTCCACTATGATATTGACGAATGTAAGTGATAAAGGTATCATTTAAAGGAAACACCTAGTACAGGAAAACAGTATTTCTAATAACTCCAATCGTCAGAATGCTCGGAGTGGTGATTTCCATCCACCATAATCACACTCGATGTTTGAATAAACATAGCAGTCATGAAACGGAATCTCCCTGTTGAAAGAGAAGAACCATGTACCACAATTTGTGCAGCACATTTGATTATTTTTACTGACCATTGCAATAAGATTTTTAAAAATTTAAAGCAATTGAAGGAGATACGAAAACAAGAATATTTATCAAATTCCTAACATTTGATATTCAGCAAAATGCAAGTGGTGTCCAATCTGCACTAAAAACCCATTGAATGGAGAATCTGCTTTCAGGTCATACGACCAGATGACCCTGCTCTAAACAAAAAACATTTACACACATTTAACGATTTAAAAACAATACTGCACTGTGAAACAGATGAATATAAGTTATAAGGGTAACAATCAAAAGAAGCACCTAGGAAAAGAAAGAGGTCTTTCCTAATAACTCCTATACTCAGGATGCTTGGAGTGGTAGTTCCCATCCAACAAAATCACACTCAAATATGCACCAAAATCACACTCGATGTTTGAACAAACAAAGCAGTCATGAAACAGATCTCCCTGTTGAGAGGCAAGAAACGTGTACCACAATTTGTGCATGTGGTGTCAAATATGCACCAAAAGACGATTGAATGGGGAATCTGCTTTCTGGCCATACAACCAGATGACCCTGCTGTAATCAACAAACATTTACCCACATTCCACGATTCAAATATATTATTCCACTGTGAAATTGATGAATATATGTGATGAGGGTAACAATCAAAACAAGGACTCAGCAAAAGAAAGAAGTCTTTCCTAATAACTCCAATTGTCAGAATGCTCGGAGTAGTGCTTCCCATCCAACAAAGTCATACTCGAAAGTAAAACACAGCAGTCATTAAACGGAATCTCCCTGTTGAGAGGGAAGAAACATGTACCACAATTTGTGCAGCACATTTATGATTTTTAGTGACCATTGCAATAATATTTTTAAAAATATAAAGCAAATGAAGGAGATACCTCAACAAGAAGATTTATCAAATTCCGAACATTCGGTATTTAGTAAAGTGCATGTGGTGTCCTATCTGCCCAAAAGATCATTGAATAGAAAATCTGCTTTCTGTTCATACAACCAGATGACCCTGCTGTAAACAACAAACATTTACCCACATTTCACGAATCAAATACATTACTCCACTATGAAATTGACGAATATAACTGATAAAGGTATCAATCAACGGAAACACCTAGCTAAAGAAAACAGTATTTCTAATAAATCCGATCGTCATAACGCTCGGAGTGGTGATTTCCAGCCACCATAATCACACTCGATGTTTGAATAAACATAGCAGTCATGAAACGGAAGCTCCCTATTGACAGAGAAGAACCATGTACCACAATTTGTGCAGCACATTGATTATTTTTAGTGACCATTGCAATAAGATTTTTAAAAATTTAAAGCACTTGAAGGAGATACGAAAACAAGAATATTTATCATATTCCTAACATTTGTTATTCAGTAAAATGCAAGTGCTATCCAATCTGCTCTAAAAACTCATTGAATGGAGAATCAGCTTTCTGGTCATACGACCAGATGACCTTGCTCTAAACAAAAAACATTTACACACATTTAACGATTCAAATACAATACTGCACTACGAAGCAGATGAATATAAGTAATAAGGGTAACAATCAAAAGAATCACCTAGGAAAAGAAAGAGGTCTTTCCTAATAACTCCTATACTCAGGATGCTTGGAGTGGTAGTTCCTATCCAACAAAATCTTACTCGATGTTTGAACAAACATAGCAGTCATGAAACAGAATCTTCCTGTTGAGATGAAGGAAACATGTACCACAATCTGTGCATGTGGTGTCAAATATGCACCAAAAGACGATTCAAAATCTTACTCGATGTTTGAACAAACATAGCAGTCATGAAACAGAATCTTCCTGTTGAGATGAAGGAAACATGTACCACAATTTGTGCATGTGGTGTCAAATATGCACCAAAAGACGATTGAATGGGGAATCTTCTTTCTGGCCATACAACCAGATGAACCTGCTGTAATCAACAAATATTTACCCACATTTCACGATTCGAATATATTATTCCACTGTGAAATTGTTGAATATATGTGACTGGGGTAACGATCAAAACAAGGACTCAGCAAAAGAAAGAAGTCTTTCCTAATAACTCCAATTGTCAGAATGCTTGAAGTAGTGCTTCCCTTCCAACAAAATCACACTCAAAAGTAGAACGAACATAGCAGGAATTAAACGGAACCTCCCTGTTGAGAGGGAAGAAACATGTTCCACAATTTGTGCAGCACATTGATTATTTTTATTGACCATTGCAATAAGATTTTTAAAAATTTAAAGCAATTGAAGGATATACGAAAACAAGAATATTTATCATATTAGTAACATTTGTTATTCAGTAAAATGCAAGTGGTGTCCAATCTGCACTAAAAACTCATTGAATGGAGAATCTGCTTTCTGGTCATACAACTAGATGACCCTGCTCTAAACAAAAAACATTTACACACATTTAACGATTCAAGTACATTACTCCACTGCGAAACAGATGAATATATACGTTATAAGGGTAACAATCAAAAGAAGCACCTAGGAAAAGAAAGAGATATTTCCCAAAAACTACAATACTCAGGATGCTTGGAGTGGTAGTTCCCATCCAACAAAATCACACTCCATGTTTGAACAAACATAGCAAACATGAAACAGAATCTCCCTGTTGAGAGGCAAGAAACATGTACCCCAATTTGTGCACGTGGTGTCAAATATGCACCAAAAGACGACTGAATGGGGAATCGGCTTTCTGGCCATACAACCAGATGACCCTGCTGTAATCAACAAACAATTACCCACATTTCACGATTCAAATATATTATTCAACTGTGAAATTGTTGAATATATGTGACTGGGGTAACGATCAAAACAAGGACTCAGCAAAAGAAAGAAGTCTTTCCTAATAACTCCAATTGTCAGAATGCTCGGAGTAGTGCTTCCCATCCAACAAAGTCATACTCGAAAGTAAAACATAGCAGTCATTAAACGGAATCTCCCTGTTGAGAGGGAAGAAACATGTACCACAATTTGTGCAGCACATTTATTATTTTTAGTGACCATTGCAATAATATTTTTAAAAATATAAAGCAAATGAAGGAGATACCTCAACAAGAAGATTTATCAAATTCCGAACATTCGGTATTTAGTAAAGTGCATGTGGTGTCCAATCTGCCCAAAAGATCATTGCATAGAGAATCTGCTTTCTGGCCATACATCCAGATGACCCTGCTGTAAACAACAAACATTTACCCACATTTCACGAATCAAATACATTACTCCACTATGAAATTGACGAATATAACTGATAAAGGTATCAATCAACGGAAACACCTAGCTAAAGAAAACAGTATTTCTAATAAATCCAATCGTCATAACGCTCGGAGTGGTGATTTCCAGCCACCATAATCACACTCGATGTTTAGAATAAACATAGCAGTCATGAAACGGAAGCTCCCTATTGACAGAGAAGGACCATGTAAAACAATTTGTGCAGCACATTGATTATTTTAGTGACCATTGCAATAAGATTTTTAAAAATTTAAAGCACTTGAAGGAGATATGAAAACAAGAATATTTATCATATTCCTAACATTTGTTATTCAGTAAAATGCAAGTGCTGTCCAATCTGCTCTAAAAACTCATTGAATGGAGAATCTGCTTTCTGGTCATACGTCCAGATGACCCTGCTCTAAACAAAAAACATTTACACACATTTAACGATTTAAATACAATACTGCACTACGAAGCAGATGAATATAAGTTATAAGGGTAACAATCAAAAGAATCACCTAGGAAAAGAAAGAGGTCTTTCCTAATAACTCCTATACTCAGGATGCTTGGAGTGGTAGTTCCTATCCAACAAAATCTTACTCGATGTTTGAACAAACATAGCAGTCATGAAACAGAATCTCCCTGTTGAGATGCAAGAAACATGTACCACAATTTGTGCATGTGGTGTCAAATATGCACCAAAAGACGATTGAATGGGGAATCTTCTTTCTGGCCATACAACCAGATGCACCTGCTGTAATCAACAAATATTTACCCACATTTCACGATTCAAATATATTATTCCACTGTGAAATTGTTGAATATATGTGACGGGGGTAACGATCAAAACAAGGACTCAGCAAAAGAAAGAAGTCTTTCCTAATAACTCCAATTGTCAGAATGCTCGGAGTAGTGCTTCCCATCCAACAAAACCACACTCAAAAGTAGAACAAACATAGCAGGCATTAAACAGAGTCTCCCTGTTGAGAGGGAAGAAACATGTACCACAATTTGTGCAGCACATGTATTATTTTTAGTGACCATTGCAATAAGATTTTTAAAAATATAAAGCAAATGAAGGAGATACCTTAACAAGAAGATTTATCGAATTCCAAATATTCGTTATTTAGTAAAGTGCATGTGGTGTCCAATCTCCACAAAAAGACCATTCTATAGAGAATCTGCTTCCTGGCCATACAAACAGATGACCCTGCTGTAAACAACAAACTTTTACCCACATTTCACAAATCTAATACATTACTCCACTGTGAAATTGACGAATATAAGTAATAAAGGTTTCAATCAAAGGAAGCACCTAGCAGAACAGTATTTCTAGTAACTACAATCGTCAGAACGCTCGGAGTGGTGATTTCCATCCAACATAATCACTCTCGATGATTGAATAAACATAGCAGTCATGAAACAGAATCTCCCTGTTGAGAGAAAAGAAACATGTACCACAATTTGTGCAGCACATTGATTATTATTAGTGACCATTGCAATAAGATTTTTAAAAATTTAAAGCAATTAAAGGAGATACGAAAACAATAATATTTATCATATTCCTAACATTTGTTATTCAGTAAAATTCAAGTGGTGTCCAATATGCTCTAAAAACTTATTGGATGGAGAATCTGCTTTGTGGCCATACAACCAGATGACCCTGCTCTAAACAAAAAACATTTACACACATTTAACGATTTAAATACAATACTGCACTGCGAAACAGATGAATATAAGTTATAAGGGTAACAATCAAAAGAAGCACCTAGGAAAAGAAAGAGGTCTTTCCTAATAACTCCTATACTCAGGATGCTTGGAGTGGTATTTCCTATCCAACAAAATCTTACTCGATGTTTGAACAAACATAGCAGTCATGAAACAGAATGTCCCAGTTGAGACGCAAGGAACATGTACCACAATTTGTGCATGTGGTGTCAAATATGCACCAAAAGTCGATTGAATGGGAAATCTGCTTTCCGGCCATACAACCAGATGACCCTGCTGTAAACAACAAACATTTACCCACATTTCACGAATCAAATACATTACTCCACTGTGAAATTGACGAATATAAGTAATTAAGCTACCAATCAAAGAAAGCACCTCGCAGAACAGTATTTCTAGTAACTCCAATCATCAGAACGCTCGGAGTGATGATTTCCATCCAACATAATCACACTCAATGATTGAATAAACATAGCAGTCATGAAACAGAATCTCCCTGTTGAGAGAAAAGAAACATGTACCACAATTTGTGCAGCACATTGATTATTATTAGTGACCATTGCAATAAGATTTTTAAAAATTTAAAGCAATTGAAGGAGATACGAAAACAATAATATTTATCATATTCCTAACATTTGTTATTCAGTAAAATTCAAGTGGTGTCCAATATGCTCTAAAAACTTATTGAATGGAGAATCTGCTTTCTGGTCATACAACCAGATGACCCTGCTCTAAACAAAAAACCTTTACACACATTTAACGATTCAAATACATTACTCCAAGGCAAAACCGATGAATATAAGTTATAAGGGTAACAATCAAAAGAAGCACCTAGGAAAAGAAAGAGGTCTTTCCTTATAACTCCAATACTCAGGATGCTTGGAGTGGTAGTTCCCATCCAACAAAATCACACTCCATGTTTGAACAAACATAGCAGTCATGAAACAGAATCTCCCTGTTGAGAGGCAAGAAACATGTACCACAATTTGTGCATGTGGTGTCAAATATGCACCAAAAGACGATTGAATGGGGAATCTGCTTTCTAAGCATACAGCCAGATGACCCTGCTGTAATCAACAAACATTTACCCACAATTCACATTATTCCACTGTGAAATTGATGAATATATGTGATGACGGTAACAATCAAAACTAGGAATCAGCAAAAGAAAGAAGTCTTTCCTAATAACTCCAATTGTCAGAATGCTCGGAGTAGTACTTCCATCCAACAAAATTACACTCGAAAGTAGAGCATAGCAGGCATTAAACGGAATCTCCCTGTTGAGAGGGAAGAAACATGTACCACAATGTGAGCAGCATATTGATTGTTATTTGTGACAGTTGCAATAAAATTTTTAAAAATTTAAAGCAATTCAAGGAGATACGAAAACGAGAATAATTATCAAATTACTAAAATTTGTTATTCAGTAAAATGTAAGTGGTGTCCAATCTGCACCAAAAACCCATTGAATGGAGAATCTGCTTTCTAGTCATACAATCAGATGACACTGCTCTAAACAAAAAACATTTACACACATTTAACGATTCAAATACATTACTCCAAGGCAAAACAGATGAATATAAGTTATAAGGGTAAATATCAAAAGAACCACCTAGGAAAAGAAAGAGGTCTTTCCTACTAACTCCAATACTCAGGACGCTTGGAGTGGTAGTTCCCATCCAAGAAAATCACACTCAAAAGTAGAACAAACATAGCAGGCATTAAACAGAATCTCCCTGTTGAGAGGGAAGAAACATGTTTCACAATCTGTGCAGCACATTGATCATTTTCAGTGACCATATCAATAAAATTTTTAAAAATAAAAAGCAAATGAAGGAGATACCTAAACAAGAAGATTTATCAAATTCCGAACATTCCATATTCAGTAAAGTGCATTTGGTGTCCAAACTGCATCAAAAGACCATTGAATAGAGAATCTGCTTACTGGCCATACAACCAGATGACCCTGCTCTAAACAAAAAACATTTACACACATTTAACGATTCAAATACATTACTCCACTGCGAAACAGATGAATATAAGTTATAATGGTTACAATCAAAAGAACCAGCTAGGAAAAGAAAGAGGTCTTTCCTAATAACTCCAATACTCAGGATGCTTGGAGTGGTTGTTCCCATCCAACAAATACACACTCCATGTTTGAACAAACATAGCAGTCATGAAACAGAATCTCCCTGTTGAGAGGCAAGAAACATGTACCACAATTTGTGCATGTGGTTGTCAAATATGCACCAAAAGATGATTAAATGGGGAATCTGCTTTCTGGCCATACAACCAGATGACCCTGCTGTAATCAACAAACAATTACCAACATTTCACGATTCAAACATATTATTCCAGTGTGAAATTGATGAATATATGTGATGAGGGTAACAATCAAAACAAGTACTCAGCAAAAGAAAGAAGTCTTTCCTAATAACTCCAATTGTCAGAAAGCTCGGAGTAGTGCTTCCATCCATCAAAATTACACTCGAAAGTAGAACATAGCAGACATTAAACGGAATCTCCCTGTTGAAAGGGAGGATACATGTACCACAATTTGTGCAGCACATTTGTTATTTTTACTGACCATTGCAATAATATTTTTAAAAATATAAAGCAAATGAAAGAGATACCTAAACAAGAAGATTTATCAAATTCCGAACATTCGTTATTCAGTAAAGTGCATGTAGTGTCCAATCTGCACCAAAAGACCATTGAATAGAGAATCTGCTTTCTGGCCATACAACCAGATGACCCTGCTGTAAACAACAAACATTTACCAACATTTCACGAATCAAATACATTACTCCACTGTGAAATTGATGAATATAAGTGATAAAAGTATCAATCAAAGGAAACACCTAGCAAAAGAAAACAGTATTTCTAATAACTCCAATCGTCAGAATGCTCGGAGTGGTGATTTCCATCCAACATAATCACACTTGATGTTTGAATAAACATAGCAGTCATGAAACGGAATCACCCTGTTCAGAGAGAAGAAACATGTACCACAATTTGTGCAGCACATTGAGTGACCATTGCAATAAGATTTTTAAAAATTTAATGCAATTGAAGGAGATACCTCAACAAGATTTATCAAATTCCGAACATTCATTATTTAGTAAAGTGCATGTGGTGTCCAATCTGCACCAAAAGACCATTGAATAGAGAATCTGCTTTCTGGCCATACAACCAGATGACCCTGCTGTAAACAACAAACATTTACCAACATTTCACGAATCAAATACATTACTCCACTATGATATTGACGAATGTAAGTGATAAAGGTATCATTTAAAGGAAACACCTAGTAAAGGAAAACAGTATTTCTAATAACTCCAATCGTCAGAATGCTCGGAGTGGTGATTTCCATCCACCATAATCACACTCGATGTTTGAATAAACATAGCAGTCATGAAACGGAATTTCCCTGTTGAGAGAGAGGAACCATGTACCACAATTTGTGCAGTACATTTGATTATTTTTAGTGATCATTGCAATAAGATTTTTAAAAATTTAAAGCAATTGAAGGAGATACGAAAACAAGAATATTTATCAAATTCCTAACATTTGTTATTCAGCAAAATGCAAGTGGTGACCAATCTGCACTAAAAACCCATTGAATGGAGAATCTGCTTTCAGGTCATACGACCAGATGACCCTGCTCTAAACAAAAAACATTTACACACATTTAACGATTTAAATACAATACTGCACTGTGAAACAGATGAATATAAGTTATAAGGGTAACAAACAAAAGAAGCACCTAGGAAAAGAAAGAGGTCTTTCCTAATAACTCCTATACTCAGGATGCTTGGAGTGGTAGTTCCTATCCAACAAAATCTTACTCGATGTTTGAACAAACATAGCAGTCATGAAACAGAATCTCCGTGTTGAGAGGCAAGAAACATGTACCACAATTTGTGCATGTGGTGCCAAATATGCACCAAAAGACGATTGTATGGGGAATCTGCTTTCTGGCCATACAACTAGATGACCTTGCTGTAATCAACAAACATTTACCCACATTTCACGATTCAAATATATTATTCCACTCTGAAATTGATGAATATATGTGATGAGGGTAACAATCAAAACAAGGACTCAGCAGAAGAAAGAAGTCTTTCCTAATAACTCCAATTGTCAGAATGCTCGGAGTAGTGCTTCCCATCCAACGAAGTCATACTCAAAAGTGAAACATAGCAGTCATTAATCGGAATCTCCCTGTTGAGAAGGAAGAAACATGTACCACAATTTGTGCAGCACATTTATTATTTTTAGTGACCATTGCAATAATATTTTTAAAAATATAAAGCAAATGAAGGAGATACCTCAACAAGAAGATTTATCAAATTCCGAACATTCGGTATTTAGTAAAGTGCATGTGGTGTCCAATCTGCCCAAAAGATCATTGAATAGAAAATCTGCTTTCTGGTCATACAACCAGATGACCCTGCTGTAAACAACAAACATTTACCCACATTTCACGAATCAAATACATTACTCCACTATGAAATTGACGAATATAACTGATAAAGGTATCAATCAACGGAAACACCTACCTAAAGAAAACAGTATTTTTAATAAATCCAATCGTCATAACGCTCGGAGTGGTGATTTCCATCCAACATAATCACACTCTATGATTGAATAAACATAGCAGTCATGAAACAGAATCTCCCTGTTGAGAGAAAAGAAACATGTACCACAATTTGTGCAGCACATTGATTATTATTAGTGACCATTGCAATAAGATTTTTAAAAATTTAAATCAATTGAAGGAGATGCGAGAACAATAATATTTATCACATTCCTAACATTTGTTATTCAGTAAAATTCAAGTGGTGTCCAATATGCTCTAAAAACTTATTGAATGGAGAATCTGCTTTCTGGTCATACAACCAGATGACCCTGCTCTAAACAAAAAACATTTACACACATTTAACAATTCAAATACATTACTCCACTGCAAAACAGATGAATATAAGTTATAAGGGTAACAATCAAAAGAAGCACCTAGGAAAAGAAAGAGGTCTTTCCTAATAACTCCTATACTCAGGATGCTTGGAGTGGTACTTCCTATCCAACAAAATCTTACTCGATGTTTGAAAAAACATAGCAGTCATGAAACAGAATGTCCCAGTTGAGGCTCAAGGAACATGTACCACAATTTGTGCATGTGGTGTCAAATATGCACCAAAAGTCGATTGAATGGGGAATCTGCTTTCTGGCCATACAACCAGATGACCCTGCTGTAATCAACAAACAATTACCCACATTTCACGATTGAAATATATTATTCCACTGTTAAATTGATGAATATATGTCATGAGGGTAACAATCAAAACAAAGACTCAGCAAAAGAAAGAAGTCTTTCCTAACAACTCCAATTGTCAGAATGCTCGAAGTAGTGTTTCCCATCCAACAAAATCACACACAAAAGTAGAACAAACATTGCAGGCATTAAACAGAATCATCCTGGTGAGAAGGAAGAAACATGTACCACAATTTATGCAGCACATTTATTACTTTTAGTGACCATTGCAAAATATTTTTAAAAATATAAAGCAAATGAAGGAGATACCTAAAGAAGAAGATTTATCAAATTCCGAATATTCGTTATTCAGTAAAGTGCATGTAGTGTCCAATCTGCACCAAAAGACCATTGAATAGAGAATCTGCTTTCTGGCCATACAACCAGATGACCCTGCTATAATCAACAAACAATTACCAACATTTCACGATTCAAACATATTATTCCAGTGTGAAATTGATGAATATATGTGATGAGGGTAACAATCAAAACAAGTACTCAGCAAAAGAAAGAAGTCTTTCCTAATAACTCCAATTGTCAGAAAGCTCGGAGTAGTGCTTCCATCCATCAAAATTACACTCGAAAGTAGAACATAGCAGGCATTAAACGGAATCTCCCTGTTGAGAGGGAGGAAACATGTACCACAATTTGTGCAGCACATTTGTTATTTTTAGTGACCATTGCAATAATATTTTTAAAAATATAAAGCAAATGAAGGAGATACCTAAACAAGAAGATTTATCAAATTCCGAATATTCGATATTCAGTAAAGTGCATGTAGTGTCCAATCTGCACCAAAAGACCATTGAATAGAGAATCTGCTTTCTGGCCATACAACCAGATGACCCTGCTGTAAACAACAAACATTTACCCACATTTCACGAATCAAATACATTACTCCACTGTGAAATTGATGAATATAAGTGATAAAAGTATCAATCAAAGGAAACACCTAGCAAAAGAAAACAGTATTTCTAATAACTCCAATCGTCAGAATGCTCGGAGTGGTGATTTCCATCCATCATAATCACACTTGATGTTTGAATAAACATAGCAGTCATGAAACGGAATCTCCGTGTTGAGAGAGAAGAAACATGTACCACAATTTGTGCAGCACATTGAGTGACCATTGCAATAAGATTTTTAAAAATATAATGCAATTGAAGGAGATACGAAAACAAGAATAATTATCAAATTCCTAACATTTGTTATTCAGTAAAATGCAAGTGGTGTCCAATCTGCACTAAAATCCCATTGAATGGAGAATCTGCTTTCTGGTCAAACAACCAGATGACCCTGCCCTAAACAAAAAACATTTATACACATTTAACGATTCAAATACCTTACTCCACTGCGAAACAGATGAATGTAAGTTATAAGGGTAACAATCAAAAGAAGCATCTAAGAAAAGAAAGAGGACTTTCCTAATAATTCCGATACTCAGGATGCTTTAAGTGGTAGTTCCCATCCAACAAAATCACCCTCCATGTTTGGAAAAACATAGCAATCATGAAACAGAATCTCCCTGTTGAGAGGCAAGAAACATGTACCACTATTTGTGCATGTGGTGTCAAATATGCACCAAAAAACGATTGAATGGGGAATCTGCATTCTGGCCACACAAACATATGACCCTGCTGTAATCAACAACCATTTACCCACATTTCACGATTCAAATATATTATTCCACTATGAATATGATGAATATATGTGATGAGGGTAACAATCAAAACTAGGACTCAGCAAAAAAAAGCAGTCTTTCCTAATAACGCCAATTGTCAGAATGCTCGGAGTAGTGCTTCCATTCAACAAAATTACACTCGAAAGTAGAACATAGCAGGCATTAAACGGAATCTCCCTGTTGAGAGGGAAGGAACATGTACCACAAGTTGTGCAGCACATTTATTATTTTTAGTGACCATTGCAATAAGATTTTTAAAAATAAAAAGCAAATGAAGGAGATACCTAAACAAGAAGATTTATCAAATTCCGAACATTCGGTATTTAGTAAAGTGCATGTGGTGTCCAATCCGCACCAAAAGACCATTGAATAGAGAATCTGCTTTCTGGCCATACAACCAGATGACCCTGCTGTAAATAACAAACATTTACCAACATTTCACAAATCAAATACATGACTCCACTGTGAAATTGACGAATATAAGTGATAAAAGTATCAATCAAAGGAAACACCTAGCAAAAGAAAACAGTATTTCTAATAACTACAATCGTCAGAATGCTCGGAGTGGTGATTTCCATCCAACATAATCACACTCGATGTTTGAATAAACATAGCAGTCATGAAACGGAATCTCCCTGTTGAGAGAGTAGAACCATGTACCACAATTTGTGCACCACATTGATTGTTTTTAGTGACCATTGCAACAATATTTTTAAGAATAAAAAGCAAATGAAGGAGATACCTCAACAAGATTTATCAAATTCCGAACATTCATTATTTAGTAAAGTGCATGTGGTGTCCAATCTGCACCAAAAGACCATTGAATAGAGAATCTGCTTTCTGGCCATACAACCAGATGACCCTGCTGTAAACAACACACATTTACCCACTTTTCACGAATCAAATACATTACTCCACTATGATATTGACGAATGTAAGTGATAAAGGTATCATTTAAAGGAAACACCTAGTAAAGGAAAACAGTATTTCTAATAAATCCAAACATCAGAACGCTCGGAGTGGTGATTTCCAGCCACCATAATCACACTCGATGTTTGAATAAACGTAGCAGTCATGAAACGGAATCTCCCTGTTGAGAGAGTAGAACCATGTACCACAATTTGTGCACCACATTGATTATATTTAGTGACCATTGTAATATGATTTTTAAAACTTTAAAGCAATTGAAGAAGATACGAAAACAAGAATATTTATCATATTCCTAACATTTGTTATTCAGTAAAATGCAAGTGGTGTCCAATCTGCACTAAAAACTCATTGAATGGAGAATCTGCTTTCTGGTCATACAACCAGATGACCCTGCTCTAAACAAAAAAACATTTACACACATTTAACGATTTAAATACAATACTGCACTACGAAGCAGATGAATATAAGTTATAAGGGTAACAATCAAAAGAATCACCTAGGAAAAGAAAGAGGTCTTTCCTAATAACTCCTATACTCAGGATGCTTGGAGTGGTAGTTCCTATCCAACAAAATCTTACTCGATGTTTGTTGTGCAGCACATTGATTATTTTTAGAGACCATTGCAATAAGATTTTTAAAAATTTAAAGCAATTGAAGGAGATACGAAAACAAGAATATTTATCATATTCCTAACATTTGTTATTCAGTAAAATGCAAGTGGTGTCCAATCTGCACTAAAAACTCATTGAATGGAGAATCTGCTTTCTGGTCATACAACCAGATGACCCTGCTCTAAACAAAAAAAATTTACACAAATTTAAAGATTCAAGTACATTACTCCACTGCGAAACAGATGAATATATACGTTATAAGAATAACAATCAAAAGAAGCACGTAGGAAAAGAAAGAGATATCTCCTAATAACTCCAATACTCAGGATGCTTGGAGTGGTAGTTCCCATCCAACAAAATCACACTCCATGTTTGAACATACATAGCAAACATGAAACAGAATATCCCTGTTCAGAGGCAAGAAACATGTACCACAATTTGTGCACGTGGTGTCAAATATGCACCAAAAGACGACTGAATGGGGAATCTGCTTTCTGGCCATACAACCAGATGACCCTGCTGTAATCAACAAACAATTACCCACATTTCACGATTCAAATATATTATTCCACTGTGAAATTGTTGAATATATGTGACTGGGGTAACGATCAAAACAAGGACTCAGCAAAAGAAAGAAGTCTTTCCTAATAACTCCAATTGTCAGAATGCTCGGAGTAGTGCTTCCCATCCAACAAAGTCATACTCGAAAGTAAAACATAGCAGTAAGTAAACGGAATCTCCCTGTTGAGAGGGAAGAAACATGTACCACAATTTGTGCAGCACATTTATTATTTTTAGTGACCATTGCAATAATATTTTTAAAAATATAAAGCAAATGAAGGAGATACCTCAACAAGAAGATTTATCAAATTCCGAACATTCGGTATTTAGTAAAGTATATGTGGTGTCCAATCTGCCCAAAAGATCATTGAATAGAGAATCTGCTTTCTGGTCATACAACCAGATGACCCTGCTGTAAACAACAAACATTTACCCACATTTCACAAATCAAATACATTACTCCACTATGAAATTGAGGAATATAACTGATAAAGGTATCAATCAACGGAAACACCTAGCTAAAGAAAACAGTATTTCTAATAAATCCAATCGTCATAACGCTCAGAGTGGTGATTTCCAGCCACCATAATCACACTCGATGTTTGAATAAACATAGCAGTCATGAAACGGAAGCTCCCTATTGAGAGAGAAGAACCATGTACCACAATTTGTGCAGCACATTGATTATTTTTAGTGACCATTGCAATAAGATTTTTAAAAATTTAAAGCACTTGAATGAGATACGAAAACAAGAATATTTATCATATTCCTAACATTTGTTATTCAGTAAAATGCAAGTGCTGTCCAATCTGCTCTAAAAACTCATTGAATGGAGAATCTGCTTTCTGGTCATACGACCAGATGACCCTGCTCTAAACAAAAAACATTTACACACATTTAACGATTTAAATACAATACTGCACTACGAAGCAGATGAATGTAAGTTATAAGGGTAACAATCAAAAGAAGCACCTAGGAAAAGAAAGAGGTCTTTCCTAATAATTCCTATACTCAGGATGCTTGGAGTGGTAGTTCCTATCCAACAAAATCTTACTCGATGTTTGAACAAACATAGCAGTCATGAAACAGAATCTCCCTGTTGAGACGCAAGAAACATGTACCACAATTTGTGCATGTGGTGTCAAATATGCACCAAAAGACGATTGAATGGGGAATCTTCTTTCTGGCCATAGAACCAGATGAACCTGCTGTAATCAACAAATATTTACCCACATTTCACGATTCAAACATATTATTCCACTGTGAAATTGTTGAATATATGTGACTGGGGTAATGATCAAAACAAGGACTCAGCAAAAGAAAGAAGCCTTTCCTAATAACTCCAATTGTCAGAATGCTCGGAGTAGTGGTTCCCATCCAACCACACCACACTCAAAAGTAGAAAAAACATAGCAGGCATTAAACAGAATCTCCCTGTTGAGAGGGAAGAAACATGTACCACAATTTGTGCAGCACATGTATTATTTTTAGTGACCATTGCAATAAGATTTTTAAAAATATAAAGCAAATGAAGGAGATACCTCAACAAGAAGATTTAGCAAATTCCGAACATTCGGTATTTAGTAAAGTGCATGTGGTGTCCAATCTGCACCAAAAGACCATTTAATAGAGAATCTGCTTTCTGGCCATACAACCAGATGACCCTGCTGTAAACAACAAACATTTCCCCACATTTCACGAATCAAATACATTACTCCACTATGAAATTGACGAATATAAGTGATAAAGGTATCAATCAACGGAAACACCTAGCAAAAGAAAACAGTATTTCTAATAAATCCAATCGTCAGAACGCTCGGAGTGGTGATTTCCAGCCACCATAATCACACTCGATGTTTGAATAAACATAGCAGTCATGAAACGGAATCTCCCTGTTGAGAGAGTAGAACCATGTACCACAATTTGTGCGCCACATTGATTATATTTAGTGACCATTGTAATATGATTTTTAAAAATTTAAAGCAATTGAAGGAGATACGAAAACAAGAATATTTATCATATTCCTAACATTTGTTATTCAGTAAAATGCAAGTGGTGTCCAATCTGCACTAAAAATTCATTGAATGGAGAATCTGCCTTCTGGTCATACAACCAGATGACCCTGCTCTAAACAAAAAACATTTACACACATTTAACGATTTAAATACAATACTGCACTGCGAAGCAGATGAATATAAGTTATAAGGGTAACAATCAAAAGAATCACCTAGGAAAAGAAAGAGGTCTTTCCTAATAACTCCAATACTCAGGATGCTTGGAGTGGTAGTTCCCATCCAACAAAATCACACTCTATGTTTGAACAAACATAGCAGTCATGAAACAGAAGCTCCCTGTTGAGAGGCAAGAAACATGTACCACAATTTGTGCATGTGGTGTCAAATATGCACCAAAAGACGATTGAATGGGGAATCTGCTTTCTGGCCATACAACCAGATGACCCTGCTGTAATCAACAATCATTTAACCACATTTCACGATTCATATATATTATTCCACTGTGAATATGATGAACATATGTGATGAGGGTAACAATCAAAACTAGGACTCAGCAAGAAGTCTTTCCTAATAACTCCAATTGTCAGAATGATCGGAGTAGTGCTTCCATTAAACAAAATTACACTCGAAAGTAGAACATAGCCGGCATTAAACGGAATCTCCCTGTTGAGAGGGAAGAAACTTGTACCACAAGTTGTGCAGCACATTTATTATTTTCAGTGACCATTGCAATAAAATTTTTAAAAATATAAAGCAAACGAAGGAGATACCTCAACAAGAAGATTTATCAAATTCCGAACATTTGTTATTCAGTAAAGTGCATGTGCTGTCCAATCTGCACCAAAAGACCATTGAATAGAGATTCTGCTTTCTGGCCATACAACCAGATGACCCTGCTGTAAACAACAAACATTTACCCACATTTCACGAATCAAATACATTACTCCACTGTGAAATTGACGAATATAAGTAATTAAGTTATCAATCAAAGGAAGCACCTAGCAGAACAGTATTTCTAGTAACTCCAATCGTCAGAACGCTCGGAGTGGTGATTTCCATCCAACATAATCACACTCGATGATTGAATAAACATAGTAGTCATGAAACAGAATCTCCCTGTTGAGAGAGAAGAAACATGAGCCACAATTTGTGCAGCACATTGATTATTTTTAGTGACCATTGCAATAAGATTTTTAAAAATTTAAAGCAATTGAAGGAGATACGAAAACAAGAATAATTATCAAATTCCAAAGATTTGTTATTCAGGAAAATGTAAGTGGTTTCCAATCTGCACCAAAAACCCATTGATAGGAGAATCTGCTTTCTGGTCATACAATCAGATGACCCTGCTCTAAACAAAAAACATTTACACACATTTAACGATTCAAATACATTACTCCAAGGCAAAACAGATGAATATAAGTTATAAGGGTAACAATCAAAAGAACCACCTAGGAAAAGAAAGAGGTCTTTCCTACTAACTCCAATACTCAGGACGCTTGGAGTGGTAGTTCCCATCCAACAAAATCACACTCAAAAGTAGAACAAACATAGCAGGCATTAAACAGAATCTCCCTGTTGAGAGGGAAGAAACATGTTCCTCAATTTGTGCAGCACATTGATTATTTTTAGTGACCATTGCAATAAAATTTTTAAAAATAAAAAGCAAATGAAGGAGATACCTAAACAAGAAGATTTATCAAATTCCGAACATTCGATATTCAGTAAAGTGCATGTGGTGTCCAATCTGCACCAAAAGACCATTGCATAGAGAATCTGCTTTCTGGCCATACAACCAGATGACCCTGCTGTAAACAACAAACATTTACCCACATTTCACTAATCAAATACATTACTCCAATGTGAAATTGACGAATATAAGTGATAAAGGTATCAATCAAAGGAAGCACCTAGCAAAAGAAAACAGTATTTCTAATAACTCCAATCGTCAGAACGCTCGAAGTGGTGATTTCCATCCAACATAATAACACTCGATGTTTGAATAAACATAGCAGTCATGAGACGGAATATCCCTGTTGAAAGAGATGAAACATGTACCACAATTTGTGCAGCACATTGATTATTTTTAGTGACCATTGCAATAAGATTTTTAAATATTTAAAGCAATTGAAGGAGATACGAAAACAAGAATAATTACCAAATTCCTAACATTTGTTATTCAGTAAAATGCAAGTGGTGTCCAATTTGCACTAAAAACCCATTCAATGGAGAATCTGCTTTCTGGCCATACAACCAGATGACCCTGCTCTAAACAAAAAACATTTACACACATTTAACGATTAAAATACATTACTTCACTGCGAAACAGTAGAATATAAGTTATAACGGTAACAATCAAAAGAACCACCTAGGAAAAGAAAGAGGTCTTTCCTAATAACTCCAATACTCAGGATGCTTTGAGTGGTAGTTCCCATCCAACTAAATCACACTCCATGTTTGAACAAACATAGCAGTCATTAAACAGAATCTCCCTGTTGAGAGGCAAGAAACATGTACCACAATTTGTGCATGTGGTGTCAAATATGCACCAAAAGACGATTGAATGGGGAATCAGCTTTCTGGCCACACAACCAGATGACCCTGCTGTAATCAACAAACATTTACCCACATTTCACTATTCAAATATATTACCCCACTGTGAAATTGATGAATATATGTGATGAGGGTAACAATCAAAACAAGTACTCAGCAAAAGAAAGAAGTCTTTCGTAATAACTCCAATTGTCACAATGCTCGAAGTAGTGCTTCCCATCCAACAAAATCACACTCAAAAGTAGAACAAATATAGCAGGCATTAAACGGAATCTCCCTGTTGAGAGGGAAGAAACATGTTCCTCAATTTGTGCAGACATTGATTATTTTTAGTGACCATTGCAATAAGATTTTTAAAAATAAATAGCAAATAAAGGAGACACCTAAACAAGAAGATTTATCAAATTCCGAACATTCGATATTCAGTAAAGTGCATGTGGTGTCCAATCTGCACCAAAAGACCATTGCATAGAGAATCTGCTTTCTGGCCATACAACCAGATGACCCTGCTGTAAACAACAAACATTTACCCACATTTCACGAATCAAATACATTACTCCACTGTGAAATTGACGAATATAAGTGATAAAGGTATCAATCAAAGGAAGCACCTAGCAAAAGAAAACAGTATTTCTAATAACTCCAATCGTCAGAACGCTCGGAGTGGTGATTTCCATCCAACATAATCACATTCGATGTTTGAATAAACATAGCAGTCATGAAACGGAATCTCCCTGTTGAGAGAGAAGAAACATGTACCACAATTTGTGCAGCACATTGATTATTATTAGTGACCATTGCAATAAGATTTTCAAAAATTTAAAGCAATTGAAGGAGATACGAAAAAAAGAATAATTATCAAATTTCTAACATTTGTTATTCAGTAAAATGTAAGTGGTGTCCAATTTGCACCAAAAACCCATTGAATGGAGAATCTGCTTTCTGGCCATACAACCAGATGACCCTGCTGTAAACAACAAACATTTACCCACATTTCACTAATCAAATACATTACTCCAATGTGAAATTGACGAATATAAGTGATAAAGGTATCAATCAAAGGAAGCACCTAGCAAAAGAAAACAGTATTTCTAATAACTCCAATCGTCAGAACGCTCGAAGTGGTGATTTCCATCCAACATAATCACACTCGATGTTTGAATAAACATAGCAGTCATGAGAGGGAATATCCCTGTTGAAAGAGATGAAACATGTACCACAATTTGTGCAGCACATTGATTATTTTTAGTGACCATTGCAATAAGATTTTTAAATATTTAAAGCAATTGAAGGAGATATGAAAACAAGAATAATTACCAAATTCCTAACATTTGTTATTCAGTAAAATGCAAGTGGTGTCCAATCTGCACTAAAAACCCATTCAATGGAGAATCTGCTTTCTGGCCATACAACCAGATGACCCTGCTCTAAACAAAAAACATTTACACACATTTAACGATTAAAATACATTACTTCACTGCGAAACAGTAGAATATAAGTTATAACGGTAACAATCAAATGAACCACCTAGGAAAAGAAAGAGGTCTTTCCTAATAACTCCAATACTCAGGATGCTTGGAGTGGTAGTTCCCATCCAACTAAATCTCACTCCATGTTTGAACAAACATAGCAGTCATTAAACAGAATCTCCCTGTTGAGAGGCAAGAAACATGTACCACAATTTGTGCATGTGGTGTCAAATATGCACCAAAAGATGATTGAATGGGGAATCTGCTTTCTGGCCATACAACCAGATGACCCTGCTGTAATCAACAAACATTTACCCACATTTCACGATTGAAATATATTATTAGACTGTGAAATTGATGAATATATGTGATGAGGGGAACAATCAAAACAAGGACTCAGCAAAAGAAAGAAGTCTTTCCTAATAACTCCAATTGTCAGAATGCTCGGAGTAGTGCTTCCCATCCAACAAAATCATACTCAAAAGTAGAACAAACATAGCAGGCATTAAACGGAATCTCCCTGTTGAGAGGGAAGAAACATGTACCACAATTTGTGACACACATTTATTATTTTCAGTGACCATTGCAATAATTTTTTTAAAAATATAAAGCAAATGAAGGAGATACCTCAACAAGAAGATTTATCAAATTCCAAACATTTGTTATTCAGTAAAGTGCATGTGGTGTCCAATCTGCACCAAAAGACCATTGAATAGAGAATCTGCTTTCTGGCCATACAACCAGATGACCCTGCTGTAAACAACAAACTTTTACCCACATTTAACGAATCAAATACGTTACTCCACTATGATATTGACGAATGTAAGTGATAAAGGTATCATTTAAAGGAAACACCTAGTAAAGGAAAACAGTATTTCTAATAACTCCAATCGTCAGAATGCTCGGAGTGGTGATTTCCATCCACCATAATAACACTCGATGTTTGAATAAACATAGCAGTCATGAAACGGAATCTTCCTGTTGAAAGAGAAGAACCATGTACCACAATTTGTGCAGCACATTTGATTATTTTTAGTGACCATTGCAATAAGATTTTTAAAAATTTAAAGCAATTGAAGGAGATACGAAAACAAGAATATTTATCAAATTCCTAACATTTGTTATTCAGCAAAATGCAAGTGGTGTCCAATCTGCACTAAAAACCCATTGAATGGAGAATCTGCTTTCAGGTAATACGACCAGATGACCCTGCTCTAAACGAAAAACATTTACACACATTTAACGATTTAAATACAATACTGCACTGTGAAACAGATGAATATAAGTTATAAGGGTAACAATCAAAAGAAGCACCTAGGAAAAGAAAGAGGTCTTTCCTAGTAACTCCTATACTTAGGATGCTTGGAGTGGTAGTTCCTATCCAATAAAATCTTACTCGATGTTTGAACAAACATAGCAGTCATGAAACAGAATCTCCGTGTTGAGAGGCAAGAAACATGTACCACAATTTGTGCATGTGGTGCCAAATATGCACCAAAAGACGATTCAATGGGGAATCTGCTTTCTGGCCATACAACCAGATAACCCTGCTGTAATCAACAAACATTTACCCACATTTCACCATTCAAATATATTATTCCACTGTAAAATTGTTGAATATATGTGACTGGGGTAACGATCAAAACAAGGACTCAGCAAAAGAAAGAAGTCTTTCCTAGTAACTCCAATTGTAAGAATGCTCGGAGTAGTGCTTCCCATCCAACAAAACCACACTCAAAAGTAGAACAAACATAGCAGGCATTAAACAGAATCTCCCTGTTGAGAGGGAAGAAACATGTACCACAATTTGTGCAGCACATGTATTATTTTTAGTGACCATTGCAATAAGATTTTTAAAAATATAAAGCAAATGAAGGAGATACCTTAACAAGAAGATTTATCAAATTCCAAATATTTGTTATTTAGTAAAGTGCATGTGGTGTCCAATCTCCACAAAAAGACCATTGTATAGAGAATCTGCTTCCTGGCCATACAAACAGATGACCCTGCTGTAAACAACAAACTTTTACCCACATTTCACAAATCAAATACATTACTCCACTGTGAAATTGACGAATATAAGTAATAAAGGTTTCAATCAAAGGAAGCACCTAGCAGAACAGTATTTCTAGTAACTACAATCGTCAGAACGCTCGGAGTGGTGATTTCCATCAAACATAATCACACTCGATGATTGAATAAACATAGCAGTCATGAAACAGAATCTCCCTGTTGAGACGCAAGAAACATGTACCACAATTTGTGCATGTGGTGTCAAATATGCACCAAAAGACGATTGAATGGGGAATATGCTTTCTGGCCATACAACCAGATGACCCTGCTGTAATCAACAAACAATTACCCACATTTCACGATTGAAATATATTATTCCACTGTGAAATTGATGAATATATGTCATGAGGGTAACAATCAAAACAAAGACTCAGCAAAAGAAAGAAGTCTTTCCTAACAACTCCAATTGTCAGAATGCTCGAAGTAGTGTTTCCCATTCAGCAAAATCACACACAAAAGTAGAACAAACATTGCAGGCACTAAACAGAATCATCCTGGTGAGAAGGAAGAAACATGTACCACATTTTATGCAGCACATTTATTATTTTTAGTGACCATTGCAAAAATATTTTTAAAAATATAAAGCAAATGAAGGAGATACCTCAACAAGATTGATCAAATTCCGAACATTCGGTATTTAGTAAAGTGCATGTGGTGTCCAATCTGCACCAAAAGACCATTTAATAGAGAATCTGCTCTCTGGCCATACAACCAGATGACCCTCTGTAAACAACAAACATTTCCCCACATTTCACGAATCAAATACATTACTCCACTATGAAATTGACGAATATAAGTGATAAAGGTATCAATCAACGGAAACACCTAGCAAAAGAAAACAGTATTTCTAATAACTCCAATCGTCAGAACGCTCGGAGTGGTGATTTCCATCCAACATAATCACACTCGATGTTTGAATAAACATAGCAGTCATGAAATAGATTCTCCCTGTTGAGAGGCAAGAAACATGTCCAACAATTTGGGCATGTGGTGTAAAATATGCACCAAAAGACGATTGAATGGGGAATCTTCTTTCTAGCCATTAAACCAGATGAACCTGCCGTAATCAACAAATATTTACCCACATTTCACAATTCAAATATATTATTCCACTGTGAAATTGTTGAATATATGTGACTGGGGTAACGATCAAAACAAGGACTCAGCAAAAGAAAGAAGTCTTTCCTAATAACTCCATTCGTCAGAACGCTCGGAGTGGTGATTTCCATCCAACATAATCACACTCGATGTTTGAATAAACCTAGCAGTCATGAAACGGAATCTCCCTGTTGAGAGAAAAGAAACATGTACCACAATTTATGCATGTGGTCTCAAATATGCACCAAAAGACGTTTGAATGGGGAATCTGCTTTCTGGCCACACAACCAGATGACCCCGCTGTAATCAACAATCATTTACCCACATTTCACAATTCAAATATACTATTCCACTGTGAATATGATGAATATATGTGATGATGGTAACAATCAAAACTAGGTCTCGGCAAAAAAAGAAGTCTTTCCTAATAACTCCAATTGTCAGAATGCTCGGAGTAGTGCTTCCATCCAACAAAATTACACTCGAAAGTAGAACATAGCAGGCATTAAACGAAATCTCCCTGTTGAGAGGGAGGAAACATGTACCACAATTTGTGCAGCACATTTATTATTTTTAGTGACCATTGCAATAATATTTCTAAAAATATAAAGCAAATGAAGGAAATACCTCAATAAGAAGATTTATCAAATTCCGAACATTTGTTATTCAGTAAAGTGCATGTGGTGAACAATCTGCACCAAAAACACATTGAATGGAGAATCTGCTTTCTGGTCATACAATCAGTTGACACTGCTGTAAACAAAAAACATCTACACACATTTAAAGATTCAAATACATTACTCCAAGGCAAAACAGATGAATATAAGTTATAAGGGTAACAACCAAAAGCATCACCTAGGAAAAGAAAGAGGTCTTTCTTAATAACTCCAATACTCAGGATGCTTGGAGTGGTAGTTCCCATCCAACAAAATCACACTCAAATATGCACCAAAATCACACTCGATGTTTGAACAAACAAAGCAGTCATGAAACAGATCTCCCTGTTGAGAGGCAAGAAACGTGTACCACAATTTGTGCATGTGGTGTCAAATATGCACCAAAAGACGATTGAATGGGGAATCTGCTTCCTGGCCATACAACCAGATGACCCTGCACTAATCAACAAACACTTACCCACATTTCACGATTCAAATATATTATTCCACTGTGATTATGATGAATATATGTGATGAGGGTAACAATCAAAACTAGGACTCAGCAAGAAGTCTTTCCTAATAACTCCAATTGTCAGAATGCTCGGAGTAGTGCTTCCATCCAACAAAATTACACTCGAAAGTAGAACATAGCAGGCATTAAACGGAATCTCCCTGTTGAGAGGGAAGAAACATGTACCACAAGTTGTGCAGCACATTTATTATTTTCAGTGACCATTGCAATAAAATTTTTAAAAATATAAAGCAAATGAAGGAGATACCTCAACAAGAAGATTTATCAAATTCCGAACATTCGGTATTTAGTAAAGTGCATGTGGTGTCCAATCTGCCCAAAAGATCATTGAATAGAGAATCTGCTTTCTGGTCATACAATCAGATGACCCTGCTGTAAACAACAAACATTTACCCACATTTCACGAATCAAATACATTACTCCACTATGAAATTCACGAATATAAATGATAAAGGTATCAATCAACGGAGAAACACCTAGCTAAAGAAAACAGTATTTCTAATAAATCCAATCGTCATAACGCTCGGAGTGGTGATTTCCAGCCACCATAATCACACTCGATGTTTGAATAAACATAGCAGTCATGAAACGGAACTCCCTATTGAGAGAGAAGAACCATGTACCACAATTTGTGCAGCACATTTGATTATTTTTAGTGACCATTGCAATAAGATTTTTAAAAATTTAAAGCAATTGAAGGAGATACGAAAACAAGAATATTTATCAAATTCGTATCATTTGTTATTCAGCAAAATGCAAGTGGTGTCCAATCTGCACTAAAAACTCATTGAATGGGGAATCTTCTTTCTGGCCATACAACCAGATGAACCTGCTGTAATCAACAAACTTTTACCCACTTTTCACGAATGAAATACATTACTCCACTATGATATTGACGAATGTAAGTGATAAAGGTATCATTTAAAGGAAACACCTAATAAAGGAGAACAGTATTTCTAATAACTCCAATCGTCAGAATGCTCGGAGTGGTGATTTCCATCCACCATAATCACACTCGATGTTTGAATAAACATAGCAGTCATGAAACGGAATCTCCCTGTTGAAAGAGAAGAACCATGGACCACAATTTGTGCAGCACATTGATTGTTTTTAGTGACCATTGCAATAATATTTTTGAAAATATAAAGCAAATGAAGGAGATACCTAAACAAGAAGATTTATCAAATTCCGAACATTCGTTATTCAGTAAAGTGCATGTAGAGTCCAATCTGCACCAAAAGACCATTGAATAGAGAATCTGCTTTCTGGCCATACAACCAGATGACCCTGCTGTAAACAACAAACTTTTACCCACTTTTCACGAATCAAATACATTACTCCACTATGATATTGACGAATGTAAGTGATAAAGGTATCATTTAAAGGAAACACCTAGTAAAGGAGAACAGTATTTCTAATAACTCCAATCGTCAGAATGCTCGGAGTGGTGATTTCCATCCACCATAATTACACTCGATGTTTGAATAAACATAGCAGTCATGAAACGGAATCTCCCTGTTGAGAGAGAAGAACCATGTACCACAATTTGTGCAGCACATTTGATTATTTTTAGTGACCATTGCAATAAGATTTTTAAAAATTTAAAGCAATTGAAGGAGATACGAAAACAAGAATATTTATCAAATTCGTATCATTTGTTATTCAGCAAAATGCAAGTGGTGTCCAATCTGCACTAAAAACCCATTGAATGGAGAATCTGCTTTCAGGTCATACGACCAGATGACCCTGCTCTAAACAAAAAACATTTACACACATTTAACGATTTAAAAACAATACTGCACTGTGAAACAGATGAATATAAGTTATAAGGGTAACAATCAAAAGAAGCACCTAGGAAAAGAAAGAGGTCTTTCCTAATAACTCCTATACTCAGGATGCTAGGAGTGGTAGTTCCTATCCAACAAAATCTTACTCGATGTTTGAACAAACACAGCAGTCATGAAACAGAATCTCCCTGTTGAGAGGCAAGAAACATGTACCACAATTTGTGCATGTGGTGCCAAATATGCACCAAAAGACAATTGAATGGGGAATCTGCTTTCTGGCCATACAACCAGATGACCCTGCTGTAATCAACAAACATTTACCCACATTTCACGATTCAAATATATTATTCCACTGTGAAATTGATGAATATATGTGATGAGGATAACAATCAAAACTAGGACTCAGCAAAAGAAAGAAGTCTTTCCTAATAACTCCAATTGTCAGAATGCTCGGAGTAGTGCTTCCCTTCCAACAAAGTCATACTCGAAAGTAAAACATAGCAGTCATTAAACGGAATTCCCTGTTGAGAGGGAAGAAACATGTACCACAATTTGTGCAGCACATTTATTATTTTTAGTAATCATTGCAATAATATTTTTAAAAATATAAAGCAAATGAAGGAGATACCTCAACAAGAAGATTTATCAAATTCCGAACATTCGGTATTTAGTAAAGTGCATGTGGTGTCCAATCTGCCAAAAAGATCATTGAATAGAGAATCTGCTTTCTGGTCATACAACCAGATGACCCTGCTGTAAACAACAAACATTTACCCACATTTCACGAATCAAATACATTACTCCACTATGAAATTGACGAATATAACTGATAAAGGTATCAATCAACGGAAACACCTAGCTAAAGAAAACAGTATTTCTAACAAATCCAATCGTCATAACGCTCGGAGTGGTGATTTCCAGCCACCATAATCACACTCGATGTTTGAATAAACATAGCAGTCATGAAACGGAAGCTCCCTATTGAGAGCGAAGAACCATGTACCACAATTTGTGCAGCACATTGATTATTTTTAATGACCATTGCAATAAGATTTTTAAAAATTTAAAGCACTTGAAGGAGATACGAAAACAAGAATATTTATCATATTACTAACATTTGTTATTCAGTAAAATGCAAGTGCTGTCCAATCTGCTCTAAAAACTCATTGAATGGAGAATCTGCTTTCTGGTCATACGACCAGATGACCCTGCTCTAAACAAAAAAACATTTACACACATTTAACGATTTAAATACAATACTGCACTACAAAGCAGATGAATATAAGTTATAAGGGTAACAATCAAAAGAATCACCTAGGAAAAGAAAGAGGTCTTTCCTAATAACTCCTATACTCAGGATGCTTGGAGTGGTAGTTCCTATCCAACAAAATCTTACTCGATGTTTGAACAAACATAGCAGTCATGAAACAGAATCTCCCTGTTGAGACGCAAGAAACATGTACCACAATTTGTGCATGTGGTGTCAAATATGCACCAAAAGACGATTGAATGGGGAATCTTCTTTCTGGCCATACAACCAGATGAAGCTGCTGTAATCAACAAATATTTACCCACATTTCACGATTCGAATATATTATTCCACTGTGAAATTGATGAATATATGTGATGAGGGTAACAATCAAAACTAGGACTCAGCAAAAGAAAGAAGTCTTTCCTAATAACTCCAATTGTCAGAATGCTCGGAGTGGTGATTTCCATCCAACATAATCACACTCGATGTTTGAATAAACATAGCAGTCATGAAACGGAATCTCCCTGTTGAAAGAGAAGAACCATGTACCACAATTTGTGCAGCACATTGATTGTTTTTAGTGACCATTGCAATAATATTTTTAAGAATAAAAAGCAAATGAAGGAGATACCTCAACAAGATTTATCAAATTCCGAACATTCATTATTTAGTAAAGTGCATGTGGTGTCCAATCTGCACCAAAAGACCATTGAATAGAGAATCTGCTTTCTGGCCATACAATCAGAGGACCCTGCTGTAAAAAACAAACATTTACGCACTTTTGACGAATCAAATACATTACTCCACTATGATATTGACGAATGTAAGTGATAAAGGTATCATTTAAAGGAAACACCTAGTAAAGGAAAACAGTATTTCTAATAACTCCAATCGTCAGAATGCTCGGAGTGGTGATTTCCATCCACCATAATCACACTCGATGTTTGAATAAACATAGCAGTCATGAAACGGAATCTCCCTGTTGAAAGAGAAGAACAATGTACCACAATTTGTGCAGCACATTTGATTATTTTTAGTGACCATTGCAATAAGATTTTTAAAAATTTAAAGCAATTGAAGGAGATACGAAAACAAGAATATTTATCAAATTCCTAACATTTGTTATTCAGCAAAATGCAAGTGGTGTCCAATCTGCACTAAAAACCCATTGAATGGAGAATCTGCTTTCAGGTCATACGACCAGATGACCCTGCTCTAAACAAAAAACATTTACACACATTTAACGATTTAAATACAATACTGCACTGTGAAACAGATGAATATAAATTATAAGGGTAACAATCAAAAGAAGCACCTTGGAAAAGAAAGAGGTCTTTCCTAATAACTCCTATACTCAGGATGCTTGGAGTGGTAGTTCCTATCCAGCAAAATCTTACTCGATGTTTGAACAAACATAGCAGTCATGAAACAGAATCTCCGTGTTGAGAGGCAAGAAACATGTACCACAATTTGTGCATGTGGTGCCAAATATGCACCAAAAGACGATTGAATGGGGAATCTGCTTTCTGCCCATACAACCAGATAACCCTGCTGTAATCAACAAACATTTACCCACATTTCACCATTCAAATATATTATTCCACTGTGAAATAATTGAATTTATGTGACTGGGGTAACGATCAAAACAAGGACTCAGCAAAAGAAAGAAGTCTTTCCTAATAACTCCAATTGTCAGAATGCTCGGAGTGGTGATTTCCAACCAACATAATCACACTCGATGTTTGAATAAACATAGCAGTCATGAAACGGAATCTCCCTGTTGAAAGAGAAGAACCATGTACCACAATTTGTGCAGCACATTGATTGTTTTTAGTGACCATTGCAATAATATTTTTAAGAATAAAATGCAAATGAAGGAGATACCTTAACAAGAAGATTTATCAAATTCCAAATATTCGTTATTTAGTAAAGTGCATGTGGTGTCCAATCTCCTCAAAAAGACCATTGTATAGAGAATCTGCTTCCTGGCCATACAAACAGATGACCCTGCTATAAACAACAAACTTTTACCCACATTTCACAAATCAAATACATTACTCCACTGTGAAATTGACGAATATAAGTAATAAAGGTTTCAATCAAAGGAAGCACCTAGCAGAACAGTATTTCTAGTAACTACAATCGTCAGAACGCTCGGAGTGGTGATTTCCATCCAACATAATCACACTTGATGATTGAATAAACATAGCAGTCATGAAACAGAATCTCCCTGTTGAGAGAAAAGAAACATGTACCACAACTTGTGCAGCACATTGATTATTATTAGTGACCATTGCAATAAGATTTTTAAAAATTTAAATCAATTGAAGGAGATACGAGAACAATAATATTTATCATATTCCTAACATTTGTTATTCAGTAAAATTCAAGTGGTGTCCAATATGCTCTAAAAACTTATTGAATGGAGAATCTGCTTTCTGGTCAGACAACCAGATGACCCTGCTCTAAACAAAAAACCTTTACACACATTTAACGATTTAAATACAATACTGCACTGCGAAACAGATGAATATAAGTTATAAGGGTAACAATCAAAAGAAGCACCTAGGAAAAGAAAGAGGACTTTCCTAATAACTCCTATACTCAGGATGCTTGGAGTGGTATTTCCTATCCAACAAAATCTTACTCGATGTTTGAACAAACATAGCAGTCATGAAACAGAATGTCCCAGTTGAGACGCAAGGAACATGTACCACAATTTGTGCATGTGGTGTCAAATATGCACCAAAAGTCGATTGAATGGGAAATCTGCTTTCTGGCCATACAACCAGATGACCCTGCTGTAATCAACAAACAATTACCCACATTTCACGATTGAAATATATTATTCCACTGTGAAATTGATGAATATATGTCATGAGGGTAACAATCAAAACAAAGACTCAGCAAAAGAAAGAAGTCTTTCCTAACAACTCCAATTGTCAGAATGCTCGAAGTAGTGTTTCCCATCCAACAAAATCACACACAAAAGTAGAACAAACATTGCAGGCACTAAACAGAATCATCCTGGTGAGAAGGAAGAAACATGTACCACAATTTGTGCAGCACATTTATAATTTCTAGTGACCATTGCAAAAATATTTTTAAAAATATAAAGCAAATGAAGGAGATACCTCAACAAGAAGATTTATCAAATTCCGAACATTCGGTATTTAGTAAAGTGCATGTGGTGTCCAATCTGCACCAAAAGACCATTTAATAGAGAATCTGCTCTCTGGCCATACAACCAGAAGACCCACTGTAAACAACAAACATTTACCCACTTTTCACGAATCAAATACATTACTCCACTATGATATTGACGAATATAAGTGATAAAGGTATCAATCAACGGAAACACCTAGCAAAAGAAAACAGTATTTCTAATAACTCCAATCGTCAGAACGCTCGGAGTGGTGATTTCCATCCAACATAATCACACTCGATGTTTGAATAAACATAGCAGTCATGAAACAGATTCTCCCTGTTGAGAGGCAAGAAACATGTCCAACAATTTGGGCATGTGGTGTCAAATATGCACCAAAAGACGATTGAATGGGGAATCTTCTTTCTAGCCATAAAACCAGATGAACCTGCCGTAATCAACAAATATTTACCCACATTTCACAATTCAAATATATTATTCCACTGTGAAATTGTTGAATATATGTGACTGGGGTAACGATCAAAACAAGGACTCAGCAAAAGAAAGAAGTCTTTCCTAATAACTCCAATCGTCAGAACGCTCGGAGTGGTGATTTCCATCCAACATAATCACACTCGATGTTTAAATAAACATAGCAGTCATGAAACGGAATCTCCCTGTTGAGAGAGAAGAAACATGTACCACAATTTATGCATGTGGTCTCAAATATGCACCAAAAGACGTTTGAATGGGGAATCTGCTTTCTGGCCACACAACCAGATGACCCCGCTGTAATCAACAATCATTTACCCACATTTCACAATTCAAATATACTATTCCACAGTGAATATGATGAATATATGTGATGAGGGTAACAATCAAAACTAGGACTCAGCAAGAAGTCTTTCCTAATAACTCCAATTGTCAGAATGCTCGGAGTAGTGCTTCCCTTCCAACAAAGTCATACTCGAAAGTAAAACATAGCAGGCATTAAACGGAATCTCCCTGTTGAGAGGGAAGAAACATGTACCACAAGTTGTGCAGCACATTTATTATTTTTAGTGACCATTGCAATAATATTTTTAAAAATATAAAGCAAATGAAGGAGATACCTCAACAAGAAGATTTATCAAATTCCGAACATTCGGTATATACTAAAGTGCATGTGGTGTCCAATCTGCCCAAAAGATCATTGAATAGAGAATCTGCTTTCTGGTCATACAACCAGATGACCCTGCTGTAAACAACAAACATTTACCCACATTTCACGAATCAAATACATTACTCCACTATGAAATTGACGAATATAACTGATAAAGGTATCAATCAACAGAAACACCTAGCTAAAGAAAACAGTATTTCTAATAAATCCAATCATCATAACGCTCGGGGTGGTGATTTCCAGCCACCATAATCACACTCGATGTTTGAATAAACATAGCAGTCATGAAACGGAAGCTCCCTATTGGGACAGAAGAACCATGTACCACAATTTGTGCATATGGTGTCAAATATGCACCAAAAGATGATTAAATGGGGTATCTCCTTTCTGGCCACACAACCAGATGACCCTGCTGTAATCAACAATCATTTACCCACAATTCACAATTCAAATATATTATTCCACAGTGAATATGATGAATATATGTGATGAGGGTAACAATCAAAACTAGGTCTCAGCAAAAGAAGAAGTCTTTCCTAATAACTCCAATTGTCAGAATGCTCGGAGTAGTGCTTCCATCCAACAAAATTACACTCGAAAGTAGAACATAGCAGGCATTAAACGAAATCTCCCTGTTGAGAGGGAGGAAACATGTACCACAATTTGTGCAGCACATTTATTATTTTTAGTGACCATTGCAATAATATTTCTAAAAATATAAAGCAAATGAAGGAGATACCTCAATAAGAAGATTTATCAAATTCCGAACATTTGTTATTCAGTAAAGTGCATGTGGTGTCCAATCTGCACCAAAAACACATTGAATGGAGAATCTGCTTTCTGGTCATACAATCAGATGACCCTGCTCTAAACAAAAAACATCTACACACATTTAAAGATTCAAATACATTACTCCAAGGCAAAACAGATGAATATAAATTATAAGGGTAACAACCAAAAGAACCACCTAGGAAAAGAAAGAGGTCTTTCTTAATAACTCCAATACTCAGGATGCTTGGAGTGGTAGTTCCCATCCAACAAAATCACACTCAAATATGCACCAAAATCACACTCGATGTTTGAACAAACAAAGCAGTCATGAAACAGATCTCCCTGTTGAGAGGCAAGAAACGTGTACCACAATTTGTGCATGTGGTGTCAAATATGAACCAAAAGACGATTGAATGGGGAATCTGCTTCCTGGCCATACAACCAGATGACCCTGCACTAATCAACAAACACTTACCCACATTTCACGATTCAAATATATTATTCCACTGTGATTATGATAAATATATGTGATGAGGGTAACAATCAAAACTAGGACTCAGCAAGAAGTCTTTCCTAATAACTCCAATTGTCAGAATGCTCGGAGTAGTGCTTCCCTTCCAACAAAGTCATACTCGAAAGTAAAACATAGCAGGCATTAAACGGAATCTCCCTGTTGAGAGGGAAGAAACATGTACCACTAGTTGTGCAGCACATTTATTATTTTTAGTGACCATTGCAATAATATTTTTAAAAATATAAAGCAAATGAAGGAGATACCTCAACAAGAAGATTTATCAAATTCCGAACATTCGGTATATACTAAAGTGCATGTGGTGTCCAATCTGCCCAAAAGATCATTGAATAGAGAATCTGCTTTCTGGTCATACAACCAGATGACCCTGCTGTAAACAACAAACATTTACCCACATTTCACGAATCAAATACATTACTCCACTATGAAATTGACGAATATAACTGATAAAGGTATCAATCAACAGAAACACCTAGCTAAAGAAAACAGTATTTCTAATAAATCCAATCATCATAACGCTCGGGGTGGTGATTTCCAGCCACCATAATCACACTCGATGTTTGAATAAACATAGCAGTCATGAAACGGAAGCTCCCTATTGAGAGAGAAGAACCATGTACCACAATTTGTGCAGCACATTGATTATTTTTAGTGACCATTGCAATAAGATTTTTAAAAATTTAAAGCACTTGAAGGAGATACGAAAACAAGAATATTTATCATATTCCTAACACTTGTTATTCAGTAAAATGCAAGTGCTGTCCAATCTGCTCTAAAAACTCATTGAATGGAGAATCTGCTTTCTGGTCATACGACCAGATGACCCTGCTCTAAACAAAAAAACATTTACACACATTTAACGATTTAAATACAATACTGCACTATGAAGCAGATGAATATAAGTTATAAGGGTAACAATCAAAAGAAGAACCTAGGGAAAAAAAGAGGTCTTTCCTAATAACTCCAATACTCAGGATGCTTGGAGTGGTAGTTCCCATCCAACAAAATCACACTCGATGTTTCAACAAACATAGCAGTCATGAAACAAAATCTCCCTGTTGAGAGGCAAGAAACATGTACCACAATTTGTGCATGTGGTGTCAAATATGCACCAAAAGACGATTGAATGGGGAATCTGCTTTCTGGCCATACAGCCAGATGACCCTGCTGTAATCAACAAACATTTACCCACATTTCACGATTCAAATATATTATTCCACTGTGAAATTGATGAATATATGTGATGAGGGTAACAATCAAAACTAGGACTCAGCAAAAGAAAGAAGTCTTTCCTAATAACTCCAATTGCCAGAATGCTCGGAGTAGTGCTTCCCATCCAACAAAATCACACTCAAAAGTAGAACAAACATAGCAGGCAATGAACGGAATCTCCCTGTTGAGAGGGAAGAAACGTGTACCACAATTTGTGCAGCACATTGATTATTTTTAGTGACCATTGCAATAATATTTTTAAAAATATAAAGCAAATGAAGGAGATACTTAAACAAGAAGATTTATCAAATTCCGAACATTCGTTATTCAGTAAAGTGCATGTAGTGTCCAATCTGCACCAAAAGACCATTGAATAGAGAATCTGCTTTCTGGCCATACAACCAGATGACCCTGCTGTAAACAACAAACATTTACCAACATTTCACGAATCAAATACATTACTCCACTGTGAAATTGACGAATATAAGTGATAAAAGTATCAATCAAAGGAAACACGTAGCAAAAGAAAACAGTATTTCTAATAACTACAATCGACAGAATGCTCGGAGTGGTGATTTCCATCCAACATAATCACACTCGATGTATGAATAAACATAGCAGTCATGAAACGGAATCTCCCTGTTGAAAGAGAAGAACCATGTACCACAATTTGTGCAGCACATTGATTGTTTTTAGTGACCATTGCAATAATATTTTTAAGAATAAAAAGCAAATGAAGGAGATACTTTAACAAGATTTATCAAATTCCGAACATTCATTATTTAGTAAAGTGCATGTGGTGTCCAATCTGCACCAAAAGACCATTGAATAGAGAATCTGCTTTCTGGCCATACAACTAGATGTCCCTGCTGTAAACAACAAACATTTACCCACTTTTCACGAATCAAATACATTACTCCACTATGATATTGACGAATGTAAGTGATAAAGGTATCATTTAAAGGAAACACCTAGTAAAGGAAAACAGTATTTCTAATAACTCCAATCGTCAGAATGCTCGGAGTGGTGATTTCCAGCCACCATAATCACACTCGATGTTTGAATAAACATAGCAGTCATGAAACGGAAGCTCCCTATTGAGAGAGAACAACCATGTACCACAATTTGTGCAGCACATTGATTATTTTTAGTGACCATTGCAATAAGATTTTTAAAAATTTAAAGCACTTGAAGGAGATACGAAAACAAGAATATTTATCATATTACTAACATTTGTTATTCAGTAAAATGCAAGTGCTGTCCAATCTGCTCTAAAAACTCATTGAATGGAGAATCTGCTCTAAACAAAAAACATTTACACACATTTAACGATTTAAATACAATACTGCACTACGAAGCAGATGAATATAAGTTATAAGGGTAACAATCAAAAGAAGCACCTAGGAAAAGAAAGAGGTCTTTCCTAATAACTCCTATACTCAGTATGCTTGCAGTGGTAGTTCCTATCCAACAAAATCTTACTCGATGTTTGAACAAACATAGCAATCATGAAACAGAATCTCCCTGTTGAGAGGCAAGAAACATGTACCACAATTTGTGCATGTGGTGTCAAATATGCACCAAAAGACGATTGAATGGGGAATCTTCTTTCTGGCCATACAACCAGATGAACCTGCTGTAATCAACAAATATTTACCCACATTTCACGATTCAAATATATTATTCCACTGTGAAATTGATGAATATATGTGATGAGGGTAACAATCAAAACAAGTACTCAGCAAAAGAAAGAAGTCTTTCCTAATAACTCCAATTGTCCAGAAAGCTCGGAGTAGTGCTTCCATCCATCAAAATTACACTCGAAAGTAGAACATAGGAGGCATTAAACGGGATCTCCCTGTTGAGAGGGAGGAAACATGTACCACAATTTGTGCAACACATTTGTTATTTTTAGTGACCATTGCAATAATATTTTTAAAAATATAAAGCAAATGAAGGAGATACGTCAACAAGAAGATTTATCAAATTCCGAACATTCGTTATTCAGTAAAGTGCATGTGGTGTGCAATCTGCACCAAAAGACCATTGAATGGAGAATCTGCTTTCTGGCCATACAACCAGATGACCCTGCTGTAAACAACAAACATTTACCCACATTTCACGAATCAAATACATTACTCCACTATGAAATTGACGAATATAACTGATAAAGGTATCAATCAACAGAAACACCTAGCTAAAGAAAACAGTATTTCTAATAAATCCAATCATCATAACGCTCGGGGTGGTGATTTCCAGCCACCATAATCACACTCGATGTTTGAATAAACATAGCAGTCATGAAACGGAAGCTCCCTATTGAGAGAGAAGAACCATGTACCACAATTTGTGCATATGGTGTCAAATATGCACCAAAAGATGATTAAATGGGGAATCTCCTTTCTGGCCACACAACCAGATGACCCTGCTGTAATCAACAATCATTTACCCACAATTCACAATTCAAATATATTATTCCACAGTGAATATGATGAATATATGTGATGAGGGTAACAATCAAAACTAGGTCTCAGCAAAAGAAGAAGTCTTTCCTAATAACTCCAATTGTCAGAATGCTCGGAGTAGTGCTTCCATCCAACAAAATTACACTCGAAAGTAGAACATAGCAGGCATTAAACGAAATCTCCCTGTTGAGAGGGAGGAAACATGTACCACAATTTGTGCAGCACATTTATTATTTTTAGTGACCATTGCAATAATATTTCTAAAAATATAAAGCAAATGAAGGAGATACCTCAATAAGAAGATTTATCAAATTCCGAACATTTGTTATTCAGTAAAGTGCATGTGGTGTCCAATCTGCACCAAAAACACATTGAATGGAGAATCTGCTTTCTGGTCATACAATCAGATGACCCTGCTCTAAACAAAAAACATCTACACACATTTAAAGATTCAAATACATTACTCCAAGGCAAAACAGATGAATATAAATTATAAGGGTAACAACCAAAAGAACCACCTAGGAAAAGAAAGAGGTCTTTCTTAATAACTCCAATACTCAGGATGCTTGGAGTGGTAGTTCCCATCCAACAAAATCACACTCAAATATGCACCAAAATCACACTCGATGTTTGAACAAACAAAGCAGTCATGAAACAGATCTCCCTGTTGAGAGGCAAGAAACGTGTACCACAATTTGTGCATGTGGTGTCAAATATGCACCAAAAGACGATTGAATGGGGAATCTGCTTCCTGGCCATACAACCAGATGACCCTGCACTAATCAACAAACACTTACCCACATTTCACGATTCAAATATATTATTCCACTGTGATTATGATAAATATATGTGATGAGGGTAACAATCAAAACTAGGACTCAGCAAGAAGTCTTTCCTAATAACTCCAATTGTCAGAATGCTCGGAGTAGTGCTTCCCTTCCAACAAAGTCATACTCGAAAGTAAAACATAGCAGGCATTAAACGGAATCTCCCTGTTGAGAGGGAAGAAACATGTACCACAAGTTGTGCAGCACATTTATTATTTTTAGTGACCATTGCAATAATATTTTTAAAAATATAAAGCAAATGAAGGAGATACCTCAACAAGAAGATTTATCAAATTCCGAACATTCGGTATATACTAAAGTGCATGTGGTGTCCAATCTGCCCAAAAGATCATTGAATAGAGAATCTGCTTTCTGGTCATACAACCAGATGACCCTGCTGTAAACAACAAACATTTACCCACATTTCACGAATCAAATACATTACTCCACTATGAAATTGACGAATATAACTGATAAAGGTATCAATCAACGGAAACACCTAGCTAAAGAAAACAGTATTTCTAATAAATCCAATCATCATAACGCTCGGGGTGGTGATTTCCAGCCACCATAATCACACTCGATGTTTGAATAAACATAGCAGTCATGAAACGGAAGCTCCCTATTGAGAGAGAAGAACCATGTACCACAATTTGTGCAGCACATTGATTATTTTTAGTGACCATTGCAATAAGATTTTTAAAAATTTAAAGCACTTGAAGGAGATACGAAAACAAGAATATTTATCATATTCCTAACACTTGTTATTCAGTAAAATGCAAGTGCTGTCCAATCTGCTCTAAAAACTCATTGAATGGAGAATCTGCTTTCTGGTCATACGACCAGATGACCCTGCTCTAAACAAAAAAACATTTACACACATTTAACGATTTAAATACAATACTGCACTACGAAGCAGATGAATATAAGTTATAAGGGTAACAATCAAAAGAAGAACCTAGGGAAAAAAAGAGGTCTTTCCTAATAACTCCAATACTCAGGATGCTTGGAGTGGTAGTTCCCATCCAACAAAATCACACTCGATGTTTCAACAAACATAGCAGTCATGAAACAAAATCTCCCTGTTGAGAGGCAAGAAACATGTACCACAATTTGTGCATGTGGTGTCAAATATGCACCAAAAGACGATTGAATGGGGAATCTGCTTTCTGGCCATACAGCCAGATGACCCTGCTGTAATCAACAAACATTTACCCACATTTCACGATTCAAATATATTATTCCACTGTGAAATTGATGAATATATGTGATGAGGGTAACAATCAAAACTAGGACTCAGCAAAAGAAAGAAGTCTTTCCTAATAACTCCAATTGCCAGAATGCTCGGAGTAGTGCTTCCCATCCAACAAAATCACACTCAAAAGTAGAACAAACATAGCAGGCAATGAACGGAATCTCCCTGTTGAGAGGGAAGAAACGTGTACCACAATTTGTGCAGCACATTGATTATTTTTAGTGACCATTGCAATAATATTTTTAAAAATATAAAGCAAATGAAGGAGATACTTAAACAAGAAGATTTATCAAATTCCGAACATTCGTTATTCAGTAAAGTGCATGTAGTGTCCAATCTGCACCAAAAGACCATTGAATAGAGAATCTGCTTTCTGGCCATACAACCAGATGACCCTGCTGTAAACAACAAACATTTACCAACATTTCACGAATCAAATACATTACTCCACTGTGAAATTGACGAATATAAGTGATAAAAGTATCAATCAAAGGAAACACGTAGCAAAAGAAAACAGTATTTCTAATAACTACAATCGACAGAATGCTCGGAGTGGTGATTTCCATCCAACATAATCACACTCGATGTATGAATAAACATAGCAGTCATGAAACGGAATCTCCCTGTTGAAAGAGAAGAACCATGTACCACAATTTGTGCAGCACATTGATTGTTTTTAGTGACCATTGCAATAATATTTTTAAGAATAAAAAGCAAATGAAGGAGATACTTTAACAAGATTTATCAAATTCCGAACATTCATTATTTAGTAAAGTGCATGTGGTGTCCAATCTGCACCAAAAGACCATTGAATAGAGAATCTGCTTTCTGGCCATACAACTAGATGTCCCTGCTGTAAACAACAAACATTTACCCACTTTTCACGAATCAAATACATTACTCCGCTATGATATTGACGAATGTAAGTGATAAAGGTATCATTTAAAGGAAACACCTAGTAAAGGAAAACAGTATTTCTAATAACTCCAATCGTCAGAATGCTCGGAGTGGTGATTTCCAGCCACCATAATCACACTCGATGTTTGAATAAACATAGCAGTCATGAAACGGAAGCTCCCTATTGAGAGAGAACAACCATGTACCACAATTTGTGCAGCACATTGATTATTTTTAGTGACCATTGCAATAAGATTTTTAAAAATTTAAAGCACTTGAAGGAGATACGAAAACAAGAATATTTATCATATTACTAACATTTGTTATTCAGTAAAATGCAAGTGCTGTCCAATCTGCTCTAAAAACTCATTGAATGGAGAATCTGCTCTAAACAAAAAACATTTACACACATTTAACGATTTAAATACAATACTGCACTACGAAGCAGATGAATATAAGTTATAAGGGTAACAATCAAAAGAAGCACCTAGGAAAAGAAAGAGGTCTTTCCTAATAACTCCTATACTCAGTATGCTTGCAGTGGTAGTTCCTATCCAACAAAATCTTACTCGATGTTTGAACAAACATAGCAATCATGAAACAGAATCTCCCTGTTGAGAGGCAAGAAACATGTACCACAATTTGTGCATGTGGTGTCAAATATGCACCAAAAGACGATTGAATGGGGAATCTTCTTTCTGGCCATACAACCAGATGAACCTGCTGTAATCAAAAAATATTTACAAACATTTCACGATTCAAATATATTATTCCACTGTGAAATTGATGAATATATGTGATGAGGGTAACAATCAAAACAAGTACTCAGCAAAAGAAAGAAGTCTTTCCTAATAACTCCAATTGTCCAGAAAGCTCGGAGTAGTGCTTCCATCCATCAAAATTACACTCGAAAGTAGAACATAGGAGGCATTAAACGGGATCTCCCTGTTGAGAGGGAGGAAACATGTACCACAATTTGTGCAACACATTTGTTATTTTTAGTGACCATTGCAATAATATTTTTAAAAATATAAAGCAAATGAAGGAGATACCTCAACAAGAAGATTTATCAAATTCCGAACATTCGTTATTCAGTAAAGTGCATGTGGTGTGCAATCTGCACCAAAAGACCATTGAATGGAGAATCTGCTTTCTGGCCATACAACCAGATAACCCTGCTGTAAACAACAAACATTTACCCACATTTCACGAATCAAATACATTACTCCACTGTGAAATTGACGAATATAAGTGATAAAGGTATCAATCAAAGGAAGCACCTAGCAAAAGAAAACAGTATTTCTAATAACTCCAATCGTCAGAACGCTCGGAGTGGTGATTTCCATTGAACATAATCACACTCGATGTTTGAATAAACATAGCAGTCATGAAACGGAATCTCCCTATTGAGTGAGAAGAAACATGTACCACAATTTGTGCATGTGGTGTCAAATATGCACCAAAAGACGATTGAATGGGGAATCTGCTTTCTGGCCATACAACCAGATGACCCTGCTGTAATCAACAAACATTTACTAACATTTCACGATTCAAATATATTATTTCACTGTGAAATTGATGTATATATGTGATTAGGGTAACAATCAAAACAAGGACTCAGCAAAAGAAAGAAGTCTTTCCTAATAACTACAATTGTCAGAAGGCTTGAAGTAGTGCTTCCCATCCAACAAAATCACACTCAAAAGTAGAACAAACATAGCAGGAATTAAACGGAATCTCCCTGTTGAGAGGGAGGAAACATGTTCCACAATTTGTGCAGCACATTGATTATTTTTAGTGACCATTGCAGTAAGATCTTTAAAAACTTAAAGCAATTGAAGGAGATACGAAAACGATAATATTTATCATATTCCTAACATTTGTTATTCAGTAAAATTCAAGTGGTGTCCCATCTGCTCTGAAAACTCATTGAATGGAGAATCTGCTTTCTGGTCATAATACCAGATGACCCTGCTCTAAACAAAAAACATTTACACACATTTAACGATTTAAATATAATACTGCACTGCGAAACAGATGAATATAAGTTATATGGGTAACAATCAAAACAAGCACCTAGGAAAAGAAAGAGGTCTTTCCTAATAACACCAATACTCAGGATGCTTGGAGTGGTAGTTCCCATCCAAGAAAATCACACTCAATAGTAGAACAAACATAGCAGGCATTAAACAGAATCTTCCTGTTGAGAAGGAAGAAACATGTACCACAATTTGAGCAGCACAATTATTATTTTTAGTGACCATTGCAATAATATTTTTAAAAAATAAAGCAGATGAATGAGATACCTCAACAAGAAGGTTTATCAAATTCCGAATGTTCGTTATTTAGTAACGTGCATGTGGTGTCCAATCTGCACCAAAAGACCATTGAATAGAGAATCTGCTTTCTGGCCATACAACCAGATTACCCTGCTGTAAACTACAAACTTTTGCCCACATTTCACGAATCAAATACGTTATTCCACTGTCAAATTGACGAATATAAGTGATAAAGGTATCAATCAAAGGAAGCACCTAGCAAAAGAAAACAAAATTTCTAATAACTACAATCGTCAGAACGCTCGGAGTGGTGATTTCTATCCAACAAAATCACACTCGATGTTTGAATAAACATAGCAGTCATGAAACGGAATCTCCATGTTGAGAGGGAAGAAACATGTACCACAATTTGTGCAGCACATTGATTATTTTTAGTGACAATTGCAATAAAATTTTTAAAAATTAAAAGCAATTGAAGGAGATTCGAAAACAAGAATATTTATCAAATTCCTAACACTTGTTATTCAGTAAAATGTAAGTGGTATCCAATCTGCACCAAAAACCCATTGAATGGAGAATCTGCTTTCTGGTCATACAACCAGATGACCCTGCTCTAAACAAAAAACATTTACACACATTTAACGATTCAAATACATTACTTCACTGCGAAACAGATGAATATAAGTTATAAGGGTAACAATCAAAAGAAGCACCTAGGAAAAAAACAGGTCTTTCCTAATAACTCCAACATCAGGATGCTTGGAGTGGTACTTCCCATCCAACAAAATCAAACTCCATGTTCTTTAACAAATATAGCAGTCATGAAACAGAATCTCCCTGTTGAGAGGCAAGAAATATGCACCACAATTTGTGCATGTGGTGTCAAATATGCACCAAAAGACGATTGAATGGGGAATCTGCTTTCTGGCCACACAACCAGATGACCCTGCTGTAATCAACAATCATGTACCAACATTTCAAGATTCAAATATATTATTCCACTGTGAATATGATAAATATATGTGATGAGGGTAACAATCAAAACTGGACTCAGCAAAAAAAAGAAGTCTTTCCTAATAACTCCAATTGTCAGAATGCTCGGAGTAGTGCTTCCATCCAACAAAATTACACTCGAAAGTAGAACATAGCAGGCATTAAACGGAATCTCCATGTTGAGAGGGAAGAAACATGTACCACAATTTGTGCAGCACATTGATTATTTTTAGTGACAATTGCAATAAAATTTTTAAAAATTAAAAGCAATTGAAGGAGATTCGAAAACAAGAATATTTATCAAATTCCTAACACTTGTTATTCAGTAAAATGTAAGTGGTGTCCAATCTGCACCAAAAACCCATTGAATGGAGAATCTGCTTTCTGGTCATACAACCAGATGACCCTGCTCTAAACAAAAAACATTTACACACATGTAATGAATCAAATACATTACTCCACTGCGAAACAGATGTATATAAGTTATAAGGGTAACAATCAAAAGAAACACCTAGGAAAAGAAAGAGGTCTTTCCTAATAACTCCAATACTCAGGATGCTAGGAGTGGTAGTTCCCATCCAAGAAAATCACACTCAAAAGTAGAACAAACATAGCAGGCATTAAACAGAATCTCCCTGTTGAGAGGGAAGAAACATGTTTCACAATCTGTGCAGCACATTGATCATTTTCAGTGACCATATCAATAAAATTTTTAAAAATAAAAAGCAAATGAAGGAGATACCTAAACAAGAAGATTTATCAAATTCCGAACATTCCATATTCAGTAAAGTGCATGTGGTGTCCAATCTGCACCAAAAGACCATTGAATAGAGAATCTGCTTTCTGGCCATACAACCAGATGACCCTGCTGTAAACAACAAACATTTACCCACATTTCATGAATCAAATACATTACTCCACTTTGAAATTGACGAATATAAGTGATAAAGGTATCAATAAAGGAAGCACCTAGCAAAAGAAAACAATATTTCTAATAACTCCAATCGTCAGAACGCTCGGAGTGGTGATTTCTATCCAACATAATCACACTCGATGTTTGAATAAACATAGCAGTCATGAAACGGAATCTCCCTGTTGAGAGAGAAGAAACATGTACCACAATTTGTGCAGCACATTGATTATTATTAGTGACCATTGCAATAAGATTTTTTAAAATTTAAAGCAATTGAAGGAGATACGTAAACAAGAATAATTATCAAATTCCTAACATTTGTTATTCAGTAAAATGTAAGTGGTGTCCAATTTGCACAAAAAACCCATTGAATGGAGAACCTGCATTCTGGTCATACAACCAGATGACCCTGCTCCAAACAAAAAACATTTACACACATTTAACGATTCAAATACATTACTCCACTGCGAAACAGAAATATAAGTTATAAGGGTAACAATCAAAAGAAGCACCTAGGAAAAGAAAGAGGTCTTTCCTAATAACTCCTATACTCAGGATGCTTCGAGTGGTAGTTCCTATCCAATAAAATCTTACTCCATGTTTGAACAAACATAGTAGTCATGAAACAGAATCTCCCTGTTGAGAGGCAAGAAACATGTACCACAATTTGTGCATGTGGTGTCAAATATGCACCAAAAGACGATTGAATGGGGAATCTGCTTTCTGGCCATACAACCAGATGACCCTGCTATAATCAACAAACATTTACCCACATTTCACGATTCAAATATATTATTCCACTGTGAATATGATGAATATATGTGATGAGGGTAACAATCAAAACTAGGACTCAGCAAAAAAAGAAGTCTTTCCTAATAACTCCAATTGTCAGAATGCTCGGAGTAGTGCTTCCATCCAACAAAATTACACTCGAAAGTAGAACATAGCAGGAATTAAACGGAATCTCCCTGTTGAGAGGGAAGAAACATGTTCCACAATTTGTGCAGCACATTGATTATTTTTAGTGACCATTGCAATAAGATTTTAAAAAATTTAAAGCAATTGAAGGAGATACGAAAACAAGAATATTTATCATATTCCTAACATTTGTTATTCAGTAAAATGCAAGTGGTGTCCAATCTGCACTAGAAACTCATTGAATGGAGAATCTGCTTTCTGGTCATACAACCAGATGACCCTGCTCTAAACAAAAAACATTTACAAACATTTAACGATTCAAGTACATTAGTCCACTGCAAAACAGATGAATATATATGTTATAAGGGTAACAATCAAAAGAAGCACCTAGGAAAAGAAAGAGATACTTCCTAATAACTCCAATACTCAGGATGCTTGGAGTGGTAGTTCCCATCCAACAAAATCACACTCCATGTTTGAACAAACATAGGAAACATGAAACAGAATATCCCTGTTGAGAGCAAGAAACATGTACCACAATTTGTGCACGTGGTGTCAAATATGCACCAAAAGACGACTGAATGGGGAATCTGCTTTCTGGCCATACAACCAGATGACCCTGCTGTAATCAACAAACAATTACCCACATTTCACGATTCAAATATATTATTCCACTGTGAAATTAATGAATATATGAGATGAGGGTAACAATCAAAACAAGGACTCAGCAAAAGAAAGAAGTCTTTCCTAATAACTCCAATTGTCAAAATGCTCGGAGTAGTGCTTCCCATCCAACAAAACCACACTCAAAAGTAGAACAAACATAGCAGGCATTAAACAGAATCTCCCTGTTGAGAGGGAAGAAACATGTACCACAATTTGTGCAGCACATGTATTATTTTTAGTGACCATTGCAATAAGATTTTTAAAAATATAAAGCAAATGAAGGAGATACCTCAACAAGAAGATTTATCAAATTCCAAATATTCGTTATTTAGTAAAGTGCATGTGGTGTCCAATCTCCACAAAAGGACCATTGTATAGAGAATCTGCTTCCTGGCCATACAACCAGATGACCCTACTGTAAACAACAAACTTTTAACCACATTTCACAAATCAAATACATTACTCCACTGTGAAATTGACGAATATAGGTAATAAAGGTTTCAATCAAAGGAAGCACCTAGCAGAACAGTATTTCTAGTAACTACAATCGTCAGAATGCTCGGAGTGGTGATTTCCATCCAACATAATCACACTCGATGATTGAATAAACATAGCAGGCATTAAACAGAATCTCCCTGTTGAGAGGGAAGAAACATGTACCACAATTTGTGCAGCACATTTATTATTTTTAGTGAGCATTGCAATAATATTTTTGAAAATAAAAAGCAAATGAAGGAGATACCTCAACAAGATTTATCAAATTCCGAACATTCATTATTTAGTAAAGTGCATGTGGTGTCCAATCTGCACCAAAAGACCATTGAATAGAGAATCTGCTTTCTGGCCATACAATCAGATGACCCTGCTGTAAACAACAAACATTTACGCACTTTTGACGAATCAAATACATTACTCCACTATGATATTGACGAATGTAAGTGATAAAGGTATCATTTAAAGGAAACACCTAGTAAAGGAAAACAGTATTTCTAATAACTCCAATCGTCAGAATGCTCGGAGTGGTGATTTCCATCCACCATAATCACACTCGATGTTTGAATAAACATAGCAGTCATGAAACGGAATCTCCCTGTTGAAAGAGAAGAACAATGTACCACAATTTGTGCAGCACATTTGATTATTTTTAGTGACCATTGCAATAAGATTTTTAAAAATTTAAAGCAATTGAAGGAGATACGAAAACAAGAATATTTATCAAATTCCTAACATTTGTTATTCAGCAAAATGCAAGTGGTGTCCAATCTGCACTAAAAACCCATTGAATGGAGAATCTGCTTTCAGGTCATACGACCAGATGACCCTGCTCTAAACAAAAAACATTTACACACATTTAACGATTTAAATACAATACTGCACTGTGAAACAGATGAATATAAATTATAAGGGTAACAATCAAAAGAAGCACCTTGGAAAAGAAAGAGGTCTTTCCTAATAACTCCTATACTCAGGATGCTTGGAGTGGTAGTTCCTATCCAGCAAAATCTTACTCGATGTTTGAACAAACATAGCAGTCATGAAACAGAATCTCCGTGTTGAGAGGCAAGAAACATGTACCACAATTTGTGCATGTGGTGCCAAATATGCACCAAAAGACGATTGAATGGGGAATCTGCTTTCTGGCCATACAACCAGATAACCCTGCTGTAATCAACAAACATTTACCCACATTTCACCATTCAAATATATTATTCCACTGTGAAATTATTGAATTTATGTGACTGGGGTAACGATCAAAACAAGGACTCAGCAAAAGAAAGAAGTCTTTCCTAATAACTCCAATTGTCAGAATGCTCGGAGTGGTGATTTCCATCCAACATAATCACACTCGATGTTTGAATAAACATAGCAGTCATGAAACGGAATCTCCCTGTTGAAAGAGAAGAACCATGTACCACAATTTGTGCAGCACATTGATTGTTTTTAGTGACCATTGCAATAATATTTTTAAGAATAAAATGCAAATGAAGGAGATACCTTAACAAGAAGATTTATCAAATTCCAAATATTCGTTATTTAGTAAAGTGCATGTGGTGTCCAATCTCCACAAAAAGACCATTGTATAGAGAATCTGCTTCCTGGCCATACAAACAGATGACCCAGCTGTAAACAACAAACTTTTACCCACATTTCACAAATCAAATACATTACTCCACTGTGAAATTGACGAATATCAGTAATAAAGGTTTCAATCAAAGGAAGCACCTAGCAGAACAGTATTTCTAGTAACTACAATCGTCAGAACGCACGGAGTGGTGATTTCCATCCAACATAATCACACTTGATGATTGAATAAACACAGCAGTCATGAAACAGAATCTCCCTGTTGAGAGAAAAGAAACATGTACCACAACTTGTGCAGCACATTGATTATTATTAGTGACCATTGCAATAAGATTTTTAAAAATTTAAATCAATTGAAGGAGATACGAGAACAATAATATTTATCATATTCCTAACATTTGTTATTCAGTAAAATTCAAGTGGTGTCCAATATGCTCTAAAAACTTATTGAATGGAGAATATGCTTTCTGGTCAGACAACCAGATGACCCTGCTCTAAACAAAAAACCTTTACACACATTTAACGATTTAAATACAATACTGCACTGCGAAACAGATGAATATAAGTTATAAGGGTAACAATCAAAAGAAGCACCTAGGAAAAGAAAGAGGACTTTCCTAATAACTCCTATACTCAGGATGCTTGGAGTGGTATTTCCTATCCAACAAAATCTTACTCGATGTTTGAACAAACATAGCAGTCATGAAACAGAATGTCCCAGTTGAGACGCAAGGAACATGTACCACAATTTGTGCATGTGGTGTCAAATATGCACCAAAAGTCGATTGAATGGGGAATCTGCTTTCTGGCCATACAACCAGATGACCCTGCTGTAATCAACAAACAATTACCGACATTTCACGATTGAAATATATTATTCCACTGTGAAATTGATGAATATATGTCATGAGGGTAACAATCAAAACAAAGACTCAGCAAAAGAAAGAAGTCTTTCCTAACAACTCCAATTGTCAGAATGCTCGAAGTAGTGTTTCCCATCCAACAAAATCACACACAAAAGTAGAACAAACATTGCAGGCACTAAACAGAATCATCCTGGTGAGAAGGAAGAAACATGTACCACAATTTGTGCAGCACATTTATAATTTCTAGTGACCATTGCAAAAATATTTTTAAAAATATAAAGCAATTGAAGGAGATACCTCAACAAGAAGATTTATCAAATTCCGAACATTCGGTATTTAGTAAAGTGCATGTGGTGTCCAATCTGCACCAAAAGACCATTTAATAGAGAATCTGCTCTCTGGCCATACAACCAGATGACCCACTGTAAACAACAAACATTTACCCACTTTTCACGAATCAAATACATTACTCCATTATGATATTGACGAATGTAAGTGATAAAGGTATCAATCAACGGAAACACCTAGCAAAAGAAAATAGTATTTCTAATAACTTCAATCGTCAGAACGCTCGGAGTGGTGATTTCCATCCAACATAATCACACTCGATGTTTGAATAAACATAGCAGTCATGAAACAGATTCTCCCTGTTGAGAGGCAAGAAACATGTCCAACAATTTGGGCATGTGGTGTCAAATATGCACCAAAAGACGATTGAATGGGGAATCTTCTTTCTAGCCATAAAACCAGATGAACCTGCCGTAATCAACAAATATTTACCCACATTTCACAATTCAAATATATTATACCACTGTGAAATTGTTGAATATATGTGACTGGGGTAACGATCAAAACAAGGACTCAGCAAAAGAAAGAAGTCTTTCCTAATAACTCCAATCGTCAGAACGCTCGGAGTGGTGATTTCCAGCCAACATAATCACACTCGATGTTTAAATAAACATAGCAGTCATGAAACGGAATCTCCCTGTTGAGAGAGAAGAAACATGTACCACAATTTATGCATGTGGTCTCAAATATGCACCAAAAGACGTTTGAATGGGGAATCTGCTTTCTGGCCACACAACCAGATGACCCCGCTGTAATCAACAATCATTTACCCACATTTCACAATTCAAATATACTATTCCACAGTGAATATGATGAATATATGTGATGAGGGTAACAATCAAAACTAGGTCTCAGCAAAAAAAGAAGTCTTTCCTAATAACTCCAATTGTCAGAATGCTCGGAGTAGTGCTTCCATCCAACAAAATTACACTCGAAAGTAGAACATAGCAGGCATTAAACGAAATCTCCCTGTTGAGAGGGAGGAAACATGTACCACAATTTGTGCAGCACATTTATTATTTTTAGTGACCATTGCAATAATATTACTAAAAATATAATGCAAATGAAGGAGATACCTCAATAAGAAGATTTATCAAATTCCGAACATTTGTTATTCAGTAAAGTGCATGTGGTATCCAATCTGCACCAAAAACACATTGAATGAAGAATCAGCTTTCTGGTCATACAATCAGATGACCCTGCTCTAAACAAAAAACATCTACACACATTTAAAGATTCAAATACATTACTCCAAGGCAAAACAGATGAATATAAGTTATAAGGGTAACAACCAAAAGAACCACCTAGGAAAAGAAAGAGGTCTTTCTTAATAACTCCAATACTCAGGATGCTTGGAGTGGTAGTTCCCATCCAACAAAATCACACTCAAATATGCACCAAAATCACACTCGATGTTTGAACAAACAAAGCAGTCATGAAACAGATCTCCCTGTTGAGAGGCAAGAAACGTGTACCACAATTTGTGCATGTGGTGTCAAATATGCACCAAAAGACGTTTGAATGGGGAATCTGCTTTCTGGCCACACAACCAGATGACCCCGCTGTAATCAACAATCATTTACCCACATTTCACAATTCAAATATACTATTCCACAGTGAATATGATGAATATATGTGATGAGGGTAACAATCAAAACTAGGACTCAGCAAGAAGTCTTTCCTAATAACTCCAATTGTCAGAATGCTCGGAGTAGTGCTTCCCTTCCAACAAAGTCATACTCGAAAGTAAAACATAGCAGGCATTAAACGGAATCTCCCTGTTGAGAGGGAAGAAACATGTACCACAAGTTGTGCAGCACATTTATTATTTTTAGTGACCATTGCAATAATATTTTTAAAAATATAAAGCAAATGAAGGAGATACCTCAACAAGAAGATTTATCAAATTCCGAACATTCGGTATATACTAAAGTGCATGTGGTGTCCAATCTGCCCAAAAGATCATTGAATAGAGAATCTGCTTTCTGGTCATACAACCAGATGACCCTGCTGTAAACAACAAACATTTACCCACATTTCACGAATCAAATACATTACTCCACTATGAAATTGACGAATATAACTGATAAAGGTATCAATCAACGGAAACACCTAGCTAAAGAAAACAGTATTTCTAATAAATCCAATCATCATAACGCTCGGGGTGGTGATTTCCAGCCACCATAATCACACTCGATGTTTGAATAAACATAGCAGTCATGAAACGGAAGCTCCCTATTGAGAGAGAAGAACCATGTACCACAATTTGTGCATATGGTGTCAAATATGCACCAAAAGATGATTAAATGGGGAATCTCCTTTCTGGCCACACAACCAGATGACCCTGCTGTAATCAACAATCATTTACCCACAATTCACAATTCAAATATATTATTCCACAGTGAATATGATGAATATATGTGATGAGGGTAACAATCAAAACTAGGTCTCAGCAAAAAAAGAAGTCTTTCCTAATAACTCCAATTGTCAGAATGCTCGGAGTAGTGCTTCCATCCAACAAAATTACACTCGAAAGTAGAACATAGCAGGCATTAAACGAAATCTCCCTGTTGAGAGGGAGGAAACATGTACCACAATTTGTGCAGCACATTGATTATTTTTAGTGACCATTGCAATAATATTTCTAAAAATATAAAGCAAATGAAGGAGATACCTCAATAAGAAGATTTATCAAATTCCGAACATTTGTTATTCAGTAAAGTGCATGTGGTGTCCAATCTGCACCAAAAACACATTGAATGGAGAATCTGCTTTCTGGTCATACAATCAGATGACCCTGCTCTAAACAAAAAACATCTACACACATTTAAAGATTCAAATACATTACTCCAAGGCAAAACAGATGAATATAAATTATAAGGGTAACAACCAAAAGAACCACCTAGGAAAAGAAAGAGGTCTTTCTTAATAACTCCAATACTCAGGATGCTTGGAGTGGTAGTTCCCATCCAACAAAATCACACTCAAATATGCACCAAAATCACACTCGATGTTTGAACAAACAAAGCAGTCATGAAACAGATCTCCCTGTTGAGAGGCAAGAAACGTGTACCACAATTTGTGCATGTGGTGTCAAATATGCACCAAAAAACGATTGAATGGGGAATCTGCTTCCTGGCCATACAACCAGATGACCCTGCACTAATCAACAAACACTTACCCACATTTCACGATTCAAATATATTATTCCACTGTGATTATGATAAATATATGTGATGAGGGTAACAATCAAAACTAGGACTCAGCAAGAAGTCTTTCCTAATAACTCCAATTGTCAGAATGCTCGGAGTAGTGCTTCCCTTCCAACAAAGTCATACTCGAAAGTAAAACATAGCAGGCATTAAACGGAATCTCCCTGTTGAGAGGGAAGAAACATGTACCACAAGTTGTGCAGCACATTTATTATTTTTAGTGACCATTGCAATAATATTTTTAAAAATATAAAGCAAATGAAGGAGATACCTCAACAAGAAGATTTATCAAATTCCGAACATTCGGTATATACTAAAGTGCATGTGGTGTCCAATCTGCCCAAAAGATCATTGAATAGAGAATCTGCTTTCTGGTCATACAACCAGATGACCCTGCTGTAAACAACAAACATTTACCCACATTTCACGAATCAAATACATTACTCCACTATGAAATTGACGAATATAACTGATAAAGGTATCAATCAACGGAAATACCTAGCTAAAGAAAACAGTATTTCTAATAAATCCAATCATCATAACGCTCGGGGTGGTGATTTCCAGCCACCATAATCACACTCGATGTTTGAATAAACATAGCAGTCATGAAACGGAAGCTCCCTATTGAGAGAGAAGAACCATGTACCACAATTTGTGCAGCACATTGATTATTTTTAGTGACCATTGCAATAAGATTTTTAAAAATTTAAAGCACTTGAAGGAGATACGAAAACAAGAATATTTATCATATTCCTAACATTTGTTATTCAGTAAAATGCAAGTGCTGTCCAATCTGCTCTAAAAACTCATTGAATGGAGAATCTGCTTTCTGGTCATACGACCAGATGACCCTGCTCTAAACAAAAAAACATTTACACACATTTAACGATTTAAATACAATACTGCACTACGAAGCAGATGAATATAAGTTATAAGGGTAACAATCAAAAGAAGAACCTAGGGAAAAAAAGAGGTCTTTCCTAATAACTCCAATACTCAGGATGCTTGGAGTGGTAGTTCCCATCCAACAAAATCACACTCGATGTTTCAACAAACATAGCAGTCATGAAACAAAATCTCCCTGTTGAGAGGCAAGAAACATGTACCACAATTTGTGCATGTGGTGTCAAATATGCACCAAAAGACGATTGAATGGGGAATCTGCTTTCTGGCCATACAGCCAGATGACCCTGCTGTAATCAACAAACATTTACCCACATTTCACGATTCAAATATATTATTCCACTGTGAAATTGATGAATATATGTGATGAGGGTAACAATCAAAACTAGGACTCAGCAAAAGAAAGAAGTCTTTCCTAATAACTCCAATTGCCAGAATGCTCGGAGTAGTGCTTCCCATCCAACAAAATCACACTCAAAAGTAGAACAAACATAGCAGGCAATGAACGGAATCTCCCTCTTGAGAGGGAAGAAACGTGTACCACAATTTGTGCAGCACATTGATTATTTTTAGTGACCATTGCAATAATATTTTTAAAAATATAAAGCAAATGAAGGAGATACTTAAACAAGAAGATTTATCAAATTCCGAACATTCGTTATTCAGTAAAGTGCATGTAGTGTCCAATCTGCACCAAAAGACCATTGAATAGAGAATCTGCTTTCTGGCCATACAACCAGATGACCCTGCTGTAAACAACAAACATTTACCAACATTTCACGAATCAAATACATTACTCCACTGTGAAATTGACGAATATAAGTGATAAAAGTATCAATCAACGGAAACACCTAGCTAAAGAAAACAGTATTTCTAATAAATCCAATCATCATAACGCTCGGGGTGGTGATTTCCAGCCACCATAATCACACTCGATGTTTGAATAAACATAGCAGTCATGAAACGGAAGCTCCCTATTGAGAGAGAAGAACCATGTACCACAATTTGTGCAGCACATTGATTATTTTTAGTGACCATTGCAATAAGATTTTTAAAAATTTAAAGCACTTGAAGGAGATACGAAAACAAGAATATTTATCATATTCCTAACATTTGTTATTCAGTAAAATGCAAGTGCTGTCCAATCTGCTCTAAAAACTCATTGAATGGAGAATCTGCTTTCTGGTCATACAACCAGATGACCCTGCTCTAAACAAAAAACATTTACACACATGTAATGAATCAAATACATTACTCCACTGCGAAACAGATGAATATAAGTTATAAGGGTAACAATCAAAAGAAACACCTAGGAAAAGAAAGAGGTCTTTGCTAATAACTCCAATACTCAGGATGCTTGGAGTGGTAGTTCCCATCCAAGAAAATCACACTCAAAAGTAGAACAAACATAGCAGGCATTAAACAGAATCTCCCTGTTGAGAGGGAAGAAACATGTTTCACAATCTGTGCAGCACATTGATCATTTTCAGTGACCATATCAATAAAATATTTTAAAATAAAAAGCAAATGAAGGAGATACCTAAACAAGAAGATTTATCAAATTCCGAACATTCCATATTCAGTAAAGTGCATGTGGTGTCCAATCTGCACCAAAAGACCATTGAATAGAGAATCTGCTTTCTCGCCATAGAACCAGATGACCCTGCTGTAAACAACAAACATTTACCCACATTTCATGAATCAAATACATTACTCCACTTTGAAATTGACGAATATAAGTGATAAAGGTATCAATAAAGGAAGCACCTAGCAAAAGAAAACAATATTTCTAATAACTCCAATCGTCAGAACGCTCGGAGTGGTGATTTCTATCCAACATAATCACACTCGATGTTTGAATAAACATAGCAGTCATGAAACGGAATCTCCCTGTTGAGAGAGAAGAAACATGTACCACAATTTGTGCAGCACATTGATTATTATTAGTGACCATTGCAATAAGATTTTTTAAAATTTAAAGCAATTGAAGGAGATACGAAAACAAGAATAATTATCAAATTCCTAACATTTGTTATTCAGTAAAATGTAAGTGGTGTCCAATTTGCACCAAAAACCCATTGAATGGAGAACCTGCATTCTGGTCATACAACCAGATGACCCTGCTCTAAACAAAAAACATTTACACACATTTAACGATTCAAATACATTACTCCAGTGCGAAACAGAAATATAAGTTATAAGGGTAACAATCAAAAGAAGCACCTAGGAAAAGAAAGAGGTCTTTCCTAATAACTCCTATACTCAGGATGCTTCGAGTGGTAGTTCCTATCCAACAAAATCTTACTCCATGTTTGAACAAACATAGTAGTCATGAAACAGAATCTCCCTGTTGAGAGGCAAGAAACATGTACCACAATTTGTGCATGTGGTGTCAAATATGCACCAAAAGACGATTGAATGGGGAATCTGCTTTCTGGCCATACAACCAGATGACCCTGCTATAATCAACAAACATTTACCCACATTTCACGATTCAAATATATTATTCCACTGTGAATATGATGAATATATGTGATGAGGGTAACAATCACAACTAGGACTCAGCAAAAAAAGAAGTCTTTCCTAATAACTCCAATTGTCAGAATGCACGGAGTAGTGCTTCCATCCAACAAAATTACACTCGAAAGTAGAACATAGCAGGAATTAAACGGAATCTCCCTGTTGAGAGGGAAGAAACATGTTCCACAATTTGTGCAGCACATTGATTATTTTTAGTGACCATTGCAATAAGATTTTAAAAAATTTAAAGCAATTGAAGGAGATACGAAAACAAGAATATTTATCATATTCCTAACATTTGTTATTCAGTAAAATGCAAGTGGTGTCCAATCTGCACTAGAAACTCATTGAATGGAGAATCTGCTTTCTGGTCATACAACCAGATGACCCTGCTCTAAACAAAAAACATTTACAAACATTTAACGATTCAAGTACATTAGTCCACTGCAAAACAGATGAATATATATGTTATAAGGGTAACAATCAAAAGAAGCACCTAGGAAAAGAAAGAGATACTTCCTAATAACTCCAATACTCAGGATGCTTGGAGTGGTAGTTCCCATCCAACAAAATCACACTACATGTTTGAACAAACATAGGAAACATGAAACAGAATATCCCTGTTGAGAGCAAGAAACATGTACCACAATTTGTGCACGTGGTGTCAAATATGCACCAAAAGACGACTGAATGGGGAATCTGCTTTCTGGCCATACAACCAGATGACCCTGCTGTAATCAACAAACAATTACCCACATTTCACGATTCAAATATATTATTCCACTGTGAAATTAATGAATATATGCGATGAGGGTAACAATCAAAACAAGAACTCAGCAAAAGAAAGAAGTCTTTCCTAATAACTCCAATTGTCAAAATGCTCGGAGTAGTGCTTCCCATCCAACAAAACCACACTCAAAAGTAGAACAAACATAGCAGGCATTAAACAGAATCTCCCTGTTGAGAGGGAAGAAACATGTACCACAATTTGTGCAGCACATGTATTATTTTTAGTGACCATTGCAATAAGATTTTTAAAAATATAAAGCAAATGAAGGAGATACCTCAACAAGAAGATTTATCAAATTCCAAATATTCGTTATTTAGTAAAGTGCATGTGGTGTCCAATCTCCACAAAAGGACCATTGTATAGAGAATCTGCTTCCTGGCCATACAACCAGATGACCCTACTGTAAACAACAAACTTTTAACCACATTTCACAAATCAAATACATTACTCCACTGTGAAATTGACGAATATAAGTAATAAAGGTTTCAATCAAAGGAAGCACCTAGCAGAACAGTATTTCTAGTAACTACAATCGTCAGAACGCTCGGAGTGGTGATTTCCATCCAACATAATCACACTCGATGATTGAATAAACATAGCAGGCATTAAACAGAATCACCCTGTTGGGAGGGAAGAAACATGTACCACAATTTGTGCAGCACATTTATTATTTTTAGTGAGCATTGCAAAAATATTTTTAAAAATATAAAGCAAATGAAGGAGATACCTCAACAAGAAGATTTATCAAATTCCGAACATTCGGTATTTAGTAAAGTGCATGTGGTGTCCAATCTGCACCAAAAGACCATTGAATAGAGAATCTGCTTTCTGGCCATACAACTAGATGTCCCTGCTGTAAACAACAAACATTTACCCACTTTTCACGAATCAAATACATTACTCCACTATGATATTGACGAATGTAAGTGATAAAGGTATCATTTAAAGGAAACACCTAGTAAAGGAAAACAGTATTTCTAATAACTCCAATCGTCACAATGCTCGGAGTGGTGATTTCCAGCCACCATAATCACACTCGATGTTTGAATAAACATAGCAGTCATGAAACGGAAGCTCCCTATTGAGAGAGAACAACCATGTACCACAATTTGTGCAGCACATTGATTATTTTTAGTGACCATTGCAATAAGATTTTTAAAAATTTAAAGCACTTGAAGGAGATACGAAAACAAGAATATTTATCATATTACTAACATTTGTTATTCAGTAAAATGCAAGTGCTGTCCAATCTGCTCTAAAAACTCATTGAATGGAGAATCTGCTCTAAACAAAAAACATTTACACACATTTAACGATTTAAATACAATACTGCACTACGAAGCAGATGAATATAAGTTATAAGGGTAACAATCAAAAGAAGCACCTAGGAAAAGAAAGAGGTCTTTCCTAATAACTCCTATACTCAGTATGCTTGCAGTGGTAGTTCCTATCCAACAAAATCTTACTCGATGTTTGAACAAACATAGCAATCATGAAACAGAATCTCCCTGTTGAGAGGCAAGAAACATGTACCACAATTTGTGCATGTGGTGTCAAATATGCACCAAAAGACGATTGAATGGGGAATCTTCTTTCTGGCCATACAACCAGATGAACCTGCTGTAATCAACAAATATTTACCCACATTTCACGATTCAAATATATTATTCCACTGTGATATTGATGAATATATGTGATGACGGTAACAATCAAAACAAGTACTCAGCAAAAGAAAGAAGTCCTTCCTAATAACTCCAATTGTCCAGAAAGCTACGAGTAGTGCTTCCATCCATCAAAATTACACTCGAAAGTAGAACATAGAAGGCATTAAACGGGATCTCCCTGTTGAGAGGGAGGAAACTTGTACCACAATTTGTGCAACACATTTGTTATTTTTAGTGACCATTGCAATAATATTTTTAAAAATATAAAGCAAATGAAGGAGATACCTCAACAAGAAGATTTATCAAATTCCGAACATTCGTTATTCAGTAAAGTGCATGTGGTGTGCAATCTGCACCAAAAGACCATTGAATGGAGAATCTGCTTTCTGGCCATACAACCAGATAACCCTGCTGTAAACAACAAACATTTACCCACATTTCACGAATCAAATACATTACTCCAATGTGAAATTGACGAATATAAGTGATAAAGGTATCAATCAAAGGAAGCACCTAGCAAAAGAAAACAGTATTTCTAATAACTCCAATCGTCAGAACGCTCGGAGTGGTGATTTCCATCCAACATAATCACACTCGATGTTTGAATAAACATAGCAGTCATGAAACGGAATCTCCCTATTGAGAGAGAAGAAATATGTACCACAATTTTTGCATGTGGTGTCAAATATGCACCAAAAGACGATTGAATGGGGAATCTGCTTTCTGGCCATACAACCAGATGACCCTGCTGTAATCAACAAACATTTACTAACATTTCACGATTCAAATATATTATTTCACTGTGAAATTGATGTATATATGTGATTAGGGTAACAATCAAAACAAGGACTCAGCAAAAGAAAGAAGTCTTTCCTAATAACTACAATTGTCAGAAGGCTTGAAGTAGTGCTTCCCATCCAACAAAATCACACTCAAAAGTAGAACAAACATAGCAGGAATTAAACGGAATCTCCCTGTTGAGAGGGAAGAAACATGTTCCACAATTTGTGCAGCACATTGATTATTTTTAGTGACCATTGCAGTAAGATCTTTAAAAACTTAAAGCAATTGAAGGAGATACGAAAACGATAATATTTATCATATTCCTAACATTTGTTATTCAGTAAAATTCAAGTGGTGTCCCATCTGCTCTGAAAACTCATTGAATGGAGAATCTGCTTTCTGGTCATACAACCAGATGACCCTGCTCTAAACAAAAAACATTTACACACATTTAACGATTCAAATACATTACTCCACTGCGAAACAGATGAATATAAGTTATAAGGGTAACAATCAAAAGAAGCACCTAGGAAAAGAAACAGGTCTTTCCTAATAACTCCAATACTCAGGATGCTTGGAGTGGTACTTCCCATCCAAACAAAACCAAATTCCACGTTCTTTAACAAACATAGCAGTCATGAAACAGAATCTCCCTGTTGAGAGACAAGAAACATGTACCACAATTTGTGCATGTGGTGTCAAATATGCACCAAAAGACGATTGAATGGGGAATCTGCTTTCTGGCCACACAACCATATGACCCCGCTGTAATCAACAATCATTTTCCCACATTTCACGATTCAAATATACTATTCCACTGTGAATATGATGAATATATGTGATGAGGGTAACAATCAAAACTAGGTCTCAGCAAAAAAAAAAAAGAAGTCTTTCCTAATAACACCAATTGTCAGAATGCTCGGAGCAGTGCTTCCGTCCAACAAAATTACACTCGAAAGTAGAACATAGCAGGCATTAAACGGAATCTCCCTGTTGAGAGAGAAGAAACATGTACCACAAGTTGTGCAGCACATTTATTATTTTCAGTGACCAATTGTCAGAATGCTCGGAGTAGTGCTTCCCATCCAACAAAATCATACTCAAAAGTAGAACAAACATAGCATGCATTAAACGGAATCTCCCTGTTGAGAGGGAAGAAACATGTACCACAATTTGTGCAGCACATTGTTTATTTTTAGTGACAATTGCAATAAAATTTTTAAAAATTTAAAGCAATTGAAGGAGATACGAAAACAAAAATATTTATCAAATTCCTAACATTTGTTATTTAGTAAAATGCAAGTGGTGTCCAATCTGCACTAAAAACCATTTGAATTAAGAATCTGTTTCTGGTCATACAACCAGATGACCCTGCTCTAAACAAAAAACATTTACACACATTTAACGATTCAAATACATTACTTCACTGCGAAACAGATGAATATAAGTTATAAGGGTAACAATCAAAAGAAGCACCTAGGAAAAAAACAGGTCTTTCCTAATAACTCCAACATCAGGATGCTTGGAGTGGTACTTCCCATCCAACAAAATCAAACTCCATGTTCATTAACAAATATAGCAGTCATGAAACAGAATCTCCCCGTTGAGAGGCAAGAAATATGCACCACAATTTGTGCATGTGGTGTCAAATATGCACCAAAAGACGATTGAATGGGGAATCTGCTTTCTGGCCACACAACCAGATGACCCTGCTGTAATCAACAATCATGTACCCACATTTAAAGATTCAAATATATTATTCCACTGTGAATATGATAAATATATGTGATGAGGGTAACAATCAAAACTAGGACTCAGCAAAAAAAAGAAGTCTTTCCTAATAACTCCAATTGTCAGAATGCTCGGAGTAGTGCTTCCATCCAACAAAATTACACTCGAAAGTAGAACATAGCAGGCATTAAACGGAATCTCCATGTTGAGAGGGAAGAAACATGTACCACAATTTGTGCAGCACATTGATTATTTTTAGTGACAATTGCAATAAAATTTTTAAAAATTAAAAGCAATTGAAGGAGATTCGAAAACAAGAATATTTATCAAATTCCTAACACTTGTTATTCAGTAAAATGTAAGTGGTATCCAATCTGCACCAAAAACCCATTGAATGGAGAATCTGCTTTCTGGTCATACAACCAGATGACCCTGCTCTAAACAAAAAACATTTACACACATGTAATGATTCAAATACATTACTCCACTGCGAAACAGATGAATATAAGTTATAAGGGTAACAATCAAAAGAAACACCTAGGAAAAGAAAGAGGTCTTTCCTAATAACTCCAATACTCAGGATGCTTGGAGTGGTAGTTCCCATCCAAGAAAATCACACTCAAAAGTAGAACAAACATAGCAGGCATTAAACAGAATCTCCCTGTTGAGAGGGAAGAAACATGTTTCACAATCTGTGCAGCACATTGATCATTTTCAGTGACCATATCAATAAAATTTTTAAAAATAAAAAGCAAATGAAGGAGATACCTAAACAAGAAGTTTTATCAAATTCCGAACATTCCATATTCAGTAAAGTGCATGTGGTGTCCAATCTGCACCAAAAGACCATTGAATAGAGAATCTGCTTTCTGGCCATACAACCAGATGACCCTGCTGTAAACAACAAACATTTACCCACATTTCATGAATCAAATACATTACTCCACTTTGAAATTGACGAATATAAGTGATAAAGGTATCAATAAAGGAAGCACCTAGCAAAAGAAAACAGTATATCTAATAACTCCAATCGTCAGAACGCTCGGAGTGGTGATTTCTATCCAACATAATCACACTCGATGTTTGAATAAACATAGCAGTCATGAAACGGAATCTCCCTGTTGAGAGAGAAGAAACATGTACCACAATTTGTGCAGCACATTGATTATTATTAGTGACCATTGCAATAAGATTTTTTAAAATTTAAAGCAATTGAAGGAGATACGAAAACAAGAATAATTATCAAATTCCTAACATTTGTTATTCAGTAAAATGTAAGTGGTGTCCAATTTGCACCAAAAACCCATTGAATGGAGAACCTGCAATCTGGTCATACAACCAGATGACCCTGCTCTAAACAAAAAACATTTACACACATTTAACGATTCAAATACATTACTCCACTGCGAAACAGAAATATAAGTTATAAGGGTAACAATCAAAAGAAGCACCTAGGAAAAGAAAGAGGTCTTTCCTAATAACTCCTATACTCAGGATGCTTCGAGTGGTAGTTCCTATCCAACAAAATCTTACTCCATGTATGAACAAACATAGTAGTCATGAAACAGAATCTCCCTGTTGAGAGGCAAGAAACATGTACCACAATTTGTGCATGTGGTGTCAAATATGCACCAAAAGACGATTGAATGGGGAATCTGCTTTCTGGCCATACAACCAGATGACCCTGCTATAATCAACAAACATTTACCCACATTTCACGATTCAAATATATTATTCCACTGTGAATATGATGAATATATGTGATGAGGGTAACAATCAAAACTAGGACTCAGCAAAAGAAAGAAGTCTTTCCTAATAACTCCAATTGTCAGAATGCTCGGAGCAGTGCTTCCATCCAACAAAATTACACTCGAAAGTAGAACATAGCAGGCATTAAACGGAATCTCCCTGTTGAGAGGGAAGAAACATGTACCACAAGTTGTGCAGCACATTGATTATTTTTAGTGACCATTGCAATAAGATTTTAAAAAATTTAAAGCAATTGAAGGAGATACGAAAACAAGAATATTTATCATATTCCTAACATTTGTTATTCAGTAAAATGCAAGTGGTGTCCAATCTGCACTAGAAACTCATTGAATGGAGAATCTGCTTTCTGGTCATACAACCAGATGACCCTGCTCTAAACAAAAAACATTTACAAACATTTAACGATTCAAGTACATTAGTCCACTGCAAAACAGATGAATATATATGTTATAAGGGTAACAATCAAAAGAAGCACCTAGGAAAAGAAAGAGATACTTCCTAATAACTCCAATACTCAGGATGCTTGGAGTGGTAGTTCCCATCCAACAAAATCACACTCCATGTTTGAACAAACATAGGAAACATGAAACAGAATATCCCTGTTGAGAGCAAGAAACATGTACCACAATTTGTGCACGTGGTGTCAAATATGCACCAAAAGACGACTGAATGGGGAATCTGCTTTCTGGCCATACAACCAGATGACCCTGCTGTAATCAACAAACAATTACCCACATTTCACGATTCAAATATATTATTCCACTGTGAAATTAATGAATATATGAGATGAGGGTAACAATCAAAACAAGGACTCAGCAAAAGAGAGAAGTCTTTCCCAATAACTCCAATTGTCAGAATGCTCGGAGTAGTGCTTCCCATCCAACAAAACCACACTCAAAAGTAGAACAAACATAGCAGGCATTAAACAGAATCTCCCTGTTGAGAGGGAAGAAACATGTACCACAATTTGTGCAGCACATGTATTATTTTTAGTGACCATTGCAATAAGATTTTTAAAAATATAAAGCAAATGAAGGAGATACCTCAACAAGAAGATTTATCAAATTCCAAATATTCGTTATTTAGTAAAGTGCATGTGGTGTCCAATCTCCACAAAAGGACCATTGTATAGAGAATCTGCTTCCTGGCCATACAACCAGATGACCCTACTGTAAACAACAAACATTTACCCACATTTCACGAATCAAATACATTACTCCACTATGAAATTGACAAATATAAGTGATAAAGGTATCAATCAACGGAAACACCTAGCAAAAGAAAACAGTATTTCTAATAAAACCAATCGTCAGAACGCTCGGAGTGGTGATTTCCAGCCACCATAATCACACTCGTTGTTTGAATAAATATAGCAGTCATGAAACGGAATCTCCCTGTTGAGAGAGTAGAACCATGTAAGACAATTTGTGCACCACATTGATTATTTTTAGTGACCATTGTAATATGATTTTTAAAAATTTAAAGCAATTGAAGGAGATACGAAAACAAGAATATTTATCATATTCCTAACATTTGTTATTCAGTAAAATGCATGTGGTGTCCAATCTGCACTAAAAACTCATTGAATGGAGAATCTGCTTTCTGGTCATACAACCAGATGACCCTGCTCTAAACAAAAAACATTTACACACATTTAACGATTTAAATACAATACTGCACTGCGAAGCAGATGAATATAAGTTATAAGGGTAACAATCAAAAGAATCACCTAGGAAAAGAAAGAGGTCTTTCCTAATAACTCCTATACTCAGGATGCTTGGAGTGGTAGTTCCTATCCAACAAAATCTTACTCGATTTTTGAACAAACATAGCAGTCATGAAACAGAATCTCCCTGTTCAGACGCAAGAAACATGTACCACAATTTGTGCATGTGGTGCCAAATATGCACCAAAAGACGATTGAATGGGGAATCTTCTTTCTGGCCATAAAACCAGATGAACCTGCTGTAATCAACAAATATTTACCCACATTTCACAATTCAAATATATTATTCCACTGTGAAATTGTTGAATATATGTGACTGGGGTAACGATCAAAACAAGGACTCAGCAAAAGAAAGAAGTCTTTCCTAATAACTCCAATTGTCAGAATGCTCAGAGTAGTGCTTCCCATCCAACAAAATCACACTCAAAAGTAGAACAAACATAGCAGGCATTAAACAGAATCTTTCTGTTGAGAAGGAAGAAACATGTACCACAATTTGTGCAGCACATTTATTATTTTTAGTGACCATTGCAATAATATTTTTAAAAAATAAAGCAGATGAAGGAGATACCTCAACAAGAAGGTTTATCAAATTCCGAATATTCGTTATTTAGTAAAGTGCATGTGGTGTCCAATCTGCACCAAAAGACCATTGAATAGAGAATCTGCTTTCTGGCCATACAACCAGATGACCCTGCTGTAAACAAAAAACATTTGCACACACTTAACGATTCAAATACATTACTCCACTGCGAAACAGATGAATGTAAGTTATAAGGGTAACAATCAAAAGAACCACCTAGGAAAAGAAAGAGGTCTTTCCTAATAAGTCCAACACTCAGGATGCTTGGAGTGGTAGTTCCTATCCAACAAAATCACACTCGATGTTTGAACAAACAAAGCAGTCATGAAACAGATCTCCCTGTTGAGAGGCAAGAAACGTGTACCACAATTTGTGCATGTGGTGTCAAATATGCACCAAAAGACGATTGAATGGGGAATCTGCTTTCTGGCCATACAACCAGATGACCCTGCTGTAATCAACAAACATTTACCCACATTTCACGATTCAAATATATTATTCCACTGTGAATATGATGAATATATGTGATGAGGGTAACAATCAAAACTAGGACTCAGCAAAAAAAAGAAGACTTTCCTAATAACTCCAATTGTCAGAATGCTCGGAGTAGTGCTTCCCATCCAACACAGTCACACTCGAAAGTAGAACATAGCAGGCATTAAACAGAATCTCCCTGTTGAGAGGGATGAAACATGTACCACAATTTGTGCAGCAAATTTATTATTATTATTAGTGACCTTTGAAATAATATCTTTAAAAATATAAAGCAAATGAAAGAGATACCTCAACAAGAAGATTTATCAAATTCCGAACATTCGGTATTTAGTAAAGTGCATGTGGTGTCCAATCTGCACCAAAAGACCATTGAATAGAGAATCTGCTTTCTGGCCATACAACCAAATGACCCTGCTGTAAACAACAAACATTTACCCACATTTCACGAATCAAACACATTACTCCAATGTGAAATTGACGAATATAAGTGAAAAAGGTATCAATCAAAGGAAGCACCTAGCAAAGGAAAACAGTATTTCTAATAACTCCAATCATCAGAACGCTTGGAATGGTGATTTCCATCCGACATAATCACACTCGATGTTTGAATAAACATAGCAGTCTTGAAACGGAAACTCCCTGTTGAGAGAGAAGAAACATGTACCACAATATGTGCAGCACATTGATTATTTTTAGTGACCATTGCAATAAGATTTTTAAAAATTTAAAGCAATTGATGGAGATACGAAAACAAGAACATTTATCAAATTCCTAACTTTTGTTATTCAGTAAAATGCAAGTGATGTCCAATCTGCACTTAAATCCCATTGAATGGAGTATCTGCTTTCATGTCATACAACCAGATGACCCTGCTCTAAACAAAAAACATTTACACACATTTAATAATTCAAATACATTACTCCACTGCAAAACGGATGAATATAAATTATAAGGGCAACAATCAAAAGAAGCACCTAGGAAAAAAAAAAGAGATCTTTCCTAATAACTCCCAATACTCAGGATGCTTGGAGTGGTAGTTCTCATCCAACAAAATCACACTCGATGTTTCAACAAACATAGCAGTCATGAAACAAAATCTCCCTGTTGAGAGGCAAGAAACATGTACCACAATTTGTGCATGTGGTGTCAAATATGCACCAAAAGACGATTGAATGGGGAATCTGCTTTCTGGCCATACAGCCAGATGACCCTGCTGTAATCAACAAACATTTACCCACATTTCACGATTGAAATATATTATTCCACTGTGATATTGATGAATATATGTGATGACGGTAACAATCAAAACAAGTACTCAGCAAAAGAAAGAAGTCCTTCCTAATAACTCCAATTGTCCAGAAAGCTACGAGTAGTGCTTCCATCCATCAAAATTACACTCGAAAGTAGAACATAGAAGGCATTAAACGGGATCTCCCTGTTGAGAGGGAGGAAACTTGTACCACAATTTGTGCAACACATTTGTTATTTTTAGTGACCATTGCAATAATATTTTTAAAAATATAAAGCAAATGAAGGAGATACCTCAACAAGAAGATTTATCAAATTCCGAACATTCGTTATTCAGTAAAGTGCATGTGGTGTGCAATCTGCACCAAAAGACCATTGAATGGAGAATCTGCTTTCTGGCCATACAACCAGATAACCCTGCTGTAAACAACAAACATTTACCCACATTTCACGAATCAAATACATTACTCCAATGTGAAATTGACGAATATAAGTGATAAAGGTATCAATCAAAGGAAGCACCTAGCAAAAGAAAACAGTATTTCTAATAACTCCAATCGTCAGAACGCTCGGAGTGGTGATTTCCATCCAACATAATCACACTCGATGTTTGAATAAACATAGCAGTCATGAAACGGAATCTCCCTATTGAGAGAGAAGAAATATGTACCACAATTTTTGCATGTGGTGTCAAATATGCACCAAAAGACGATTGAATGGGGAATCTGCTTTCTGGCCATACAACCAGATGACCCTGCTGTAATCAACAAACATTTACTAACATTTCACGATTCAAATATATTATTTCACTGTGAAATTGATGTATATATGTGATTAGGGTAACAATCAAAACAAGGACTCAGCAAAAGAAAGAAGTCTTTCCTAATAACTACAATTGTCAGAAGGCTTGAAGTAGTGCTTCCCATCCAACAAAATCACACTCAAAAGTAGAACAAACATAGCAGGAATTAAACGGAATCTCCCTGTTGAGAGGGAAGAAACATGTTCCACAATTTGTGCAGCACATTGATTATTTTTAGTGACCATTGCAGTAAGATCTTTAAAAACTTAAAGCAATTGAAGGAGATACGAAAACGATAATATTTATCATATTCCTAACATTTGTTATTCAGTAAAATTCAAGTGGTGTCCCATCTGCTCTGAAAACTCATTGAATGGAGAATCTGCTTTCTGGTCATACAACCAGATGACCCTGCTCTAAACAAAAAACATTTACACACATTTAACGATTCAAATACATTACTCCACTGCGAAACAGATGAATATAAGTTATAAGGGTAACAATCAAAAGAAGCACCTAGGAAAAGAAACAGGTCTTTCCTAATAACTCCAATACTCAGGATGCTTGGAGTGGTACTTCCCATCCAAACAAAACCAAATTCCACGTTCTTTAACAAACATAGCAGTCATGAAACAGAATCTCCCTGTTGAGAGACAAGAAACATGTACCACAATTTGTGCATGTGGTGTCAAATATGCACCAAAAGACGATTGAATGGGGAATCTGCTTTCTGGCCACACAACCATATGACCCCGCTGTAATCAACAATCATTTTCCCACATTTCACGATTCAAATATACTATTCCACTGTGAATATGATGAATATATGTGATGAGGGTAACAATCAAAACTAGGTCTCAGCAAAAAAAAAAAAGAAGTCTTTCCTAATAACACCAATTGTCAGAATGCTCGGAGCAGTGCTTCCGTCCAACAAAATTACACTCGAAAGTAGAACATAGCAGGCATTAAACGGAATCTCCCTGTTGAGAGAGAAGAAACATGTACCACAAGTTGTGCAGCACATTTATTATTTTCAGTGACCAATTGTCAGAATGCTCGGAGTAGTGCTTCCCATCCAACAAAATCATACTCAAAAGTAGAACAAACATAGCATGCATTAAACGGAATCTCCCTGTTGAGAGGGAAGAAACATGTACCACAATTTGTGCAGCACATTGTTTATTTTTAGTGACAATTGCAATAAAATTTTTAAAAATTTAAAGCAATTGAAGGAGATACGAAAACAAAAATATTTATCAAATTCCTAACATTTGTTATTTAGTAAAATGCAAGTGGTGTCCAATCTGCACTAAAAACCATTTGAATTAAGAATCTGTTTCTGGTCATACAACCAGATGACCCTGCTCTAAACAAAAAACATTTACACACATTTAACGATTCAAATACATTACTTCACTGCGAAACAGATGAATATAAGTTATAAGGGTAACAATCAAAAGAAGCACCTAGGAAAAAAACAGGTCTTTCCTAATAACTCCAACATCAGGATGCTTGGAGTGGTACTTCCCATCCAACAAAATCAAACTCCATGTTCATTAACAAATATAGCAGTCATGAAACAGAATCTCCCTGTTGAGAGGCAAGAAATATGCACCACAATTTGTGCATGTGGTGTCAAATATGCACCAAAAGACGATTGAATGGGGAATCTGCTTTCTGGCCACACAACCAGATGACCCTGCTGTAATCAACAATCATGTACCCACATTTAAAGATTCAAATATATTATTCCACTGTGAATATGATAAATATATGTGATGAGGGTAACAATCAAAACTAGGACTCAGCAAAAAAAAGAAGTCTTTCCTAATAACTCCAATTGTCAGAATGCTCGGAGTAGTGCTTCCATCCAACAAAATTACACTCGAAAGTAGAACATAGCAGGCATTAAACGGAATCTCCATGTTGAGAGGGAAGAAACATGTACCACAATTTGTGCAGCACATTGATTATTTTTAGTGACAATTGCAATAAAATTTTTAAAAATTAAAAGCAATTGAAGGAGATTCGAAAACAAGAATATTTATCAAATTCCTAACACTTGTTATTCAGTAAAATGTAAGTGGTATCCAATCTGCACCAAAAACCCATTGAATGGAGAATCTGCTTTCTGGTCATACAACCAGATGACCCTGCTCTAAACAAAAAACATTTACACACATGTAATGATTCAAATACATTACTCCACTGCGAAACAGATGAATATAAGTTATAAGGGTAACAATCAAAAGAAACACCTAGGAAAAGAAAGAGGTCTTTCCTAATAACTCCAATACTCAGGATGCTTGGAGTGGTAGTTCCCATCCAAGAAAATCACACTCAAAAGTAGAACAAACATAGCAGGCATTAAACAGAATCTCCCTGTTGAGAGGGAAGAAACATGTTTCACAATCTGTGCAGCACATTGATCATTTTCAGTGACCATATCAATAAAATTTTTAAAAATAAAAAGCAAATGAAGGAGATACCTAAACAAGAAGTTTTATCAAATTCCGAACATTCCATATTCAGTAAAGTGCATGTGGTGTCCAATCTGCACCAAAAGACCATTGAATAGAGAATCTGCTTTCTGGCCATACAACCAGATGACCCTGCTGTAAACAACAAACATTTACCCACATTTCATGAATCAAATACATTACTCCACTTTGAAATTGACGAATATAAGTGATAAAGGTATCAATAAAGGAAGCACCTAGCAAAAGAAAACAGTATATCTAATAACTCCAATCGTCAGAACGCTCGGAGTGGTGATTTCTATCCAACATAATCACACTCGATGTTTGAATAAACATAGCAGTCATGAAACGGAATCTCCCTGTTGAGAGAGAAGAAACATGTACCACAATTTGTGCAGCACATTGATTATTATTAGTGACCATTGCAATAAGATTTTTTAAAATTTAAAGCAATTGAAGGAGATACGAAAACAAGAATAATTATCAAATTCCTAACATTTGTTATTCAGTAAAATGTAAGTGGTGTCCAATTTGCACCAAAAACCCATTGAATGGAGAACCTGCAATCTGGTCATACAACCAGATGACCCTGCTCTAAACAAAAAACATTTACACACATTTAACGATTCAAATACATTACTCCACTGCGAAACAGAAATATAAGTTATAAGGGTAACAATCAAAAGAAGCACCTAGGAAAAGAAAGAGGTCTTTCCTAATAACTCCTATACTCAGGATGCTTCGAGTGGTAGTTCCTATCCAACAAAATCTTACTCCATGTATGAACAAACATAGTAGTCATGAAACAGAATCTCCCTGTTGAGAGGCAAGAAACATGTACCACAATTTGTGCATGTGGTGTCAAATATGCACCAAAAGACGATTGAATGGGGAATCTGCTTTCTGGCCATACAACCAGATGACCCTGCTATAATCAACAAACATTTACCCACATTTCACGATTCAAATATATTATTCCACTGTGAATATGATGAATATATGTGATGAGGGTAACAATCAAAACTAGGACTCAGCAAAAGAAAGAAGTCTTTCCTAATAACTCCAATTGTCAGAATGCTCGGAGCAGTGCTTCCATCCAACAAAATTACACTCGAAAGTAGAACATAGCAGGCATTAAACGGAATCTCCCTGTTGAGAGGGAAGAAACATGTACCACAAGTTGTGCAGCACATTGATTATTTTTAGTGACCATTGCAATAAGATTTTAAAAAATTTAAAGCAATTGAAGGAGATACGAAAACAAGAATATTTATCATATTCCTAACATTTGTTATTCAGTAAAATGCAAGTGGTGTCCAATCTGCACTAGAAACTCATTGAATGGAGAATCTGCTTTCTGGTCATACAACCAGATGACCCTGCTCTAAACAAAAAACATTTACAAACATTTAACGATTCAAGTACATTAGTCCACTGCAAAACAGATGAATATATATGTTATAAGGGTAACAATCAAAAGAAGCACCTAGGAAAAGAAAGAGATACTTCCTAATAACTCCAATACTCAGGATGCTTGGAGTGGTAGTTCCCATCCAACAAAATCACACTCCATGTTTGAACAAACATAGGAAACATGAAACAGAATATCCCTGTTGAGAGCAAGAAACATGTACCACAATTTGTGCACGTGGTGTCAAATATGCACCAAAAGACGACTGAATGGGGAATCTGCTTTCTGGCCATACAACCAGATGACCCTGCTGTAATCAACAAACAATTACCCACATTTCACGATTCAAATATATTATTCCACTGTGAAATTAATGAATATATGAGATGAGGGTAACAATCAAAACAAGGACTCAGCAAAAGAGAGAAGTCTTTCCCAATAACTCCAATTGTCAGAATGCTCGGAGTAGTGCTTCCCATCCAACAAAACCACACTCAAAAGTAGAACAAACATAGCAGGCATTAAACAGAATCTCCCTGTTGAGAGGGAAGAAACATGTACCACAATTTGTGCAGCACATGTATTATTTTTAGTGACCATTGCAATAAGATTTTTAAAAATATAAAGCAAATGAAGGAGATACCTCAACAAGAAGATTTATCAAATTCCAAATATTCGTTATTTAGTAAAGTGCATGTGGTGTCCAATCTCCACAAAAGGACCATTGTATAGAGAATCTGCTTCCTGGCCATACAACCAGATGACCCTACTGTAAACAACAAACATTTACCCACATTTCACGAATCAAATACATTACTCCACTATGAAATTGACAAATATAAGTGATAAAGGTATCAATCAACGGAAACACCTAGCAAAAGAAAACAGTATTTCTAATAAAACCAATCGTCAGAACGCTCGGAGTGGTGATTTCCAGCCACCATAATCACACTCGTTGTTTGAATAAATATAGCAGTCATGAAACGGAATCTCCCTGTTGAGAGAGTAGAACCATGTAAGACAATTTGTGCACCACATTGATTATTTTTAGTGACCATTGTAATATGATTTTTAAAAATTTAAAGCAATTGAAGGAGATACGAAAACAAGAATATTTATCATATTCCTAACATTTGTTATTCAGTAAAATGCATGTGGTGTCCAATCTGCACTAAAAACTCATTGAATGGAGAATCTGCTTTCTGGTCATACAACCAGATGACCCTGCTCTAAACAAAAAACATTTACACACATTTAACGATTTAAATACAATACTGCACTGCGAAGCAGATGAATATAAGTTATAAGGGTAACAATCAAAAGAATCACCTAGGAAAAGAAAGAGGTCTTTCCTAATAACTCCTATACTCAGGATGCTTGGAGTGGTAGTTCCTATCCAACAAAATCTTACTCGATTTTTGAACAAACATAGCAGTCATGAAACAGAATCTCCCTGTTCAGACGCAAGAAACATGTACCACAATTTGTGCATGTGGTGCCAAATATGCACCAAAAGACGATTGAATGGGGAATCTTCTTTCTGGCCATAAAACCAGATGAACCTGCTGTAATCAACAAATATTTACCCACATTTCACAATTCAAATATATTATTCCACTGTGAAATTGTTGAATATATGTGACTGGGGTAACGATCAAAACAAGGACTCAGCAAAAGAAAGAAGTCTTTCCTAATAACTCCAATTGTCAGAATGCTCAGAGTAGTGCTTCCCATCCAACAAAATCACACTCAAAAGTAGAACAAACATAGCAGGCATTAAACAGAATCTTTCTGTTGAGAAGGAAGAAACATGTACCACAATTTGTGCAGCACATTTATTATTTTTAGTGACCATTGCAATAATATTTTTAAAAAATAAAGCAGATGAAGGAGATACCTCAACAAGAAGGTTTATCAAATTCCGAATATTCGTTATTTAGTAAAGTGCATGTGGTGTCCAATCTGCACCAAAAGACCATTGAATAGAGAATCTGCTTTCTGGCCATACAACCAGATGACCCTGCTGTAAACAAAAAACATTTGCACACACTTAACGATTCAAATACATTACTCCACTGCGAAACAGATGAATGTAAGTTATAAGGGTAACAATCAAAAGAACCACCTAGGAAAAGAAAGAGGTCTTTCCTAATAAGTCCAACACTCAGGATGCTTGGAGTGGTAGTTCCTATCCAACAAAATCACACTCGATGTTTGAACAAACAAAGCAGTCATGAAACAGATCTCCCTGTTGAGAGGCAAGAAACGTGTACCACAATTTGTGCATGTGGTGTCAAATATGCACCAAAAGACGATTGAATGGGGAATCTGCTTTCTGGCCATACAACCAGATGACCCTGCTGTAATCAACAAACATTTACCCACATTTCACGATTCAAATATATTATTCCACTGTGAATATGATGAATATATGTGATGAGGGTAACAATCAAAACTAGGACTCAGCAAAAAAAAGAAGACTTTCCTAATAACTCCAATTGTCAGAATGCTCGGAGTAGTGCTTCCCATCCAACACAGTCACACTCGAAAGTAGAACATAGCAGGCATTAAACAGAATCTCCCTGTTGAGAGGGATGAAACATGTACCACAATTTGTGCAGCAAATTTATTATTATTATTAGTGACCTTTGAAATAATATCTTTAAAAATATAAAGCAAATGAAAGAGATACCTCAACAAGAAGATTTATCAAATTCCGAACATTCGGTATTTAGTAAAGTGCATGTGGTGTCCAATCTGCACCAAAAGACCATTGAATAGAGAATCTGCTTTCTGGCCATACAACCAAATGACCCTGCTGTAAACAACAAACATTTACCCACATTTCACGAATCAAACACATTACTCCAATGTGAAATTGACGAATATAAGTGAAAAAGGTATCAATCAAAGGAAGCACCTAGCAAAGGAAAACAGTATTTCTAATAACTCCAATCATCAGAACGCTTGGAATGGTGATTTCCATCCGACATAATCACACTCGATGTTTGAATAAACATAGCAGTCTTGAAACGGAAACTCCCTGTTGAGAGAGAAGAAACATGTACCACAATATGTGCAGCACATTGATTATTTTTAGTGACCATTGCAATAAGATTTTTAAAAATTTAAAGCAATTGATGGAGATACGAAAACAAGAACATTTATCAAATTCCTAACTTTTGTTATTCAGTAAAATGCAAGTGATGTCCAATCTGCACTTAAATCCCATTGAATGGAGTATCTGCTTTCATGTCATACAACCAGATGACCCTGCTCTAAACAAAAAACATTTACACACATTTAATAATTCAAATACATTACTCCACTGCAAAACGGATGAATATAAATTATAAGGGCAACAATCAAAAGAAGCACCTAGGAAAAAAAAAAGAGATCTTTCCTAATAACTCCCAATACTCAGGATGCTTGGAGTGGTAGTTCTCATCCAACAAAATCACACTCGATGTTTCAACAAACATAGCAGTCATGAAACAAAATCTCCCTGTTGAGAGGCAAGAAACATGTACCACAATTTGTGCATGTGGTGTCAAATATGCACCAAAAGACGATTGAATGGGGAATCTGCTTTCTGGCCATACAGCCAGATGACCCTGCTGTAATCAACAAACATTTACCCACATTTCACGATTGAAATATATTATTCCACTGTGAAATTGATGAATATATGTGATGAGGGTAACAATCAAAACAAGTACTCAGCAAAAGAAAGAAGTCTTTCCTAATAACTCCAATTGTCAGAATGCTCGGAGTAGTGCTTCCCATCCAACAAAATCATACTCGAAAGTAAAACATAGCAGGCATTAAACGGAATCTCCCTGTTGAGAGGGAAGAAACATGTACCACAATTTGTGCAGCACATTTATTATTTTTAGTGACCATTGCAATAATCTTTTTACAAATATAAAGCAAATGAAGGAGTTACCTCAACAAGAAGATATATCAAATTCCGAACATTCGGTATTTAGTAAAGTGCATGTGGTGTCCAATCTGCCCAAAAGATCATTGATGTTTGAATAAACATAGCAGTCATGAAACAGAAGCTCCCTATTGAGAGAGAAGAACCACGTACCACAATTTGTGCAGCACATTGATTATTTTTAGTGACCATTGCAATAAGATTTTTAAAAATATAAAGCAAATGAAGGAGATACCTCAACAAGAAGATTTATCAAATTCCAAATATTCGTTATTTAGTAGAGTGCATGTGGTGTCCAATCTCCACAAAAAGACCATTGTATAGAGAATCTGCTTCCTGGCCATACAACCAGATGACCCTGCTGTAAACAACAAACTTTTACACACATTTCACAAATCAAATACATTACTCCACTGTGAAATTGACGAATATAAGTAATAAAGGTTTAAATCAAAGGAAGCACCTAGCAGAACAGTATTTCTAGTAACTACAATCGTCAGAACGCTCGGAGTGGTGATTTCCATCCAACATAATCACACTCGATGATTCAATAAACATAGCAGTCATGAAACAGAATCTCCCTGTTGAGAGAGAAGAAACATGTACCACAATTTGTGCAGCACATTGATTATTATTAGTGACCATTGCAATAAGATTTTTAAAAATTTAAAGCAATTGAAGGAGATACGAAAACAATAATATTTATCATATTCCTAACATTTGTTATTCAGTAAAATTCCAGTGGTGTCCAATATGCTCTAAAAACTTATTGAATGGAGAATCTGCTTTCTGTCATACAATCAGATGACCCTGCTCTAAACAAAAAACATTTACACACATTTAACGATTCAAATACATTACTCCACTGCGAAACAGATGAATGTAAGTTTTAAGAGTTACAATCAAAAGAACCACCTAGGAAAAGAAAGAGGTCTTTCCTAATAACTCCAATACTCAGGATGCTTGGAGTGGTAGTTCCCATCCAACAAAATCACACTCCATGTTTGAACAAACATAGCAGTCATGAAACAGAATCTCCCTGTTGAGAGGCAAGAAACATGTCCAACAATTTGTGCATGTGGTGTCAAATATGCACCAAAAGACGATTGAATGGGGAATCTGCTTTCTGGCCATACAACCAGATGACCGTGCTGTAATCAACAAACAGTTACTAACATTTCACGATTCAAATATATTATTCCAGTGTGAAATTGAAGAATATATGTGATGAGGGTAACAATCAAAACAAGTACTCAGCAAAAGAAAGAAGTCCTTCCTAATAACTCCAATTGTCCAGAAAGCTACGAGTAGTGCTTCCATCCATCAAAATTACACTCGAAAGTAGAACATAGAAGGCATTAAACGGGATCTCCCTGTTGAGAGGGAGGAAACTTGTACCACAATTTGTGCAACACATTTGTTATTTTTAGTGACCATTGCAATAATATTTTTAAAAATATAAAGCAAATGAAGGAGATACCTCAACAAGAAGATTTATCAAATTCCGAACATTCGTTATTCAGTAAAGTGCATGTGGTGTGCAATCTGCACCAAAAGACCATTGAATGGAGAATCTGCTTTCTGGCCATACAACCAGATAACCCTGCTGTAAACAACAAACATTTACCCACATTTCACGAATCAAATACATTACTCCAATGTGAAATTGACGAATATAAGTGATAAAGGTATCAATCAAAGGAAGCACCTAGCAAAAGAAAACAGTATTTCTAATAACTCCAATCGTCAGAACGCTCGGAGTGGTGATTTCCATCCAACATAATCACACTCGATGTTTGAATAAACATAGCAGTCATGAAACGGAATCTCCCTATTGAGAGAGAAGAAATATGTACCACAATTTTTGCATGTGGTGTCAAATATGCACCAAAAGACGATTGAATGGGGAATCTGCTTTCTGGCCATACAACCAGATGACCCTGCTGTAATCAACAAACATTTACTAACATTTCACGATTCAAATATATTATTTCACTGTGAAATTGATGTATATATGTGATTAGGGTAACAATCAAAACAAGGACTCAGCAAAAGAAAGAAGTCTTTCCTAATAACTACAATTGTCAGAAGGCTTGAAGTAGTGCTTCCCATCCAACAAAATCACACTCAAAAGTAGAACAAACATAGCAGGAATTAAACGGAATCTCCCTGTTGAGAGGGAAGAAACATGTTCCACAATTTGTGCAGCACATTGATTATTTTTAGTGACCATTGCAGTAAGATCTTTAAAAACTTAAAGCAATTGAAGGAGATACGAAAACGATAATATTTATCATATTCCTAACATTTGTTATTCAGTAAAATTCAAGTGGTGTCCCATCTGCTCTGAAAACTCATTGAATGGAGAATCTGCTTTCTGGTCATACAACCAGATGACCCTGCTCTAAACAAAAAACATTTACACACATTTAACGATTCAAATACATTACTCCACTGCGAAACAGATGAATATAAGTTATAAGGGTAACAATCAAAAGAAGCACCTAGGAAAAGAAACAGGTCTTTCCTAATAACTCCAATACTCAGGATGCTTGGAGTGGTACTTCCCATCCAAACAAAACCAAATTCCACGTTCTTTAACAAACATAGCAGTCATGAAACAGAATCTCCCTGTTGAGAGACAAGAAACATGTACCACAATTTGTGCATGTGGTGTCAAATATGCACCAAAAGACGATTGAATGGGGAATCTGCTTTCTGGCCACACAACCATATGACCCCGCTGTAATCAACAATCATTTTCCCACATTTCACGATTCAAATATACTATTCCACTGTGAATATGATGAATATATGTGATGAGGGTAACAATCAAAACTAGGTCTCAGCAAAAAAAAAAAAGAAGTCTTTCCTAATAACACCAATTGTCAGAATGCTCGGAGCAGTGCTTCCGTCCAACAAAATTACACTCGAAAGTAGAACATAGCAGGCATTAAACGGAATCTCCCTGTTGAGAGAGAAGAAACATGTACCACAAGTTGTGCAGCACATTTATTATTTTCAGTGACCAATTGTCAGAATGCTCGGAGTAGTGCTTCCCATCCAACAAAATCATACTCAAAAGTAGAACAAACATAGCATGCATTAAACGGAATCTCCCTGTTGAGAGGGAAGAAACATGTACCACAATTTGTGCAGCACATTGTTTATTTTTAGTGACAATTGCAATAAAATTTTTAAAAATTTAAAGCAATTGAAGGAGATACGAAAACAAAAATATTTATCAAATTCCTAACATTTGTTATTTAGTAAAATGCAAGTGGTGTCCAATCTGCACTAAAAACCATTTGAATTAAGAATCTGTTTCTGGTCATACAACCAGATGACCCTGCTCTAAACAAAAAACATTTACACACATTTAACGATTCAAATACATTACTTCACTGCGAAACAGATGAATATAAGTTATAAGGGTAACAATCAAAAGAAGCACCTAGGAAAAAAACAGGTCTTTCCTAATAACTCCAACATCAGGATGCTTGGAGTGGTACTTCCCATCCAACAAAATCAAACTCCATGTTCATTAACAAATATAGCAGTCATGAAACAGAATCTCCCCGTTGAGAGGCAAGAAATATGCACCACAATTTGTGCATGTGGTGTCAAATATGCACCAAAAGACGATTGAATGGGGAATCTGCTTTCTGGCCACACAACCAGATGACCCTGCTGTAATCAACAATCATGTACCCACATTTAAAGATTCAAATATATTATTCCACTGTGAATATGATAAATATATGTGATGAGGGTAACAATCAAAACTAGGACTCAGCAAAAAAAAGAAGTCTTTCCTAATAACTCCAATTGTCAGAATGCTCGGAGTAGTGCTTCCATCCAACAAAATTACACTCGAAAGTAGAACATAGCAGGCATTAAACGGAATCTCCATGTTGAGAGGGAAGAAACATGTACCACAATTTGTGCAGCACATTGATTATTTTTAGTGACAATTGCAATAAAATTTTTAAAAATTAAAAGCAATTGAAGGAGATTCGAAAACAAGAATATTTATCAAATTCCTAACACTTGTTATTCAGTAAAATGTAAGTGGTATCCAATCTGCACCAAAAACCCATTGAATGGAGAATCTGCTTTCTGGTCATACAACCAGATGACCCTGCTCTAAACAAAAAACATTTACACACATGTAATGATTCAAATACATTACTCCACTGCGAAACAGATGAATATAAGTTATAAGGGTAACAATCAAAAGAAACACCTAGGAAAAGAAAGAGGTCTTTCCTAATAACTCCAATACTCAGGATGCTTGGAGTGGTAGTTCCCATCCAAGAAAATCACACTCAAAAGTAGAACAAACATAGCAGGCATTAAACAGAATCTCCCTGTTGAGAGGGAAGAAACATGTTTCACAATCTGTGCAGCACATTGATCATTTTCAGTGACCATATCAATAAAATTTTTAAAAATAAAAAGCAAATGAAGGAGATACCTAAACAAGAAGTTTTATCAAATTCCGAACATTCCATATTCAGTAAAGTGCATGTGGTGTCCAATCTGCACCAAAAGACCATTGAATAGAGAATCTGCTTTCTGGCCATACAACCAGATGACCCTGCTGTAAACAACAAACATTTACCCACATTTCATGAATCAAATACATTACTCCACTTTGAAATTGACGAATATAAGTGATAAAGGTATCAATAAAGGAAGCACCTAGCAAAAGAAAACAGTATATCTAATAACTCCAATCGTCAGAACGCTCGGAGTGGTGATTTCTATCCAACATAATCACACTCGATGTTTGAATAAACATAGCAGTCATGAAACGGAATCTCCCTGTTGAGAGAGAAGAAACATGTACCACAATTTGTGCAGCACATTGATTATTATTAGTGACCATTGCAATAAGATTTTTTAAAATTTAAAGCAATTGAAGGAGATACGAAAACAAGAATAATTATCAAATTCCTAACATTTGTTATTCAGTAAAATGTAAGTGGTGTCCAATTTGCACCAAAAACCCATTGAATGGAGAACCTGCAATCTGGTCATACAACCAGATGACCCTGCTCTAAACAAAAAACATTTACACACATTTAACGATTCAAATACATTACTCCACTGCGAAACAGAAATATAAGTTATAAGGGTAACAATCAAAAGAAGCACCTAGGAAAAGAAAGAGGTCTTTCCTAATAACTCCTATACTCAGGATGCTTCGAGTGGTAGTTCCTATCCAACAAAATCTTACTCCATGTATGAACAAACATAGTAGTCATGAAACAGAATCTCCCTGTTGAGAGGCAAGAAACATGTACCACAATTTGTGCATGTGGTGTCAAATATGCACCAAAAGACGATTGAATGGGGAATCTGCTTTCTGGCCATACAACCAGATGACCCTGCTATAATCAACAAACATTTACCCACATTTCACGATTCAAATATATTATTCCACTGTGAATATGATGAATATATGTGATGAGGGTAACAATCAAAACTAGGACTCAGCAAAAGAAAGAAGTCTTTCCTAATAACTCCAATTGTCAGAATGCTCGGAGCAGTGCTTCCATCCAACAAAATTACACTCGAAAGTAGAACATAGCAGGCATTAAACGGAATCTCCCTGTTGAGAGGGAAGAAACATGTACCACAAGTTGTGCAGCACATTGATTATTTTTAGTGACCATTGCAATAAGATTTTAAAAAATTTAAAGCAATTGAAGGAGATACGAAAACAAGAATATTTATCATATTCCTAACATTTGTTATTCAGTAAAATGCAAGTGGTGTCCAATCTGCACTAGAAACTCATTGAATGGAGAATCTGCTTTCTGGTCATACAACCAGATGACCCTGCTCTAAACAAAAAACATTTACAAACATTTAACGATTCAAGTACATTAGTCCACTGCAAAACAGATGAATATATATGTTATAAGGGTAACAATCAAAAGAAGCACCTAGGAAAAGAAAGAGATACTTCCTAATAACTCCAATACTCAGGATGCTTGGAGTGGTAGTTCCCATCCAACAAAATCACACTCCATGTTTGAACAAACATAGGAAACATGAAACAGAATATCCCTGTTGAGAGCAAGAAACATGTACCACAATTTGTGCACGTGGTGTCAAATATGCACCAAAAGACGACTGAATGGGGAATCTGCTTTCTGGCCATACAACCAGATGACCCTGCTGTAATCAACAAACAATTACCCACATTTCACGATTCAAATATATTATTCCACTGTGAAATTAATGAATATATGAGATGAGGGTAACAATCAAAACAAGGACTCAGCAAAAGAGAGAAGTCTTTCCCAATAACTCCAATTGTCAGAATGCTCGGAGTAGTGCTTCCCATCCAACAAAACCACACTCAAAAGTAGAACAAACATAGCAGGCATTAAACAGAATCTCCCTGTTGAGAGGGAAGAAACATGTACCACAATTTGTGCAGCACATGTATTATTTTTAGTGACCATTGCAATAAGATTTTTAAAAATATAAAGCAAATGAAGGAGATACCTCAACAAGAAGATTTATCAAATTCCAAATATTCGTTATTTAGTAAAGTGCATGTGGTGTCCAATCTCCACAAAAGGACCATTGTATAGAGAATCTGCTTCCTGGCCATACAACCAGATGACCCTACTGTAAACAACAAACATTTACCCACATTTCACGAATCAAATACATTACTCCACTATGAAATTGACAAATATAAGTGATAAAGGTATCAATCAACGGAAACACCTAGCAAAAGAAAACAGTATTTCTAATAAAACCAATCGTCAGAACGCTCGGAGTGGTGATTTCCAGCCACCATAATCACACTCGTTGTTTGAATAAATATAGCAGTCATGAAACGGAATCTCCCTGTTGAGAGAGTAGAACCATGTAAGACAATTTGTGCACCACATTGATTATTTTTAGTGACCATTGTAATATGATTTTTAAAAATTTAAAGCAATTGAAGGAGATACGAAAACAAGAATATTTATCATATTCCTAACATTTGTTATTCAGTAAAATGCATGTGGTGTCCAATCTGCACTAAAAACTCATTGAATGGAGAATCTGCTTTCTGGTCATACAACCAGATGACCCTGCTCTAAACAAAAAACATTTACACACATTTAACGATTTAAATACAATACTGCACTGCGAAGCAGATGAATATAAGTTATAAGGGTAACAATCAAAAGAATCACCTAGGAAAAGAAAGAGGTCTTTCCTAATAACTCCTATACTCAGGATGCTTGGAGTGGTAGTTCCTATCCAACAAAATCTTACTCGATTTTTGAACAAACATAGCAGTCATGAAACAGAATCTCCCTGTTCAGACGCAAGAAACATGTACCACAATTTGTGCATGTGGTGCCAAATATGCACCAAAAGACGATTGAATGGGGAATCTTCTTTCTGGCCATAAAACCAGATGAACCTGCTGTAATCAACAAATATTTACCCACATTTCACAATTCAAATATATTATTCCACTGTGAAATTGTTGAATATATGTGACTGGGGTAACGATCAAAACAAGGACTCAGCAAAAGAAAGAAGTCTTTCCTAATAACTCCAATTGTCAGAATGCTCAGAGTAGTGCTTCCCATCCAACAAAATCACACTCAAAAGTAGAACAAACATAGCAGGCATTAAACAGAATCTTTCTGTTGAGAAGGAAGAAACATGTACCACAATTTGTGCAGCACATTTATTATTTTTAGTGACCATTGCAATAATATTTTTAAAAAATAAAGCAGATGAAGGAGATACCTCAACAAGAAGGTTTATCAAATTCCGAATATTCGTTATTTAGTAAAGTGCATGTGGTGTCCAATCTGCACCAAAAGACCATTGAATAGAGAATCTGCTTTCTGGCCATACAACCAGATGACCCTGCTGTAAACAAAAAACATTTGCACACACTTAACGATTCAAATACATTACTCCACTGCGAAACAGATGAATGTAAGTTATAAGGGTAACAATCAAAAGAACCACCTAGGAAAAGAAAGAGGTCTTTCCTAATAAGTCCAACACTCAGGATGCTTGGAGTGGTAGTTCCTATCCAACAAAATCACACTCGATGTTTGAACAAACAAAGCAGTCATGAAACAGATCTCCCTGTTGAGAGGCAAGAAACGTGTACCACAATTTGTGCATGTGGTGTCAAATATGCACCAAAAGACGATTGAATGGGGAATCTGCTTTCTGGCCATACAACCAGATGACCCTGCTGTAATCAACAAACATTTACCCACATTTCACGATTCAAATATATTATTCCACTGTGAATATGATGAATATATGTGATGAGGGTAACAATCAAAACTAGGACTCAGCAAAAAAAAGAAGACTTTCCTAATAACTCCAATTGTCAGAATGCTCGGAGTAGTGCTTCCCATCCAACACAGTCACACTCGAAAGTAGAACATAGCAGGCATTAAACAGAATCTCCCTGTTGAGAGGGATGAAACATGTACCACAATTTGTGCAGCAAATTTATTATTATTATTAGTGACCTTTGAAATAATATCTTTAAAAATATAAAGCAAATGAAAGAGATACCTCAACAAGAAGATTTATCAAATTCCGAACATTCGGTATTTAGTAAAGTGCATGTGGTGTCCAATCTGCACCAAAAGACCATTGAATAGAGAATCTGCTTTCTGGCCATACAACCAAATGACCCTGCTGTAAACAACAAACATTTACCCACATTTCACGAATCAAACACATTACTCCAATGTGAAATTGACGAATATAAGTGAAAAAGGTATCAATCAAAGGAAGCACCTAGCAAAGGAAAACAGTATTTCTAATAACTCCAATCATCAGAACGCTTGGAATGGTGATTTCCATCCGACATAATCACACTCGATGTTTGAATAAACATAGCAGTCTTGAAACGGAAACTCCCTGTTGAGAGAGAAGAAACATGTACCACAATATGTGCAGCACATTGATTATTTTTAGTGACCATTGCAATAAGATTTTTAAAAATTTAAAGCAATTGATGGAGATACGAAAACAAGAACATTTATCAAATTCCTAACTTTTGTTATTCAGTAAAATGCAAGTGATGTCCAATCTGCACTTAAATCCCATTGAATGGAGTATCTGCTTTCATGTCATACAACCAGATGACCCTGCTCTAAACAAAAAACATTTACACACATTTAATAATTCAAATACATTACTCCACTGCAAAACGGATGAATATAAATTATAAGGGCAACAATCAAAAGAAGCACCTAGGAAAAAAAAAAGAGATCTTTCCTAATAACTCCCAATACTCAGGATGCTTGGAGTGGTAGTTCTCATCCAACAAAATCACACTCGATGTTTCAACAAACATAGCAGTCATGAAACAAAATCTCCCTGTTGAGAGGCAAGAAACATGTACCACAATTTGTGCATGTGGTGTCAAATATGCACCAAAAGACGATTGAATGGGGAATCTGCTTTCTGGCCATACAGCCAGATGACCCTGCTGTAATCAACAAACATTTACCCACATTTCACGATTGAAATATATTATTCCACTGTGATATTGATGAATATATGTGATGACGGTAACAATCAAAACAAGTACTCAGCAAAAGAAAGAAGTCCTTCCTAATAACTCCAATTGTCCAGAAAGCTACGAGTAGTGCTTCCATCCATCAAAATTACACTCGAAAGTAGAACATAGAAGGCATTAAACGGGATCTCCCTGTTGAGAGGGAGGAAACTTGTACCACAATTTGTGCAACACATTTGTTATTTTTAGTGACCATTGCAATAATATTTTTAAAAATATAAAGCAAATGAAGGAGATACCTCAACAAGAAGATTTATCAAATTCCGAACATTCGTTATTCAGTAAAGTGCATGTGGTGTGCAATCTGCACCAAAAGACCATTGAATGGAGAATCTGCTTTCTGGCCATACAACCAGATAACCCTGCTGTAAACAACAAACATTTACCCACATTTCACGAATCAAATACATTACTCCAATGTGAAATTGACGAATATAAGTGATAAAGGTATCAATCAAAGGAAGCACCTAGCAAAAGAAAACAGTATTTCTAATAACTCCAATCGTCAGAACGCTCGGAGTGGTGATTTCCATCCAACATAATCACACTCGATGTTTGAATAAACATAGCAGTCATGAAACGGAATCTCCCTATTGAGAGAGAAGAAATATGTACCACAATTTTTGCATGTGGTGTCAAATATGCACCAAAAGACGATTGAATGGGGAATCTGCTTTCTGGCCATACAACCAGATGACCCTGCTGTAATCAACAAACATTTACTAACATTTCACGATTCAAATATATTATTTCACTGTGAAATTGATGTATATATGTGATTAGGGTAACAATCAAAACAAGGACTCAGCAAAAGAAAGAAGTCTTTCCTAATAACTACAATTGTCAGAAGGCTTGAAGTAGTGCTTCCCATCCAACAAAATCACACTCAAAAGTAGAACAAACATAGCAGGAATTAAACGGAATCTCCCTGTTGAGAGGGAAGAAACATGTTCCACAATTTGTGCAGCACATTGATTATTTTTAGTGACCATTGCAGTAAGATCTTTAAAAACTTAAAGCAATTGAAGGAGATACGAAAACGATAATATTTATCATATTCCTAACATTTGTTATTCAGTAAAATTCAAGTGGTGTCCCATCTGCTCTGAAAACTCATTGAATGGAGAATCTGCTTTCTGGTCATACAACCAGATGACCCTGCTCTAAACAAAAAACATTTACACACATTTAACGATTCAAATACATTACTCCACTGCGAAACAGATGAATATAAGTTATAAGGGTAACAATCAAAAGAAGCACCTAGGAAAAGAAACAGGTCTTTCCTAATAACTCCAATACTCAGGATGCTTGGAGTGGTACTTCCCATCCAAACAAAACCAAATTCCACGTTCTTTAACAAACATAGCAGTCATGAAACAGAATCTCCCTGTTGAGAGACAAGAAACATGTACCACAATTTGTGCATGTGGTGTCAAATATGCACCAAAAGACGATTGAATGGGGAATCTGCTTTCTGGCCACACAACCATATGACCCCGCTGTAATCAACAATCATTTTCCCACATTTCACGATTCAAATATACTATTCCACTGTGAATATGATGAATATATGTGATGAGGGTAACAATCAAAACTAGGTCTCAGCAAAAAAAAAAAAGAAGTCTTTCCTAATAACACCAATTGTCAGAATGCTCGGAGCAGTGCTTCCGTCCAACAAAATTACACTCGAAAGTAGAACATAGCAGGCATTAAACGGAATCTCCCTGTTGAGAGAGAAGAAACATGTACCACAAGTTGTGCAGCACATTTATTATTTTCAGTGACCAATTGTCAGAATGCTCGGAGTAGTGCTTCCCATCCAACAAAATCATACTCAAAAGTAGAACAAACATAGCATGCATTAAACGGAATCTCCCTGTTGAGAGGGAAGAAACATGTACCACAATTTGTGCAGCACATTGTTTATTTTTAGTGACAATTGCAATAAAATTTTTAAAAATTTAAAGCAATTGAAGGAGATACGAAAACAAAAATATTTATCAAATTCCTAACATTTGTTATTTAGTAAAATGCAAGTGGTGTCCAATCTGCACTAAAAACCATTTGAATTAAGAATCTGTTTCTGGTCATACAACCAGATGACCCTGCTCTAAACAAAAAACATTTACACACATTTAACGATTCAAATACATTACTTCACTGCGAAACAGATGAATATAAGTTATAAGGGTAACAATCAAAAGAAGCACCTAGGAAAAAAACAGGTCTTTCCTAATAACTCCAACATCAGGATGCTTGGAGTGGTACTTCCCATCCAACAAAATCAAACTCCATGTTCATTAACAAATATAGCAGTCATGAAACAGAATCTCCCTGTTGAGAGGCAAGAAATATGCACCACAATTTGTGCATGTGGTGTCAAATATGCACCAAAAGACGATTGAATGGGGAATCTGCTTTCTGGCCACACAACCAGATGACCCTGCTGTAATCAACAATCATGTACCCACATTTAAAGATTCAAATATATTATTCCACTGTGAATATGATAAATATATGTGATGAGGGTAACAATCAAAACTAGGACTCAGCAAAAAAAAGAAGTCTTTCCTAATAACTCCAATTGTCAGAATGCTCGGAGTAGTGCTTCCATCCAACAAAATTACACTCGAAAGTAGAACATAGCAGGCATTAAACGGAATCTCCATGTTGAGAGGGAAGAAACATGTACCACAATTTGTGCAGCACATTGATTATTTTTAGTGACAATTGCAATAAAATTTTTAAAAATTAAAAGCAATTGAAGGAGATTCGAAAACAAGAATATTTATCAAATTCCTAACACTTGTTATTCAGTAAAATGTAAGTGGTATCCAATCTGCACCAAAAACCCATTGAATGGAGAATCTGCTTTCTGGTCATACAACCAGATGACCCTGCTCTAAACAAAAAACATTTACACACATGTAATGATTCAAATACATTACTCCACTGCGAAACAGATGAATATAAGTTATAAGGGTAACAATCAAAAGAAACACCTAGGAAAAGAAAGAGGTCTTTCCTAATAACTCCAATACTCAGGATGCTTGGAGTGGTAGTTCCCATCCAAGAAAATCACACTCAAAAGTAGAACAAACATAGCAGGCATTAAACAGAATCTCCCTGTTGAGAGGGAAGAAACATGTTTCACAATCTGTGCAGCACATTGATCATTTTCAGTGACCATATCAATAAAATTTTTAAAAATAAAAAGCAAATGAAGGAGATACCTAAACAAGAAGTTTTATCAAATTCCGAACATTCCATATTCAGTAAAGTGCATGTGGTGTCCAATCTGCACCAAAAGACCATTGAATAGAGAATCTGCTTTCTGGCCATACAACCAGATGACCCTGCTGTAAACAACAAACATTTACCCACATTTCATGAATCAAATACATTACTCCACTTTGAAATTGACGAATATAAGTGATAAAGGTATCAATAAAGGAAGCACCTAGCAAAAGAAAACAGTATATCTAATAACTCCAATCGTCAGAACGCTCGGAGTGGTGATTTCTATCCAACATAATCACACTCGATGTTTGAATAAACATAGCAGTCATGAAACGGAATCTCCCTGTTGAGAGAGAAGAAACATGTACCACAATTTGTGCAGCACATTGATTATTATTAGTGACCATTGCAATAAGATTTTTTAAAATTTAAAGCAATTGAAGGAGATACGAAAACAAGAATAATTATCAAATTCCTAACATTTGTTATTCAGTAAAATGTAAGTGGTGTCCAATTTGCACCAAAAACCCATTGAATGGAGAACCTGCAATCTGGTCATACAACCAGATGACCCTGCTCTAAACAAAAAACATTTACACACATTTAACGATTCAAATACATTACTCCACTGCGAAACAGAAATATAAGTTATAAGGGTAACAATCAAAAGAAGCACCTAGGAAAAGAAAGAGGTCTTTCCTAATAACTCCTATACTCAGGATGCTTCGAGTGGTAGTTCCTATCCAACAAAATCTTACTCCATGTATGAACAAACATAGTAGTCATGAAACAGAATCTCCCTGTTGAGAGGCAAGAAACATGTACCACAATTTGTGCATGTGGTGTCAAATATGCACCAAAAGACGATTGAATGGGGAATCTGCTTTCTGGCCATACAACCAGATGACCCTGCTATAATCAACAAACATTTACCCACATTTCACGATTCAAATATATTATTCCACTGTGAATATGATGAATATATGTGATGAGGGTAACAATCAAAACTAGGACTCAGCAAAAGAAAGAAGTCTTTCCTAATAACTCCAATTGTCAGAATGCTCGGAGCAGTGCTTCCATCCAACAAAATTACACTCGAAAGTAGAACATAGCAGGCATTAAACGGAATCTCCCTGTTGAGAGGGAAGAAACATGTACCACAAGTTGTGCAGCACATTGATTATTTTTAGTGACCATTGCAATAAGATTTTAAAAAATTTAAAGCAATTGAAGGAGATACGAAAACAAGAATATTTATCATATTCCTAACATTTGTTATTCAGTAAAATGCAAGTGGTGTCCAATCTGCACTAGAAACTCATTGAATGGAGAATCTGCTTTCTGGTCATACAACCAGATGACCCTGCTCTAAACAAAAAACATTTACAAACATTTAACGATTCAAGTACATTAGTCCACTGCAAAACAGATGAATATATATGTTATAAGGGTAACAATCAAAAGAAGCACCTAGGAAAAGAAAGAGATACTTCCTAATAACTCCAATACTCAGGATGCTTGGAGTGGTAGTTCCCATCCAACAAAATCACACTCCATGTTTGAACAAACATAGGAAACATGAAACAGAATATCCCTGTTGAGAGCAAGAAACATGTACCACAATTTGTGCACGTGGTGTCAAATATGCACCAAAAGACGACTGAATGGGGAATCTGCTTTCTGGCCATACAACCAGATGACCCTGCTGTAATCAACAAACAATTACCCACATTTCACGATTCAAATATATTATTCCACTGTGAAATTAATGAATATATGAGATGAGGGTAACAATCAAAACAAGGACTCAGCAAAAGAGAGAAGTCTTTCCCAATAACTCCAATTGTCAGAATGCTCGGAGTAGTGCTTCCCATCCAACAAAACCACACTCAAAAGTAGAACAAACATAGCAGGCATTAAACAGAATCTCCCTGTTGAGAGGGAAGAAACATGTACCACAATTTGTGCAGCACATGTATTATTTTTAGTGACCATTGCAATAAGATTTTTAAAAATATAAAGCAAATGAAGGAGATACCTCAACAAGAAGATTTATCAAATTCCAAATATTCGTTATTTAGTAAAGTGCATGTGGTGTCCAATCTCCACAAAAGGACCATTGTATAGAGAATCTGCTTCCTGGCCATACAACCAGATGACCCTACTGTAAACAACAAACATTTACCCACATTTCACGAATCAAATACATTACTCCACTATGAAATTGACAAATATAAGTGATAAAGGTATCAATCAACGGAAACACCTAGCAAAAGAAAACAGTATTTCTAATAAAACCAATCGTCAGAACGCTCGGAGTGGTGATTTCCAGCCACCATAATCACACTCGTTGTTTGAATAAATATAGCAGTCATGAAACGGAATCTCCCTGTTGAGAGAGTAGAACCATGTAAGACAATTTGTGCACCACATTGATTATTTTTAGTGACCATTGTAATATGATTTTTAAAAATTTAAAGCAATTGAAGGAGATACGAAAACAAGAATATTTATCATATTCCTAACATTTGTTATTCAGTAAAATGCATGTGGTGTCCAATCTGCACTAAAAACTCATTGAATGGAGAATCTGCTTTCTGGTCATACAACCAGATGACCCTGCTCTAAACAAAAAACATTTACACACATTTAACGATTTAAATACAATACTGCACTGCGAAGCAGATGAATATAAGTTATAAGGGTAACAATCAAAAGAATCACCTAGGAAAAGAAAGAGGTCTTTCCTAATAACTCCTATACTCAGGATGCTTGGAGTGGTAGTTCCTATCCAACAAAATCTTACTCGATTTTTGAACAAACATAGCAGTCATGAAACAGAATCTCCCTGTTCAGACGCAAGAAACATGTACCACAATTTGTGCATGTGGTGCCAAATATGCACCAAAAGACGATTGAATGGGGAATCTTCTTTCTGGCCATAAAACCAGATGAACCTGCTGTAATCAACAAATATTTACCCACATTTCACAATTCAAATATATTATTCCACTGTGAAATTGTTGAATATATGTGACTGGGGTAACGATCAAAACAAGGACTCAGCAAAAGAAAGAAGTCTTTCCTAATAACTCCAATTGTCAGAATGCTCAGAGTAGTGCTTCCCATCCAACAAAATCACACTCAAAAGTAGAACAAACATAGCAGGCATTAAACAGAATCTTTCTGTTGAGAAGGAAGAAACATGTACCACAATTTGTGCAGCACATTTATTATTTTTAGTGACCATTGCAATAATATTTTTAAAAAATAAAGCAGATGAAGGAGATACCTCAACAAGAAGGTTTATCAAATTCCGAATATTCGTTATTTAGTAAAGTGCATGTGGTGTCCAATCTGCACCAAAAGACCATTGAATAGAGAATCTGCTTTCTGGCCATACAACCAGATGACCCTGCTGTAAACAAAAAACATTTGCACACACTTAACGATTCAAATACATTACTCCACTGCGAAACAGATGAATGTAAGTTATAAGGGTAACAATCAAAAGAACCACCTAGGAAAAGAAAGAGGTCTTTCCTAATAAGTCCAACACTCAGGATGCTTGGAGTGGTAGTTCCTATCCAACAAAATCACACTCGATGTTTGAACAAACAAAGCAGTCATGAAACAGATCTCCCTGTTGAGAGGCAAGAAACGTGTACCACAATTTGTGCATGTGGTGTCAAATATGCACCAAAAGACGATTGAATGGGGAATCTGCTTTCTGGCCATACAACCAGATGACCCTGCTGTAATCAACAAACATTTACCCACATTTCACGATTCAAATATATTATTCCACTGTGAATATGATGAATATATGTGATGAGGGTAACAATCAAAACTAGGACTCAGCAAAAAAAAGAAGACTTTCCTAATAACTCCAATTGTCAGAATGCTCGGAGTAGTGCTTCCCATCCAACACAGTCACACTCGAAAGTAGAACATAGCAGGCATTAAACAGAATCTCCCTGTTGAGAGGGATGAAACATGTACCACAATTTGTGCAGCAAATTTATTATTATTATTAGTGACCTTTGAAATAATATCTTTAAAAATATAAAGCAAATGAAAGAGATACCTCAACAAGAAGATTTATCAAATTCCGAACATTCGGTATTTAGTAAAGTGCATGTGGTGTCCAATCTGCACCAAAAGACCATTGAATAGAGAATCTGCTTTCTGGCCATACAACCAAATGACCCTGCTGTAAACAACAAACATTTACCCACATTTCACGAATCAAACACATTACTCCAATGTGAAATTGACGAATATAAGTGAAAAAGGTATCAATCAAAGGAAGCACCTAGCAAAGGAAAACAGTATTTCTAATAACTCCAATCATCAGAACGCTTGGAATGGTGATTTCCATCCGACATAATCACACTCGATGTTTGAATAAACATAGCAGTCTTGAAACGGAAACTCCCTGTTGAGAGAGAAGAAACATGTACCACAATATGTGCAGCACATTGATTATTTTTAGTGACCATTGCAATAAGATTTTTAAAAATTTAAAGCAATTGATGGAGATACGAAAACAAGAACATTTATCAAATTCCTAACTTTTGTTATTCAGTAAAATGCAAGTGATGTCCAATCTGCACTTAAATCCCATTGAATGGAGTATCTGCTTTCATGTCATACAACCAGATGACCCTGCTCTAAACAAAAAACATTTACACACATTTAATAATTCAAATACATTACTCCACTGCAAAACGGATGAATATAAATTATAAGGGCAACAATCAAAAGAAGCACCTAGGAAAAAAAAAAGAGATCTTTCCTAATAACTCCCAATACTCAGGATGCTTGGAGTGGTAGTTCTCATCCAACAAAATCACACTCGATGTTTCAACAAACATAGCAGTCATGAAACAAAATCTCCCTGTTGAGAGGCAAGAAACATGTACCACAATTTGTGCATGTGGTGTCAAATATGCACCAAAAGACGATTGAATGGGGAATCTGCTTTCTGGCCATACAGCCAGATGACCCTGCTGTAATCAACAAACATTTACCCACATTTCACGATTGAAATATATTATTCCACTGTGAAATTGATGAATATATGTGATGAGGGTAACAATCAAAACAAGTACTCAGCAAAAGAAAGAAGTCTTTCCTAATAACTCCAATTGTCAGAATGCTCGGAGTAGTGCTTCCCATCCAACAAAATCATACTCGAAAGTAAAACATAGCAGGCATTAAACGGAATCTCCCTGTTGAGAGGGAAGAAACATGTACCACAATTTGTGCAGCACATTTATTATTTTTAGTGACCATTGCAATAATCTTTTTACAAATATAAAGCAAATGAAGGAGTTACCTCAACAAGAAGATATATCAAATTCCGAACATTCGGTATTTAGTAAAGTGCATGTGGTGTCCAATCTGCCCAAAAGATCATTGATGTTTGAATAAACATAGCAGTCATGAAACAGAAGCTCCCTATTGAGAGAGAAGAACCACGTACCACAATTTGTGCAGCACATTGATTATTTTTAGTGACCATTGCAATAAGATTTTTAAAAATATAAAGCAAATGAAGGAGATACCTCAACAAGAAGATTTATCAAATTCCAAATATTCGTTATTTAGTAGAGTGCATGTGGTGTCCAATCTCCACAAAAAGACCATTGTATAGAGAATCTGCTTCCTGGCCATACAACCAGATGACCCTGCTGTAAACAACAAACTTTTACACACATTTCACAAATCAAATACATTACTCCACTGTGAAATTGACGAATATAAGTAATAAAGGTTTAAATCAAAGGAAGCACCTAGCAGAACAGTATTTCTAGTAACTACAATCGTCAGAACGCTCGGAGTGGTGATTTCCATCCAACATAATCACACTCGATGATTCAATAAACATAGCAGTCATGAAACAGAATCTCCCTGTTGAGAGAGAAGAAACATGTACCACAATTTGTGCAGCACATTGATTATTATTAGTGACCATTGCAATAAGATTTTTAAAAATTTAAAGCAATTGAAGGAGATACGAAAACAATAATATTTATCATATTCCTAACATTTGTTATTCAGTAAAATTCCAGTGGTGTCCAATATGCTCTAAAAACTTATTGAATGGAGAATCTGCTTTCTGTCATACAATCAGATGACCCTGCTCTAAACAAAAAACATTTACACACATTTAACGATTCAAATACATTACTCCACTGCGAAACAGATGAATGTAAGTTTTAAGAGTTACAATCAAAAGAACCACCTAGGAAAAGAAAGAGGTCTTTCCTAATAACTCCAATACTCAGGATGCTTGGAGTGGTAGTTCCCATCCAACAAAATCACACTCCATGTTTGAACAAACATAGCAGTCATGAAACAGAATCTCCCTGTTGAGAGGCAAGAAACATGTCCAACAATTTGTGCATGTGGTGTCAAATATGCACCAAAAGACGATTGAATGGGGAATCTGCTTTCTGGCCATACAACCAGATGACCGTGCTGTAATCAACAAACAGTTACTAACATTTCACGATTCAAATATATTATTCCAGTGTGAAATTGAAGAATATATGTGATGAGGGTAACAATCAAAACAAGGACTCATCAAAAGAAAGAAGCCTTTCATAATAACTCCAATTGTCAGAATGCTCGGAGTAGTGCTTCCCATCCAACAAAATCACACTCAAAAGTAGAACAAACATAGCAGGCATTAAACGGAATCTCCCTGTTGAGAGGGAAACATGTTCCACAATTTGTGCAGCACACTGATTATTTTTAGTGACCACTGCAATAAGATTTTTAAAAATTTAACGCAATTGAAGGAGATACGAAAACAAGAATATTTATCAAATTCCTAACATTTGTTATTCAGTAAATTGCAAGAGGTGCCAATATTCACTTAAAACCCTTTGAATTAAGAATCTGTTTCTGGTCATACAACCAGATGACCCTGCTCTAAACTAAAAACATTTACACACATTTAACGATTCAAATACATTACTCCACTTCGAAACAGATGAATATAAGTTATAAGGGTAACAATCAAAAGAAGCACCTAGGAAAAGAAAGAGATCTTTCCTAATAACTCCAATACTCAGGATGCTTGAAGTGGTAGTTGCCATCCAACAAAATCACACTCCATGTTTGAACAAACATAGCAGTCATGAAAAGAATCTCCCTGTTGAGAGGCAAGAAACATGTACCACAATTTGTGCACGTGGTGTCAAATATGCACCAAACGACGATTCAATGGGGAATCTGCTTTCTGGCCACACAACCAGATGACCCTGCTGTAATCAACAATCATTCACCCACATTTCACGATTCAAATATATTATTCCACTGCGAAATTGATGAATATATGAGATGAGGGTAACAATCCAAACAAGGACTCAGCAAAAGAAAGAAGTCTTTCCTAATAACTCCAAGTGTCAGAATGCTCGGAGCAGTGCTTCCATCCAACAAAATTACACTCGAAAGTAGAACATGGCAGGCATTAAACGGAATCTCCCTGTTGAGAGGGAAGAAACATGTACCACAAGTTGTGCAGCACATTTATTATTTTTAGTGACCATTGCAATAATATTTTTAAAAATATAAAGCAAATGAAGGAGATACCTAAACAAGAAGATTTATCAAATTCCGAACATTTGTTATTCAGTAAAGTGCATGTGGTGTCCAATCTGCAAAACAAGACCATTGAATAGAGAATCTGCTTTCTGGCCATACAACCAGATGACCCTGCTGTAAACAACAAACATTTGCCCACATTTCACGAATCAAATACATTACTCCACTGTGAAATTAATGAATATAACTGATAAAGGTATCAATCAAAGGAAGAGCCTAGCAAAAGAAAACAGTATTTCTAATAACTCCAATTGTCAGAACGCTCAGAGTGGTGATTTCCATCCAACATAATCACACTCGATGTTTGAATAAACAAAGCAGTCATGAAACGGAATCTCTCTGTTGAGAGAGAAGAAACATGTACCACAATTTGTGCAGCACATTGATTATTTTTAGTGACCATTGCAATAAGATTTTTAAAAATTTAAAGCAATTGAAGGAGATACGAAAAGAATAATATTTATCATATTCCTAACATTTGTTATTCAGTAAAATTCAATTGGTGTCCAATCTGCTCTAAAAACTCATGGAATGGAGAATCTGCTTTCTGGTCATACAACCAGATGACCCTACTCTAAACAAAAACCATTTACACACATTTAACGATTTAAATACAATACTCCACTGCAAAACAGATGAATATAAGTTATAAGGGTAACAATCAAATGAAGCACCTAGGAAAAGAAAGAGGTCTTTCCTAATAACTCCTATACTCAGGATGCTTGGAGTGGCAGTTCCTATCCAACAAAATCTTACTCGATCTTTAAACAAACATAGCTGTCATGAAACAGAATCTCCCCGTTGAGACGCAAGGAACATGTACCACAATTTGTGCATCTGGTGTCAAATATGCACCAAAAGACAATTGAATGGGGAATCTTCTTTCTGGCCATAAAACCAGATGAACCTGCTGTAATCAACAAATATTTACCCACATTTCACAATTCAAATATCTTATTCCACTGTGAAATTGTTGAATATATGTGACTGGGGTAACGATCAAAACAAGGACTCAGCAAAAGAAAGAAGTCTTTCCTAATAACTCCAATTGTCAGAATGCTCAGAGTAGTGCTTCCCATCCAACAAAATCACACTCAAAAGTAGAACAAACATAGCAGGCATTAAACAGAATCTTTCTGTTGAGAAGGAAGAAACATGTACCACAATTTGTGCAGCACATTTATTATTTTTAGTGAACATTGCAATAATATTTTTAAAAAATAAAGCAGATGAAGGAGATACCTCAACAAGAAGGTTTATCAAATTCCGAATATTCGTTATTTAGTAAAGTGCATGTGGTGTCCAATCTGCACCAAAAGACCATTGAATAGAGAATCTGCTTTCTGGCCATACAACCAGATGACACTGCTGTAAACAAAAAACATTTACACACACTTAACGATTCAAATACATTACTCCACTGCGAAACAGATGAATGTAAGTTATAAGGGTAACAATCAAAAGAACCACCTAGGAAAAGAAAGAGGTCTTTCCTAATAAGTCCAACACTCAGGATGCTTGGAGTGGTAGTTCCCATCCAACAAAATCACACTCGATGTTTGAACAAACAAAGCAGTCATGAAACAGATCTCCCTGTTGAGAGGCAAGAAACGTGTACCACAATTTGTGCATGTGGTGTCAAATATGCACCAAAAGACGATTGAATGGGGAATCTGCTTTCTGGCCATACAACCAGATGACCCTGCTGTAATCAACAAACATTTACCCACATTTCACGATTCAAATATATTATTCCACTGTGAATATGATGAATATATGTGATGAGGGTAACAATCAAAACTAGGACTCAGCAAAAAAAAGAAGTCTTTCCTAATAACTCCAATTGTCAGAATGCTCGGAGTAGTGCTTCCCATCCAACACAGTCACACTCGAAAGTAGAACATAGCAGGCATTAAACAGAATCTCCCTGTTGAGAGGGATGAAACATGTACCACAATTTGTGCAGCAAATTTATTATTATTATTAGTGACCTTTGAAATAATATCTTTAAAAATATAAAGCAAATGAAAGAGATACCTCAACAAGAAGATTTATCAAATTCCGAACATTCGGTATTTAGTAAAGTGCATGTGGTGTCCAATCTGCACCAAAAGACCATTGAATAGAGAATCTGCTTTCTGGCCATACAACCAAATGACCCTGCTGTAAACAACAAACATTTACCCACATTTCACGAATCAAACACATTACTCCACTGTGAAATTGACGAATATAAGTGAAAAAGGTATCAATCAAAGGAAGCACCTAGCAAAGGAAAACAGTATTTCTAATAACTCCAATCATCAGAACGCTTGGAATGGTGATTTCCATCCGACATAATCACACTCGATGTTTGAATAAACATAGCAGTCTTGAAACGGAAACTCCCTGTTGAGAGAGAAGAAACATGTACCACAATATGTGCAGCACATTGATTATTTTTAGTGACCATTGCAATAAGATTTTTAAAAATTTAAAGCAATTGATGGAGATACGAAAACAAGAACATTTATCAAATTCCTAACTTTTGTTATTCAGTAAAATGCAAGTGATGTCCAATCTGCACTTAAATCCCATTGAATGGAGAATCTGCTTTCATGTCATACAACCAGATGACCCTGCTCTAAACAAAAAACATTTACACACATTTAATAATTCAAATACATTACTCCACTGCAAAACGGATGAATATAAGTTATAAGGGCAACAATCAAAAGAAGCACCTAGGAAAAAAAAAAGAGATCTTTCCTAATAACTCCCAATACTCAGGATGCTTGGAGTGGTAGTTCTCATCCAACAAAATCACACTCGATGTTTCAACAAACATAGCAGTCATGAAACAAAATCTCCCTGTTGAGAGGCAAGAAACATGTACCACAATTTGTGCATGTGGTGTCAAATATGCACCAAAAGACGATTGAAAGGGGAATCTGCTTTCTGGCCATACAGCCAGATGACCCTGCTGTAATCAACAAACATTTACCCACATTTCACGATTGAAATATATTATTCCACTGTGAAATTGATGAATATATGTGATGAGGGTAACAATCAAAACAAGGACTCAGCAAAAGAAAGAAGTCTTTCCTAATAACTCCAATTGTCAGAATGCTCGGAGTAGTGCTTCCCATCCAACAAAATCATACTCGAAAGTAAAACATAGCAGGCATTAAACGGAATCTCCCTGTTGAGAGGGAAGAAACATGTACCACAATTTGTGCAGCACATTTATTATTTTTAGTGACCATTGCAATAATATTTTTAAAAATATAAAGCAAATGAAGGAGTTACCTCAACAAGAAGATTTATCAAATTCCGAACATTCGGTATTTAGTAAAGTGCATGTGGTGTCCAATCTGCCCAAAAGATCATTGATGTTTGAATAAACATAGCAGTCATGAAACAGAAGCTCCCTATTGAGAGAGAAGAACCACGTACCACAATTTGTGCAGCACATTGATTATTTTTAGTGACCATTGCAATAAGATTTTTAAAAATATAAAGCAAATGAAGGAGATACCTCAACAAGAAGATTTATCAAATTCCAAATATTCGTTATTTAGTAGAGTGCATGTGGTGTCCAATCTCCACAAAAAGACCATTGTATAGAGAATCTGCTTCCTGGCCATACAACCAGATGACCCTGCTGTAAACAACAAACTTTTACACACATTTCACAAATCAAATACATTACTCCACTGTGAAATTGACGAATATAAGTAATAAAGGTTTCAATCAAAGGAAGCACCTAGCAGAACAGTATTTCTAGTAACTACAATCGTCAGAACGCTCGGAGTGGTGATTTCCATCCAACATAATCACACTCGATGATTCAATAAACATAGCAGTCATGAAACAGAATCTCCCTGTTGAGAGAGAAGAAACATGTACCACAATTTGTGCAGCACATTGATTATTATTAGTGACCATTGCAATAAGATTTTTAAAAATTTAAAGCAATTGAAGGAGATACGAAAACAATAATATTTATCATATTCCTAACATTTGTTATTCAGTAAAATTCCAGTGGTGTCCAATATGCTCTAAAAACTTATTGAATGGAGAATCTGCTTTCTGTCATACAATCAGATGACCCTGCTCTAAACAAAAAACATTTACACACATTTAACGATTCAAATACATTACTCCACTGCGAAACAGATGAATGTAAGTTTTAAGAGTTACTATCAAAAGAACCACCTAGGAAAAGAAAGAGGTCTTTCCTAATAACTCCAATACTCAGGATGCTTGGAGTGGTAGTTCCCATCCAACAAAATCACACTCCATGTTTGAACAAACATAGCAGTCATGAAACAGAATCTCCCTGTTGAGAGGCAAGAAACATGTCCAACAATTTGTGCATGTGGTGTCAAATATGCACCAAAAGACGATTGAATGGGGAATCTGCTTTCTGGCCATACAACCAGATGACCGTGCTGTAATCAACAAACAGTTACTAACATTTCACGATTCAAATATATTATTCCAGTGTGAAATTGAAGAATATATGTGATGAGGGTAACAATCAAAACAAGGACTCATCAAAAGAAAGAAGCCTTTCATAATAACTCCAATTGTCAGAATGCTCGGAGTAGTGCTTCCCATCCAACAAAATCACACTCAAAAGTAGAACAAACATAGCAGGCATTAAACGGAATCTCCCTGTTGAGAGGGAAACATGTTCCACAATTTGTGCAGCACACTGATTATTTTTAGTGACCACTGCAATAAGATTTTTAAAAATTTAAAGCAATTGAAGGAGATACGAAAACAAGAATATTTATCAAATTCCTAACATTTGTTATTCAGTAAATTGCAAGAGGTGCCAATATTCACTTAAAACCCTTTGAATTAAGAATCTGTTTCTGGTCATACAACCAGATGACCCTGCTCTAAACTAAAAACATTTACACACATTTAACGATTCAAATACATTACTCCACTTCGAAACAGATGAATATAAGTTATAAGGGTAACAATCAAAAGAAGCACCTAGGAAAAGAAAGAGATCTTTCCTAATAACTCCAATACTCAGGATGCTTGAAGTGGTAGTTGCCATCCAACAAAATCACACTCCATGTTTGAACAAACATAGCAGTCATGAAAAGAATCTCCCTGTTGAGAGGCAAGAAACATGTACCACAATTTGTGCACGTGGTGTCAAATATGCACCAAACGACGATTCAATGGGGAATCTGCTTTCTGGCCACACAACCAGATGACCCTGCTGTAATCAACAATCATTCACCCACATTTCACGATTCAAATATATTATTCCACTGCGAAATTGATCAATATATGAGATGAGGGTAACAATCCAAACAAGGACTCAGCAAAAGAAAGAAGTCTTTCCTAATAACTCCAAGTGTCAGAATGCTCGGAGCAGTGCTTCCATCCAACAAAATTACACTCGAAAGTAGAACATGGCAGGCATTAAACGGAATCTCCCTGTTGAGAGGGAAGAAACATGTACCACAAGTTGTGCAGCACATTTATTATTTTTAGTGACCATTGCAATAATATTTTTAAAAATATAAAGCAAATGAAGGAGATACCTAAACAAGAAGATTTATCAAATTCCGAACATTTGTTATTCAGTAAAGTGCATGTGGTGTCCAATCTGCAAAACAAGACCATTCAATAGAGAATCTGCTTTCTGGCCATACAACCAGATGACCCTGCTGTAAACAACAAACATTTGCCCACATTTCACGAATCAAATACATTACTCCACTGTGAAATTAATGAATATAACTGATAAAGGTATCAATCAAAGGAAGAGCCTAGCAAAAGAAAACAGTATTTCTAATAACTCCAATTGTCAGAACGCTCAGAGTGGTGATTTCCATCCAACATAATCACACTCGATGTTTGAATAAACAAAGCAGTCATGAAACGGAATCTCTCTGTTGAGAGAGAAGAAACATGTACCACAATTTGTGCAGCACATTGATTATTTTTAGTGACCATTGCAATAAGATTTTTAAAAATTTAAAGCAATTGAAGGAGATACGAAAAGAATAATATTTATCATATTCCTAACATTTGTTATTCAGTAAAATTCAATTGGTGTCCAATCTGCTCTAAAAACTCATGGAATGGAGAATCTGCTTTCTGGTCATACAACCAGATGACCCTACTCTAAACAAAAACCATTTACACACATTTAACGATTTAAATACAATACTCCACTGCAAAACAGATGAATATAAGTTATAAGGGTAACAATCAAATGAAGCACCTAGGAAAAGAAAGAGGTCTTTCCTAATAACTCCTATACTCAGGATGCTTGGAGTGGCAGTTCCTATCCAACAAAATCTTACTCGATCTTTAAACAAACATAGCTGTCATGAAACAGAATCTCCCCGTTGAGACGCAAGGAACATGTACCACAATTTGTGCATCTGGTGTCAAATATGCACCAAAAGACAATTGAATGGGGAATCTTCTTTCTGGCCATAAAACCAGATGAACCTGCTGTAATCAACAAATATTTACCCACATTTCACAATTCAAATATCTTATTCCACTGTGAAATTGTTGAATATATGTGACTGGGGTAACGATCAAAACAAGGACTCAGCAAAAGAAAGAAGTCTTTCCTAATAACTCCAATTGTCAGAATGCTCAGAGTAGTGCTTCCCATCCAACAAAATCACACTCAAAAGTAGAACAAACATAGCAGGCATTAAACAGAATCTTTCTGTTGAGAAGGAAGAAACATGTACCACAATTTGTGCAGCACATTTATTATTTTTAGTGAACATTGCAATAATATTTTTAAAAAATAAAGCAGATGAAGGAGATACCTCAACAAGAAGGTTTATCAAATTCCGAATATTCGTTATTTAGTAAAGTGCATGTGGTGTCCAATCTGCACCAAAAGACCATTGAATAGAGAATCTGCTTTCTGGCCATACAACCAGATGACACTGCTGTAAACAAAAAACATTTACACACACTTAACGATTCAAATACATTACTCCACTGCGAAACAGATGAATGTAAGTTATAAGGGTAACAATCAAAAGAACCACCTAGGAAAAGAAAGAGGTCTTTCCTAATAAGTCCAACACTCAGGATGCTTGGAGTGGTAGTTCCCATCCAACAAAATCACACTCGATGTTTGAACAAACAAAGCAGTCATGAAACAGATCTCCCTGTTGAGAGGCAAGAAACGTGTACCACAATTTGTGCATGTGGTGTCAAATATGCACCAAAAGACGATTGAATGGGGAATCTGCTTTCTGGCCATACAACCAGATGACCCTGCTGTAATCAACAAACATTTACCCACATTTCACGATTCAAATATATTATTCCACTGTGAATATGATGAATATATGTGATGAGGGTAACAATCAAAACTAGGACTCAGCAAAAAAAAGAAGTCTTTCCTAATAACTCCAATTGTCAGAATGCTCGGAGTAGTGCTTCCCATCCAACACAGTCACACTCGAAAGTAGAACATAGCAGGCATTAAACAGAATCTCCCTGTTGAGAGGGATGAAACATGTACCACAATTTGTGCAGCAAATTTATTATTATTATTAGTGACCTTTGAAATAATATCTTTAAAAATATAAAGCAAATGAAAGAGATACCTCAACAAGAAGATTTATCAAATTCCGAACATTCGGTATTTAGTAAAGTGCATGTGGTGTCCAATCTGCACCAAAAGACCATTGAATAGAGAATCTGCTTTCTGGCCATACAACCAAATGACCCTGCTGTAAACAACAAACATTTACCCACATTTCACGAATCAAACACATTACTCCACTGTGAAATTGACGAATATAAGTGAAAAAGGTATCAATCAAAGGAAGCACCTAGCAAAGGAAAACAGTATTTCTAATAACTCCAATCATCAGAACGCTTGGAATGGTGATTTCCATCCGACATAATCACACTCGATGTTTGAATAAACATAGCAGTCTTGAAACGGAAACTCCCTGTTGAGAGAGAAGAAACATGTACCACAATATGTGCAGCACATTGATTATTTTTAGTGACCATTGCAATAAGATTTTTAAAAATTTAAAGCAATTGATGGAGATACGAAAACAAGAACATTTATCAAATTCCTAACTTTTGTTATTCAGTAAAATGCAAGTGATGTCCAATCTGCACTTAAATCCCATTGAATGGAGAATCTGCTTTCATGTCATACAACCAGATGACCCTGCTCTAAACAAAAAACATTTACACACATTTAATAATTCAAATACATTACTCCACTGCAAAACGGATGAATATAAGTTATAAGGGCAACAATCAAAAGAAGCACCTAGGAAAAAAAAAAAGAGATCTTTCCTAATAACTCCCAATACTCAGGATGCTTGGAGTGGTAGTTCTCATCCAACAAAATCACACTCGATGTTTCAACAAACATAGCAGTCATGAAACAAAATCTCCCTGTTGAGAGGCAAGAAACATGTACCACAATTTGTGCATGTGGTGTCAAATATGCACCAAAAGACGATTGAAAGGGGAATCTGCTTTCTGGCCATACAGCCAGATGACCCTGCTGTAATCAACAAACATTTACCCACATTTCACGATTGAAATATATTATTCCACTGTGAAATTGATGAATATATGTGATGAGGGTAACAATCAAAACAAGGACTCAGCAAAAGAAAGAAGTCTTTCCTAATAACTCCAATTGTCAGAATGCTCGGAGTAGTGCTTCCCATCCAACAAAATCATACTCGAAAGTAAAACATAGCAGGCATTAAACGGAATCTCCCTGTTGAGAGGGAAGAAACATGTACCACAATTTGTGCAGCACATTTATTATTTTTAGTGACCATTGCAATAATATTTTTAAAAATATAAAGCAAATGAAGGAGTTACCTCAACAAGAAGATTTATCAAATTCCGAACATTCGGTATTTAGTAAAGTGCATGTGGTGTCCAATCTGCCCAAAAGATCATTGATGTTTGAATAAACATAGCAGTCATGAAACAGAAGCTCCCTATTGAGAGAGAAGAACCACGTACCACAATTTATGCAGCACATTGATTATTTTTAGTGACCATTGCAATAAGATTTTTAAAAATATAAAGCAAATGAAGGAGATACCTCAACAAGAAGATTTATCAAATTCCAAATATTCGTTATTTAGTAGAGTGCATGTGGTGTCCAATCTCCACAAAAAGACCATTGTATAGAGAATCTGCTTCCTGGCCATACAACCAGATGACCCTGCTGTAAACAACAAACTTTTACACACATTTCACAAATCAAATACATTACTCCACTGTGAAATTGACGAATATAAGTAATAAAGGTTTCAATCAAAGGAAGCACCTAGCAGAACAGTATTTCTAGTAACTACAATCGTCAGAACGCTCGGAGTGGTGATTTCCATCCAACATAATCACACTCGATGATTCAATAAACATAGCAGTCATGAAACAGAATCTCCCTGTTGAGAGAGAAGAAACATGTACCACAATTTGTGCAGCACATTGATTATTATTAGTGACCATTGCAATAAGATTTTTAAAAATTTAAAGCAATTGAAGGAGATACGAAAACAATAATATTTATCATATTCCTAACATTTGTTATTCAGTAAAATTCCAGTGGTGTCCAATATGCTCTAAAAACTTATTGAATGGAGAATCTGCTTTCTGTCATACAATCAGATGACCCTGCTCTAAACAAAAAACATTTACACACATTTAACGATTCAAATACATTACTCCACTGCGAAACAGATGAATGTAAGTTTTAAGAGTTACTATCAAAAGAACCACCTAGGAAAAGAAAGAGGTCTTTCCTAATAACTCCAATACTCAGGATGCTTGGAGTGGTAGTTCCCATCCAACAAAATCACACTCCATGTTTGAACAAACATAGCAGTCATGAAACAGAATCTCCCTGTTGAGAGGCAAGAAACATGTCCAACAATTTGTGCATGTGGTGTCAAATATGCACCAAAAGACGATTGAATGGGGAATCTGCTTTCTGGCCATACAACCAGATGACCGTGCTGTAATCAACAAACAGTTACTAACATTTCACGATTCAAATATATTATTCCAGTGTGAAATTGAAGAATATATGTGATGAGGGTAACAATCAAAACAAGGACTCATCAAAAGAAAGAAGCCTTTCATAATAACTCCAATTGTCAGAATGCTCGGAGTAGTGCTTCCCATCCAACAAAATCACACTCAAAAGTAGAACAAACATAGCAGGCATTAAACGGAATCTCCCTGTTGAGAGGGAAACATGTTCCACAATTTGTGCAGCACACTGATTATTTTTAGTGACCACTGCAATAAGATTTTTAAAAATTTAAAGCAATTGAAGGAGATACGAAAACAAGAATATTTATCAAATTCCTAACATTTGTTATTCAGTAAATTGCAAGAGGTGCCAATATTCACTTAAAACCCTTTGAATTAAGAATCTGTTTCTGGTCATACAACCAGATGACCCTGCTCTAAACTAAAAACATTTACACACATTTAACGATTCAAATACATTACTCCACTTCGAAACAGATGAATATAAGTTATAAGGGTAACAATCAAAAGAAGCACCTAGGAAAAGAAAGAGATCTTTCCTAATAACTCCAATACTCAGGATGCTTGAAGTGGTAGTTGCCATCCAACAAAATCACACTCCATGTTTGAACAAACATAGCAGTCATGAAAAGAATCTCCCTGTTGAGAGGCAAGAAACATGTACCACAATTTGTGCACGTGGTGTCAAATATGCACCAAACGACGATTCAATGGGGAATCTGCTTTCTGGCCACACAACCAGATGACCCTGCTGTAATCAACAATCATTCACCCACATTTCACGATTCAAATATATTATTCCACTGCGAAATTGATCAATATATGAGATGAGGGTAACAATCCAAACAAGGACTCAGCAAAAGAAAGAAGTCTTTCCTAATAACTCCAAGTGTCAGAATGCTCGGAGCAGTGCTTCCATCCAACAAAATTACACTCGAAAGTAGAACATGGCAGGCATTAAACGGAATCTCCCTGTTGAGAGGGAAGAAACATGTACCACAAGTTGTGCAGCACATTTATTATTTTTAGTGACCATTGCAATAATATTTTTAAAAATATAAAGCAAATGAAGGAGATACCTAAACAAGAAGATTTATCAAATTCCGAACATTTGTTATTCAGTAAAGTGCATGTGGTGTCCAATCTGCAAAACAAGACCATTGAATAGAGAATCTGCTTTCTGGCCATACAACCAGATGACCCTGCTGTAAACAACAAACATTTGCCCACATTTCACGAATCAAATACATTACTCCACTGTGAAATTAATGAATATAACTGATAAAGGTATCAATCAAAGGAAGAGCCTAGCAAAAGAAAACAGTATTTCTAATAACTCCAATTGTCAGAACGCTCAGAGTGGTGATTTCCATCCAACATAATCACACTCGATGTTTGAATAAACAAAGCAGTCATGAAACGGAATCTCTCTGTTGAGAGAGAAGAAACATGTACCACAATTTGTGCAGCACATTGATTATTTTTAGTGACCATTGCAATAAGATTTTTAAAAATTTAAAGCAATTGAAGGAGATACGAAAAGAATAATATTTATCATATTCCTAACATTTGTTATTCAGTAAAATTCAATTGGTGTCCAATCTGCTCTAAAAACTCATGGAATGGAGAATCTGCTTTCTGGTCATACAACCAGATGACCCTACTCTAAACAAAAACCATTTACACACATTTAACGATTTAAATACAATACTCCACTGCAAAACAGATGAATATAAGTTATAAGGGTAACAATCAAATGAAGCACCTAGGAAAAGAAAGAGGTCTTTCCTAATAACTCCTATACTCAGGATGCTTGGAGTGGCAGTTCCTATCCAACAAAATCTTACTCGATCTTTAAACAAACATAGCTGTCATGAAACAGAATCTCCCTGTTGAGACGCAAGGAACATGTACCACAATTTGTGCATCTGGTGTCAAATATGCACCAAAAGACGATTGAATGGGGAATCTGCTTTCTGGCCATACAACCAGATGACCCTGATGTAATCAACAAACAATTACCCACATTTCACGATTGAAATATATTATTCCACTGTGAAATTGATGAATATATGTGATGAGGGTAACAATCAAACCAAGGACTAAGCAAAATAAAGAAGTCTTTCCTAATAACTCCATTTGTCAGAATGATCGAAGTAGTGTTTCCCATCCAACAAAATCACACTCAAAAGTAGAACAAACATAGCAGGCATTAAACAGAATCTTCCTGTTGAGAAGGAAGAAACATGTACCACAATTTGTGCAGCACATTTATTATTTTTAGTGACCATTGCAATAATATTTTTAAAAATATAAAGCAAATGAAGGAGATACCTAAACAAGAAGATTTATCAAATTCCGAATATTCGATATTTAGCAAAGTGCATGTGGTGTCCAATGTGCACCAAAAGACCATTGAATAGAGAATCTGCTTTCTCGCCATACAACCACATGACCATGCTATAAACAACAAACATTTACCCACATTTCCCGAATCAAATACAGTACTCCACTGTGAAATTGACGAATATAAGTGATAAAGGTATCAATCAAAGGAAACGCCTAGCAAAAGAAAACAGTATTTCTCATAATTCCCATCGTCAGAACGCTCGGAGTGGTGATTTCCATCCAACATAATCACACTCGATGTTTGGATAAACATAGCAGTTATGAAACGGAATCTCCCTGTGGAGAGAGAAGAAACATGTACCACAATTTGTGCAGCACATTTATTATTTTTAGTGAACATTGCAAAAAGATTTTTAAAAATATAGTGCAAATGAAGGAGATACCTAAACAAGAAGATTTATCAAATTCCGAACATTCGTTATTCAGTAAAGTGCATATGGTGTCCAATCTGCAACAAAAACACATAGAATGGAGAATCTGCTTTCTGGCCATGCAACCAGATGACCCTGCTGTAAACAACAAACTTTTACCCACTTTTCACGAATCAAATACATTACACCACTGTGAAAATTGACGAATATAAGTGATAAAGGTATCAATCAAAGGAAGCACCTAGCAAAAGAAAACAAAATTTCTAATAACTACAATCGTCAGAACGCTCGGAGTGGTGATTTCCATTCAACATAATCACACTCGATGTTTGAATAAACATAGCAGTCATGAAAGGGAATCTCCCTGTTGAGAGAGAAGAAACATGTACCACAATTTGTGCAGCACACTGATTATTTTCATTGACCATTGCAATAAGATTTTTAAAAATTTAAAGCAATTGAATGAGATACAAAAACAAGAATATTTATCAAATTCCTAACATTTGTTATTCAGTAAAATGCAAGTAGTGTCCAATCTGCACTAAAAACCCATTGAATGGAAAATCTGCTTTCTGCTCATACAACCAGTTGACCCTGCCCTAAACAAAAAACATTTAAACACATTTAACGATTCAGATACATTACTCCACTGCGAAAAAGATATATATAAGTTATAAGGGTAACAATCAAAAGAAGCACCTAAGAAAAGAAAGAGGTCTTTCCTAACAACTCCAATACTCAGGATGCTTGGTGTGGCAGTTGCCATCCAACAAAATCACACTTGATCTTTGAACAAACACAGCAATCATGAAACAGAATCTCCCTGTTCAGAGGCAAGAAACATGTACCACAATTTGTGCATGTGGTGTCAAATATGCACCAAAAGACGATTGAATGGGGAATCTGCTTTCTGGCCATACAACCAGGTGACCCTGCTGTAATCAACAAACATTTACCCACATTACACGATTCAAATATATTATTCCACTGTGAAATTGATGAATATATGTAATGTGGATAACAATCAAAACAAGGACTCAGCAAAAGAAAGAAGTCTTTCCTAATAACTCCAATTGTCTCAATGCTCGGAGAAGTGCTTCCCATGCAACAAAATCACACTCAAAAGTAGAACAAACATAGCAGGCATTAAACGGAATCTCCCTGTTGAGAGGGAAGAAACATGTACCACAATTTGTGCACACATTTATTATTTTTAGTGACCATTGAAACAATATTTTTAAAAATATAAAGCAAATGAGGGAGAAACCTAAACAAGAATATTTATCAAATTCCGAACATTCGTTATTCAGTAAAGTGCATGTGGTGTCCAATCTGCACCAAAAGACCATTGAATAGAGAATCTGCTTTCTGGCCATACAACCAGATGACCCTGCTGTAAACAACAAACATTTACCCACATTTCACGCATCAAATGCATTACTATACAGTGAAATTGACGAATATAAGTGAAAAAGGTAACAATCAAAGGAAGCACCTAGCAAAAGAAAACAGTATTTATAATAACTCCAATCGTCAGAATGCTCGGAGTGGTGATTTCCATCCAACATTATCACACTCGATGTTTGAATAAACATAGCAGTCATGAAACGGAATCTCCCTGTTGAGAGAGAAGACACATGTACCACAATTTGTGCAGCACATTGATTGTTTTTAGTGACTGTTGCAATAAGATTTTTAAAAATTTAAAGCAATTGAAGGAGATACGAAAACAAGAATATTTATAAAAATTCCTAACATTTGTTATTCAGTAAAATGCAAGTGGTGTCCAATCTGCACTAAAAACCCATTCAATGGAGAATCTGCTTTCTGGTCATACAACCAGATGACCCTGCTCTAAACAAAAAACATTTAAACACATTTAACGATTCAGATACATTACTCCACTTCGAAACAGCTGAATATAAGTTATAAGGGTAACAATCAAAAGAAGCACATAGGAAAAGAAAGAGGTCTTTCCTAGTAACTCCAATACTCAGGATGCTTTAAGTGGTAGTTCCCTTAGAACAAAATGACACTCGATGTTGGAACAAACATAGCAGTCATGAAACAGAATCTCCCCGTTGAGAGGGAAGAAACATGTAAAACAATTTGTGCATGTGGTGTCAAATATGCACCAAGAGTCGATTGATGGGGAATCTCCTTTCAGGCCATACAACCAGATTACCCTGCTGTAATCAACAAACATTTACCCACATTTCACAATTCAAATATATTATTCCACTGCGAGATTATTGAATATATGTGATGAGGGTAACAATCAAACCAAGGACTCAACAAAAGAAAGAAGACTTTCCCAATAACTCCATTTGTCAGAATGCTCGGAGTAGTGCTTCCCATCCTAAAAATCACACTCAAAAGTAGAACAAACATAGCAGGCATTAAACGGAATCTCCCTGTTGAGATGGAAAAAACATGTTCCACAATTTGTGAAGCACATTTATTATTTTTAGTGACCATTGCAATAAGATTTTTAAAAATATAAAGCAAATGAAGAAGATACCTTAACAAGAAGATTTATCAATTTCCGAACATTTGTTATTCAGTAAAGTGCATGTGGTGAATAGACGAATATAAGTGATAAAGGTATCTATCAAAGGAAGCACCTAGCGAAGAAAACAGTATTTCTAATAATTCCAATTGTCAGAATGCTCGGTGTGGTGATTTCCACCCAACATAATCACACTTGATGTTTGAATAAACATAGCAGTCATGAAACGGAATCTCCCTGTTGAGAGAGAAGAAACGAGTACCACAATTTGTGCAGCACATTGATTATTATTAGTGACCGTTGCAATAAGATTTTTAAAAATTTAAAGCAATTGAAGGAGATACGAAAACAAGAATAATTATCAAATTCGTAACATTTGTTATTCAGTAAAATGTAAGTGGTGTCCAATCTGCACAAAAAAACCCATTGACTGGAGAATCTGCTTTCTGGTCATACAACCAGATGACCCTGCTCTAAAAAAAAAACAATTACACACATTTAACGATTCAAATACATTACTCCACTGCGAAACAGATGAATATAAGTTACAAAGGTAACAATCAAAAGAAACACCTCGGAAAAGAAAGAGGTCTTTCCTAATAACTCCAATACTCAGGATGCTTGGAGTGGTAGTTCCCATCCAAGAAAATCACACTCAAAAGTAGAACAAACATAGCAGGCATTAAACAGAATCTCCCTGTTGAGAGGGAAGAAACATGTACCACAATTTGTGCAGCATATTTATTATTTTTAGTGACCATTGCAATAATATTTTTAAAAATATAAAGAAAATGAAGGAGATATCTCAACAAGAAGATTTATAAAATTCCGAAAATTCGTTATTCAGTATAGTGCATGTGGTGTCCATTCTGCACCAAAAGACCATTGAATAGAGAATCTGCTTTCTGGCCATACAACCAAATGACCCTGCTGTAAACAACAAACATTTACCCACATTTCACGAATCAAATACATTATTCCACTGTGAAATTGACGAATATAACTGATAAATGTATCAATGAGAGGAAGCACCTAGCAAAAGAAAACAGTATTTCTAATAACTCCAATTGTCAGAACCCTCGGAGTGGTGATTTCCATCCAACATAATCACACTCGATGTTTGAATAAACATAGCAGTCATGAACTGGAATCTCCCTGTTGAGAGAGAAGAAACATGTACCACAATTTGTGCAGCACATTGATTATTATTAGTGACCATTACAATAAGATTTTTAAAAATTTAAAGCAATTGAAGGAGATACGAAAACTAGAATAATTATCAAATTCCTAACATTTGTTATTTAGTAAAATGCAAGTGGTGTCCAATCTGCACCAAAAACACATTGAATGGAGAATCTGCTTTCTGGTCATACAACCAGATGACCCTGCTCTAAACAAAGAACATTTACACACATTTAACGATTCAGATACATTACTACACTGCGAAACAGATGAATATAAGTTACAAAGGTAACAATCAAAAGAAACACCTCGGAAAAGAAAGAGGTCTTTCCTAATAACTCCAATACCCAGGATGCTTGGAGTGGTAGTTCCCATCCAAGAAAATCACACTCAAAAGTAGAACCAACATAGCAGGCATTAAACAGAATCTACCTGTTGAGAGGGAAGAAACATTTCCTCAATTTGTGCAGCACATTGATTATTTTTAGTGACCATTGCAATAAAATTTTTAAAAATAAAAAGCAAATGAAGGACACACCTAAACAAGAAGACTTATCAAATTCCGAACATTCGATATTCAGTAAAGTGCATGTGGTGTCCAATCTGCATGAAAAGACCATTGAATAGAGAATCTGCTTTCTGGCATACAACCAGATGACCCTGCTGTAAACAACAAACATTTACCCACATTTTACGAATCAAATACATTACTCCACTGTGAAATTAAAGAATATAAGTGATAAAGGTCTCAATTAAAGGAAGCACCTAGCAAAAGAAAACAGTATTTCTAATAATTCCAATTGTCAGAACGCTCGGAGTGCTGATTTCCATCCAACATAATCACACTCGATGTTTGAATTAAACATAGCAGTCATGAAACGGAATCTCCCTGTTGAGAGAGAAGAAACATGTACCACAATTTGTGCAGCGCATTTATTATTTTCAGTGACCATTGCAATAATATTTTTAAAAATATAATGCAAATGAAGGAGATACCTCAACAAGAAGATTCATCAAATTCCGTAAAATCGTTATTCAGTAAAGTGCATGTGGTGTCCAATCTGCACCAAAAGACCATTGAATAGAGAATCTGTTTTCTGGCCATACAACCAGATGACCCTGCTGTAAACAACAAACATTTACCCACATTTCACGAATCTAATACATTACTCCACTGTGAAATTGATGAATATAAGTAATAAAGCTATCAATCAAAGGAAGCACCTAGCATAACAGTATTTCTAGTAACTCCAATCGTCAGAACGCTCGGAGTGGTGATTTCCATCCAACAAAATCACACTCAAAAGTAGAACAAACATAGCAGGCATTAAACAGAATCTCCCTGTTGAGAGAGAAGAAACATGTACCACAATTTGTGCAGCACATTGATTATTATTAGTGACCATTGCAATAAGATTTTTAAAAATTTAAAGCAATTGAAGGAGATATGAAAACAAGAATAATTATCAAATTCCTAACATTTGTTATTCAGTAAAATGCAAGTGGTGTCCAATCTGCACTAAAAACCGATTGAATGGAAAATCTGCTTTCTGGTCATACAATCAGATGATCCTGCTCTAAACAAAAAACATTTACACACATTTAACGATTCAAATACATTACTCCACTGTGAAACAGATGAATATAAGTTATAAGGGTAACTATAAAAAGAAGCACCTAGGAAAAGAAAGAGGTCTTTCCTAATAACTCCAATACTCAGGATGCTTGGAGTGGTAGTTCCCATCCAACAAAATCACACTCCATGTTTGAACAAACATAGCAGTCATGAAACAGAATCTCCCTGTTGAGAGGCAAGAAACATGTACCACAATTTGTGCACGTGGTGTCAAATATGCACCAAAAGACGATTGAATGGGGAATCTGCTTTCTGGACACACAACCAGATGACCCTGCTGTAATCAACAATCATTTAACCACAATTCACAATTCAAATATATTATTCCACTGTGAAATTGATGAATATATGTGATGAGGGTAACAATCAAAACTAGGACTCGGCAAAAGAAAGAAGTCTTTCCTAATAACTCCAATTGTCAGAATGCTCGGAGTAGTGCTTCCATCCAACAAAATTACACTCGAAAGTAGAGCATAGCAGGCATTAAACCAAATCTCCCTGTTGAGAAGGAAGAAACATGTTCCTCAATTTGTGAAGCACATTGATTATTTTTAGTGACCATTGCAATAAAATTTTTAAAAATAAAAAGCAAATGAAGGAGATACCTAAACGAGAAGATTTATCAAATTCTGAACATTCGATATTCAGTAAAGTGCATGTGGTGTCCAATCTGCATCAAAAGACCATTGAATAGAGAATCTGCTTTCTGGCCATACAACCAGATGACCCTGCTGTAAACAACAAACATTTACCCACATTTCACGAATCAAATACATTACTCCACTGTGAAATTAATGAATATAACTGAAAAAGGTTTCAATCAAAGGAAGCACCTAGCAGAACAGTATTTCTAGTAACTACAATCGTCAGAACGCTCGGAGTGGTGATTTCCATGCAACATAATCACACTCGATGAATGAATAAACATAGCAGTCATGAAACAGAATCTCCCTGTTGAGAGAAAAGAAACATGTACCATAATTTGTGCAGCACATTGATTATTATTAGTGACCATGGCAATAAGATTTTTAAAAATTTAAAGCAATTGAAGGAGATACGAAAACAATAATATTTATCATATTCCTAACATTTGTTATTCAGTAAAATTCAAGTGGTGTCCAATATGCTCTAAAAACTTATTGAATGGAGAATCTGCTTTCTGGTCATACAACCAGATGACCCTGCTCTAAACAAAAAACCTTTACACACATTTAACGATTTAAATACAATACTGCACTGTGAAACAGATGAATATAAGTTATAAGGGTAACAATCAAAAGAAGCACCTAGGAAAAGAAAGAGGTCTTTCCTAATAACTCCTATACTCAGGATCCTTGGAGTGGTATTTCCTATCCAACAAAATCTTACCGATGTTTGAACAAACATAGCAGTCATGAAACAGAATGTCCCAGTTGAGACGCAAAGAACATGTACCACAATTTGTGCACGTGGTGTCTAATATGCACCAAAAGTCGATTGAATGGGGAATCTGCTTTCTGGCCATACAACCAGATGACCCTGCTGTAATCAACAAACAATTACCCACATTTCACGATTGAAATATATTATTCCACTGTGAAATTGATGAATATATGTCATGAGGGTAACAATCAAAACAAAGACTCAGCAAAAGAAAGAAGACTTTCCTAACAACTCCAATTGTCAGAATGCTCGAAGTAGTGTTTCCCATCCAACAAAATCACACACAAAAGTAGAACAAACATTGCAGGCATTAAACAGAATCATCCTGGTGAGAAGGAAGAAACATGTACCACAATTTGTGCAGCACATTTATTATTTTTAGTGACCATTGCAAAAATATTTTTAAAAATATAAAGCAAATGAAGGAGATACCTCAACAAGAAGATTTAGCAAATTCCGAACATTCGGTATTTAGTGAAGTGCATGTGGTGTCCAATCTGCACCAAAAGACCATTTAATAGAGAATCTGCTTTCTGGCCATACAACCAGATGACCCTGCTGTAAACAACAAACATTTCCCCACATTTCACGAATCAAATACATTACTCCACTATGAAATTGACGAATATAAGTGATAAAGGTATCAATCAACGGAAACACCTAGCAAAAGAAAACAGTATTTCTAATAAATCCAATCATCAGAACGCTCGGAGTGGTGATTTCCAGCCACCATAATCACACTCGATGTTTGAATAAACGTAGCAGTCATGAAACGGAATCTCCCTGTTGAGAGAGTAGAACCATGTACCACAATTTGTGCACCACATTGATTATATTTAGTGACCATTGTAATATGATTTTTAAAAATTTAAAGCAATTGAAGAAGATACGAAAACAAGAATATTTATCATATTCCTAACATTTGTTATTCAGTAAAATGCAAGTGGTGTCCAATCTGCACTAAAAACTCATTGAATGAAGAATCTGCTTTCTGGTCATACAACCAGATGACCCTGCTCTAAACAAAAAACATTTACACACATTTAACGATTTAAATACAGTACTGCACTGCAAAACAGATGGATATACGTTATGAGGGTAACTATAAAAAGAAGCACCTAGGAAAAGAAAGAGGTCTTTCCTAATAACTCCTATACTCAGGATGCTTGGAGTGGTAGTTCCTATCCAACAAAATCTTACTCGATGTTTGAACAAACATAGCAGTCATGAAACAGAATCTCCCTGTTGAGAGGCAAGAAACATGTACCACAATTTGTGCATGGTGTGTCAAATATGCACCAAAAGACGATTGAATGGGGAATCTTCTTTCTGGCCATAAAACCAGATGAACCTGCTGTAATCAACAAATATTTACCCACATTTCACAATTCAAATATATTATTCCACTGTGAAATTGTTGAACATATGTGACTGGGGTAACGATCAAAACAAGGACTCAGCAAAAGAAAGAAGTCTTTCCTAATAACTCCAATTGTCAGACTGCTCGGAGTAGTGCTTCCCATCCAACAAAATCACACTCAAAAGTAGAACAAACATAGCAGGCATTAAACAGAATCTCCCTGTTGAGAGGGAAGAAACATGTACCACAAATTGTGCAGCACATGTATTATTTTTAGTGACCATTGCAATAAGATTTTTAAAAATTTAAAGCAATTGAAGGAGATACGAAAACAATAATATTTATCATATTCCTAAAATTTGTTATTCAGTAAAATTCAAGTTGTGTCCAATCTGCTCTAAAAACTCATTGAATGGAGAATCTGCTTTCTGGTCATACAACCAGATGACCCTACTCTAAACAAAAAACATTTACACACATTTAACGATTTAAATACAGTACTGCACTGCAAAACAGATGGATATACGTTATAAGGGTAACAATCAAAAGAAGCACCTAGGAAATGAAAGAGGTCTTTCCTAATAACTCCCATACTCAGGATGCTTGGAGTGGTAGTTCCTATCCAACAAAATCTTACTCGATGTTTGAACAAACATAGCAGTCATGAAACAGAATCACCCTGTTGAGACGCAAGGAACATGTACCACAATTTGTGCATGTGGTGTCAAATATGCACCAAAAGACGATTGAATGGAGAATCTGCTTTCTGGTCATACAATCAGATGACCCTGCTCTAAACAAAACACATCTACACACATTTAAAGATTCAAATACATTACTCCAAGGCAAAACAGATGAATATAAGTTATAAGGGTATCAACCAAAAGAACCACCTAGGAAAAGAAAGAGTTCTTTCTTAATAACTCCAATACTCAGGATGCTTGGAGTGGTAGTTCCCATCCAACAAAATCACACTCAAAAGTAGAACAAACATAGCAGGCATTAAACAGAATCTCCCTGTTGAGAGGGAAGAAACATGTTCCTCAATTTGTGCAGCACATTTATTATTTTTAGTGACCATTGTAATAAGATTTTTAAACATTTAAAGCAATTGAAGGAGATACGAAAACAAGAATAATTATCAAATTCCTAACATTTGTTATTTAGTAAAATGAAAGTGGTGTCCAATCTGCACTAAAACCCCATTCAATGGAGAATCTGCCTTCTGGTCATACAACCAGCTGACCCTCCTTTAAACAAAAAACATTTACACACATTTAACGATTCAAATACATTACTCCACTGCGAAACAGATGAATATAAGTTATAACGGTAACAAACAAAAGAACCACCTAGGAAAAGAAAGAGGTCTTTCCTAATAACTCCAATACTCAGGATGCTTGGAGTGGTAGTTCCCATCCAACAAAATCACACTCCATGTTTGAACAAACATAGCAGTCATGAAACAGAATCTCCCTGTTGATAGGCAAGAAACATGTACCACAATTTGTGCATGTGGTGTCAAATATGCACCAAAAGATGATTGAATGGGGAATCTGCTTTCTGGCCACACAACCAGATGACCCTGCTGTAATCAACAATCATTTAACCACATTTCACGATTCAAATATATTATTCCACTGTGAATATGATGAATATATGTGATGACAGTAACAATCAAAACTAGGACTCAGCAAAAAAAAAGAAGTCTTTCCTAATAACTCCAAGTGTCAGAATGCTCGGAGTAGTGTTTCCATCCAACAAAATTACACTCGAAAGTAGAACATAGCAGCCATTAAACGGAATCTCCCCGTTGAGAGGGAAGAAACATGTACCACAAGTTGTGCAGCACATTTATTATTTTCAGTGACCATTGCAATAATATTTTTAAAAATATAAAGCAAATGAAGGAGATACCTAAACAAGAAGATTAATCAAATTCCGAACATTTGTTATTCAGTAAAGTGCATGTGGTGTCCAATCTGCACCAAAAGACCATTGAATAGAGAATCTGCTTTCTGGCCATACAACCAGATGACCCTGCTGTAAACAACAAACATTTACCCACATTTCACGAATCAAATACTTTACTCCACTGTGAAATTGACGAATATAACTGATAAATGTATCAATCAGAGAAAGCACCTAGCAAAAGAAAACAGTATTTCTAATAACTCCAATTGTCAGAACCCTCGGAGTGGTGATTTCCATCCCACATAATCACACTCGATGTTTGAATAAACATAGCAGTCATGAAACGGAATTTCCCTGTTGAGACAGAAGAAACATGTACCACAATTTGTGCAGCACATTGATTATTATTAGTGACCATTGCAATAAGATTTTAGAAAAATTTAAAGCAATTGAAGGAGATACGTAAACAAGAATAATTATCAAATTCCTAACATTTGTTATTCAGTAAAATGCAAGTGGTGTCCAATCTGCACTAAAAACCCATTCAATGGAGAATCTGCTTTCTGTTCATACAACCAGATGACCCTGCTCTAAACAAAAAACATTTACACACATTTAACGATTCAAATACATTACTCCACTGCGAAACAGATGAATGTAAGTTATAAGGGTAACAACCAAAAGAACCACCTAGGAAAAGAAAGAGGTCTTTTCCAATAACTCCAATACTCAGGATGCTTGGAGTGGTAGTTCCCATCCAACAAAATCACACTCAAAAGTAGAACAAACATAGCAGGCATTAAACAGAATCTCCCTGTTGAGAGGGAAGAAACATGTTCCTCAATTTGTGCAGCACATTTATTATTTTTAGTAACCATTGCAATAAAATTTTTAAAAATAAGAAGCAAATGAAGGAGATACCTAAACAAGAAGATTTAGCAAATTCTGAACATTCGATATTCAGTAAAGTGTATGTGGTGTCCAATCTGCATCAAAAGACCATTGAATAGAGAATCTGCTTTCTGGCCATACAACCAGATGACCCTGCTGTAAACAACAAACATTTACCCACATTTCACGAATCAAATACATTACTCCACTATGAAATTAATGAATATAACTGATAAAGGTATCAATCAATAGATGCACCTAACAAAAGAAAAGATTATTTCTAATAACTCCAATTGTCAGAACGCTCGGAGTGGTGATTTCCATCCAACATAATCACACTCGATGTTTGAATAAACGTATCAGTCATGAAATGGAATCTCCCTCTTGAGAGAAACATGTACCACAATTTGTGTAGCACATTGATTATTATTAGTGACCATTGCAATAAGATTTTTTAAAAATTTAAAGCAATTGAAGGAAATACGAAAACAAGAATGATTATCAAATTCCTAACATTTGTTATTTAGTAAAATGAAAGTGGTGTCCAATCTGCACTAAAACCCCATTCAATGGAGAATCTGCTTTCTGGTCATACAATCAGATGACCCTGCTTTAAACAAAAAACATTTACACACATTTAACGATTCAAATACATTACTCCACTGCGAAACAGATGAATATAAGTTATAACGGTAACAATCAAAAGAACCACCTAGGAAAAGAAATAGGTCTTTCCTAATAACTCCAATACTCAGGATGCTTGGAGTGGTAGTTCCCATCCAACAAAATCACACTCCATGTTTGAACAAACATAGCAGTCATGAAACAGAAGCTCCATGTTGAGAGGCAAGAAACATGTACCACAATTTGTTCATGTGGTGTCAAATATGCACGAAAAGACGATTGAATGGGGAATCTGCTTTCTGGCCACACAACCAGATGACCCTGCTGCAATCAACAATCATTTTACCCACATTTCATGATTCAAATATATTATTCCACTGTGAATATGATGAATATATGTGATGAGGGTAACAATCAAAACTAGGACTCAGCAAGAAGTCTTTCCTAATAACTCCAATTGTCAGAATGTTCGGAGTAGTGCTTCCATCAAACAAAATTACACTCGAAAGTAGAACATAGCAGGCATTAAACGGAATCTCCCTGTTGAGAGGGAAGAAACATGTACCACCAGTTGTGCAGCACATTTATTATTTTCAGTGACCATTGCAATAAAATTTTTAAAAATATAAAGCAAACGAAGGAGATACCTCAACAAGAAGATTTATCAAATTCTGAACATTTGTTATTCAGTAAAGTGCATGTGCTGTCCAATCTGCACCAAAAGACCATTGAATAGAGAATCTGCTTTCTGGCCATACAACCAGATGACCCTGCTGTAAACAACAAACATTTACCCACATTTCACGAATCAAATACATTACTCCACTGTGAAATTGACGAATATAAATAATTAAGCTATCAATCAAAGGAAGCACCTCGCAGAACAGTATTTCTAGTAACTCCAATCGTCAGAACACTCGGAGTGGTGATTTCCATCCAACATAATCACACTCGATGTTTGAATAAACATAGCAGTCATGAAACGGAATCTCCCTGTTGAGAGAGAAGAAACATGTACCACAATTTGTGCATATGGTGTCAAATATGCACCAAAAGATGATTTAATGGGGAATCTGCTTTCTGGCCACACAACCAGATGACCCTGCTGTAATCAACAATCATTTACCCACAATTCACAATTCAAATATATTATTCCACTGTGAAGTTGATGAATATATGTGATGAGGGTAACAATCAAAACTAGGAATCAGCAAAAGAAAGAAGTCTTTCCTAATAACTCCAATTGTCAGAATGCTCGGAGTAGTGCTTCCATCCAACAAAATTACACTCGAAAGTAGAGCATAGCAGGCATTAAACGGAATCTCCCTGTTGAGAGGGAAGAAACATGTACCACAATGTGAACAGCACATTGATTGTTATTTGTTACAATTGCAATAAGATTTTTAAAAATTTAAAGCAATGCAAGGAGATACGAAAACAAGAATAATTATCAAATTCCTAAAATTTGTTATTCAGGAAAATGTAAGTGGTGTCCTACTGCACTAAAAACCCATTGAATGGAGAATCTGCTTTCTTGTCATACAACCAGATGACCCTGCTCTGAACAAAAAACATCTACACACATTTAAAGATTCAAATCCATTACTCCAAGGCAAAACAGATGAATATAAGTTATAAGGGTAACAATCAAAAGAACCACCTAGGAAAAGAAAGAGTTCTTTCTTAATAACTGCAATACTCAGGATGCTTGGAGTGGTAGTCCCCATCCAACAAAATCACACTCAAAAGTAGAACAAACATAGCAGGCATTAAACAGAATCTCCCTGTTGAGAGGGAAGAAACATGTTCATCAATTTGTGCAGCACATTTATTATTTTTAGTGACCATTGCAATAAAATTTTTAAAAATAAAAAGCAAATGAAGGAGATACCTAAACAAGAAGATTTAGCAAATTCTGAACATTCGATATTCAGTAAAGTGCATGTGGTGTCCAATCTGCATCAAAAGACCATTGAATAGAGAATCTGCTTTCTGGCCATACAACCAGATGACCCTGCTGTAAACAACAAACATTTACCCACATTTCACGAATCAAATACATTACTCCACTATGAAATTAATGAATATAACTGATAAAGGTATCAATCAAAGGATACACCTAACAAAAGAAAAGATTATTTCTAATAACTCCAATTGTCAGAACGCTCGGAGTGGTGATTACCATCCAACATAATCACACTCGATGTTTGAATAAACGTAGCAGTCATGAAATGGAATCTCCCTCTTGAGAGAAACATGTACCACAATTTGTGCAGCACACTGATTATTATTAGTGACCATTGCAATAAGATTTTTAAAAATTTAAAGCAATTGAAGGAAATACGAAAACAAGAATAATTATCAAATTCCTAACATTTGTTATTTAGTAAAATGAAAGTGGTGTCCAATCTGCACTAAAACCCCATTCAATGGAGAATCTGCTTTCTGGTCATACAACCAGATGACCCTGCTTTAAACAAAAAACATTTACACACATTTAACGATTCAAATACATTACTCCACTGCGAAACAGATGAATATAATTTAAAACGGTAACAATCAAAAGAACCACCTAGGAAAAGAAATAGGTCTTTCCTAATAACTCCAATACTCAGGATGCTTGGAGTGGTAGTTCCCATCCAACAAAATCACACTCCATGTTTGAACAAACATAGCAGCCATGAAACAGAAGCTCCCTGTTGAGAGGCAAGAAACATGTACCACAATTAGTGCATGTGGTGTCAAATATGCACCAAAAGACGATTGAATGGGGAATCTGCTTTCTGGACACACAACCAGATGACCCTGCTGTAATCAACAATCATTTAACCACATTTCACGATTCAAATATATTATTCCACTGTGAATATGATGAATATATGTGATGAGGGTAACAATCAAAACTAGGACTCAGCAAAAAAAAGAAGTCTTTCCTAATAACTCCAAGTGTCAGAATGCTCAGAGTAGTGTTTCCATCCAACAAAATTACACTCGAAAGTAGAACATAGCAGCCATTAAACGGAATCTCCCCGATGAGAGGGAAGAAACATGTACCACAAGTTGTGCAGCACATTGATTGTTATTTGTGACCATTGCAATGAGATTTTTAAAAATTTAAAGCAATTGAAGGAGATACGAAAACAATAATATTTATCATATTCCTAACATTTGTTATTCAGTAAAATGCAAGTGCTGTCCAATCTGCTCTAAAAACTCATTGAATGGAGAATCTGCTTTCTGGTCATACGACCAGATGACCCTGCTCTAAACAAAAAACATTTACACACATTTAACGATTCAAATACATTACTCCACTCCTAAACAGATGAATATAAGTTATAAGGGAAACAATCAAAAGAATCACCTAGGAAAAGAAACAGGTCTTTCCTAATAACTCCAATACTCAGGATGCTTGGAGTGGTACTTCCCATCCAACAAAATCAAACTCCATGTTCTTTAACAAACATAGCAGTCATGAAACAGAATCTCCCTGTTGAGAGGCAAGAAACATGTACCACAATTTGTTCATGTGGTGTCAAATATGCACCAAAAGACGATTGAATGGGGAATCTGCTTTCTGGCCACACAACCAGATGACCCTGCTGCAATCAACAATCATTTTACCCACATTTCATGATTCAAATATATTATTCCACTGTGAATATGATGAATATATGTGATGAGGGTAACAATCAAAACTAGGACTCAGCAAGAAGTCTTTCCTAATAACTCCAATTGTCAGAATGCTCGGAGTAGTGCTTCCATCAAACAAAATTACACTCGAAAGTAGAACATAGCAGGCATTAAACGGAATCTCCCTGTTGAGAGGGAAGAAACATGTACCACCAGTTGTGCAGCACATTTATTATTTTCAGTGACCATTGCAATAAAATTTTTAAAAATATAAAGCAAACGAAGGAGATACCTCAACAAGAAGATTTATCAAATTCCGAACATTTGTTATTCAGTAAAGTGCATGTGCTGTCCAATCTGCACCAAAAGACCATTGAATAGAGAATCTGCTTTCTGGCCATACAACCAGATGACCCTGCAGTAAACAACAAACATTTACCCACATTTCACGAATCAAATACATTACACCACTGTGAAATTGACGAATATAAGTAATTAAGCTATCAATCAAAGGAAGCACCTCGCAGAACAGTATCTCTAGTAACTCCAATCGTCAGAACGCTCGGAGTGGTGATTTCCATCCAACATAATCACACTCGATGATTGAATAAACATAGTAGTCATGAAACAGAATCTCCCTGTTGAGAGAGAAGAAACATGAGCCACAATTTGTGCAGCACATTGATTATTTTTAGTGACCATTGCAATAAGATTTTTAAAAATTTAAAGCAAATGAAGGAGATATGAAAACAAGAATAATTATCAAATTTCTAACATTTGTTATTCAGTAAAATGCAAGTGGTGTCCAATCTGCACTAAAAACCCATTGAATGGAGAATCTGCTTTCTGGTCATACAACCAGATGACCCTGCTTTAAACAAAAAACATTTACACACATTTAACGATTCAAATACATTACTCCACTGCGAAACAGATGAATATAATTTAAAACGGTAACAATCAAAAGAACCACCTAGGAAAAGAAATAGGTCTTTCCTAATAACTCCAATACTCAGGATGCTTGGAGTGGTAGTTCCCATCCAACAAAATCACACTCAAAAGTAGAACAAACATAGCAGGCATTAAACAGAATCTCCCTGTTGAGAGGGATGAAACATGTACCACAATTTGTGCAGCACATTAATTATTTTTAGTGACCATTGAAATAATATTTTTAAAAATATAAAGCAGATGAAGGAGATACCTCAACAAGAAGGTTTATCAAATTCCGAATATTCGCTACTTAGTAAAGTGCATGTCGTGTCCAATCTGCAGCAAAAGACCATTGAATAGAGAATCTGCTTTCTGGCCATACATCCAGATGACCCTGCTGTAAACAACAAACTTTTACCCACATTTCACGAATCAAATACATTACTCCACTGTGAAATTGACGAATATAAGTGATAAAGGTATCAATCAAAAAAACACCTAGCAAAAGAAAACAGTATTTCTAATAACTCCAATCGTCAGAACGCTCGGACTGGTGATTTCAATCCAACATAATCACACTCGATGTTTGAATAAACATAGCAGTCATGAAACGGAATCTCCCTGTTGAGAGAGAAGAAACATGTACCACAATTTGTGCATATGGTGTCAAATATGCACCAAAAGATGATTAAATAGGGAATCTCCTTTCTGGCCACACAACCAGATGACCCTGCTGTAATCAACAATCATTTACCCACAATTCACAATTCAAATATATTATTCCACTGTGAAATTCATGAATATATGTGATGAGGGTAACAATCAAAACTAGGAATCAGCAAAAGAAAGAAGTCTTTCCTAATAACTCCAATTGTCAGAATGCTTGGAGTAGTGCTTCCATCCAACAAAATTACACTCGAAAGTAGAGCATAGCAGGCATTAAACGGAATCTCCCTGTTGAGAGGGAAGAAACGTGCACCACAATGTGAACAGCACATTGATTGTTATTTGTTACAATTGCAATAAGATTTTTAAAAATTTAAAGCAATTCAAGGAGATACAAAAACAAGAATAATTATCAAATTCCTCAAATTTGTTATTCAGGAAAATGTAAGTGGTGTCCTACTGCACTAAAAACCCATTGAATGGAGAATCTGCTTTCTTGTCATACAACCAGATGACCCTGCTCTAAACAAAAAACATTTACACACATTTAACGATTCAAATACATTACTCCAAGGCAAAACAGATGAATATAAGTTATAAGGGTAACAATCAAAAGAACCACCTAGGAAAAGAAAGAGGTCTTTCCTAATAACTCCAATACTCAGGATGCTTGGAGTGGTAGATCCCATCCAAGAAAATCACACTAAAAAGTAGAACAAACATAGCAGGCATTAAACAGAATCTCCCTGTTGAGAGGGAAGAAACATGTTTCACAATCTATGCAGCATATTGATCATTTTCAGTGACCATATCAATAAAATTTTTAAAAATAAAAAGCAAATGAAGGAAATACCTAAACAAGAAGATTTATCAAATTCCGAACATTCCATATTCAGTAAAGTGCATGTGGTGTACAATCTGCATCAAAAGACCATTGAATAGAGAATCTGCTTTCTGGCCATACACCCAGATGACCCTGCTGTAAACAACAAACATTCACCTACATTTCATGAATCAAATACATTACTCCACTGTGAAATTGACGAATATAAGTGATAAAGGTATCAATCAAAGGAAGCACCTAGCAGAAGAAAACAGTATTTCTAATAACTCCAATCGGCAGAACGCTCGGAGTGGTGATTTCCATCCAACATAATCACACTCGATGTTTGAATAAACATAGCAGTCATGAAACGGAATCTCCCTGTTGAGAGAAAAGAAACATGTACCACAATTTGTGCAGCACATTGTTTATTTTTAGTGACAATTGCAATAAAATTTTTAAAAATTTAAAGCAATTGAAGGAGATACGAAAACAAAAATATTTATCGAATTCCTGACATTTGTTATTCAGTAAAATGCAAGTGGTGTCCAATCTGCACTAAAAACCCTTTGAATTAAGAATCTGTTTCTGGTCATACAACCAGATGACCCTGCTCTAAACAAAAAACATTTACACACATTTAACGATTCAAATACATTACTCCACTGCGAAACAGATGAATATAAGTTATAAGGGTAACAATCAAAAGAAGCACCTAGGAAAAAAAAAACAGGTCTTTCCTAATAACTCCAACATCAGGATGCTTGGAGTGGTAGTTCCCATCCAACAAAATCACACTCCATGTTTGAACAAACATAGCAGTCATGAAACAGAATCTCCCTGTTGAGACGCAAGAAACATGTACCACAATTTGTGCATGTGGTGTCAAATATGCACCAAAAGACGATTGAATGGGGAATCTGCTTTCTGGCCATACAACCAGATGACCCTGCTGTAATCAACAAACATTTACCAACATTTCACGATTCAAATATATAATTTCACTGTGAAATTGATGTATATATGTGATGAGGGTAACAATCAAAGCAAGGACTCAGCAAAAGAAAGAAGTCTTTCCTAATAACTACAATTGTCTGAAGGCTTGAAGTAGTGCTTCCCATCCAACAAAATCACACTCAAAAGTAGAACAAACATAGCAGGAATTAAACGGAATCTCCCTGTTGAGAGGGAAGAAACATGTTCCACAATTTGTGCAGCACATTGTTTATTTTTAGTGACCATTGCAGTAAGATCTTTAAAAATTTAAAGCAATTGAAGGAGATACGAAAACAAGAATAATTATCAAATTCCTAACATTTGTTATTCAGTAAAATTCAAGTGGTGTCCCATCTGCTCTGAAAACTCATTGAATGGAGAATCTGCTTTCTGGTCATAATACCAGATGACCCTGCTCTAAACAAAAAACATTTACACACATTTAACGATTTAAATACAATACTGCACTGCGAAACAGATGAATATAAGTTATAATGGTAACAATCAAAAGAAGCACCTAGGAAAAGAAAGAGGTCTTTCCTAATAACACCAATACTCAGGATGCTTGGAGTGGTAGTTCCCATCCAAGAAAATCACACTCAAGAGTAGAACAAACATAGCAGGCATTAAACAGAATCTCCCTGTTGAGAGGGAGGAAACATGTTTCACAATCTTTGCAGCACATTGATCATTTTCAGTCACCATATCAATAAAATTTTTAAAAATAAAAAGCAAATGAAGGAGATACCTAAACAAGAAGATTTATCAAATTCCGAACATTCGTTATTCAGTAAAGATCATGTGGTGTCCAATCTGCACCAAAAGACCATTGAATAGAGAATCTGCTTTCTGGCCATATAACCAGATGACCCTGCTGTAAACAACAAACATTTCCCCACATTTCACAAATCAAATACATTACTCCACTATGAAATTGACGAATATAAGTGATAAAGGTATCAATCAACGGAAACACCTAGCAAAAGAAAACAGTATTTCTAATAAATCCAATCGTCAGAACACTCGGAGTGGTGATTTCCAGCAACCATAATCACACTCGATGTTTGAATAAACATAGCAGTCATGAAACGGAATCTCCCTGTTGAGAGAGTAGAACCATGTACGACAATTTGTGCACCACATTGATTATTTTTAGTGACCATTGTAATATGATTTTTAAAAATTTAAAGCAATTGAAGGAGATACGAAAACAAGAATATTTATCAAATTCCTAACATTTGTTATTCAGTAAAATGTAAGTGGTGTCCAATCTGCACCAAATACCCATTGAATGGAGAATCTGCTTTCTGGTCATACAACCAGATGACCCTGGTCTAAACAAAAAACATTTACACTCATGTAATTATTCAAATACATTACTCCACTGCGAAACAGATGAATATAAGTTATAAGGGTAACAATCAAAAGAAACACCTAGGAAAAGAAAGAGGTCTTTCCTAATAACTCCAATACTCAGGATGCTTGGAGTGGTAGTTCCCATCCAAGAAAATCACACTCAAAAGTAGAACAAACATAGCAGGCATTAAACAGAATCTCCCTGTTGAGAGGGAAGAAACATGTTTCACAATCTATGCAGCACATTGATCATTTTCAGTGACCATATCAATAAAATTTTTAAAATTAAAAAGCAAATGAAGGAATTACCTAAACAAGAAGATTTATCAAAGTCCGAACATTCCATATTCAGTAAAGTGCATGTGGTGTACAATCTGCATCAAAAGACCATTGAATAGAGAATCTGCTTTCTGGCCATACACCCAGATGACCCTGCTGTAAACAACAAACATTCACCGTCATTTCATGAATCAAATACATTACTCCACTGTGAAATTGACGAATATAAGTGATAAAGGTATCAATCAAAGGAAGCGCCTACCAAAAGAAAACAGTATTTCAAATAACTCCAATCGTCAGAACGCTCGGAGTGGTGATTTCCATCCAACATAATCACACTCGATGTTTGAATAAACATAGCAGTCATGAAACGGTATCTCCCTGTTGAGAGAGAAGAACCATGTACCACAATTTGTGCAGCACATTGAGTGACCATTGCAATAAGATTTTTAAAAATTTAATGCAATTGAAGGAGATACGAAAACAAGAATAATTATCAAATTCCTAACATTTGTTATTCAGTAAAATGCAAGTGGTGTCCAATCTGCACTAAAAACCCATTGAATGGAGAATCTGCTTTCTGGTCAAACAACCAGATGACCCTGCTCTAAACAAACAACATTTATACACATTTAACGATTCAAATACATTACTCCACTGCGAAACAGATGAATGTAAGTTATAAGGGTAACAATCAAAAGAACCACCTAGGAAAAGAAAGAGGTCTTTCCTAATAAGTCCAACACTCAGGATGCTTGGAGTGGTAGTTCCCATCCAACAAAATCACGCTCGATGTTTGAACAAACAAAGCAGTCATGAAACAGATCTCCCTGTTGAGAGGCAAGAAACGTGTACTACAATTTGTGCATGGGGTGTCAAATATGCACCAAAAGACGATTGAATGGGGAATCTGCTTCCTGGCCATACAACCAGATGACCCTGCTTTAATCAACAAACATTTACCCACATTTCACTATTCAAATATATTACTCCACAGTGAAATTGATGAATATATGTGATGAGGATAACAATCAAAACAAGGACTCAGCAAAAGAAAGAAGTCTTTCCTAATAACTCCAATTGTCAGAATGCTCGGAGTAGTGCTTCCCATCCAACAAAGTCACACTCGAAAGTAGAACATAGCAGGCATTAAACAGAATCTCCCTGTTGAGAGGGATGAAACATGTACCACATTTTGTGCAGCACATTTATTATTATTATTATTAGTGACCTTTGAAATAATATCTTTAAAAATATAAAGCAAATGAAAGAGATACCTCAACAAGAAGATTTATCAAATTCCGAACATTCGGTATTTAGTAAAGTGCATGTGATGTCCAATCTGCACCAAAAGACCATTCAATAGAGAATCTTCTTTCTGGCCATACAACCAGATGACCCTGCTGTAAACAACAAACATTTACCCACATTTCACGAATCAAACACATTACTCCACTGTGAAATTGACGAATATAAGTGAAAAAGGTATCAATCAAAGGAAGCACCTAGCAAAGGAAAACAGTATTTCTAATAACTCCAATCATCAGAACGCTTGGAATGGTGATTTCCATCCGACATAATCACACTCGATGTTTGAATAAACATAGCAGTCATGAAACGGAACCTCCCTGTTGAGAGAGAAGAAACATGTACCACAATATGTGCAGCACATTGATTATTTTGAGTGACCATTGCAATAAGATTTTTAAAAATTTATAGCAATTGATGGAGATACGAAAACAAGAACATTTATCAAATTCCTAACATTTGTTATTCAGTAAAATGCAAGTGATGTCCAATCTGCACTAAAAACCCATTGAATGGAGAATCTGCTTTCTTGTCATACAACCAGATGACCCTGCTCTAAACAAAAAACATTTACACACATTTAACAATTCAAATACATTACTCCACTGCAAAACAGATGAATATAAGTTATAAGGGCAACAATCAAAAGAAGCACCTAGGAAAAAAAAGAGGTCTTTCCTAATAACTCCCAATACTCAGGATGCTTGGAGTGGTAGTTCCCATCCAACAAAATCACACTCGATGTTTCAACAAACATAGCAGTCACAAAACAAAATCTCCCTGTTGAGAGGCAAGAAACATGTACCACAATTTGTACATGTGGTGTCAAATATGCACCAAAAGACGATTGAATGGGGAATCTGCTTTCTGGCCATACAGCCAGATGACCCTGCTGTAATCAACAAACATTTACCCACATTTCACTATTCAAATATATTACTCCACAGTGAAATTGATGAATATATGTGATGAGGATAACAATCAAAACAAGGACTCAGCAAAAGAAAGAAGTCTTTCCTAATAACTCCAATTGTCAGAATGCTCGGAGTAGTGCTTCCATCCAACAAAATTACACTCGAAAGTAGAGCATAGCAGGCATTAAACGGAATCTCCCTGTTGAGAGGGAAGAAACATGTACCACAATTTGAACAGCACATTGATTGTTATTTGTTACAATTGCAATAAGATTTTTAAAAATTTAAAGCAATTCAAGGAGATACGAAAACAAGAATAATTATCAAATTCCTCAAATTTGTTATTCAGGGAAATGTAAGTGGTGTCCTACTGCACTAAAAACCCATTGAATGGAGAATCTGCTTTCTTGTCATACAACCAGATGACCCTGCTCTAAACAAAAAACATTTACACACATTTAACGATTCAAATACATTACTCCAAGGCAAAACAGATGAATATAAGTTATAAGGGTAACAATCAAAAGAACCACCTAGGAAAAGAAAGAGGGCTTTCCTACTAACTCCAATACTCAGGACGCTTGGAGTGGTAGTTCCCATCCAACAAAATCACACTCCATGTTTGAACAAACATAGTAGTCATGAAACAGAATCTCCCTGTTGAGAGGCAACAAACATGTACCACAATTTGTGCATGTGGTGTCAAATATGCACCAAAAGACGATTGAATGGGGAATCTGCTTTCTGGCCATACAACCAGATGACCCTGCTGTAATCAACAAACAATTACCAACATTTCACGATTCAAACATATTATTCCAGTGTTAAATTGATGAATATATGTGATGAGGGTAACAATCAAAACAAGTACTCAGCAAAAGAAAGAAGTCTTTCCTAATAACTCCAATTGTCAGAAAGCTCGGAGTAGTGCTTCCATCCATCAAAATTACACTCGAAAGTAGAACATAGGAGGCATTAAACGGAATCTCCCTGTTGAGAGGGAGGAAACATGTACCACAATTTGTGCAGCACATTTGTTATTTTTAGTGACCATTGCAATAATATTTTTAAAAATATAAAGCAAACGAAGGAGATACCTCAACAAGAAGATTTATCAAATTCCGAACATTCGTTATTCAGTAAAGTGCATGTGGTGTGCAATCTGCACCAAAAGACCATTGAATGGAGAATCTGCTTTCTGGCCATACAACCAGATAACCCTGCTGTAAACAACAAACATTTACCCACATTTCACGAATCAAATACATTACTCCACTGTGAAATTGACGAATATAAGTGATAAAAGTATCAATCAAAGGAAGCACCTAGCAAAAGAAAACAGTATTTCTAATAACTCCAATCGTCAGAACGCTCGGAGTGGTGATTTCCATCCAACATAACCACACTCGATGTTTGAATAAACATAGCAGTCATGAAACGGAATCTCCCTATTGAGAGAGAAGAAACATGTACCACAATTTGTGCAGCACATTGATTATTATTAGTGACCATTGCAATAAGATTTTTAAAAATTTAAAGCAATTGAAGGAGATACGAAAACAAGAATAATTATCAAATTCCTAACATTTGTTATTCAGTAAAATGTAAGTGGTGTCCAATTTGCACCAAAAACCCATTGATTGGAGAACCTGCATTCTGGTCATACAACCAGATGACCCTGCTCTAAACAAAAAACATTTACACACATTTAACAATTCAAATACATTACTCCACTGAGAAACAGATGAATATAAGTTATAAGGGTAACAATCAAAAGATGCACCTAGGAAAAGAAAGAGGTCTGTCCTAATAACTCCAATACTCAGATTGCTTAGAGTGGTAGTTCCCATCTAACAAAATCACACTCCATGTTTGAACAAACATAGCAGTCATGAAACAGAATCTCCCTGTTGAGAGGCAAGAAACATGTACCACAATTTGTGCATGTGGTGTCAAATATGCACCAAAAGACGATTGAATGGGGAATCTGCTTTCTGGCCATACAACCAGATGACCCTGCTGTAATCAACAAACATTTACCAACATTTCACGATTCAAATATATTATTTCACTGTGAAATTGATGTATATATGTGATGAGGTTAACAATCAAAACAAGGACTCAGCAAAAGAAAGAAGTCTTTCCTAATAACTACAATTGTCAGAAGGCTTGAAGTAGTGCTTCCCATCCAACAAAATCACACTCAAAAGTAGAACAAACATAGCAGGAATTAAACGGAATCTCCCTGTTGAGAGGGAAGAAACATGTTCCACAATTTGTGCAGCACATTGATTATTTTTAGTGACCATCGCAGTAAGATCTTTAAAAATTTAAAGCAATTGAAGGAGATACGAAAACAAGAATAATTATCAAATTCCTAACATTTGTTATTCAATAAAATTCAAGTGGTGTCCCATCTGCTCTGAAAACTCATTGAATGGAAAATCTGCTTTCTGGTCATAATACCAGATGACCCTACTCTAAACAAAAAACATTTACACACATTTAACGATTTAAATACAATACTGCACTGCGAAACAGATGAATATAAGTTATAAGGGTAACAATCAAAAGAAGCACCTAGGAAAAGAAAGAGGTCTTTCCTAATAACACCAATACTCAGGATGCTTGGAGTGGTAGTTCCCATCCAAGAAAATCACACTCAAGAGTAGAACAAACATAGCAGGCATTAAACAGAATCTCCCTGTTGAGAGGGAGGAAACATGTTTCACAATCTTTGCAGCACATTGATCATTTTCAGTCACCATATCAATAAAATTTTTAAAAATAAAAAGCAAATGAAGGAGATACCTAAACAAGAAGATTTATCAAATTCCGAACATTCGTTATTCAGTAAAGATCATGTGGTGTCCAATCTGCACCAAAAGACCATTGAATAGAGAATCTGCTTTCTGGCCATATAACCAGATGACCCTGCTGTAAACAACAAACATTTCCCCACATTTCACAAATCAAATACATTACTCCACTATGAAATTGACGAATACAAGTGATAAAGGTATCAATCAACAGAAACACCTAGCAAAAGAAAACAGTATTTCTAATAAATCCAATCGTCAGAACACTCGGAGTGGTGATTTCCAGCAACCATAATCACACTCGATGTTTGAATAAACATAGCAGTCATGAAACGGAATCTCCCTGTTGAGAGAGTAGAACCATGTACGACAATTTGTGCACCACATTGATTATTTTTAGTGACCATTGTAATATGATTTTTAAAAATTTAAAGCAATTGAAGGAGATACGAAAACAAGAATATTTATCAAATTCCTAACATTTGTTATTCAGTAAAATGTAAGTGGTGTCCAATCTGCACCAAATACCCATTGAATGGAGAATCTGCTTTCTGGTCATACAACCAGATGACCCTGGTCTAAACAAAAAACATTTACACTCATGTAATTATTCAAATACATTACTCCACTGCGAAACAGATGAATATAAGTTATAAGGGTAACAATCAAAAGAAACACCTAGGAAAAGAAAGAGGTCTTTCCTAATAAGTCCAATACTCAGGATGCTTGGAGTGGTAGTTCCCATCCAAGAAAATCACACTCAAAAGTAGAACAAACATAGCAGGCATTAAACAGAATCTCCCTGTTGAGAGGGAAGAAACATGTTTCACAATCTATGCAGCACATTGATCATTTTCAGTGACCATATCAATAAAATTTTTAAAATTAAAAAGCAAATGAAGGAAATACCTAAACAAGAAGATTTATCAAAGTCCGAACATTCCATATTCAGTAAAGTGCATGTGGTGTACAATCTGCATCAAAAGACCATTGAATAGAGAATCTGCTTTCTGGCCATACACCCAGATGACCCTGCTGTAAACAACAAACATTCACCGTCATTTCATGAATCAAATACATTACTCCACTGTGAAATTGACGAATATAAGTGATAAAGGTATCAATCAAAGGAAGCGCCTAGCAAAAGAAAACAGTATTTCAAATAACTCCAATCGTCAGAACGCTCGGAGTGGTGATTTCCATCCAACATAATCACACTCGATGTTTGAATAAACATAGCAGTCATGAAGCGGAATCTCCCTGTTGAGAGAGAAGAAACATGTACCACAATTTGTGCAGCACATTGAGTGACCATTGCAATAAGATTTTTAAATATTTAATGCAATTGAAGGAGATACGAAAACAAGAATAATTATCAAATTCCTAACATTTGTTATCCAGTAAAATGCAAGTGGTGTCCAATCTGCACTAAAAACCCATTGAATGGAGAATCTGCTTTCTGGTCAAACAACCAGATGACCCTGCTCTAAACAAACAACATTTATACACATTTAACGATTCAAATACATTACTCCACTGCGAAACAGATGAATGTAAGTTATAAGGGTAACAATCAAAAGAACCACCTAGGAAAAGAAAGAGGTCTTTCCTAATAAGTCCAACACTCGGGATGCTTGGAGTGGTAGTTCCCATCCAACAAAATCACACTCGATGTTTGAACAAACAAAGCAGTCATGAAACAGATCTCCCTGTTGAGAGGCAAGAAACGTGTACTACAATTTGTGCATGGGGTGTCAAATATGCACCAAAAGACGATTGAATGGGGAATCTGCTTCCTGGCCATACAACCAGATGACCCTGCTTTAATCAACAAACATTTACCCACATTTCACTATTCAAATATATTACTCCACAGTGAAATTGATGAATATATGTGATGAGGATAACAATCAAAACAAGGACTCAGCAAAAGAAAGAAGTCTTTCCTAATAACTCCAATTGTCAGAATGCTCGGAGTAGTGCTTCCCACCCAACAAAGTCACACTCGAAAGTAGAACATAGCAGGCATTAAACAGAATCTCCCTGTTGAGAGGGATGAAACATGTACCACATTTTGTGCAGCACATTTATTATTATTATTATTAGTGACCTTTGAAATAATATCTTTAAAAATATAAAGCAAATGAAAGAGATACCTCAACAAGAAGATTTATCAAATTCCGAACATTCGGTATTTAGTAAAGTGCATGTGATGTCCAATCTGCACCAAAAGACCATTCAATAGAGAATCTTCTTTCTGGCCACACAACCAGATGACCCTGCTGTAAACAACAAACATTTACCCACATTTCACGAATCAAACACATTACTCCACTGTGAAATTGACGAATATAAGTGAAAAAGGTATGAATCAAAGGAAGCACCTAGCAAAGGAAAACAGTATTTCTAATAACTCCAATCATCAGAACGCTTGGAATGGTGATTTCCATCCGACATAATCACACTCGATGTTTGAATAAACATAGCAGTCATGAAACGGAACCTCCCTGTTGAGAGAGAAGAAACATGTACCACAATATGTGCAGCACATTGATTATTTTGAGTGACCATTGCAATAAGATTTTTAAAAATTTATAGCAACTGATGGAGATACGAAAACAAGAACATTTATCAAATTCCTAACATTTGTTATTCAGTAAAATGCAAGTGATGTCCAATCTGCACTAAAAACCCATTGAATGGAGAATCTGCTTTCTTGTCATACAACCAGATGACCCTGCTCTAAACAAAAAACATTTACACACATTTAACAATTCAAATACATTACTCCACTGCAAAACAGATGAATATAAGTTATAAGGGCAACAATCAAAAGAAGCACCTAGGAAAAAAAAGAGGTCTTTCCTAATAACTCCCAATACTCAGGATGCTTGGAGTGGTAGTTCCCATCCAACAAAATCACACTCGATGTTTCAACAAACATAGCAGTCACGAAACAAAATCTCCCTGTTGAGAGGCAAGAAACATGTACCACAATTTGTACATGTGGTGTCAAATATGCACCAAAAGACGATAGAATGGGGAATCTGCTTTCTGGCCATACAGCCAGATGACCCTGCTGTAATCAACAAACATTTACCCACATTTCACGATTCAAATATATTATTCCACTGTGAAATTGATGAATATATGTGATGAGGGTAACAATCAAAACTAGGACTCAGCAAAAGAAAGAAGTCGTTCCTAATAACTCCAATTGTCAGAATGCTCGGAATAGTGCTTCCCATCCAACAAAATCACACTCAAAAGTAGAACAAACATAGCAGGCAATGAACGGAATCTCCCTGTTGAGAGGGAAGAAACATGTACCACAATTTGTGCAAGACATTTATTATTTTTAGTGACCATTGCAATAATATTTTTAAAAATATAAAGCAAATGAAGGAGATACCTAAACAAGAAGATTTGTCAAATTCCGAACATTCGTTATTCAGTAAAGTGCATGTAGTGTCCAATCTGCACCAAAAGACCATTGAATAGAGAATCTGCTTTCTGGCCATACAACCGGATGACCCTGCTGTAAACAACAAACATTTACCAACATTTCACGAATCAAATACATTACTCCACTGTGAAATTCACGAATATAAGTGATAAAAGTATCAATCAAAGGAAACACCTACCAAAAGAAAACAGTATTTCTAATAACTACAATCGTTAGAATGCTCGGAGTGGTGATTTCCATCCACCATAATCACACTCGATGTTTGAATAAACATAGCAGTCATGAAACGGAATCTCCCTGTTGAAAAAGAAGAAACATGTACCACAATTTGTGCGGCACATTGATTATTATTAGTGACCATTGTAATAAGATTTTTAAAAATTTAAAGCAATTGAAGGAGATACGAAAACAAGAATAATTATCAAATTCCTAACACTTGTTATTCAGTAAAATGTAAGTGGTGTCCAATTTGCACCAAAAACCCATTGAATGGAGAACCTGCATTCTGGTCATACAACCAGATGACCCTGCTCTAAACAAAAAACATTTACACACATTTAACGATTCAAATACATTACTCCACTGCGAAACAGATGAATATAAGTTATAAGGGTAACAATCAAAAGAATCACCTAGGAAAAGAAAGAGGTCTTTCCTAATAACTCCTATACTCAGGATGCTTGGAGTGGTAGTTCCTATCCAACAAAATCTTACTCGATGTTTGAACAAACATAGCAGTCATGAAACAGAATCTCCCTGTTGAGAGGCAAGAAACATGTACCACAATTTGTGCATGGTGTGTCAAATATGCACCAAAAGACGATTGAATGGGGAATCTTCTTTCTGGCCATAAAACCAGATGAACCTGCTGTAATCAACAAATATTTACCCACATTTCACAATTCAAATATATTATTCCACTGTGAAATTGTTGAACATATGTGACTGGGGTAACGATCAAAACAAGGACTCAGCAAAAGAAAGAAGTCTTTCCTAATAACTCCAATTGTCAGAATGCTCGGAGTAGTGCTTCCCATCCAACAAAATCACACTCAAAAGTAGAACAAACATAGCAGGCATTAAACAGAATTTCCCTGTTGAGAGGGAAAAAACATGTACCACAATTTGTGCAGCACATGTATTATTTTTAGTGACCATTGCAATAAGATTTTTAAAAATTTTAAGCAATTGAAGGAGATACGAAAACAATAATATTTATCATATTCCTAACATTTGTTATTCAGTAAAATTCAAGTTGTGTCCAATCTGCTCTAAAAACTCATTGAATGGAGAATCTGCTTTCTGGTCATACAACCAGATGACCCTACTCTAAACAAAAACATTTACACACATTTAACGATTTAAATACAGTACTGCACTGCAAAACAGATGGATATACGTTATAAGGGTAACAATCAAAAGAAGCACCTAGGAAAAGAAAGAGGTCTTTCCTAATAACTCCCATACTCAGGATGCTTGGAGTGGTAGTTCCTATCAAACAAAATCTTACTCGATGTTTGAACAAACATAGCAGTCATGAAACAGAATCACCCTGTTGAGACGCAAGGAACATGTACCACAATTTGTGCATGTGGTGTCAAATATGCACCAAAAGACCATTGAATGGAGAATCTGCTTTCTGGTCATACAATCAGATGACCCTGCTCTAAACAAAAAACATCTACACACATTTAAAGATTCAAATACATTACTCCAAGGCAAAACAGATGAATATAAGTTATAAGGGTAACAACTAAAAGAACCACCTAGGAAAAGAAAGAGTTCTTTCTTAATAACTCCAATACTCAGGATGCTTGGAGTGGTAGTTCCCATCCAACAAAATCACACTCAAAAGTAGAACAAACATAGCAGGCATTAAACAGAATCTCCCTGTTGAGAGGGAAGAAACATGTTCCTCAATTTGTGCAGCACATTTATTATTTTTAGTGACCATTGCAATAAAATTTTTAAAAATAAAAAGCAAATGAAGGAGATACCTAAACAAGAAGATTTAGCAAATTCTGAACATTCGATATTCAGTAAAGTGCATGTGGTGTCCAATCTGCATCAAAAGACCATTGAATAGAGAATCTGCTTTCTGGCCATACAACCAGATGACCCTGCTGTAAACAACAAACATTTACCCACATTTCACGAATCAAATACATTACTCCACTATGAAATTAATGAATATAACTGATAAAGGTATCAATCAAAGGATACACCTAACAAAAGAAAAGATTATTTCTAATAACTCCAATTGTCAGAACGCTCGGAGTGGTGATTTCCATCCAACATAATCACACTCGATGTTTGAATAAACGTAGCAGTCATGAAATGGAATCTCCCTCTTGAGAGAAACATGTACCACAATTTGTGTAGCACATTGATTATTATTAGTGACCATTGTAATAAGATTTTTAAAAATTTAAAGCAATTGAAGAAGATACGAAAACAAGAATAATTATCAAATTCCTAACATTTGTTATTGAGTAAAATGAAAGTGGTGTCCAATCTGCACTAAAACCCCATTCAATGGAGAATCTGCCTTCTGGTCATACAACCAGATGACCCTCCTTTAAACAAAAAACATTTACACACATTTAACGATTCAAATACATTACTCCACTGCGAAACAGATGAATATAAGTTATAACGGTAACAATCAAAAGAACCACCTAGGAAAAGAAATAAGTCTTTCCTAATAACTCCAATACTCAGGATGCTTGGAGTGGTAGTTCCCATCCAACAAAATCACACTCCATGTTTGAACAAACATAGCAGTCATGAAACAGAATCTCCCTGTTGATAGGCAAGAAACATGTACCACAATTTGTGCATGTGGTGTCAAATATGCACCAAAAGATGATTGAATGGGGAATCTGCTTTCTGGCCACACAACCAGATGACCCTGCTGTAATCAACAATCATTTAACCACATTTCACGATTCAAATATATTATTCCACTGTGAATATGATGAATATATGTGATGATGGTAACAATCAAAACTAGGACTCAGCAAAAAAAAGAAGTCTTTCCTAATAACTCCAAGTGTCAGAATGCTCGGAGTAGTGTTTCCATCCAACAAAATTACACTCGAAAGTAGAACATAGCAGCCATTAAACGGAATCTCCCCGTTGAGAGGGAAGAAACATGTACCACAAGTTGTGCAGCACATTTATTATTTTCAGTGACCATTGCAATAATATTTTTAAAAATATAAAGCAAATGAAGGAGATACCTAAACAAGAAGATTAATCAAATTCCGAACATTTGTTATTCAGTAAAGTGCATGTGGTGTCCAATCTGCACCAAAAGACCATTGAATAGAGAATCTGCTTTCTGGCCATACAACCAGATGACCCTGCTGTAAACAACAAACATTTACCCACATTTCACGAATCAAATACTTTACTCCACTGTGAAATTGACGAATATAACTGATAAATGTATCAATCAGAGAAAGCACCTAGCAAAAGAAAACAGTATTTCTAATAACTCCAATTGTCAGAACCCTCGGAGTGGTGATTTCCATCCAACATAATCACACTCGATGTTTGAATAAACATAGCAGTCATGAAACGGAATTTCCCTGTTGAGACAGAAGAAACATGTACCACAATTTGTGCAGCACATTGATTATTATTAGTGACCATTGCAATAAGATTTTAGAAAAATTTAAAGCAATTGAAGGAGATACGAAAACAAGAATAATTATCAAATTCCTAACATTTGTTATTCAGTAAAATGCAAGTGGTGTCCAATCTGCACTAAAAACCCATTCAATGGAGAATCTGCTTTCTGTTCATACAACCAGATGACCCTGCTCTAAACAAAAAACATTTACACACATTTAACGATTCAAATACATTACTCCACTGCGAAACAGATGAATGTAAGTTATAAGGGTAACAACCAAAAGAACCACCTAGGAAAAGAAAGAGGTCTTTCCCAATAACTCCAATACTCAGGATGCTTGGAGTGGTAGTTCCCATCCAACAAAATCACACTCAAAAGTAGAACAAACATAGCAGGCATTAAACAGAATCTCCCTGTTGAGAGGGATGAAACATGTACCACAGTTTGTGCAGCACATTTATTATTTTTAGTGACCATTGAAATAATATTTTTAAAAATATAAAGCAGATGAAGGAGATATCTCAACAAGAAGGTTTATCAAATTCCGAATATTCGCTATTTAGTAAAGTGCATGTGGTGTCCAATCTGCACCAAAAGACCATTGAATAGAGAATCTGCTTTCTGGCCATACATCCAGATGACCCTGCTATAAACAACAAACTTTTACCCACATTTCACCAATCAAATACATTACTCCACTGTGAAATTGACGAATATAAGTGATAAAGGTATCAATCAAAAAAACACCTAGCAAAAGAAAACAGTATTTCTAATAACTCCAATCGTCAGAACGCTCAGAGTGGTGATTTCAATCCAACATAATCACACGCGATGTTTGAATAAACATAGCAGTCATGAAACGGAATCTCCCTGTTGAGAGAGAAGAAACATGTACCACAATTTGTGCATATGGTGTCAAATATGCACCAAAAGATGATTAAATGGGGAATCTGCTTTCTGGCCACACAACCAGATGACCCTGCTGTAATCAACAATCATTTACCCACAATTCACAATTCAAATATATTATTCCACTGTGAAATTGATGAATATATGTGATGAGGGTAACAATCAAAACTAGGAATCAGCAAAAGAAAGAAGTCTTTCCTAATAACTCCAATTATCAGAATGCTCGGAGTAGTGCTTCCATCCAACAAAATTACACTCGAAAGTAGAGCATAGCAGGCATTAAACGGAATCTCCCTGTTGAGAGGGAAGAAACATGTACCACAATGTGAACAGCACATTGATTGTTATTTGTTACAATTGCAATAAGATTTTTAAAAATTTAAAGCAATTCAAGGAGATACTAAAACAAGAATAATTATCAAATTCCTAAAATTTGTTATTCAGGAAAATGTAAGTGGTGTCCTACTGCACTAAAAACCCATTGAATGGAGAATCTGCTTTCTTGTCATACAACCAGATGACCCTGCTCTAAACAAAAAACATTTACACACATTTAACGATTCAAATACATTACTCCAAGGCAAAACAGATGAATATAAGTTACAAGGGTAACAATCAAAAGCACCACCTAGGAAAAGAAAGAGGTCTTTCCTACTAACTCCAATACTCAGGACGCTTGGAATGGTAGTTCCCATCCTACAAAATCACACTCAAAAGTAGAACAAACATAGCAAGCATTAAACAGAATCTCCCTGTTGAGAGGGAAGAAACATGTTCCTCAATTTGTGCAGCACATTTATTATTTTTAGTGACCGTTGCAACAAAATTTTTAAAAATAAGAAGCAAATGAAGGAGATACCTAAACAAGAAGATTTAGCAAATTCTGAACATTCGATATTCAGTAAAGTGTATGTGGTGTCCAATCTGCATCAAAAGACCATTGAATAGAGAATCTGCTTTCTGGCCATACAACCAGATGACCCTGCTGTAAACAACAAACATTTACCCACATTTCACGAATCAAATACATTACTCCACTATGAAATTAATGAATATAACTGATAAAGGTATCAATCAAAGGATGCACCTAACAAAAGAAAAGATTATTTCTAATAACTCCAATTGTCAGAACGCTCGGAGTGGTGATTTCCATCCAACATAATCACACTCGATGTTTGAATAAACGTAGCAGTCATGAAATGGAATCTCCCTCTTGAGAGAAACATGTACCACAATTTGTGTAGCACATTGATTATTATTAGTGACCATTGCAATAAGATTTTTAAAAATTTAAAGCAATTGAAGGAAATACGAAAACAAGAATAATTATCAAATTCCTAACATTTGTTATTTAGTAAAATGAAAGTGGTGTCCAATCTGCACTAAAACCCCATTCAATGGAGAATCTGCTTTCTGGTCATACAACCAGATGACCCTGCTTTAAACAAAAAACATTTACACACATTTAACGATTCATATACATTACTCCACTGCGAAACAGATGAATATAAGTTATAACGGTAACAATCAAAAGAACCACCTAGGAAAAGAAATAGGTCTTTCCTAATAACTCCAATACTCAGGATGCTTGGAGTGGTAGTTCCCATCCAACAAAATCACACTCCATGTTTGAACAAACATAGCAGTCATGAAACAGAAGCTCCCTGTTGAGAGGCAAGAAACATGTACCACAATTTGTGCATGTGGTGTCAAATATGCACCAAAAGACGATTGAATGGGGAATCTGCTTTCTGGCCACACAACCAGATGACCCTGCTGCAATCAACAATCATTTTACCCACATTTCATGATTCAAATATATTATTCCACTGTGAATATGATGAATATATGTGATGAGGGTAACAATCAAAACTAGGACTCAGCAAGAAGTCTTTCCTAATAACTCCAATTGTCAGAATGCTCGGAGTAGTGCTTCCATCAAACAAAATTACACTCGAAAGTAGAACATAGCAGGCATTAAACGGAATCTCCCTGTTGAGAGGGAAGAAACATGTACCACAAGTTGCGCAGCACATTTATTATTTTCAGTGACCATTGCAATAACATTTTTAAAAATATAAAGCAAACGAAGGAGATACCTCAACAAGAAGATTTATCAAATTCCGAACATTTGTTATTCAGTAAAGTGCATGTGCTGTCCAATCTGCACCAAAAGACCATTGAATAGAGAATCTGCTTTCTGGCCATGCAACCAGATGACCCTGCTGTAAACAACAAACATTTACCCACATTTCACGAATCAAATACATTCCTCCACTGTGAAATTGACGAATATAAGTAATTAAGCTATCAATCAAAGGAAGCACCTCGCAGAACAGTATTTCTAGTAACTCCAATCGTCAGAACGCTCGGAGTGGTGATTTCCATCCAACATAATCACACTCGATGTTTGAATAAACATAGCAGTCATGAAACGGAATCTCCCTGTTGAGAGAGATGAAACATGTACCACAATTTGTGCATATGGTGTCAAATATGCACCAAAAGATGATTAAATGGGGAATCTGCTTTCTGGCCACACAACCAGATGACCCTGCTGTAATCAACAATCATTTACCCACAATTCACAATTCAAATATATTATTCCACTGTCAAATTGATGAATATATGTGATGAGGGTAACAATCAAAACTAGGAATCAGCAAAAGAAAGAAGTCTTTCCTAATAACTCCAATTGTCAGAATGCTCGGAGTAGTGCTTCCATCCAACAAAATTACACTCGAAAGTAGAGCATAGCAGGCATTAAACGGAATCTCCCTGTTGAGAGGGAAGAAACATGTACCACAATGTGAACAGCACATTGATTGTTATTTGTTACAATTGCAATAAGATTTTTAAAAATTTAAAGCAATTCAAGGAGATACGAAAACAAGAATAATTATCAAATTCCTAAATTTTGTTATTCAGGAAAATGTAAGTGGTGTCCTACTGCACTAAAAACCCATTGAATGGAGAATCTGCTTTCTTGTCATACAACCAGATGACCCTGCTCTAAACAAAAAACATCTACACACATTTAAAGATTCAAATACATTACTCCAAGGCAAAACAGATGAATATAAGTCATAAGGGTAACAACCAAAAGAACCACCTAGGAAAAGAAAGAGTTCTTTCTTAATAACTCCAATACTCAGGATGCTTGGAGTGGTAGTTCCCATCCAACAAAATCACACTCAAAAGTAGAACAAACATACGAGGCATTAAACAGAATCTCCCTGTTGAGAGGGAAGAAACATGTTCCTCAATTTGTGCAGCACATTTATTATTTTTAGTGACCATTGCAATAAAATTTTTAAAAATAAAAAGCAAATGAAGGAGATACCTAAACAAGAAGATTTAGCAAATTCTGAACATTCGATATTCAGTAAAGTGCATGTGGTGTCCAATCTGCATCAAAAGACCATTGAATAGAGAATCTGCTTTCTGGCCATACAACCAGATGACCCTGCTGTAAACAACAAACATTTACCCACATTTCACGAATCAAATACATTACTCCACTATGAAATTAATGAATATAACTGATAAAGGTATCAATCAAAGGATACACCTAACAAAAGAAAAGATTATTTCTAATAACTCCAATTGTCAGAACGCTCGGAGTGGTGATTTCCATCCAACATAATCACACTCGATGTTTGAATAAACGTAGCAGTCATGAAATGGAATCTCCCTCTTGAGAGAAACATGTACCACAATTTGTGTAGCACATTGATTATTATTAGTGACCATTGCAATAAGATTTTTAAAAATTTAAAGCAATTGAAGGAAATACGAAAACAAGAATAATTATCAAATTCCTAACATTTGTTATTTAGTAAAATGAAAGTGGTGTCCAATCTGCACTAAAACCCCATTCAATGGAGAATCTGCTTTCTGGTCATACAACCAGATGACCCTGCTTTAAACAAAAAACATTTACACACATTTAACGATTCAAATAAATTACTCCACTGCGAAACAGATGAATATAAGTTATAACGGTAACAATCAAAAGAACCACCTAGGAAAAGAAATAGGTCTTTCCTAATAACTCCAATACTCAGGAAGCTTGGAGTGGTAGTTCCCATGCAACAAAATCACACTCCATGTTTGAACAAACATAGCAGTCATGAAACAGAAGCTCCCTGTTGAGAGGCAAGAAACATGTACCACAATTTGAGCATGTGGTGTCAAATATGCACCAAAAGACGATTGAATGGGGAATCTGCTTTCTGGCCACACAACCAGATGACCCTGCTGTAATCAACAATCATTTAACCACATTTCACGATTCAAATATATTATTCCACTGTGAATATGATGAATATATGTGATGAGGGTAACAATCAAAACTAGGACTCAGCAAAAAAAAGAAGTCTTTCCTAATAACTCCAAGTGTCAGAATGCTCAGAGTAGTGTTTCCATCCAACAAAATTACACTCGAAAGTAGAACATAGCAGCCATTAAACGGAATCTCCCCGTTGAGAGGGAAGAAACATGTACCACAAGTTGTGCAGCACATTTATTATTTTCAGTGACCATTGCAATAATATCTTTAAAAATATAAAGCAAATGAAGGAGATACCTAAACAAGAAGATTAATCAAATTCCGAACATTTGTTATTCAGTAAAGTGCATGTGGTGTCCAATCTGCACCAAAAGACCATTGAATAGAGAATCTGCTTTCTGGCCATACAACCAGATGACGCTGCTGTAAACAACAAACATTTACCCACATTTCACGAATCAAATACTTTACTCCACTGTGAAATTGACGAATATAACTCATAAATGTATCAATCAGAGAAAGCACCTAGCAAAAGAAAACAGTATTTCTAATAACTCCAATTGTCAGAACCCTCCGAGTGGTGATTTCCATCCAACATAATCACACTCGATGTTTGAATAAACATAGCAGTCATGAAACGGAATCTCCCTGTTGAGAGAGAAGAAACATGTACCACAATTTGTGCAGCACATTGATTGTTATTTGTGACCATTGCAATGAGATTTTTAAAAATTTAAAGCAATTGAAGGAGATACGAAAACAAGAATAATTATCAAATTCCTAAAATTTGTTATTCAGTAAAATGTAAGTGGTGTCCAATCTGCACCAAAAACCCATTGAATGGAGAATCTGCTTTCTGGCCATACAACCAGATGACCCTGCTGTAAACAACAAACATTTACCCACATTTCACGAATCAAATACATTACTCCACTGTGAAATTGACGAATATAAGTAATTAAGCTATCAATCAAAGGAAGCACCTCGCAGAACAGTATCTCTAGTAACTCCAATCGTCAGAACGCTCGGAGTGGTGATTTCCATCCAACATAATCACACTCGATGATTGAATAAACATAGTAGTCATGAAACAGAATCTCCCTGTTGAGAGAGAAGAAACATGAGCCACAATTTGTGCAGCACATTGATTATTTTTAGTGACCATTGCAATAAGATTTTTAAAAATTTAAAGCAAATGAAGGAGATATGAAAACAAGAATAATTATCAAATTTCTAACATTTGTTATTCAGTAAAATGCAAGTGGTGTCCAATCTGCACTAAAAACCCATTGAATGGAGAATCTGCTTTCTGGTCATACAACCAGATGACCCTGCTCTAAACAAAAAACATTTACACACATTTAACGATTCAAATACATTACTCCACTGCGAAACAGATGAATATAAGTTATAAGGGTAACAATCAAAAGAACCACCTAGGAAAAGAAAGAGGTCTTTCCTAATAACTCCAATACTCAGGACCCTTGGAGTGGTAGTTCCCATCCAACAAAATCACACTCAAAAGTAGAACAAACATAGCAGGCATTAAACAGAATCTCCCTGTTGAGAGGGAAGAAACATGTACCACAATTTGTGCATGTGGTGTCAAATATGCACCAAAAGACGATTGAATGGGGAATCTGCTTTCTGGCAATACAACCAGATGACCCTGCTGTAATCAACAAACATTTACCCACATTTCACGATTCAAATATATTATTCGACTGTGAAATTGATGAATATATGTGATGAGGGGAACAATCAAAACAAGGACTCAGCAAAAGAAAGAAGTCTTTCCTAATAACTCCAATTGTCAAAATGCTCGGAGTAGTGCTTCCCATCCAACAAAATCATACTCAAAAGTAGAACAAACATAGCAGGCATTAAACGGAATCTCCCTGTTGAGAGGGAAGAAACATGTACCTCAATTTGTGCAGCCCATTTATTATTTTCAGTGACCACTGCAATAATATTTTTAAAAATATAAAGCAAATGAAGGAGACACCTCAACAAGAAGATTTATCAAATTCCAAACATTCGTTATTCAGTAAAGTGCATGTGGTGTCCAATCTGCACCAAAAGACCATTGAATAGAGAATCTGCTTTCTGGCCATGCAACCAGATGACCCTGCTGTAAACAACATACATTTACCCACATTTCATGAATCAAATACATTCCTCCACTGTGAAATTGACGAATATAAGTGATAAAGGTATCAATCAAAGGAAGCACCTAGCAAAAGAAAACAGTATTTCTAATAACTCCAATCGTCAGAACGCTCGGAGTGGTGATTTCCATCCAACATAATCACACTCGATGTTTGAATAAACATAGCAGTCATGAAACGGAATCTCCCTGTTGAGAGAGAAGAAACATGTACCACAATTTGTGCAGCACATTGATTATTTTAGGTGACAATTGCAATAAAATTTTTAAAAATTTATCAAATTCCTGACATTTGTTATTCAGTAAAATGTATGTGGTGTCCAATCTGCACCAAAAACCCACTGAATGGAGAATCTGCTTTCTGGTCATACAACCAGATGACCCTGCTCTAAACAAAAAACATTTACACAGATGTAATTATTCAAATACATTACTCCTCTGCGAAACAGATGAATATAAGTTATAAGGGTAACAATCAAAAGAAACACCTAGGAAAAGAAAGAGGTCTTTCCTAATAACTCCAATACTCAGGATGCTTGGAGTGGTAGATCCCATCCAAGAAAATCACACTAAAAAGTAGAACAAACATAGCAGGCATTAAACAGAATCTCCCTGTTGAGAGGGAAGAAACATGTTTCACAATCTATGCAGCATATTGATCATTTTCAGTGACCATATCAATAAAATTTTTAAAAATAAAAAGCAAATGAAGGAAATACCTAAACAAGAAGATTTATCAAATTCCAAACATTCCATATTCAGTAAAGTGCATGTGGTGTACAATCTGCATCAAAAGACCATTGAATAGAGAATCTGCTTTCTGGCCATACACCCAGATGACCCTGCTGTAAACAACAAACATTCACCTACATTTCATGAATCAAATACATTACTCCACTGTGAAATTGACGAATATAAGTGATAAAGGTATCAATCAAAGGAAGCACCTAGCAAAAGAAAACAGTATTTCTAATAACTCCAATCGGCAGAACGCTCGGAGTGGTGATTTCCATCCAACATAATCACACTCGATGTTTGAATAAACATAGCAGTCATGAAACGGAATCTCCCTGTTGAGAGAGAAGAAACATGTACCACAATTTGTGCAGCACATTGTTTATTTTTAGTGACAATTGCAATAAAATTTTTAAAAATTTAAAGCAATTGAAGGAGATACGAAAACAAAAATATTTATCGAATTCCTAACATTTGTTATTCAGTAAAATGCAAGTGGTGTCCAATCTGCACTAAAAACCCTTTGAATTAAGAATCTGTTTCTGGTCATACAACCAGATGACCCTGCTGTAATCAACAAACAATTACCAACATTTCACGATTCAAACATATTATTCCAGTGTGAAATTGATGAATATATGTGATGAGGGTAACAATCAAAACAAGTACTCAGCAAAAGAAAGAAGTCTTTCCCAATAACTCCAATTGTCAGAAAGCTCGGGGTAGTGCTTCCATCCATCAAAATTACACTCGAAAGTAGAACATAGGAGGCATTAAACGGAATCTCCCTGTTGAGAGGGAGGAAACATGTACCACAATTTGTGCAGCACATTTGTTATTTTTAGTGACCATTGCAATAATATTTTTAAAAATATAAAGCAAACGAAGGAGATACCTCAACAAGAAGATTTATCAAATTCCGAACATTCGTTATTCAGTAAAGTGCATGTGGTGTGCAATCTGCACCAAAAGACCATTAAATGGAGAATCTGCTTTCTGGCCATACAACCAGATGACCCTGCTGCAAACAACAAATATTTACCCACATTTCACGAATCAAATACATTACTCCACTGTGAAATTGACGAATATAAGTGATAAAAGTATCAATCAAAGGAAGCACCTAGCAAAAGAAAACAGTATTTCTATTAACTCCAATCGTCAGAACGCTCGGAGTGGTGATTTCCATCCAACATAATCACACTCGATGTTTGAATAAACATAGCAGTCATGAAACGGAATCTCCCTATTGAGAGAGAAGAAACATGTACCACAATTTGTGCAGCACATTGATTATTATTAGTGACCATTGCAATAAGATTTTTAAAAATTTAAAGCAATTGAAGGAGATACAAAAACAAGAATAATTATCAAATTCCTAACATTTGTTATTCAGTAAAATGTAAGTGGTGTCCAATTTGCACCAAAAACCCATTGATTGGAGAACCTGCATTCTGGTCATACAACCAGATGACCCTGCTCTAAACAAAAAACATTTACACACATTTAACAATTGAAATACATTACTCCACTGAGAAACAGATGAATATAAGTTATAAGGGTAACAATCAAAAGAAGCACCTAGGAAAAGAAAGAGGTCTGTCCTAATAACTCCAATACTCAGGATGCTTGGAGTGGTAGTTCCCATCCAAGAAAATCACACTCAAGAGTAGAACAAACATAGCAGGCATTAAACAGAATCTCCCTGTTGAGAGGGAGGAAACATGTTTCACAATCTTTGCAGCACATTGATCATTTTCAGTCACCATATCAATAAATTTTTTAAAAATAAAAAGCAAATGAAGGAGATACCTAAACAAGAAGATTTATCAAATTCCGAACATTCGTTATTCAGTAAAGATCATGTGGTGTCCAATCTGCACCAAAAGACCATTGAATAGAGAATCTGCTTTCTGGCCATATAACCAGATGACCCTGCTGTAAACAACAAACATTTCCCCACATTTCACAAATCAAATACATTACTCCACTGTGAAATTGACGAATATAAGTGATAAAGGTATCAATAAAGGAAGCACCTAGCAAAAGAAAACAGTATTTCTAATAACTCCAATCGTCAGAACGCTCGGAGTGGTGATTTCCATCCAACATAATCACACTCGATGTTTGAATAAACATAGCAGTCATGAAACGGAATCTCCCTGTTGAGAGAGAAGAAGTATGTACCACAATTTGTGCAGCACATTGATTATTATTAGTGACCATTGCAATAAGATTTTTAAAAATTTAAAGCAATTGAAGGAGATACGAAAACAAGAATAATTATCAAATTCCTAAAATTTGTTATTCAGTAAAATGTAAGTGGTGTCCAATTTGCACCAAAAACCCATTGAATGGAGAACCTGCATTCTGGTCATACAACCAGATGACCCTGCTCTAAACAAAAAACATTTACACACATTTAACGATTCAAATACATTACTACACTGCGAAACAGATGAATATAAGTTATAAGGGTAACAATCAAAAGAAGCACCTAGGAAAAAAACAGGTCTTTCCTAATAACTCCAACATCAGGATGCTTGGAGTGGTAGTTCCCATCCAACAAAATCACACTCCATGTTTGAACAAACATAGTAGTCATGAAACAGAATCTCCCTGTTGAGAGGCAACAAACATGTACCACAATTTGTGCATGTGGTGTCAAATATGCACCAAACGACGATTGAATGGGGAATCTGCTTTCTGGCCATACAACCAGATGACCCTGCTATAATCAACAAACATTTACCCACATTTCACGATTCAAATATATTATTCCACTGTGAATATGATGAATATATGTGATGAGGGTAACAATCAAAACTAGGACTCAGCAAAAGAAAGAAGTCTTTCCCAATAACTCCAATTGTCAGAATGCTCGGAGTAGTGCTTCCATCCAACAAAATTACACTCGAAAGTAGAACATAGCAGGCATTAAACGGAATCTCCCTGTTGAGAGGGAAGAAACATGTACCACAAGTTGTGCAGCACATTTATTATTTTCAGTGACCATTGCAATAATATTTTTAAAAATATAAAGCAAATGAAGGAGATACCTCAACAAGAAGATTTATCAAATTCCGAACATTCGTTATTCAGTAAAGTGCATGTGGCGTCCAATCTGCACCAAAAGACCATTGAATAGTGAATCTGCTTTCTGGCCATACAACCAGATGACCCTGCTGCAAACAACAAATATTTACCCACATTTCATGAATCAAATACATTACTCCACTATCAAATTGACGAATATAAGTGATAAAGGTATCAATCAAAAGAAGCACCTAGCAAAAGACAACAGTATTTCTAATAACTCCAATCGTCAGAACGCTCGGAGTGGTGATTTCTATCCAACATAATCACACTCGATGTTTGAATAAACATAGCGGTCATGAAACGGAATCTCCCTGTTGAGAGAGATGAAACATGTACCACAATTTGTGCAGCACATTGATTATTATTAGTGACCATTGCAATAAGATTTTTAAAAATTTAAAGCAATTGAAGGAGATACGAAAACAAGAATAATTATAAAATTCCTAACATTTGTTATTCAGTAAAATGCAAGTGGCGCCAATATGCACTTAAAACCCTTTGAATTAAGAATCTGTTTCTGGTCATTCAACCAGATGACCCTGCTCTAAACAAAAAACATTTACACACATTTAACGATTCAAATACATTACTCCACTGAGAAACAGATGAATAAAAGGTATAAGGGTAACAATCAAAAGAAGCACCTAGGAAAAGAAAGAGGTCTGTCCTAATAACTCCAATACTCAGATTGTTTAAAGTGGTAGTTCCCATCTAACAAAATCACACTCCATGTTTGAACAAACATAGCAGTCATGAAACAGAATCTCCCTGTTGAGAGGCAAGAAACATGTACCACAATTTGTGCATGTGGTGTCAAATATGCACCAAAAGACGATTGAATGGGGAATCTGCTTTCTGGCCATACAACCAGATGACCCTGCTGTAATCAACAAACATTTACCAACATTTCACGACTCAAATATATTATTTCACTGTGAAATTGATGAATATATGTGATGAGGGTAACAATCAAAACAAGGACTCAGCAAAAGAAAGAAGTCTTTCCTAATAACTACAACTGTCAGAATGCTTGAAGTAGTGCTTCCCATCCAACAAAATCACACTCAAAAGTAGAACAAACATAGCAGGAATTAAACGGAATCTCCCTATTGAGAGGGAGGAAACATGTTCCACAATTTGTGCAGCACATTGATTATTTTTAGTGACCATTGCAGTAAGATCTTTAAAAACTTAAAGCAATTGAAGGAGATACGAAAACGATAATATTTATCATATTCCTAACATTTGTTATTCAGTAAAATTCAAGTGGTGTCCCATCTGCTCTGAAAACTCATTGAATGGAGAATCTGCTTTCTGGTCATAAGACAAGATGACCCTGCTCTAAACAAAAAAAATTTACACACATTTAACGATTTAAATACAATACTGCACTGCGAAACAGATGAATATAAGTTATAAGGGTAACAATCAAAAGAAGCACCTAGGAAAAGAAAGAGGTCTTTCATAATAACACCAATACTCAGGATGCTTGGAGTGGTAGTTCCCATCCAAGAAAATCACACTCAAAAGTAGAACAAACATAGCAGGCATTAAACAGAATCTCCCTGTTGAGAGGGAGGAAACATGTTTCACAATCTGTGCAGCACATTGATCATTTCCAGTGACCATATCAATTAAAATTTTAAAAATAAAAAGCAAATGAAGGAGATACCTAAACAAGAAGATTTATCAAATTCCGAACATTCGTTATTCAGTAAAGATCATGTGGTGTCCAATATGCACCAAAAGACCATTGAATAGAGAATCGGCTTTCTGGCCATATAACCAGATGACCCTGATGTAAACAACAAACATTTACCCACATTTCACGAATCAAATACATTACTCCACTGTGAAATTGACGAATATAAGTGATAAAGGTATCAATCAAAGGAAGCACCTAGCAAAAGAAAACAGTATTTCTAATAACTCCAATCGTCAGAACGCTCGGAGTGGTGATTTCCATCCAACATAATCACACTCGATGTTTGAATAAACATAGCAGTCATGAAACGGAATCTCCCTGTTGAGAGAGAAGAAACATGTACCACAATTTGTGCAGCACATTGATTATTTTAGGTGACAATTGCAATAAAATTTTTAAAAATTTATCAAATTCCTAACATTTGTTATTCAGTAAAATGTATGTGGTGTCCAATCTGCACTAAAAACCCATTGAATGGAGAATCTGCTTTCTGGTCAAACAACCAGATGACCCTGCTCTAAACAAAAAACATTTATACACATTTAACGATTCAAATACATTACTCCACTGCGAAACAGATGAATGTAAGTTATAAGGGTAACAATCAAAAGAACCACCTAGGAAAAGAAAGAGGTCTTTACTAATAAGTCCAACACTCAGGATGCTTGGAGTGGTAGTTCCCATCCAACAAAATCACACTCGATGTTTGAACAAACAAAGCAGTCATGAAACAGATCTCCCTGTTGAGAGGCAAGAAACGTGTACCACAATTTGTGCATGTGGTGTCAAATATGCACCAAAAGACGATTGAATGGGGAATCTGCTTCCTGGCCATACAACCAGATAACCCTGCTGTAATCAACAAACATTTACCCACATTTCACTATTCAAATATATTACTCCACTGTGAAATTGATGAATATATGTGATGAGGGTAACAATCAAAACTAGGACTCAGCAAGAAGTCTTTCCTAATAACTCCAATTGTCAGAATGCTCGGAGTAGTGCTTCCCATCCAACAAAACCACACTCAAAAGTAGAACAAACATAGCAGGCATTAAACAGAATCTCCCTGTTGAGAGGGAAGAAACATGTACCACAATTTGTGCAGCACATGTATTATTTTCAGTGACCATTGCAATAAGATTTTTAAAAATATAAAGCAAATGAAGGAGATACCTCAACAAGAAGATTTATCAAATTCCAAATATTCGTTATTTAGTAAAGTGCATGTGGTTTCCAATCTCCACAAAAGGACCATTGTATAGAGAATCTGCTTCCTGGCCATACAACCAGATGACCCTACTGTAAACAACAAACTTTTAACCACATTTCACAAATCAAATACATTACTCCACTGTGAAATTGACGAATATAAGTAATAAAGGTTTCAATCAAAGGAAGCACCTAGAAGAACAGTATTTCTAGTAACTACAATCATCAGAACGCTCGGAGTGGTGATTTCCATCCAACATAATCACACTCGATGATTGAATAAACATAGCAGGCATTAAACAGAATCTCCCTGTTGAGAGGGATGAAACATGTACCACAATTTGTGCAGCACATTTATTATTTTTAGTGACCATTGCAAAAACATTTTTGAAAATATAAAGCAAATGAAGGAGATACCTCAACAAGAAGATTTATCAAATTCCGAACATTCGGTATTTGGTAAAGTGCATGTGCTGTCCAATCTGCACCAAAAGACCATTGAATAGAGAATCTGCTTTCTGTCCATACAACCAGATGACCCTGCTGTAAACAACCAACATTTACCCACATTTCACGAATCAAATACATTACTCCACTATGAAATTGACAAATATAAGTGATAAAGGTATCAATCAACGGAAACACCTAGCAAAAGAAAACAGTATTTCTAATAAAACCAATCGTCAGAACGCTCGGAGTGGTGATTTCCAGCCACCATAATCACACTCGTCGTTTGAATAAATATAGCAGTCATGAAACGGAATCTCCCTGTTGAGAGAGTAGAACAATGTACCACAATTTGTGCACCACATTGATTATTTTTAGTGACCATTGTAATATGATTTTTAAAAATTTAAAGCAATTGAAGGAGATACGAAAACAAGAATATTTATCATATTCCTAACATTTGTTATTCAGTAAAATGCAAGTGGTGTCCAATCTGCACTAAAAACTCATTGAATGGAGAATCTGCTTTCTGGTCATACAACCAGATAACCCTGCTCTAAACAAAAAACATTTACACACATTTAACGATTTAAATACAATACTGCACTGCGAAGCAGATGAATATAAGTTATAAGGGTAACAATCAAAAGAATCACCTAGGAAAAGAAAGAGGTCTTTCCTAATAACTCCTATACTCAGGATGCTTGGAGTGGTAGTTCCTATCCAACAAAATCTTACTCGATGTTTGAACAAACATAGCAGTCATGAAACAGAATCTCCCTGTTGAGACGCAAGAAACATGTACCACAATTTGCGCATGTGGTGCCAAATATGCACCAAAAGACGATTGAATGGGGAATCTTCTTTCTGGCCATAAAACCAGATGAACCTGCTGTAATCAACAAATATTTACCCACATTTCACAATTCAAATATATTATTCCACTCTGAAATTGATGAATATATGTGATGAGGGTAACAATCAAAACAAGGACTCAGCAAAAGAAAGAAGTCTTTCCTAATAACTCCAATTGTCAGAATGCTCGGAGTAGTGCTTCCCATCCAACGAAGTCATACTCAAAAGTGAAACATAGCAGTCATTAATCGGAATCTCCCTGTTGAGAAGGAAGAAACATGTACCACAATTGGTGCAGCACATTTATTATTTTTAGTGACCATTGCAATAATATTTTTAAAAATATAAAGCAAATGAAGGAGATACCTCAACAAGAAGATTTATCAAATTCCGAACATTCGGTATTTAGTAAAGTGCATGTGGTGTCCAATCTGCAAAACAAGACCATTGAATAGAGAATCTGCTTTCTGGCCATACAACCAGATGACCCTGCTGTAAACAACAAACATTTGCCCACATTTCACGAATCAAATACATTACTCCACTGTGAAATTAATGAATATAACTGATAAAGGTATCAATCAAAGGAAGAGCCTAGCAAAAGAAAACAGTATTTCTAATAACTCCAATTGTCAGAACGCTCAGAGTGGTGATTTCCATCCAACATAATCACACTCGATGTTTGAATAAACAAAGCAGTCATGAAACGGAATCTCTCTGTTGAGAGAGAAGAAACATGTACCACAATTTGTGCAGCACATTGATTATTTTTAGTGACCATTGCAATAAGATTTTTAAAAATTTAAAGCAATTGAAGGAGATACGAAAAGAATAATATTTATCATATTCCTAACATTTGTTATTCAGTAAAATTCAATTGGTGTCCAATCTGCTCTAAAAACTCATGGAATGGAGAATCTGCTTTCTGGTCATACAACCAGATGACCCTACTCTAAACAAAAACCATTTACACACATTTAACAATTTAAATACAATACTCCACTGCAAAACAGATGAATATAAGTTATAAGGGTAACAATCAAATGAAGCACCTAGGAAAAGAAAGAGGTCTTTCCTAATAACTCCTATACTCAGGATGCTTGGAGTGGCAGTTCCTATCCAACAAAATCTTACTCGATCTTTAAACAAACATAGCTGTCATGAAACAGAATCTCCCTGTTGAGACGCAAGGAACATGTACCACAATTTGTGCATCTGGTGTCAAATATGCACCAAAAGACGATTGAATGGGGAATCTGCTTTCTGGCCATACAACCAGATGACCCTGATGTAATCAACAAACAATTACCCACATTTCACGATTGAAATATATTATTCCACTGTGAAATTGATGAATATATGTGATGAGCGTAACAATCAAACCAAGGACTAAGCAAAATAAAGAAGTCTTTCCTAATAACTCCATTTGTCAGAATGATCGAAGTAGTGTTTCCCATCCAACAAAATCACACACAAAAGTAGAACAAACATAGCAGGCATTAAACAGAATCTTCCTGTTGAGAAGGAAGAAACATGTACCACAATTTGTGCAGCACATTTATTATTTTTAGTGACCATTGCAATAATATTTTTAAAAATATAAAGCAAATGAAGGAGATACCTAAACAAGAAGATTTATCAAATTCCGAATATTCGATATTTAGCAAAGTGCATGTTGTGTCCAATGTGCACCAAAAGACCATTGAATAGAGAATCTGCTTTCTCGCCATACAACCACATGACCATGCTATAAACAACAAACATTTACCCACATTTCCCGAATCAAATACAGTACTCCACTGTGAAATTGACGAATATAAGTGATAAAGGTATCAATCAAAGGAAACGCCTAGCAAAAGAAAACAGTATTTCTCATAATTCCCATCGTCAGAACGCTCGGAGTGGTGATTTCCATCCAACATAATCACACTCGATGTTTGGATAAACATAGCAGTTATGAAACGGAATCTCCCTGTGGAGAGAGAAGAAACATGTACCACATTTTGTGCAGCATATTGATTATTTTTAGTGACTGTTGCAAAAAGGTTTTTAAAAATGAAAAGGAAGTGAAGGAGATACCTAAACAAGAAGATTTATCAAATTCCGAACATTCGTTATTCAGTAAAGTGCATATGGTGTCCAATCTGCAACAAAAACACATAGAATGGAGAATCTGCTTTCTGGCCATGCAACCAGATGACCCTGCTGTAAACAACAAACTTTTACCCACTTTTCACGAATCAAATACATTACACCACTGTGAAAATTGACGAATATAAGTGATAAAGGTATCAATCAATGGAAGCACCTAGCAAAAGAAAACAAAATTTCTAATAACTACAATCGTCAGAACGCTCGGAGTGGTGATTTCCATTCAACATAATCACACTCGATGTTTGAATAAACATAGCAGTCATGAAAGGGAATCTCCCTGTTGAGAGAGAAGAAACATGTACCACAATTTGTGCAGCACACTGGTTATTTTCATTGACCATTGCAATAAGATTTTTAAAAATTTAAAGCAATTGAATGAGATACAAAAACAAGAATATTTATCAAATTCCTAACATTTGTTATTCAGTAAAATGCAAGTAGTGTCCAATCTGCACTAAAAAACCATTGAATGGAAAATCTGCTTTCTGGTCATACAACCAGTTGACCCTGCCCTAAACAAAAAACATTTAAACACATTTAACGATTCAGATACATTACTCCACTGCGAAAAAGATATATATAAGTTATAAGGGTAACAATCAAAAGAAGCACCCAAGAAAAGAAAGAGGTCTTTCCTAACAACTCCAATACTCAGGATGCTTGGTGTGGCAGTTGCCATCCAACAAAATCACACTTGATCTTTGAACAAACACAGCAGTCATGAAACAGAATCTCCCTGTTCAGAGGCAAGAAACATGTACCACAATTTGTGCATGTGGTGTCAAATATGCACCAAAAGACGATTGAATGGGGAATCTGCTTTCTGGCCATACAACCAGGTGACCCTGCTGTAATCAACAAACATTTACCCACATTACACGATTCAAATATATTATTCCACTGTGAAATTGACAAATATATGTAATGAGGATAACAATCAAAACAAGGACTCAGCAAAAGAAAGAAGTCTTTCCTAATAACTCCAATTGTCTCAATGCTCGGAGTAGTGCTTCCCATGCAACAAAATCACACTCAAAAGTAGAACAAACATAGCAGGCATTAAACGGAATCTCCCTGTTGAGAGGGAAGAAACATGTACCACAATTTGTGCACACATTTATTATTTTTAGTGACCATTGAAACAATATTTTTAAAAATATAAAGCAAATGAGGGAGAAACCTAAACAAGAATATTTATCAAATTCCGAACATTCGTTATTCAGTAAAGTGCATGTGGTGTCCAATCTGCACCAAAAACACATTGAATGGAGAATCTGCTTTCTGGTCATACAACCAGATGACCCTGCTCTAAACAAAGAACATTTACACACATTTAACGATTCAGATACATTACTACACTGCGAAACAGATGAATATAAGTTACAAAGGTAACAATCAAAAGAAACACCTCGGAAAAGAAAGAGGTCTTTCCTAATAACTCCAATACCCAGGATGCTTGGAGTGGTAGTTCCCATCCAAGAAAATCACACTCAAAAGTAGAACCAACATAGCAGGCATTAAACAGAATCTACCTGTTGAGAGGGAAAAAACATGTTTCGCAATTTGTGCAGCACATTGACCATTTTCAGTGACCATTCCAATAAAATTTTTAAAAAGAAAAAGCAAATGAAGGACACACCTAAACAAGAAGACTTATCAAATTCCGAACATTCGATATTCAGTAAAGTGCATGTGGTGTCCAATCTGCACCAAAAGACCATTGAATAGAGAATCTGTTTTCTGGCCATACAACCAGATGACCCTGCTGTAAACAACAAACATTTACCCACATTTCACGAATCTAATACATTACTCCACTGTGAAATTGACGAATATAAGTGATAAAAGTATCAATCAAAGGAAGCACCTAGCAAAAGAAAACAGTATTTCTATTAACTCCAATCGTCAGAACGCTCGGAGTGGTGATTTCCATCCAACATAATCACACTCGATGTTTGAATAAACATAGCAGTCATGAAACGGAATCTCCCTATTGAGAGAGAAGAAACATGTACCACAATTTGTGCAGCACATTGATTATTATTAGTGACCATTGCAATAAGATTTTTAAAAATTTAAAGCAATTGAAGGAGATACGAAAACAAGAATAATTATCAAATTCCTAACATTTGTTATTCAGTAAAATGTAAGTGGTGTCCAATTTGCACCAAAAACCCATTGATTGGAGAACCTGCATTCTGGTCATACAACCAGATGACCCTGCTCTAAACAAAAAACATTTACACACATTTAACAATTGAAATACATTACTCCACTGAGAAACAGATGAATATAAGTTATAAGGGTAACAATCAAAAGAAGCACCTAGGAAAAGAAAGAGGTCTGTCCTAATAACTCCAATACTCAGGATGCTTGGAGTGGTAGTTCCCATCCAAGAAAATCACACTCAAGAGTAGAACAAACATAGCAGGCATCAAACAGAATCTCCCTGTTGAGAGGGAGGAAACATGTTTCACAATCTTTGCAGCACATTGATCATTTTCAGTCACCATATCAATAAATTTTTTAAAAATAAAAAGCAAATGAAGGAGATACCTAAACAAGAAGATTTATCAAATTCCGAACATTCGTTATTCAGTAAAGATCATGTGGTGTCCAATCTGCACCAAAAGACCATTGAATAGAGAATCTGCTTTCTGGCCATATAACCAGATGACCCTGCTGTAAACAACAAACATTTCCCCACATTTCACAAATCAAATACATTACTCCACTGTGAAATTGACGAATATAAGTGATAAAGGTATCAATAAAGGAAGCACCTAGCAAAAGAAAACAGTATTTCTAATAACTCCAATCGTCAGAACGCTCGGAGTGGTGATTTCTATCCAACATAATCACACTCGATGTTTGAATAAACATAGCAGTCATGAAACGGAATCTCCCTGTTGAGAGAGAAGAAACATGTACCACAATTTGTGCAGCACATTGATTATTATTAGTGACCATTGCAATAAGATTTTTAAAAATTTAAAGCAATTGAAGGAGATACGAAAACAAGAATAATTATCAAATTCCTAAAATTTGTTATTCAGTAAAATGTAAGTGGTGTCCAATTTGCACCAAAAACCCATTGAATGGAGAACCTGCATTCTGGTCATACAACCAGATGACCCTGCTCTAAACAAAAAACATTTACACACATTTAACGATTCAAATACATTACTACACTGCGAAACAGATGAATATAAGTTATAAGGGTAACAATCAAAAGAAGCACCTAGGAAAAAAACAGGTCTTTCCTAATAACTCCAACATCAGGATGCTTGGAGTGGTAGTTCCCATCCAACAAAATCACACTCTATGTTTGAACAAACATAGTAGTCATGAAACAGAATCTCCCTGTTGAGAGGCAAGAAATATGTACCACAATTTGTGCATGGTGTGTCAAATATGCACCAAAAGACGATTGAATGGGGAATCTTCTTTCTGGCCATAAAACCAGATGAACCTGCTGTAATCAACAAATATTTACCCACATTTCACAATTCAAATATATTATTCCACTGTGAAATTGTTGAACATATGTGACTGGGGTAACGATCAAAACAAGGACTCAGGAAAAGAAAGAAGTCTTTCCTAATAACTCCAATTGTCAGACTGCTCGGAGTAGTGCTTCCCATCCAACAAAATCACACTCAAAAGTAGAACAAACATAGCAGGCATTAAACAGAATCTCCCTGTTGAGAGGGAAGAAACATGTACCACAATTTGTGCAGCACATGTATTATTTTTAGTGACCATTGCAATAAGATTTTTAAAAATTTAAAGCAATAGAAGGAGATACGAAAACAATAATATTTATCATATTCCTAAAATTTGTTATTCAGTAAAATTCAAGTTGTCTCCAATCTGCTCTAAAAACTCATTGAATGGAGAATCTGCTTTCTGGTCATACAACCAGATGACCCTACTCTAAACAAAAAACATTTACACACATTTAACGATTTAAATACAGTACTGCACTGCAAAACAGATGGATATACGTTATAAGGGTAACAATCAAAAGAAGCACCTAGGAAATGAAAGAGGTCTTTCCTAATAACTCCCATACTCAGGATGCTTGGAGTGGTAGTTCCTATCCAACAAAATCTTACTCGATGTTTGAACAAACATAGCAGTCATGAAACAGAATCACCCTGTTGAGACGCAAGGAACATGTACCACAATTTGTGCATGTGGTGTCAAATATGCACCAAAAGACGATTGAATGGAGAATCTGCTTTCTGGTCATACAATCAGATGACCCTGCTCTAAACAAAAAACATCTACACACATTTAAAGATTCAAATACATTACTCCAAGGCAAAACAGATGAATATAAGTTATAAGGGTAACAACCAAAAGAACCACCTAGGAAAAGAAAGAGTTCTTTCTTAATAACTCCAATACTCAGGATGCTTGGAGTGGTAGTTCCCATCCAACAAAATCACACTCAAAAGTAGAACAAACATAGCAGGCATTAAACAGAATCTCCCTGTTGAGAGGGAAGAAACATGTTCCTCAATTTGTGCAGCACATTTATTATTTTTAGTGACCATTGTAATAAGATTTTTAAACATTTAAAGCAATTGAAGGAGATACGAAAACAAGAATAATTATCAAATTCCTAACATTTGTTATTTAGTAAAATGAAAGTGGTGTCCAATCTGCACTAAAACCCCATTCAATGGAGAATCTGCCTTCTGGTCATACAACCAGCTGACCCTCCTTTAAACAAAAAACATTTACACACATTTAACGATTCAAATACATTACTCCACTGCGAAACAGATGAATATAAGTTATAACGGTAACAAACAAAAGAACCACCTAGGAAAAGAAAGAGGTCTTTCCTAATAACTCCAATACTCAGGATGCTTGGAGTGGTAGTTCCCATCCAACAAAATCACACTCCATGTTTGAACAAACATAGCAGTCATGAAACAGAATCTCCCTGTTGATAGGCAAGAAACATGTACCACAATTTGTGCATGTGGTGTCAAATATGCACCAAAAGATGATTGAATGGGGAATCTGCTTTCTGGCCACACAACCAGATGACCCTGCTGTAATCAACAATCATTTAACCACATTTCACGATTCAAATATATTATTCCACTGTGATGATGATGAATATATGTGATGACGGTAACAATCAAAACTAGGACTCAGCAAAAAAAAAGAAGTCTTTCCTAATAACTCCAAGTGTCAGAATGCTCGGAGTAGTGTTTCCATCCAACAAAATTACACTCGAAAGTAGAACATAGCAGCCTTTAAACGGAATCTCCCCGTTGAGAGGGAAGAAACATGTACCACAAGTTGTGCAGCACATTTATTATTTTCAGTGACCATTGCAATAATATTTTTAAAAATATAAAGCAAATGAAGGAGATACCTAAACAAGAAGATTAATCAAATTCCGAACATTTGTTATTCAGTAAAGTGCATGTGGTGTCCAATCTGCACCAAAAGACCATTGAATAGAGAATCTGCTTTCTGGCCATACAACCAGATGACCCTGCTGTAAACAACAAACATTTACCCACATTTCACGAATCAAATACTTTACTCCACTGTGAAATTGACGAATATAACTGATAAATGTATCAATCAGAGAAAGCACCTAGCAAAAGAAAACAGTATTTCTAATAACTCCAATTGTCAGAACCCTCGGAGTGGTGATTTCCATCCCACATAATCACACTCGATGTTTGAATAAACATAGCAGTCATGAAACGGAATTTCCCTGTTGAGACAGAAGAAACATGTACCACAATTTGTGCAGCACATTGATTATTATTAGTGACCATTGCAATAAGATTTTAGAAAAATTTAAAGCAATTGAAGGAGATACGTAAACACGAATAATTATCAAATTCCTAACATTTGTTATTCAGTAAAATGCAAGTGGTGTCCAATCTGCACTAAAAACCCATTCAATGGAGAATCTGCTTTCTGTTCATACAACCAGATGACCCTGCTCTAAACAAAAAACATTTACACACATTTAACGATTCAAATACATTACTCCACTCCTAAACAGATGAATATAAGTTATAAGGGAAACAATCAAAAGAAGAACCTAGGAAAAGAAACAGGTCTTTCCTAATAACTCCAATACTCAGGATGCTTGGAGTGGTACTTCCAATCCAACAAAATCAAACTCCATGTTCTTTAACAAACATAGCAGTCATGAAACAGAATCTCCCTGTTGAGAGGCAAGAAACATGTACCACAATTTGTGCATGTGGTGTCAAATATGCACCAAAAGACGATTGAATGGGGAATCTGCTTTCTGGCCTCACAACCAGATGACCCTGCTGCAATCAACAATCATTTTACCCACATTTCATGATTCAAATTTTTAGCACACTGTGAATATGATGAATATATGTGATGAGGGTAACAATCAAAACTAGGACTCAGCAAGAAGTCTTTCCTAATAACTCCAATTGTCAGAATGCTCGGAGTAGTGCTTCCATCAAACAAAATTACACTCGAAAGTAGAACATAGCAGGCATTAAACGGAATGTTCCTGTTGAGAGGGAAGAAACATGTACCACAAGTTGTGCAGCACATTTATTATTTTTAATGACCATTGCAATAAAATTTTTAAAAATATAAAGCAAACGAAGGAGATACCTCAACAAGAAGATTAATCAAATTCCGAACATTTGTTATTCAGTAAAGTGCATGTGCTGTCCAATCTGCACCAAAAGACCATTGAACAGAGAATCTGCTTTCTGGCCATACAACCAGATGACCCTGCTGTAAACAACAAACATTTACCCACATTTCACGAATCAAATACATTACTCCACTGTGAAATTGACGAATATAAGTAATTAAGCTATCAATCAAAGGAAGCACCTAGCAGAACAGTATTTCTAGTAACTCCAATCGTCAGAACGCTCGGAGTGGTGATTTCCATCCAACATAATCACACTCGATGACTGAATAAACATAGTAGTCATGAAACAGAATCTCCCTGTTGAGAGAGAAGAAACATGAGCCACAATTTGTGCAGCACATTGATTATTTTTAGTGACCATTGCAATAAGATTTTTAAAAATTTAAAGCAAATGAAGGAGATATGAAAACAAGAATAATTATCAAATTCCTAACATTTGTTATTCAGTAAAATGCAAGTGGTGTCCAATCTCCACTAAAAACCCATTCAATGGAGAATCTGCTTTCTGGTCATACAACCAGATGACCCTGCTCTAAACAAAAAACATTTACACACATTTAACGATTCAAATACATTACTCCACTGCGAAACAGATGAATGTAAGTTATAAGGGTAACAACCAAAAGAACCACCTAGGAAAAGAAAGAGGTCTTTTCCAATAACTCCAATACTCAGGATGCTTGGAGTGGTAGTTCCCATCCAACAAAATCACACTCAAAAGTAGAACAAACATAGCAGGCATTAAACAGAATCTCCCTGTTGAGAGGGAAGAAACATGTTCCTCAATTTGTGCAGCACATTTATTATTTTTAGTAACCATTGCAATAAAATTTTTAAAAATAAGAAGCAAAGGAAGGAGATACCTAAACAAGAAGATTTAGCAAATTCTGAACATTCGATATTCAGTAAAGTGTATGTGGTGTCCAATCTGCATCAAAAGACCATTGAATAGAGAATCTGCTTTCTGGCCATACAACCAGATGACCCTGCTGTAAACAACAAACATTTAGCCACATTTCACGAATCAAATACATTACTCCACTATGAAATTAATGAATATAACTGATAAAGGTATCAATCAAAGGATGCACCTAACAAAAGAAAAGATTATTTCTAATAACTCCAATTGTCAGAACGCTCGGAGTGGTGATTTCCATCCAACATAATCACACTCGATGTTTGAATAAACGTAGCAGTCATGAAATGGAATCTCCCTCTTGAGAGAAACATGTACCACAATTTGTGTAGCACATTGATTATTATTAGTGACCATTGCAATAAGATTTTTAAAAATTTAAAGCAATTGAAGGAAATACGAAAACAAGAATAATTATCAAATTCCTAACATTTGTTATTTAGTAAAATGAAAGTGGTGTCCAATCTGCACTAAAACCCCATTCAATGGAGAATCTGCTTTCTGGTCATACAATCAGATGACCCTGCTTTAAACAAAAAACATTTACACACATTTAACGATTCAAATACATTACTCCACTGCGAAACAGATGAATATAAGTTATAACGGTAACAATCAAAAGAACCACCTAGGAAAAGAAATAGGTCTTTCCTAATAACTCCAATACTCAGGATGCTTGGAGTGGTAGTTCCCATCCAACAAAATCACACTCCATGTTTGAACAAACATAGCAGTCATGAAACAGAAGCTCCCTGTTGAGAGGCAAGAAACATGTACCACAATTTGTTCATGTGGTGTCAAATATGCACCAAAAGACGATTGAATGGGGAATCTGCTTTCTGGCCACACAACCAGATGACCCTGCTGCAATCAACAATCATTTTACCCACATTTCATGATTCAAATATATTATTCCACTGTGAATATGATGAATATATGTGATGAGGGTAACAATCAAAACTAGGACTCAGCAAAAAGTCTTTCCTAATAACTCCAATTGTCAGAATGTTCGGAGTAGTGCTTCCATCAAACAAAATTACACTCGAAAGTAGAACATAGCAGGCATTAAACGGAATCTCCCTGTTGAGAGGGAAGAAACATGTACCACCAGTTGTGCAGCACATTTATTATTTTCAGTGACCATTGCAATAAAATTTTTAAAAATATAAAGCAAACGAAGGAGATACCTCAACAAGAAGATTTATCAAATTCCGAACATTCGTTATTCAGTAAAGTGCATGTGCTGTCCAATCTGCACCAAAAGACCATTGAATAGAGAATCTGCTTTCTGGCCATACAACCAGATGACCCTGCTGTAAACAACAAACATTTACCCACATTTCACGAATCAAATACATTACTCCACTGTGAAATTGACGAATATAAGTAATTAAGCTATCAATCAAAGGAAGCACCTCACAGAACAGTATTTCTAGTAACTCCAATCGTCAGAACACTCGGAGTGGTGATTTCCATCCAACATAATCACACTCGATGTTTGAATAAACATAGCAGTCATGAAACGGAATCTCCCTGTTGAGAGAGAAGAAACATGTACCACAATTTGTGCATATGGTGTCAAATATGCACCAAAAGATGATTAAATGGGGAATCTGCTTTCTGGCCACACAACCAGATGACCCTGCTGTAATCAACAATCATTTACCCACAATTCACAATTCAAATATATTATTCCACTGTGAAATTGATGAATATATGTGATGACGGTAACAATCAAAACTAGGAATCAGCAAAAGAAAGAAGTCTTTCCTAATAACTCCAATTGTCAGAATGCTCGGAGTAGTGCTTCCATCCAACTAAATTACACTCGAAAGTAGAGCATAGCAGGCATTAAACGGAATCTCCCTGTTGAGAGGGAAGAAACATGTACCACAATGTGAACAGCACATTGATTGTTATTTGTTACAATTGCAATAAGATTTTTAAAAATTTAAAGCAATGCAAGGAGATACGAAAACAAGAATAATTATCAAATTCCTAAAATTTGTTATTCAGGAAAATGTAAGTGGTGTCCTACTGCACTAAAAACCCATTGAATGGAGAATCTGCTTTCTTGTCATACAACCAGATGACCCTGCTCTAAACAAAAAACATCTACACACATTTAAAGATTCAAATACATTACTCCAAGGCAAAACAGATGAATATAAGTTATAAGGGTAACAACCAAAAGAACCACCTAGGAAAAGAAAGAGTTCTTTCTTAATAACTGCAATACTCAGGATGCTTGGAGTGGTAGTTCCCATCCAACAAAATCACACTCCATGTTTGAACAAACATAGCAGTCATGAAACAGAAGCTCCCTGTTGAGAGGCAAGAAACATGTACCACAATTAGTGCATGTGGTGTCAAATATGCACCAAAAGACGATTGAATGGGGAATCTGCTTTCTGGACACACAACCAGATGACCCTGCTGTAATCAACAATCATTTAACCACATTTCACGATTCAAATATATTATTCCACTGTGAATATGATGAATATATGTGATGAGGGTAACAATCAAAACTAGGACTCAGCAAGAAGTCTTTCCTAATAACTCCAATTGTCAGAATGCTCGGAGTAGTGCTTCCATCAAACAAAATTACACTCGAAAGTAGAACATAGCAGGCATTAAACGGAATCTTCCTGTTGAGAGGGAAGAAACATGTACCACAAGTTGTGCAGCACATTTATTATTTTCAGTGACCATTGCAATAATATTTTTAAAAATATAAAGCAAATGAAGGAGATACCTAAACAAGAAGATTAATCAAATTCCGAACATTTGTTATTCAGTAAAGTGCATGTGGTGTCCAATCTGCACCAAAAGACCATTGAATAGAGAATCTGCTTTCTGGCCATACAACCAGATGACCCTGCTGTAAACAACAAACATTTACCCACATTTCACGAATCAAATACTTTACTCCACTGTGAAATTGACGAATATAACTGATAAACGTATCAATCAGAGAAAGCACCTAGCAAAAGAAAACAGTATTTCTAATAACTCCAATTGTCAGAACCCTCGGAGTGGTGATTTCCATCCCACATAATCACACTCGATGTTTGAATAAACATAGCAGTCATGAAACGGAATTTCCCTGTTGAGACAGAAGAAACATGTACCACAATTTGTGCAGCACATTGATTATTATTAGTGACCATTGCAATAAGATTTTAGAAAAATTTAAAGCAATTGAAGGAGATACGTAAACAAGAATAATTATCAAATTCCTAACATTTGTCATTCAGTAAAATGCAAGTGGTGTCCAATCTGCACTAAAAACCCATTCAATGGAGAATCTGCTTTCTGTTCATACAACCAGATGACCCTGCTCTAAACAAAAAACATTTACACACATTTAACGATTCAAATACATTACTCCACTCCTAAACAGATGAATATAAGTTATAAGGGAAACAATCAAAAGAAGAACCTAGGAAAAGAAACAGGTCTTTCCTAATAACTCCAATACTCAGGATGCTTGGAGTGGTACTTCCAATCCAACAAAATCAAACTCCATGTTCTTTAACAAACATAGCAGTCATGAAACAGAATCTCCCTGTAGAGAGGCAAGAAACATGTACCACAATTTGTGCATGTGGTGTCAAATATGCACCAAAAGACGATTGAATGGGGAATCTGCTTTCTGCCCTCAAAACCAGATGACCCTGCTGCAATCAACAATCATTTTACCCACATTTCATGATTCAAATATATTATCACACTGTGAATATGATGAATATATGTGATGAGGGTAACAATCAAAACTAGGACTCAGCAAGAAGTCTTTCCTAATAACTCCAATTGTCAGAATGCTCGGAGTAGTGCTTCCATCAAACAAAATTACACTCGAAAGTAGAACATAGCAGGCATTAAACGGAATCTTCCTGTTGAGAGGGAAGAAACATGTACCACAAGTTGTGCAGCACATTTATTATTTTTAATGACCATTGCAATAAAATTTTTAAAAATATAAAGCAAACGAAGGAGATACCTCAACAAGAAGATTTATCAAATTCCGAACATTTGTTATTCAGTAAAGTGCATGTGCTGTCCAATCTGCACCAAAAGACCATTGAACAGAGAATCTGCTTTCTGGCCATACAACCAGATGACCCTGCTGTAAACAACAAACATTTACCCACATTTCACGAATCAAATACATTACTCCACTGTGAAATTGACGAATATAAGTAATTAAGCTATCAATCAAAGGAAGCACCTAGCAGAACAGTATTTCTAGTAACTCCAATCGTCAGAACGCTCGGAGTGGCGATTTCCATCCAACATAATCACACTCGATGATTGAATAAACATAGTAGTCATGAAACAGAATCTCCCTGTTGAGAGAGAAGAAACATGAGCCACAATTTGTGCAGCACATTGATTATTTTTAGTGACCATTGCAATAAGATTTTTAAAAATTTAAAGCAAATGAAGGAGATATGAAAACAAGAATAATTATCAAATTCCTAACATTTGTTATTCAGTAAAATGCAAGTGGTGTCCAATCTCCACTAAAAACCCATTCAATGGAGAATCTGCTTTCTGGTCATACAACCAGATGACCCTGCTCTAAACAAAAAACATTTACACACATTTAACGATTCAAATACATTACTCCACTGCGAAACAGATGAATGTAAGTTATAAGGGTAACAACCAAAAGAACCACCTAGGAAAAGAAAGAGGTCTTTTCCAATAACTCCAATACTCATGATGCTTGGAGTGGTAGTTCCCATCCAACAAAATCACACTCAAAAGTAGAACAAACATAGCAGGCATTAAACAGAATCTCCCTGTTGAGAGGGAAGAAACATGTTCCTCAATTTGTGCAGCACATTTATTATTTTTAGTAACCATTGCAATAAAATTTTTAAAAATAAGAAGCAAAGGAAGGAGATACCTAAACAAGAAGATTTAGCAAATTCTGAACATTCGATATTCAGTAAAGTGTATGTGGTGTCCAATCTGCATCAAAAGACCATTGAATAGTGAATCTGCTTTCTGGCCATACAACCAGATGACCCTGCTGTAAACAACAAACATTTAGCCACATTTCACGAATCAAATACATTACTCCACTATGAAATTAATGAATATAACTGATAAAGGTATCAATCAAAGGATGCACCTAACAAAAGAAAAGATTATTTCTAATAACTCCAATTGTCAGAACGCTCGGAGTGGTGATTTCCATCCCACATAATCACACTCGATGTTTGAATAAACGTAGCAGTCATGAAATGGAATCTCCCTCTTGAGAGAAACATGTACCACAATTTGTGTAGCACATTGATTATTATTAGTGACCATTGCAATAAGATTTTTAAAAATTTATAGCAATTGAAGGAAATACGAAAACAAGAATAATTATCAAATTCCTAACATTTGTTATTTAGTAAAATGAAAGTGGTGTCCAATCTGCACTAAAACCCCATTCAATGGAGAATCTGCTTTCTGGTCATACAATCAGATGACCCTGCTTTAAACAAAAAACATTTACACACATTTAACGATTCAAATACATTACTCCACTGCGAAACAGATGAATATAAGTTATAACGGTAACAATCAAAAGACCACCTAGGAAAAGAAATAGGTCTTTCCTAATAACTCCAATACTCAGGATGCTTGGAGTGGTAGTTCCCATCCAACAAAATCACACTCCATGTTTGAACAAACATAGCAGTCATGAAACAGAAGCTCCCTGTTGAGAGGCAAGAAACATGTACCACAATTTGTTCATGTGGTGTCAAATATGCACCAAAAGACGATTGAATGGGGAATCTGCTTTCTGGCCACACAACCAGATGACCCTGCTGCAATCAACAATCATTTTACCCACATTTCATGATTCAAATATATTATTCCACTGTGAATATGATGAATATATGTGATGAGGGTAACAATCAAAACTAGGACTCAGCAAAAAGTCTTTCCTAATAACTCCAATTGTCAGAATGTTCGGAGTAGTGCTTCCATCAAACAAAATTACACTCGAAAGTAGAACATAGCAGGCATTAAACGGAATCTCCCTGTTGAGAGGGAAGAAACATGTACCACCAGTTGTGCAGCACATTTATTATTTTCAGTGACCATTGCAATAAAATTTTTAAAAATATAAAGCAAACGAAGGAGATACCTCAACAAGAAGATTTATCAAATTCCGAACATTTGTTATTCAGTAAAGTGCATGTGCTGTCCAATCTGCACCAAAAGACCATTGAATAGAGAATCTGCTTTCTGGCCATACAACCAGATGACCCTGCTGTAAACAACAAACATTTACCCACATTTCACGAATCAAATACATTACTCCACTGTGAAATTGACGAATATAAGTAATTAAGCTATCAATCAAAGGAAGCACCTCACAGAACAGTATTTCTAGTAACTCCAATCGTCAGAACACTCGGAGTGGTGATTTCCATCCAACATAATCACACTCGATGTTTGAATAAACATAGCAGTCATGAAACGGAATCTCCCTGTTGAGAGAGAAGAAACATGTACCACAATTTGTGCATATGGTGTCAAATATGCACCAAAAGATGATTAAATGGGGAATCTGCTTTCTGGACACACAACCAGATGACCCTGCTGTAATCAACAATCATTTAACCACATTTCACGATTCAAATATATTATTCCACTGTGAATATGATGAATATATGTGATGAGGGTAACAATCAAAACTAGGACTCAGCAAAAAAAGAAGTCTTTCCTAATAACTCCAAGTGTCAGAATGCTCAGAGTAGTGTTTCCATCCAACAAAATTACACTCGAAAGTAGAACATAGCAGCCATTAAACGGAATCTCCCCGTTTGGAGGGAAGAAACATGTACCACAAGTTGTGCAGCACATTGATTGTTATTTGTGACCATTGCAATGAGATTTTTAAAAATTTAAACCAATTGAAGGAGATACGAAAACAAGAATATTTATCATATTCCTAACATTTGTTATTCAGTAAAATGCAAGTGCTGTCCAATCTGCTCTAAAAACTCATTGAATGGAGAATCTGCTTTCTGGTCTTACGACCAGATGACCCTGCTCTAAACAAAAAACATTTACACACATTTAACGATTCAAATACATTACTCCACTCCTAAACAGATGAATATAAGTTATAAGGGAAACAATCAAAAGAAGCACCTAGGAAAAGAAACAGGTCTTTCCTAATAACTCCAATACTCAGGATGCTTGGAGTGGTACTTCCCATCCAACAAAATCAAACTCCATGTTCTTTAACAAACATAGCAGTCATGAAACAGAATCTCCCTGTTGAGAGGCAAGAAACATGTACCACAATTTGTTCATGTGGTGTCAAATATGCACCAAAAGACGATTGAATGGGGAATCTGCTTTCTGGCCACACAACCAGATGACCCTGCTGCAATCAACAATCATTTTACCCACATTTCATGATTCAAATATATTATTCCACTGTGAATATGATGAATATATGTGATGAGGGTAACAATCAAAACTAGGACTCAGCAAGAAGTCTTTCCTAATAACTCCAATTGTCAGAATGCTCGGAGTAGTGCTTCCATCAAACAAAATTACACTCGAAAGTAGAACATAGCAGGCATTAAACGGAATCTCCCTGTTGAGAGGGAAGAAACATGTACCACGAGTTGTGCAGCACATTTATTATTTTCAGTGACCATTGCAATAAAATTTTTAAAAATATAAAGCAAACGAAGGAGATACCTCAACAAGAAGATTTATCAAATTCCGAACATTTGTTATTCAGTAAAGTGCATGTGCTGTCCAATCTGCACCAAAAGACCATTGAATAGAGAATCTGCTTTCTGGCCATACAACCAGATGACCCTGCAGTAAACAACAAACATTTACCCACATTTCACGAATCAAATACATTACACCACTGTGAAATTGACGAATATAAGTAATTAAGCTATCAATCAAAGGAAGCACCTCGCAGAACAGTATCTCTAGTAACTCCAATCGTCAGAACGCTCGGAGTGGTGATTTCCATCCAACATAATCACACTCGATGATTGAATAAACATAGTAGTCATGAAACAGAATCTCCCTGTTGAGAGAGAAGAAACATGAGCCACAATTTGTGCAGCACATTGATTATTTTTAGTGACCATTGCAATAAGATTTTTAAAAATTTAAAGCAAATGAAGGAGATATGAAAACAAGAATAATTATCAAATTTCTAACATTTGTTATTCAGTAAAATGCAAGTGGTGTCCAATCTGCACTAAAAACCCATTCAATGGAGAATCTGCTTTCTGGTCATACAACCAGATGACCCTGCTCTAAACAAAAAACATTTACACACATTTAACGATTCAAATACATTACTCCACTGCGAAACAGATGAATATAAGTTATAAGGGTAACAACCAAAAGAACCACCTAGGAAAAGAAAGAGGTCTTTCCTAATAACTCCAATACTCAGGATGCTTGGAGTGGTAGTTCCCATCCAACAAAATCACACTCAAAAGTAGAACAAACATAGCAGGCATTAAACAGAATCTCCCTGTTGAGAGGGATGAAACATGTACCACAATTTGTGCAGCACATTAATTATTTTTAGTGACCATTGAAATAATATTTTTAAAAATATAAAGCAGATGAAGGAGATACCTCAACAAGAAGGTTTATCAAATTCCGAATATTCGCTATTTAGTAAAGTGCATGTGGTGTCCAATCTGCAGCAAAAGACCATTGAATAGAGAATCTGCTTTCTGGCCATACATCCAGATGACCCTGCTGTAAACAACAAACTTTTACCCACATTTCACCAATCAAATACATTACTCCACTGTGAAATTGACGAATATAAGTGATAAAGGTATCAATCAAAAAAACACCTAGCAAAAGAAAACAGTATTTCTAATAACTCCAATCGTCAGAACGCTCGGACTGGTGATTTCAATCCAACATAATCACACTCGATGTTTGAATAAACATAGCAGTCATGAAACGGAATCTCCCTGTTGAGAGAGAAGAAACATGTACCACAATTTGTGCATATGGTGTCAAATATGCACCAAAAGATGATTAAATGGGGAATCTCCTTTCTGGCCACACAACCAGATGACCCTGCTGTAATCAACAATCATTTACCCACAATTCACAATTCAAATATATTATTCCACTGTGAAATTCATGAATATATGTGATGAGGGTAACAATCAAAACTAGGAATCAGCAAAAGAAAGAAGTCTTTCCTAATAACTCCAATTGTCAGAATGCTCGGAGTAGTGCTTCCATCCAACAAAATTACACTCGAAAGTAGAGCATAGCAGGCATTAAACGGAATCTCCCTGTTGAGAGGGAAGAAACATGTACCACAATGTGAACAGCACATTGATTGTTATTTGTTACAATTGCAATAAGATTTTTAAAAATTTAAAGCAATTCAAGGAGATACAAAAACAAGAATAATTATCAAATTCCTCAAATTTGTTATTCAGGAAAATGTAAGTGGTGTCCTACTGCACTAAAAACCCATTGAATGGAGAATCTGCTTTCTTGTCATACAACCAGATGACCCTGCTCTAAACAAAAAACATTTACACACATTTAACGATTCAAATACATTACTCCAAGGCAAAACAGATGAATATAAGTTATAAGGGTAACAATCAAAAGAACCACCTAGGAAAAGAAAGAGGTCTTTCCTAATAACTCCAATACTCAGGATGCTTGGAGTGGTAGATCCCATCCAAGAAAATCACACTAAAAAGTAGAACAAACATAGCAGGCATTAAACAGAATCTCCCTGTTGAGAGGGAAGAAACATGTTTCACAATCTATGCAGCATATTGATCATTTTCAGTGACCATATCAATAAAATTTTTAAAAATAAAAAGCAAATGAAGGAAATACCTAAACAAGAAGATTTATCAAATTCCGAACATTCCATATTCAGTAAAGTGCATGTGGTGTACAATCTGCATCAAAAGACCATTGAATAGAGAATCTGCTTTCTGGCCATACACCCAGATGACCCTGCTGTAAACAACAAACATTCACCTACATTTCATGAATCAAATACATTACTCCACTGTGAAATTGACGAATATAAGTGATAAAGGTATCAATCAAAGGAAGCACCTAGCAGAAGAAAACAGTATTTCTAATAACTCCAATCGGCAGAACGCTCGGAGTGGTGATTTCCATCCAACATAATCACACTCGATGTTTGAATAAACATAGCAGTCATGAAACGGAATCTCCCTGTTGAGAGGCAAGAAACATGTACCACAATTTGTGCATGTGGTGTCAAATATGCACCAAAAGACGATTGAATGGGGAATCTGCTTTCTGGCCATACAACCAGATGACCCTGCTGTAATCAACAAACATTTACCAACATTTCACGATTCAAATATATAATTTCACTGTGAAATTGATGTATATATGTGATGAGGGTAACAATCAAAACAAGGACTCAGCAAAAGAAAGAAGTCTTTCCTAATAACTACAATTGTCAGAAGGCTTGAAGTAGTGCTTCCCATCCAACAAAATCACACTCAAAAGTAGAACAAACATAGCAGGAATTAAACGGAATCTCCCTGTTGAGAGGGAAGAAACATGTACCACCAGTTGTGCAGCACATTTATTATTTTCAGTGACCATTGCAATAAAATTTTTAAAAATATAAAGCAAACGAAGGAGATACCTCAACAAGAAGATTTATCAAATTCCGAACATTTGTTATTCAGTAAAGTGCATGTGCTGTCCAATCTGCACCAAAAGACCATTGAATAGAGAATCTGCTTTCTGGCCATACAACCAGATGACCCTGCTGTAAACAACAAACATTTACCCACATTTCACGAATCAAATACATTACTCCACTGTGAAATTGACGAATATAAGTAATTAAGCTATCAATCAAAGGAAGCACCTCACAGAACAGTATTTCTAGTAACTCCAATCGTCAGAACACTCGGAGTGGTGATTTCCATCCAACATAATCACACTCGATGTTTGAATAAACATAGCAGTCATGAAACGGAATCTCCCTGTTGAGAGAGAAGAAACATGTACCACAATTTGTGCATATGGTGTCAAATATGCACCAAAAGATGATTAAATGGGGAATCTGCTTTCTGGCCACACTACCAGATGACCCTGCTGTAATCAACAATCATTTACCCACAATTCACAATTCAAATATATTATTCCACTGTGAAATTGATGAATATATGTGATGAGGGTAACAATCAAAACTAGGAATCAGCAAAAGAAAGAAGTCTTTCCTAATAACTCCAATTGTCAGAATGCTCGGAGTAGTGCTTCCATCCAACAAAATTACACTCGAAAGTAGAGCATAGCAGGCATTAAACGGAATCTCCCTGTTGAGAGGGAAGAAACATGTACCACAATGTGAACAGCACATTGATTGTTATTTGTTACAATTGCAATAAGATTTTTAAAAATTTAAAGCAATGCAAGGAGATACGAAAACAAGAATAATTATCAAATTCCTAAAATTTGTCATTCAGGAAAATGTAAGTGGTGTCCTACTGCACTAAAAACCCATTGAATGGAGAATCTGCTTTCTTGTCATACAACCAGATGACCCTGCTCTAAACAAAAAACATCTACACACATTTAAAGATTCAAATACATTACTCCAAGGCAAAACAGATGAATATAAGTTATAAGGGTAACAACCAAAAGAACCACCTAGGAAAAGAAAGAGTTCTTTCTTAATAACTGCAATACTCAGGATGCTTGGAGTGGTAGTTCCCATCCAACAAAATCACACTCCATGTTTGAACAAACATAGCAGTCATGAAACAGAAGCTCCCTGTTGAGAGGCAAGAAACATGTACCACAATTAGTGCATGTGGTGTCAAATATGCACCAAAAGACGATTGAATGGGGAATCTGCTTTCTGGCCACACAACCAGATGACCCTGCTGCAATCAACAATCATTTTACCCACATTTCATGATTCAAATATATTATTCCACTGTGAATATGATGAATATATGTGATGAGGGTAACAATCAAAACTAGGACTCAGCAAGAAGTCTTTCCTAATAACTCCAATTGTCAGAATGCTCGGAGTAGTGCTTCCCATCCAACAAAATTACACTCGAAAGTAGAACATAGCAGGCATTAAACGGAATCTCCCTGTTGAGAGGGAAGAAACATGTACCACGAGTTGTGCAGCACATTTATTATTTTCAGTGACCATTGCAATAAAATTTTTAAAAATATAAAGCAAACGAAGGAGATACCTCAACAAGAAGATTTATCAAATTCCGAACATTTGTTATTCAGTAAAGTGCATGTGCTGTCCAATCTGCACCAAAAGACCATTGAATAGAGAATCTGCTTTCTGGCCATACAACCAGATGACCCTGCAGTAAACAACAAACATTTACCCACATTTCACGAATCAAATACATTACACCACTGTGAAATTGACGAATATAAGTAATTAAGCTATCAATCAAAGGAAGCACCTCGGAGAACAGTATCTCTAGTAACTCCAATCGTCAGAACGCTCGGAGTGGTGATTTCCATCCAACATAATCACACTCGATGATTGAATAAACATAGTAGTCATGAAACAGAATCTCCCTGTTGAGAGAGAAGAAACATGAGCCACAATTTGTGCAGCACATTGATTATTTTTAGTGACCATTGCAATAAGATTTTTAAAAATTTAAAGCAAATGAAGGAGATATGAAAACAAGAATAATTATCAAATTTCTAACATTTGTTATTCAGTAAAATGCAAGTGGTGTCCAATCTGCACTAAAAACCCATTCAATGGAGAATCTGCTTTCTGGTCATACAACCAGATGACCCTGCTCTAAACAAAAAACATTTACACACATTTAACGATTCAAATACATTACTCCACTGCGAAACAGATGAATATAAGTTATAAGGGTAACAACCAAAAGAACCACCTAGGAAAAGAAAGAGGTCTTTCCTAATAACTCCAATACTCAGGATGCTTGGAGTGGTAGTTCCCATCCAACAAAATCACACTCAAAAGTAGAACAAACATAGCAGGCATTAAACAGAATCTCCCTGTTGAGAGGGATGAAACATGTACCACAATTTGTGCAGCACATTAATTATTTTTAGTGACCATTGAAATAATATTTTTAAAAATATAAAGCAGATGAAGGAGATACCTCAACAAGAAGGTTTATCAAATTCCGAATATTCGCTGTTTAGTAAAGTGCATGTGGTGTCCAATCTGCAGCAAAAGACCATTGAATAGAGAATCTGCTTTCTGGCCATACATCCAGATGACCCTGCTGTAAACAACAAACTTTTACCCACATTTCACCAATCAAATACATTACTCCACTGTGAAATTGACGAATATAAGTGATAAAGGTATCAATCAAAAAAACACCTAGCAAAAGAAAACAGTATTTCTAATAACTCCAATCGTCAGAACGCTCGGACTGGTGATTTCAATCCAACATAATCACACTCGATGTTTGAATAAACATAGCAGTCATGAAACGGAATCTCCCTGTTGAGAGAGAAGAAACATGTACCACAATTTGTGCATATGGTGTCAAATATGCACCAAAAGATGATTAAATGGGGAATCTCCTTTCTGGCCACACTACCAGATGACCCTGCTGTAATCAACAATCATTTACCCACAATTCACAATTCAAATATATTATTCCACTGTGAAATTCATGAATATATGTGATGAGGGTAACAATCAAAACTAGGAATCAGCAAAAGAAAGAAGTCTTTCCTAATAACTCCAATTGTCAGAATGCTCGGAGTAGTGCTTCCATCCAACAAAATTACACTCGAAAGTAGAGCATAGCAGGCATTAAACGGAATCTCCCTGTTGAGAGGGAAGAAACATGTACCACAATGTGAACAGCACATTGATTGTTATTTGTTACAATTGCAATAAGATTTTTAAAAATTTAAAGCAATTCAAGGAGATACAAAAACAAGAATAATTATCAAATTCCTCAAATTTGTTATTCAGGAAAATGTAAGTGGTGTCCTACTGCACTAAAAACCCATTGAATGGAGAATCTGCTTTCTTGTCATACAACCAGATGACCCTGCTCTAAACAAAAAACATTTACACACATTTAACGATTCAAATACATTACTCCAAGGCAAAACAGATGAATATAAGTTATAAGGGTAACAATCAAAAGAACCACCTAGGAAAAGAAAGAGGTCTTTCCTAATAACTCCAATACTCAGGATGCTTGGAGTGGTAGATCCCATCCAAGAAAATCACACTAAAAAGTAGAACAAACATAGCAGGCATTAAACAGAATCTCCCTGTTGAGAGGGAAGAAACATGTTTCACAATCTATGCAGCATATTGATCATTTTCAGTGACCATATCAATAAAATTTTTAAAAATAAAAAGCAAATGAAGGAAATACCTAAACAAGAAGATTTATCAAATTCCGAACATTCCATATTCAGTAAAGTGCATGTGGTGTACAATCTGCATCAAAAGACCATTGAATAGAGAATCTGCTTTCTGGCCATACACCCAGATGACCCTGCTGTAAACAACAAACATTCACCTACATTTCATGAATCAAATACATTACTCCACTGTGAAATTGACGAATATAAGTGATAAAGGTATCAATCAAAGGAAGCACCTAGCAGAAGAAAACAGTATTTCTAATAACTCCAATCGGCAGAACGCTCGGAGTGGTGATTTCCATCCAACATAATCACACTCGATGTTTGAATAAACATAGCAGTCATGAAACGGAATCTCCCTGTTGAGAGGCAAGAAACATGTACCACAATTTGTGCATGTGGTGTCAAATATGCACCAAAAGACGATTGAATAGGGAATCTGCTTTCTGGCCATACAACCAGATGACCCTGCTGTAATCAACAAACATTTACCAACATTTCACGATTCAAATATATAATTTCACTGTGAAATTGATGTATATATGTGATGAGGGTAACAATCAAAACAAGGACTCAGCAAAAGAAAGAAGTCTTTCCTAATAACTACAATTGTCAGAAGGCTTGAAGTAGTGCTTCCCATCCAACAAAATCACACTCAAAAGTAGAACAAACATAGCAGGAATTAAACGGAATCTCCCTGTTGAGAGGGAAGAAACATGTACCACCAGTTGTGCAGCACATTGTTTATTTTTAGTGACCATTGCAGTAAGATCTTTAAAAATTTAAAGCAATTGAAGGAGATACGAAAACAAGAATAATTATCAAATTCCTAACATTTGTTATTCAGTAAAATTCAAGTGGTGTCCCATCTGCTCTGAAAACTCATTGAATGGAGAATCTGCTTTCTGGTCATAATACCAGATGACCCTGCTCTAAACAAAAAACATTTACACACATTTAACGATTTAAATACAATACTGCACTGCGAAACAGATGAATATAAGTTATAAGGGTAACAATCAAAAGAAGCACCTAGGAAAAGAAAGAGGTCTTTCCTAATAACACCAATACTCAGGATGCTTGGAGTGGTAGTTCCCATCCAAGAAAATCACACTCAAGAGTAGAACAAACATAGCAGGCATTAAACAGAATCTCCCTGTTGAGAGGGAGGAAACATGTTTCACAATCTTTGCAGCACATTGATCATTTTCAGTCACCATATCAATAAAATTTTTAAAAATAAAAAGCAAATGAAGGAGATACCTAAACAAGAAGATTTATCAAATTCCGAACATTCGTTATTCAGTAAAGATCATGTGGTGTCCAATCTGCACCAAAAGACCATTGAATAGAGAATCTGCTTTCTGGCCATATAACCAGATGACCCTGCTGTAAACAACAAACATTTCCCCACATTTCACAAATCAAATACATTACTCCACTATGAAATTGACGAATATAAGTGATAAAGGTATCAATCAACGGAAACACCTAGCAAAAGAAAACAGTATTTCTAATAAATCCAATCGTCAGAACACTCGGAGTGGTGATTTCCAGCCACCATAATCACACTCGATGTTTGAATAAACATAGCAGTCATGAAACGGAATCTCCCTGTTGAAAGAGTAGAACCATGTACGACAATTTGTGCACCACATTGATTATTTTTAGTGACCATTGTAATATGATTTTTAAAAATTTAAAGCAATTGAAGGAGATACGAAAACAAGAATATTTATCAAATTCCTAACATTTGTTATTCAGTAAAATGTAAGTGGTGTCCAATCTGCACCAAATACCCATTGAATGGAGAATCTGCTTTCTGGTCATACAACCAGATGACCCTGGTCTAAACAAAAAACATTTACACTCATGTAATTATTCAAATACATTACTCCACTGCGAAACAGATGAATATAAGTTATAAGGGTAACAATCAAAAGAAACACCTAGGAAAAGAAAGAGGTCTTTCCTAATAACTCCAATACTCAGGATGCTTGGAGTGGTAGTTCCCATCCAAGAAAATCACACTCAAAAGTAGAACAAACATAGCAGGCATTAAACAGAATCTCCCTGTTGAGAGGGAAGAAACATGTTTCACAATCTATGCAGCACATTGATCATTTTCAGTGACCATATCAATAAAATTTTTAAAATTAAAAAGCAAATGAAGGAAATACCTAAACAAGAAGATTTAGCAAAGTCCGAACATTCCATATTCAGTAAAGTGCATGTGGTGTACAATCTGCATCAAAAGACCATTGAATAGAGAATCTGCTTTCTGGCCATACACCCAGATGACCCTGCTGTAAACAACAAACATTCACCGTCATTTCATGAATCAAATACATTACTCCACTGTGAAATTGACGAATATAAGTGATAAAGGTATCAATCAAAGGAAGCGCCTAGCAAAAGAAAACAGTATTTCAAATAACTCCAATCGTCAGAACGCTCGGAGTGGTGATTTCCATCCAACATAATCACACTCGATGTTTGAATAAACATAGCAGTCATGAAACGGTATCTCCCTGTTGAGAGAGAAGAACCATGTACCACAATTTGTGCAGCACATTGAGTGACCATTGCAATAAGATTTTTAAAAATTTAATGCAATTGAAGGAGATACAAAAACAAGAATAATTATCAAATTCCTAACATTTGTTATTCAGTAAAATGCAAGTGGTGTCCAATCTGCATTAAAAACCCATTGAATGGAGAATCTGCTTTCTGGTCAAACAACCAGATGACCCTGCTCTAAACAAACAACATTTATACACATTTAACGATTCAAATACATTACTCCACTGCGAAACAGATGAATGTAAGTTATACGGGTAACAATCAAAAGAACCACCTAGGAAAAGAAAGAGGTCTTTCCTAATAAGTCCAACACTCAGGATGCTTGGAGTGGTAGTTCCCATCCAACAAAATCACACTCGATGTTTGAACAAACAAAGCAGTCATGAAACAGATCTCCCTGTTGAGAGGCAAGAAACGTGTACTACAATTTGTGCATGGGGTGTCAAATATGCACCAAAAGACGATTGAATGGGGAATCTGCTTCCTGGCCATACAACCAGATGACCCTGCTTTAATCAACAAACATTTACCCACATTTCACTATTCAAATATATTACTCCACAGTGAAATTGATGAATATATGTGATGAGGATAACAATCAAAACAAGGACTCAGCAAAAGAAAGAAGTCTTTCCTAATAACTCCAATTGTCAGAATGCTCGGAGTAGTGCTTCCCATCCAACAAAGTCACACTCGAAAGTAGAACATAGCAGGCATTAAACAGAATCTCCCTGTTGAGAGGGATGAAACATGTACCACATTTTGTGCAGCACATTTATTATTATTATTATTATTAGTGACCTTTGAAATAATATCTTTAAAAATATAAAGCAAATGAAAGAGATACCTCAACAAGAAGATTTATCAAATTCCGAACTTTCGGTATTTAGTAAAGTGCATGTGATGTCCAATCTGCACCAAAAGACCATTCAATAGAGAATCTTCTTTCTGGCCATACAACCAGATGACCCTGCTGTAAACAACAAACATTTACCCACATATCACGAATGAAACACATTACTCCACTGTGAAATTGACGAATATAAGTGAAAAAGGTATCAATCAAAGGAAGCACCTAGCAAAGGAAAACAGTATTTCTAATAACTCCAATCATCAGAACGCTTGGAATGGTGATTTCCATCCGACATAATCACACTCGATGTTTGAATAAACATAGCAGTCATGAAACGGAACCTTCCTGTTGAGAGAGAAGAAACATGTACCACAATATGTGCAGCACATTGATTATATTTAGTGACCATTGCAATAAGATTTTTAAAAATTTATAGCAATTGATGGAGATACGAAAACAAGAACATTTATCAAATTCCTAACATTTGTTATTCAGTAAAATGCAAGTGATGTCCAATCTGCACTAAAAAAACATTGAATGGAGAATCTGCTTTCTTGTCATACAACCAGATGACCCTGCTCTAAACAAAAAACATTTACACACATTTAACAATTCAAATACATTACTCCACTGCAAAACAGATGAATATAAGTTATAAGGGCAACAATCAAAAGAAGCACCTAGGAAAAAAAAGAGGTCTTTCCTAATAACTCCCAATACTCAGGATGCTTGGAGTGGTAGTTCCCATCCAACAAAATCACACTCGATGTTTCAACAAACATAGCAGTCACAAAACAAAATCTTCCTGTTGAGAGGCAAGAAACATGTACCACAATTTGTACATGTGGTGTCAAATATGCACCAAAAGACGATTGAATGGGGAATCTGCTTTCTGGCCATACAGCCAGATGACCCTGCTGTAATCAACAAACATTTACCCACATTTCACTATTCAAATATATTACTCCACAGTGAAATTGATGAATATATGTGATGAGGATAACAATCAAAACAAGGACTCAGCAAAAGAAAGAAGTCTTTCCTAATAACTCCAATTGTCAGAATGCTCGGAGTAGTGCTTCCATCCAACAAAATTACACTCGAAAGTAGAGCATAGCAGGCATTAAACGGAATCTCCCTGTTGAGAGGGAAGAAACATGTACCACAATGTGAACAGCACATTGATTGTTATTTGTTACAATTGCAATAAGATTTTTAAAAATTTAAAGCAATTCAAGGAGATACGAAAACAAGAATAATTATCAAATTCCTCAAATTTGTTATTCAGGAAAATGTAAGTGGTGTCCTACTGCACTAAAAACCCATTGAATGGAGAATCTGCTTTCTTGTCATACAACCAGATGACCCTGCTCTAAACACAAAACATTTACACACATTTAACGATTCAAATACATTACTCCAAGGCAAAACAGATGAATATAAGTTATAAGGGTAACAATCAAAAGAACCACCTAGGAAAAGAAAGAGGTCTTTCCTACTAACTCCAATACTCAGGACGCTTGGAGTGGTAGTTCCCATCCAACAAAATCACACTCAAAAGTAGAACAAACATAGCAGGCATTAAACAGAATCTCCCTGTTGAGAGGGAAGAAACATGTACCACAATTTGTGCATGTGGTGTCAAATATGCACCAAAAGACGATTGAATGGGGAATCTGCTTTCTGGCAATACAACCAGATGACCCTGCTGTAATCAACAAACATTTACCCACATTTCACAATTCAAATATATTATTCGACTGTGAAATTGATGAATATATGTGATGAGGGGAACAATCAAAACAAGGACTCAGCAAAAGAAAGAAGTCTTTCCTAATAACTCCAATTGTCAAAATGCTCGGAGTAGTGCTTCCCATCCAACAAAATCATACTCAAAAGTAGAACAAACATAGCAGGCATTAAACGGAATCTCCCTGTTGAGAGGGAAGAAACATGTACCTCAATTTGTGCAGCACATTTATTATTTTCAGTGACCACTGCAATAATATTTTTAAAAATATAAAGCAAATGAAGGAGATACCTCAACAAGAAGATTTATCAAATTCCGAACATTCGTTATTCAGTAAAGTGCATGTGGTGTCCAATCTGCACCAAAAGACCATTGAATAGAGAATCTGCTTTCTGGCCATGCAACCAGATGACCCTGCTGTAAACAACATACATTTACCCACATTTCATGAATCAAATACATTCCTCCACTGTGAAATTGACGAATATAAGTGATAAAGGTATCAATCAAAGGAAGCACCTAGCAAAAGAAAACAGTATTTCTAATAACTCCAATCGTCAGAACGCTCGGAGTGGTGATTTCCATCCAACATAATCACACTCGATGTTTGAATAAACATAGCAGTCATGAAACGGAATCTCCCTGTTGAGAGAGAAGAAACATGTACCACAATTTGTGCAGCACATTGATTATTTTAGGTGACAATTGCAATAAAATTTTTAAAAATTTATCAAATTCCTAACATTTGTTATTCAGTAAAATGTATGTGGTGTCCAATCTGCACCAAAAACCCATTGAATGGAGAATCTGCTTCTGGTCATACAACCAGATGACCCTGCTCTAAACAAAAAACATTTACACACATGTAATTATTCAAATACATTACTCCTCTGCGAAACAGATGAATATAAGTTATAAGGGTAACAATCAAAAGAAACACCTAGGAAAAGAAAGAGGTCTTTCCTAATAACTCCAATACTCAGGATGCTTGGAGTGGTAGATCCCATCCAAGACAATCACACTCAAAAGTAGAACAAACATAGCAGGCATTAAACAGAATCTCCCTGTTGAGAGGGAAGAAACATGTTTCACAATCTGTGCAGCATATTGATCATTTTCAGTGACCATATCAATAAAATTTTTAAAATTAAAAAGCAAATGAAGGAAATACCTAAACAAGAAGATTTATCAAATTCCGAACATTCCATATTCAGTAAAGTGCATGTGGTGTACAATCTGCATCAAAAGACCATTGAATAGAGAATCTGCTTTCTGGCCATGCACCCAGATGACCCTGCTGTAAACAACAAACATTCACCTACATTTCATGAATCAAATACATTACTCCACTATGAAATTGACGAATATAAGTGATAAAGGTATCAATCAAAGGAAGCACCTAGCAAAAGAAAACAGTATTTCTAATAACTCCAATCGGCAGAACGCTCGGAGTGGTGATTTCCATCCAACATAATCACACTCGATGTTTGAATAAACATAGCAGTCATGAAACGGAATCTCCCTGTTGAGAAAGAAGAAACATGTACCACAATTTGTGCAGCACATTGATTATTATTAGTGACCATTGAAATAAGATTTTTAAAAATTTAAAGCAATTGAAGGAGATACGAAAACAAGAATAATTATCAAATTCCTAACACTTGTTATTCAGTAAAATGTAAGTGGTGTCCAATTTGCACCAAAAACCCATTGAATGGAGAACCTGCATTCTGGTCATACAACCAGATGACCCTGCTCTAAACAAAAAACATTTACACACATTTAACGATTCAAATACATTACTCCACTGCGAAACAGATGAATATAAGTTATAAGGGTAACAATCAAAAGAAGCACCTAGGAAAAAAACAGGTCTTTCCTAATAACTCCAACATCAGGATGCTTGGAGTGGTAGTTCCCATCCAACAAAATCACACTCCATGTTTGAACAAACATAGTAGTCATGAAACAGAATCTCCCTGTTGAGAGGCAAGAAACATGTACCACAATTTGTGCATGTGGTGTCAAATATGCACCAAACGACGATTGAATGGGGAATCTGCTTTCTGGCCATACAACCAGATGACCCTGCTATAATCAACAAACATTTACCCACATTTCTCGATTCAAATATATTATTCCACTGTCAATATGATGAATATATGTGATGAGGGTAACAATCAAAACTAGGACTCAGCAAAAGAAAGAAGTCTTTCCTAATAACTCCAATTGTCAGAATGCTCGGAGCAGTGCTTCCATCCAACAAAATTACACTCGAAAGTAGAACATAGCAGGCATTAAACGGAATCTCCCTGTTGAGAGGGAAGAAACATTTACCACAAGTTGTGCAGCACATTTATTATTTTCAGTGACCATTGCAATAATATTTTTAAAAATATAAAGCAAATGAAGGAGATACCTCAACAAGAAGATTTATCAAATTCCGAACATTCGTTATTCAGTAAAGTGCATGTGGCGTCCAGTCTGCACCAAAAGACCATTGAATAGAGAATCTGCTTTCTGGCCATACAACCAGATGACCCTGCTGCAAACAACAAATATTTACCCACATTTCATGAATCAAATACAATACTCCACTATCAAATTGACGAATATAAGTGATAAAAGTATCAATCAAAGGAAGCACCTAGCAAAAGAAAACAGTATTTCTAATAACTCCAATTGTCAGAACGCTCGGAGTGGTGATTTCCATCCAACATAATCACACTCGATGTTTGAATAAACATAGCAGTCATGAAACGGAATCTCCCTATTGAGAGAGAAGAAACATGTACCACAATTTGTGCAGCACATTGATTATTATTAGTGACCATTGCAATAAGATTTATAAAAATTTAAAGCAATTGAAGGAGATACGAAAACAAGAATAATTATAAAATTCCTAACATTTGTTATTCAGTAAAATGCAAGTGGCGCCAATATGCACTTAAAACCCTTTGAATTAAGAATCTGTTTCTGGTCATTCAACCAGATGACCCTGCTCTAAACAAAAAACATTTACACACATTTAACGATTCAAATACATTACTCCACTGCGAAACAGATGAATATAAGTTATAAGGGTTACAATCAAAAGAACCAGCTAGGAAAAGAATGAGGTCTTTCCTAATAACTCCAATACTCAGGATGCTTGGAGTGGTAGCTCCCATCCAACAAAACCACACTCCATGTTTGAACAAACATAGCAGTCATGAAACAGAATCTCCCTGTTGAGAGGCAAGAAACATGTACCACAATTTCTGCATGTGGTGTCAAATATGCACCAAAAGATGATTAAATGGGGAATCTGCTTTCTGGCCATACAACCAGATGACCCTGATGTAATCAACAAACAATTACCAACATTTCACGATTCAAACATATTTTCCAGTGTGAAATTGATGAATATATGTGATGAGGGTAACAATCAAAACAAGTACTCAGCAAAAGAAAGAAGTCTTTCCTAATAACTCCAATTGTCAGAAAGCTCGGAGTAGTGCTTCCATCCATCAAAATTACACTCGAAAGTAGAACATAGCAGGCATTAAACGAAATCTCCCTGTTGAGAGGGAGGAAACATGTACAACAATTTGTGCAGCACATTTGTTATTTTTAGTGACCATTGAAATAATATTTTTAAAAATATAATGCAAATGAAGGAGATACCTCAACAAGAAGATTTATCAAATTCCGAACATTCGTTATTCAGTAAAGTGCATGTGGTGTGCAATCTGCACCAAAAGATCATTGAATGGAGAATCTGCTTTCTGGCCATACAACCAGATAACCCTGCTGCAAACAACAAACATTTACCCACATTTCACGAATCAAATACATTACTCCACTGTGAAATTGACGAATATAAGTGATAAAAGTATCAATCAAAGGAAGCACCTAGCAAAAGAAAACAGTATTTCTAATAACTCCAATTGTCAGAACGCTCGGAGTGGTGATTTCCATCCAACATAATCACACTCGATGTTTGAATAAACATAGCAGTCATGAAACGGAATCTCCCTATTGAGAGAGAAGAAACATGTACCACAATTTGTGCAGCACATTGATTATTATTAGTGACCATTGTAATATGATTTTTAAAAATTTAAAGCAATTGAAAAAGATACGAAAACAAGAATATTTATCATATTCCTAACATTTGTTATTCAGTAAAATGCAAGTGGTGTCCAATCTGCACTAAAAACTCATTGAATGGAGAATCTGCTTTCTGGTCATACAACCAGATGACCCTGCTCTAAACAAAAAACATTTACACACATTTAACGATATAAATACAATACTGCACTGCGAAGCAGATGAATATAAGTTATAAGGGTAACAATCAAAAGAATCACCTAGGAAAAGAAAGAGGTCTTTCCTAATAACTCCTATACTCAGGATGCTCTGAGTGGTAGTTCCTATCCAACAAAATCTTACTCGATGTTTGAACAAACATAGCAGTCATGAAACAGAATCTCCCTGTTGAGAGGCAAGAAACATGTACCACAATTTGTGCATGGTGTGTCAAATATGCACCAAAAGAGGATTGAATGGGGAATCTTCTTTCTGGCGATAAAACCAGATGAACCTGCTGTAATCTACAAATATTTACCCACATTTCACAATTCAAATATATTATTCCACTGTGAAATTGTTGAACATATGTGACTGGGGTAACGATCAAAACAAGGACTCAGCAAAAGAAAGAAGTCTTTCCTAATAACTCCAATTGTCAGAATGCTAAGAGTAGTGCTTCCCATCCAACAAAATCACACTCAAAAGTAGAACAAACATAGCAGGCATTAAACAGAATTTCCCTGTTGAGAGGGAAAAAACATGTACCACAATTTGTGCAGCACATGTATTATTTTTAGTGACCATTGCAATAAGATTTTTAAAAATTTTAAGCAATTGAAGGAGATACGAAAACAATAATATTTATCATATTCCTAACATTTGTTATTCAGTAAAATTCAAGTTGTGTCCAATCTGCTCTAAAAACTCATTGAATGGAGAATCTGCTTTCTGGTCATACAACCAGATGACCCTACTCTAAACAAAAACATTTACACACATTTAACGATTTAAATACAGTACTGCACTGCAAAACAGATGGATATATGTTATAAGGGTAACAATCAAAAGAAGCACCTAGGAAAAGAAAGAGGTCTTTCCTAATAACTCCCATACTCAGGATGCTTGGAGTGGTAGTTCCTATCCAACAAAATCTTACTCGATGTTTGAACAAACATAGCAGTCATGAAACAGAATCAACCTGTTGAGACGCAAGGAACATGTACCACAATTTGTGCATGTGGTGTCACATATGCACCAAAAGACGATTGAATGGAGAATCTGCTTTCTGGTCATACAATCAGATGACCCTGCTCTAAACAAAAAACATCTACACACATTTAAAGATTCAAATACATTACTCCAAGGCAAAACAGATGAATATAAGTTATAAGGGTAACAACCAAAAGAACCACCTAGGAAAAGAAAGAGTTCTTTCTTAATAACTCCAATACTCAGGATGCTTGGAGTGGTAGTTCCCATCCAACAAAATCACACTCAAAAGTAGAACAAACATAGCAGGCATTAAACAGAATCTCCCTGTTGAGAGGGAAGAAACATGTTCCTCAATTTGTGCAGCACATTTATTATTTTTAGTGACCATTGCAATAAAATTTTTAAAAATAAAAAGCAAAGGAAGGAGATACCTAAACAAGAAGATTTAGCAAATTCTGAACATTCGATATTCAGTAAAGTGCATGTGGTGTCCAATCTGCATCAAAAGACCATTGAATAGAGAATCTGCTTTCTGGCCATACAACCAGATGACCCTGCTGTAAACAACAAACATTTACCCACATTTCACGAATCAAATACATTACTCCACTATGAAATTAATGAATATAACTGATAAAGGTATCAATCAAAGGACGCACCTAACAAAAGAAAAGATTATTTCTAATAACTCCATTTGTCAGAATGCTCGGAGTGGTGATTTCCATCCAACATAATCACACTCGATGTTTGAATAAACGTAGCAGTCATGAAATGGAATCTCCCTCTTGAGAGAAACATGTACCACAATTTGTGTAGCACATTGATTATTATTAGTGACCATTGTAATAAGATTTTTAAAAATTTAAAGCAATTGAAGGATATACGAAAACAAGAATAATTATCAAATTCCTAACATTTGTTATTTAGTAAAATGAAAGTGGTGTCCAATCTGCACCAAAACCCCATTCAATGGAGAATCTGCCTTCTGGTCATACAACCAGATGACCCTCCTTTAAACAAAAAACATTTACACACATTTAACGATTCAAATACATTACTCCACTGCGAAACAGATGAATATAAGTTATAACGGTAACAATCAAAAGAACCACCTAGGAAAAGAAATAGGTCTTTCCTAATAACTCCAATACTCAGGATGCTTGGAGTGGTAGTTCCCATCCAACAAAATCACACTCCATGTTTGAACAAACATAGCAGTCATGAAACAGAATCTCCCTGTTGATAGGCAAGAAACATGTACCACAATTTGTGCATGTGGTGTCAAATATGCACCAAAAGATGATTGAATGGGGAATCTGCTTTCTGGCTACACAACCAGATGACCCTGCTGTAATCAACAATCATTTAACCACATTTCACGATTCAAATATATTATTCCACTGTGAATATGATGAATATATGTGATGAGGGTAACAATCAAAACTAGGACTCAGCAAAAAAAAGAAGTCTTTCCTAATAACTCCAAGTGTCAGAATGCTCGGAGTAGTGTTTCCATCCAACAAAATTACACTCGAAAGTAGAACATAGCAGCCATTAAACGGAATCTCCCCGTTGAGAGGGAAGAAACATGTACCACAAGTTGTGCAGCACATTTATCATTTTCAGTGACCATTGCAATAATATTTTTAAAAATATAAAGCAAATGAAGGAGATACCTAAACAAGAAGATTAATCAAATTCCGAACATTTGTTATTCAGTAAAGTGCATGTGGTGTCCAATCTGCACCAAAAGACCATTGAATAGAGAATCTGCTTTCTGGCCATACAACCAGATGACCCTGCTGTAAACAACAAACATTTACCCACATTTCACGAATCAAATACTTTACTCCACTGTGAAATTGACGAATATAACTGATAAATGTATCAATCAGAGAAAGCACCTAGCAAAAGAAAACAGTATTTCTAATAACTCCAATTGTCAGAACCCTCGGAGTGGTGATTTCCATCCAACATAATCACACTCGATGTTTGAATAAACATAGCAGTCATGAAACGGAATTTCCCTGTTGAGACAGAAGAAACATGTACCACAATTTGTGCAGCACATTGATTATTATTAGTGACCATTGCAATAAGATTTTAGAAAAATTTAAAGCAATTGAAGGAGATACGAAAACAAGAATAATTATCAAATTCCTAACATTTGTTATTCAGTAAAATGCAAGTGGTGTCCAATCTGCACTAAAAACCCATTCAATGGAGAATCTGCTTTCTGTTCATACAACCAGATGACCCTGCTCTAAACAAAAAACATTTACACACATTTAACGATTCAAATACATTACTCCACTGCGAAACAGATGAATGTAAGTTATAAGGGTAACAACCAAAAGAACCACCTAGGAAAAGAAAGAGGTCTTTCCCAATAACTCCAATACTCAGGATGCTTGGAGTGGTAGTTCCCATCCAACAAAATCACACTCAAAAGTAGAACAAACATAGCAGGCATTAAACAGCATCTCCCTGTTGAGAGGGATGAAACATGTACCACAATTTGTGCAGCACATTTATTATTTTTAGTGACCATTGAAATAATATTTTTAAAAATATAAAGCAGATGAAGGAGATACCTCAACAAGAAGGTTTATCAAATTCCGAATATTCGCTATTTAGTAAAGTGCATGTGGTGTCCAATCTGCACCAAAAGACCATTGAATAGAGAATCTGCTTTCTGGCCATACATCCAGATGACCCTGCTGTAAACAACGAACTTTTACCCACATTTCACCAATCAAATACATTACTCCACTGTGAAATTGACGAATATAAGTGATAAAGGTATCAATCAAAAAAACACCTAGCAAAAGAAAACAGTATTTCTAATAACTCCAATCGTCAGAACGCTCAGAGTGGTGATTTCAATCCAACATAATCACACGCGATGTTTGAATAAACATAGCAGTCATGAAACGGAATCTCCCTGTTGAGAGAGAAGAAACATGTACCACAATTTGTGCATATGGTGTCAAATATGCACCAAAAGATGATTAAATGGGGAATCTGCTTTCTGGCCACACAACCAGATGACCCTGCTGTAATCAACAATCATTTACCCACAATTCACAATTCAAATATATTATTCCACTGTGAAATTGATGAATATATGTGATGAGGGTAACAATCAAAACTAGGAATCAGCAAAAGAAAGAAGTCTTTCCTAATAACTCCAATTATCAGAATGCTCGGAGTAGTGCTTCCATCCAACAAAATTACACTCGAAAGTAGAGCATAGCAGGCATTAAACGGAATCTCCCTGTTGAGAGGGAAGAAACATGTACCACAATGTGAACAGCACATTGATTGTTATTTGTTACAATTGCAATAAGATTTTTAAAAATTTAAAGCAATTCAAGGAGATACAAAAACAAGAATAATTATCAAATTCCTAAAATTTGTTATTCAGGAAAATGTAAGTGGTGTCCTACTGCACTAAAAACCCATTGAATGGAGAATCTGCTTTCTTGTCATACAACCAGATGACCCTGCTCTAAACAAAAAACATTTACACACATTTAACGATTCAAATACATTACTCCAAGGCAAAACAGATGAATATAAGTTACAAGGGTAACAAACAAAAGCACCACCTAGGAAAAGAAAGAGGTCTTTCCTACTAACTCCAATACTCAGGACGCTTGGAATGGTAGTTCCCATCCAACAAAATCACACTCAAAAGTAGAACAAACATAGCAAGCATTAAACAGAATCTCCCTGTTGAGAGGGAAGAAACATGTTCCTCAATTTGTGCAGCACATTTATTATTTTTAGTGACCATTGCAACAAAATTTTTAAAAATAAGAAGCAAATGAAGGAGATACCTAAACAAGAAGATTTAGCAAATTCTGAACATTCGATATTCAGTAAAGTGTATGTGGTGTCCAATCTGCATCAAAAGACCATTGAATAGAGAATCTGCTTTCTGGCCATACAACCAGATGACCCTGCTGTAAACAACAAACATTTACCCACATTTCACGAATCAAATACATTACTCCACTATGAAATTAATGAATATAACTGATAAAGGTATCAATCAAAGGATGCACCTAACAAAAGAAAAGATTATTTCTAATAACTCCAATTGTCAGAACGCTCGGAGTGGTGATTTCCATCCAACATAATCACACTCGATGTTTGAATAAACGTAGCAGTCATGAAATGGAATCTCCCTCTTGAGAGAAACATGTACCACAATTTGTGTAGCACATTGATTATTATTAGTGACCATTGCAATAAGATTTTTAAAAATTTAAAGCAATTGAAGGAAATACGAAAACAAGAATAATTATCAAATTCCTAACATTTGTTATTTAGTAAAATGAAAGTGGTGTCCAATCTGCACTAAAACCCCATTCAATGGAGAATCTGCTTTCTGGTCATACAACCAGATGACCCTGCTTTAAACAAAAAACATTTACACACATTTAACGATTCATATACATTACTCCACTGCGAAACAGATGAATATAAGTTATAACGGTAACAATCAAAAGAACCACCTAGGAAAAGAAATAGGTCTTTCCTAATAACTCCAATACTCAGGATGCTTGGAGTGGTAGTTCCCATCCAACAAAATCACACTCCATGTTTGAACAAACATAGCAGTCATGAAACAGAAGCTCCCTGTTGAGAGGCAAGAAACATGTACCACAATTTGTGCATGTGGTGTCAAATATGCACCAAAAGACGATTGAATGGGGAATCTGCTTTCTGGCCACACAACCAGATGACCCTGCTGCAATCAACAATCATTTTACCCACATTTCATGATTCAAATATATTATTCCACTGTGAATATGATGAATATATGTGATGAGGGTAACAATCAAAACTAGGACTCAGCAAGAAGTCTTTCCTAATAACTCCAATTGTCAGAATGCTCGGAGTAGTGCTTCCATCAAACAAAGTTACACTCGAAAGTAGAACATAGCAGGCATTAAACGGAATCTCCCTGTTGAGAGGGAAGAAACATGTAGCACAAGTTGTGCAGCACATTTATTATTTTCAGTGACCATTGCAATAACATTTTTAAAAATATAAAGCAAACGAAGGAGATACCTCAACAAGAAGATTTATCAAATTCCGAACATTTGTTATTCAGTAAAGTGCACGTGCTGTCCAATCTGCACCAAAAGACCATTGAATAGAGAATCTGCTTTCTGGCCATATAACCAGATGACCCTGCTGTAAACAACAAACATTTACCCACATTTCACGAATCAAATACATTCCTCCACTGTGAAATTGACGAATATAAGTAATTAAGCTATCAATCAAAGGAAGCACCTCGCAGAACAGTATTTCTAGTAACTCCAATCGTCAGAACGCTCGGAGTGGTGATTTCCATCCAACATAATCACACTCGATGTTTGAATAAACATAGCAGTCATGAAACGGAATCTCCCTGTTGAGAGAGAAGAAACATGTACCACAATTTGTGCATATGGTGTCAAATATGCACCAAAAGATGATTAAATGGGGAATCTGCTTTCTGGCCACACAACCAGATGACCCTGCTGTAATCAACAATCATTTACCCACAATTCACAATTCAAATATATTATTCCACTGTCAAATTGATGAATATATGTGATGAGGGTAACAATCAAAACTAGGAATCAGCAAAAGCAATAAGTCTTTCCTAATAACTCCAATTGTCAGAATGCTCGGAGTAGTGCTTCCATCCAACAAAATTACACTCGAAAGTAGAGCATAGCAGGCATTAAACGGAATCTCCCTGTTGAGAGGGAAGAAACATGTACCACAATGTGAACAGCACATTGATTGTTATTTGTTACAATTGCAATAAGATTTTTAAAAATTTAAAGCAATTCAAGGAGATACGAAAACAAGAATAATTATCAAATTCCTCAAATTTGTTATTCAGGAAAATGTAAGTGGTGTCCTACTGCACTAAAAACCCATTGAATGGAGAATCTGCTTTCTTGTCATACAACCAGATGACCCTGCTCTAAACAAAAAACATCTACACACATTTAAAGATTCAAATACATTACTCCAAGGCAAAACAGATGAATATAAGTCATAAGGGTAACAACCAAAAGAACCACCTAGGAAAAGAAAGAGTTCTTTCTTAATAACTCCAATACTCAGGATGCTTGGAGTGGTAGTTCCCATCCAACAAAATCACACTCAAAAGTAGAACAAACATAGGAGGCATTAAACAGAATCTATCTGTTGAGAGGGAAGAAACATGTTCCTCAATTTGTGCAGCACATTTATTATTTTTAGTGACCATTGCAATAAAATTTTTAAAAATAAAAAGCAAATGAAGGAGATACCTAAACAAGAAGATTTAGCAAATTCTGAACATTCGATATTCAGTAAAGTGCATGTGGTGTCCAATCTGCATCAAAAGACCATTGAATAGAGAATCTGCTTTCTGGCCATACAACCAGATGACCCTGCTGTAAACAACAAACATTTACCCACATTTCACGAATCAAATACATTACTCCACTATGAAATTAATGAATATAACTGATAAAGGTATCAATCAAAGGATACACCTAACAAAAGAAAAGATTATTTCTAATAACTCCAATTGTCAGAACGCTTGGAGTGGTGATTTCCATCCAACATAATCACACTCGATGTTTGAATAAACGTAGCAGTCATGAAATGGAATCTCCCTCTTGAGAGAAACATGTACCACAATTTGTGTAGCACTTTGATTATTATTAGTGACCATTGCAATAAGATTTTTAAAAATTTAAAGCAATTGAAGGAAATACGAAAACAAGAATAATTATCAAATTCCTAACATTTGTTATTTAGTAAAATGAAAGTGGTGTCCAATCTGCACTAAAACCCCATTCAATGGAGAATCTGCTTTCTGGTCATACAACCAGATGACCCTGCTTTAAACAAAAAACATTTACACACATTTAACAATTCAAATACATTACTCCACTGCGAAACAGATGAATATAAGTTATAACGGTAACAATCAAAAGAACCACCTAGGAAAAGAAATAGGTCTTTCCTAATAACTCCAATACTCAGGAAGCTTGGAGTGGTAGTTCCCATCCAACAAAATCACACTCCATGTTTGAACAAACATAGCAGTCATGAAACAGAAGCTCCCTGTTGAGAGGCAAGAAACATGTACAGCAATTTGAGCATGTGGTGTCAAATATGCACCAAAAGACGATTGAATGGGGAATCTGCTTTCTGGCCACACAACCAGATGACCCTGCTGTAATCAACAATCATTTAACCACATTTCACGATTCAAATATATTATTCCACTGTGAATATGATGAATATATGTGATGAGGGTAACAATCAAAACTAGGACTCAGCAAAAAAAAGAAGTCTTTCCTAATAACTCCAAGTGTCAGAATGCTCAGAGTAGTGTTTCCATCCAACAAAATTACACTCGAAAGTAGAACATAGCAGCCATTAAACGGAATCTCCCCGTTGAGAGGGAAGAAACATGTACCACAAGTTGTGCAGCACATTTATTATTTTCAGTGACCATTGCAATAATATCTTTAAAAATATAAAGCAAATGAAGGAGATACCTAAACAAGAAGATTAATCAAATTCCGAACATTTGTTATTCAGTAAAGTGCATGTGGTGTCCAATCTGCACCAAAAGACCATTGAATAGAGAATCTGCTTTCTGGCCATACAACCAGATGACCCTGCTGTAAACAACAAACATTTACCCACATTTCACGAATCAAATACTTTACTCCACTGTGAAATTGACGAATATAACTCATAAATGTATCAATCAGAGAAAGCACCTAGCAAAAGAAAACAGTATTTCTAATAACTCCAATTGTCAGAACCCTCCGAGTGGTGATTTCCATCCAACATAATCACACTCGATGTTTGAATAAACATAGCAGTCATGAAACGGAATCTCCCTGTTGAGAGAGAAGAAACATGTACCACAATTTGTGCAGCACATTGATTGTTATTTGTGACCATTGCAATGAGATTTTTAAAAATTTAAAGCAATTGAAGGAGATACGAAAACAAGAATAATTATCAAATTCCTAAAATTTGTTATTCAGTAAAATGTAAGTGGTGTCCAATCTGCACCAAAAACCCATTGAATGGAGAATCTGCTTTCTGGTCATACAATCAGATGACCCTGCTCTAAACAAAAAACATTTACACACATTTAACGATTCAAATACATTACTCCACTCCTAAACAGATGAATATAAGTTATAAGGGAAACAATCAAAAGAAGCACCTAGGAAAAGAAACAAGTCTTTCCTAATAACTCCAATACTCAGGATGCTTGGAGTGGTACTTCCCATCCAACAAAATCAAACTCCATGTTCTTTAACAAACATAGCAGTCATGAAACAGAATCTCCCTGTTGAGAGGCAAGAAACATGTACCACAATTTGTTCATGTGGTGTCAAATATGCACCAAAAGACGATTGAATGGGGAATCTGCTTTCTGGCCACACAACCAGATGACCCTGCTGCAATCAACAATCATTTTACCCACATTTCATGATTCAAATATATTATTCCACTGTGAATATGATGAATATATGTAATGAGGGTAACAATCAAAACTAGGACTCAGCAAGAAGTCTTTCCTAATAACTCCAATTGTCAGAATGCTCGGAGTAGTGCTTCCATCAAACAAAATTACACTCGAAAGTAGAACATAGCAGGCATTAAACGGAATCTCCCTGTTGAGAGGGAAGAAACATGTACCACGAGTTGTGCAGCACATTTATTATTTTCAGTGACCATTGCAATAAAATTTTTAAAAATATAAAGCAAACGAAGGAGATACCTCAACAAGAAGATTTATCAAATTCCGAACATTTGTTATTCAGTAAAGTGCATGTGCTGTCCAATCTGCACCAAAAGACCATTGAATAGAGAATCTGCTTTCTGGCCATACAACCAGATGACCCTGCTGTAAACAAAAAACATTTACCCACATTTCACGAATCAAATACATTACTCCACTGTGAAATTGACGAATATAAGTAATTAAGCTATCAATCAAAGGAAGCACCTCGCAGAACAGTATCTCTAGTAACTCCAATCGTCAGAACGCTCGGAGTGGTGATTTCCATCCAACATAATCACACTCGATGATTGAATAAACATAGTAGTCATGAAACAGAATCTCCCTGTTGAGAGAGAAGAAACATGAGCCACAATTTGTGCAGCACATTTATTATTTTTAGTGACCATTGAAATAATATTTTTAAAAATATAAAACAGATGAAGGAGATACCTCAACAAGAAGGTTTATCAAATTCCGAATATTCGCTATTTAGTAAAGTGCATGTGGTGTCCAATCTGCACCAAAAGACCATTGAATAGAGAATCTGCTTTCTGGCCATACATCCAGATGACCCTGCTGTAAACAACAAACTTTTACCCACATTTCACCAATCAAATACATTACTCCACTGTGAAATTGACGAATATAAGTGATAAAGGTATTAATCGAAAAAAACACCTAGCAAAAGAAAACAGTATTTCTAATAACTCCAATCGTCAGAACGCTCAGAGTGGTGATTTCAATCCAACATAATCACACGCGATGTTTGAATAAACATAGCAGTCATGAAACGGAATCTCCCTGTTGAGAGAGAAGAAACATGTACCACAATTTGTGCATATGGTGTCAAATATGCACCAAAAGATGATTAAATGGGGAATCTCCTTTCTGGCCACACAACCAGATGACCCTGCTGTAATCAACAATCATTTACCCACAATTCACAATTCAAATATATTATTCCACTGTGAAATTGATGAATATATGTGATGAAACAATTACTAACAAAGAGATAGAGGGGCTGGCCAGTACTTACCTCAGCTCAGTACAGCCGATAGAGACACAAAAAACAACCGAAAATTTAAGCTCCTAGCTTTCGGAATAAATGTTCCTTCATCAGGGAGGAGAGAGGGGAAAGAAAGGGAAGAAGGGAAAGTGGATTTAGTTACTCACAACCCAGGTTATGAAGCAACAGGGAAAGGAAAACAGGGAAGGTAGCAAGGATGGAGGCATGGTTGTCAGAGGGAATATGTGATGAGGGTAACAATCAAAACTAGGAATCAGCAAAAGAAAGAAGTCTTTCCTAATAACTCCAATTGTCAGAATGCTCGGAGTAGTGCTTCCATCCAACAAAATTACACTCGAAAGTAGAGCATAGCAGGCATTAAACGGAATCTCCCTGTTGAGAGGGAAGAAACATGTACCACAATGTGAACAGCACATTGTATGTTATTTGTTACAATTGCAATAAGATTTTTAAAAATTTAAAGCAATTCAAGGAGATACGAAAACAAGAATAATTATCAAATTCCTCAAATTTGTTATTCAGGAAAATGTAAGTGGTGTCCTACTGCACTAAAAACCCATTGAATGGAGAATCTGCTTTCTTGTCATACAACCAGATGACCCTGCTCTAAACAAAAAACATTTACACACATTTAACGATTCAAATACATTACTCCAAGGCAAAACAGATGAATATAAGTTATAAGGGTAACAATCAAAAGAACCACCTAGGAAAAGAAAGAGGTCTTTCCTAATAACTCCAATACTCAGGATGCTTGGAGTGGTAGATCCCATCCAAGAAAATCACACTAAAAAGTAGAACAAACATAGCAGGCATTAAACAGAATCTCCCTGTTGAGAGGGAGGAAACATGTTTCACAATCTGTGCAGCACATTGATCATTTCCAGTGACCATATCAATTAAAATTTTAAAAATAAAAAGCAAATGAAGGAGACACCTCAACAAGAAGATTTATCAAATTCCAAACATTCGTTATTCAGTAAAGTGCATGTGGTGTCCAATCTGCACCAAAAGACCATTGAATAGAGAATCTGCTTTCTGGCCATGCAACCAGATGACCCTGCTGTAAACAACATACATTTACCCACATTTCATGAATCAAATACATTCCTCCACTGTGAAATTGACGAATATAAGTGATAAAGGTATCAATCAAAGGAAGCACCTAGCAAAAGAAAACAGTATTTCTAATAACTCCAATCGTCAGAACGCTCGGAGTGGTGATTTCCATCCAACATAATCACACTCGATGTTTGAATAAACATAGCAGTCATGAAACGGAATCTCCCTGTTGAGAGAGAAGAAACATGTACCACAATTTGTGCAGCACATTGATTATTTTAGGTGACAATTGCAATAAAATTTTTAAAAATTTATCAAATTCCTGACATTTGTTATTGGTGCCCACTGAATGGAGAATCTGCTTTCTGGTCATACAACCAGATGACCCTGCTCTAAACAAAAAACATTTACACACATGTAATTATTCAAATACATTACTCCTCTGCGAAACAGATGAATATAAGTTATAAGGGTAACAATCAAAAGAAACACCTAGGAAAAGAAAGAGGTCTTTCCTAATAACTCCAATACTCAGGATGCTTGGAGTGGTAGATCCCATCCAAGAAAATCACACTAAAAAGTAGAACAAACATAGCAGGCATTAAACAGAATCTCCCTGTTGAGAGGGAAGAAACATGTTTCACAATCTATGCAGCATATTGATCATTTTCAGTGACCATATCAATAAAATTTTTAAAAATAAAAAGCAAATGAAGGAAATACCTAAACAAGAAGATTTATCAAATTCCAAACATTCCATATTCAGTAAAGTGCATGTGGTGTACAATCTGCATCAAAAGACCATTGAATAGAGAATCTGCTTTCTGGCCATACACCCAGATGACCCTGCTGTAAACAACAAACATTCACCTACATTTCATGAATCAAATACATTACTCCACTGTGAAATTGACGAATATAAGTGATAAAGGTATCAATCAAAGGAAGCACCTAGCAAAAGAAAACAGTATTTCTAATAACTCCAATCGGCAGAACGCTCGGAGTGGTGATTTCCATCCAACATAATCACACTCGATGTTTGAATAAACATAGCAGTCATGAAACGGAATCTCCCTGTTGAGAGAGAAGAAACATGTACCACAATTTGTGCAGCACATTGTTTATTTTTAGTGACAATTGCAATAAAATTTTTAAAAATTTAAATCAATTGAAGGAGATACGAAAACAAAAATATTTATCGAATTCCTAACATTTGTTATTCAGTAAAATGCAAGTGGTGTCCAATCTGCACTAAAAACCCTTTGAATTAAGAATATGTTTCTGGTCATACAACCAGATGACCCTGCTCTAAACAAAAAACATTTACACACATTTAACGATTCAAATACATTACTCCACTGCGAAACAGATGAATATAAGTTATAAGGGTAACAATCAAAAGAAGCACCTAGGAAAAAAAACAGGTCTTTCCTAATAACTCCAACATCAGGATGCTTGGAGTGGTAGTTCCAATCCAACAAAATCAAACTCCATGTTTGAACAAACATAGTAGTCATGAAACAGAATCTCCCTGTTGAGAGGCAACAAACATGTACCACAATTTGTGCATGTGGTGTCAAATATGCACCAAAAGACGATTGAATGGGGAATCTGCTTTCTGGCCATACAACCAGATGACCCTGCTGTAATCAACAAACAATTACCAACATTTCACGATTCAAACATATTATTCCAGTGTGAAATTGATGAATATATGTGATGAGGGTAACAATCAAAACAAGTACTCAGCAAAAGAAAGAATTCTTTCCTAATAACTCCAATTGTCAGAAAGCTCGGAGTAGTGCTTCCATCCATCAAAATTACACTCGAAAGTAGAACATAGGAGGCATTAAACGGAATCTCCCTGTTGAGAGGGAGGAAACATGTACCACAATTTGTGCAGCACATTTGTTATTTTTAGTGACCATTGCAATAATATTTTTAAAAATATAAAGCAAACGAAGGAGATACCTCAACAAGAAGATTTATCAAATTCCGAACATTCGTTATTCAGTAAAGTGCATGTGGTGTGCAATCTGCACCAAAAGACCATTAAATGGAGAATCTGCTTTCTGGCCATACAACCAGATAACCCTGCTGTAAACAACAAACATTTACCCACATTTCACGAATCAAATACATTACTCCACTGTGAAATTGACGAATATAAGTGATAAAAGTATCAATCAAAGGAAGCACCTAGCAAAAGAAAACAGTATTTCTAATAACTCCAATCGTCAGAACGCTCGGAGTGGTGATTTCCATCCAACATAATCACACTCGATGTTTGAATAAACATAGCAGTCATGAAACGGAATCTCCCTGTTGAGAGAGAAGAAACATGTACCACAATTTGTGCAGCACATTGATTATTATTAGTGACCATTGCAATAAGATTTTTAAAAATTTAAAGCAATTGAAGGAGATACGAAAACAAGAATAATTATCAAATTCCTAAAATTTGTTATTCAGTAAAATGTAAGTGGTGTCCAATTTGCACCAAAAACCCATTGATTGGAGAACCTGCATTCTGGTCATACAACCAGATGACCCTGCTCTAAACAAAAAACATTTACACACATTTAACAATTGAAATACATTACTCCACTGAGAAACAGATGAATATAAGTTATAAGGGTAACAATCAAAAGAAGCACCTAGGAAAAGAAAGAGGTCTGTCCTAATAACTCCAATACTCAGGATGCTTGGAGTGGTAGTTCCCATCCAAGAAAATCACACTCAAGAGTAGAACAAACATAGCAGGCATTAAACAGAATCTCCCTGTTGAGAGGGAGGAAACATGTTTCACAATCTTTGCAGCACATTGATCATTTTCAGTCACCATATCAATAAAATTTTTAAAAATAAAAAGCAAATGAAGGAGATACCTAAACAACAAGATTTATCAAATTCCGAACATTCGTTATTCAGTAAAGATCATGTGGTGTCCAATCTGCACCAAAAGACCATTGAATAGAGAATCTGCTTTCTGGCCATATAACCAGATGACCCTGCTGTAAACAACAAACATTTCCCCACATTTCACAAATCAAATACATTACTCCACTGTGAAATTGACGAATATAAGTGATAAAGGTATCAATAAAGGAAGCACCTAGCAAAAGAAAACAGTATTTCTAATAACTCCAATCGTCAGAACGCTCGGAGTGGTGATTTCTATCCAACATAATCACACTCGATGTTTGAATAAACATAGCAGTCATTAAACGGAATCTCCCTGTTGAGAGAGAAGAAACATGTACCACAATTTGTGCAGCACATTGATTATTATTAGTGACCATTGCAATAAGATTTTTAAAAATTTAAAGCAATTGAAGGAGATACGAAAACAAGAATAATTATCAAATTCCTAAAATTTGTTATTCAGTAAAATGTAAGTGGTGTCCAATTTGCACCAAAAACCCATTGAATGGAGAACCTGCATTCTGGTCATACAACCAGATGACCCTGCTCTAAACAAAAAACATTTACACACATTTAACGATTCAAATACATTACTACACTGCGAAACAGATGAATATAAGTTATAAGGGTAACAATCAAAAGAAGCACCTAGGAAAAAAACAGGTCTTTCCTAATAACTCCAACATCAGGATGCTTGGAGTGGTAGTTCCCATCCAACAAAATCACACTCCATGTTTGAACAAACATAGTAGTCATGAAACAGAATCTCCCTGTTGAGAGGCAAGAAACATGTACCACAATTTGTGCATGTGGTGTCAAATATGCACCAAACGACGATTGAATGGGGAATCTGCTTTCTGGCCATACAACCAGATGACCCTGCTATAATCAACAAACATTTACCCACATTTCACGATTCAAATATATTATTCCACTGTGAATATGATGAATATATGTGATGAGGGTAACAATCAAAACTAGGACTCAGCAAATAAAAGAAGTCTTTCCCAATAACTCCAATTGTCAGAATGCTCGGAGTAGTGCTTCCATCCAACAAAATTACACTCGAAACTAGAACATAGCAGGCATTAAACGGAATCTCCCTGTTGAGAGGGAAGAAACATGTACCACAAGTTGTGCAGCACATTTATTATTTTCAGTGACCATTGCAATAATATTTTTAAAAATATAAAGCAAATGAAGGAGATACCTCAACAAGAAGATTTATCAAATTCCGAACATTCGTTATTCAGTAAAGTGCATGTGGCGTCCAATCTGCACCAAAAGACCATTGAATAGTGAATCTGCTTTCTGGCCATACAACCAGATGACCCTGCTGCAAACAACAAATATTTACCCACATTTCATGAATCAAATACATTACTCCACTATCAAATTGACGAATATAAGTGATAAAGGTATCAATCAAAAGAAGCACCTAGCAAAAGACAACAGTATTTCTAATAACTCCAATCGTCAGAACGCTCGGAGTGGTGATTTCCATCCAACATAATCACACTCGATGTTTGAATAAACATAGCGGTCATGAAACGGAATCTCCCTGTTGAGAGAGATGAAACATGTACCACAATTTGTGCAGCACATTGATTATTATTAGTGACCATTGCAATAAGATTTTTAAAAATTTAAAGCAATTGAAGGAGATACGAAAAGAAGAATAATTATCAAATTCCTAACATTTGTTATTCAGTAAAATGTAAGTGGTGTCCAATTTGCACCAAAAACCCATTAAATGGAGAATCTGCTTTCTGGTCATACAAACAGATGACCCTTCTCTGAACAAAAAACATTTACACACATTTAACGATTCAAATACATTACTCCACTGAGAAACAGATGAATAAAAGGTATAAGGGTAACAATCAAAAGAAGCACCTAGGAAAAGAAAGAGGTCTGTCCTAATAACTCCAATACTCAGATTGTTTAAAGTGGTAGTTCCCATCTAACAAAATCACACTCCATGTTTGAACAAACATAGCAGTCATGAAACAGAATCTCCCTGTTGAGAGGCAAGAAACATGTACCACAATTTGTGCATGTGGTGTCAAATATGCACCAAAAGACGATTGAATGGGGAATCTGCTTTCTGGCCATACAACCAGATGACCCTGCTGTAATCAACAAACATTTACCAACATTTCACGACTCAAATATATTATTTCACTGTGAAATTGATGAATATATGTGATGAGGGTAACAATCAAAACAAGGACTCAGCAAAAGAAAGAAGTCTTTCCTAATAACTACAATTGTCAGAAGGCTTGAAGTAGTGCTTCCCATCCAACAAAATCACACTCAAAAGTAGAACAAACATAGCAGGAATTAAACGGAATCTCCCTATTGAGAGGGAGGAAACATGTTCCACAATTTGTGCAGCACATTGATTATTTTTAGTGACCATTGCAGTAAGATCTTTAAAAACTTAAAGCAATTGAAGGAGATACGAAAACGATAATATTTATCATATTCCTAACATTTGTTATTCAGTAAAATTCAAGTGGTGTCCCATCTGCTCTGAAAACTCATTGAATGGAGAATCTGCTTTCTGGTCATAAGACAAGATGACCCTGCTCTAAACAAAAAAAATTTACACACATTTAGCGATTTAAATACAATACTGCACTGCGAAACAGATGAATATAAGTTATAAGGGTAACAATCAAAAGAAGCACCTAGGAAAAGAAAGAGGTCTTTCATAATAACACCAATACTCAGGATGCTTGGAGTGGTAGTTCCCATCCAAGAAAATCACACTCAAAAGTAGAACAAACATAGCAGGCATTAAACAGAATCTCCCTGTTGAGAGGGAGGAAACATGTTTCACAATCTGTGCAGCACATTGATCATTTCCAGTGACCATATCAATTAAAATTTTAAAAATAAAAAGCAAATGAAGGAGATACCTAAACAAGAAGATTTATCAAATTCCGAACATTCGTTATTCAGTAAAGATCATGTGGTGTCCAATCTGCACCAAAAGACCATTGAATAGAGAATCGGCTTTCTGGCCATATAACCAGATGACCCTGATGTAAACAACAAATATTTACCCACATTTCACGAATCAAATACATTACTCCACTGTGAAATTGACGAATATAAGTGATAAAGGTATCAATCAAAGGAAGCACCTAGCAAAAGAAAACAGTATTTCTAATAACTCCAATCGTCAGAACGCTCGGAGTGGTGATTTCCATCCAACATAATCACACTCGATGTTTGAATAAACATAGCAGTCAATAAACGGAATCTCCCTGTTGAGAGAGAAGAAACATGTACCACAATTTGTGCAGCACATTGATTATTTTAGGTGACAATTGCAATAAAATTTTTAAAAATTTATCAAATTCCTAACATTTGTTATTCAGTAAAATGTATGTGGTGTCCAATCTGCACCAAAAACCCGTTGAATGGAGAATCTGCTTTCTGGTCATACAACCAGATGACCCTGCTCTAAACAAAAAACATTTACACACATGTAATTATTCAAATACATTACTCCACTGCGAAACAGATGAATATAAGTTATAAGGGTAACAATCAAAAGAAACACCTAGGAAAAGAAAGAGGTCTTTCCTAATAACTCCAATACTCAGGATGCTTGGAGTGGTAGATCCCATCCAAGAACATCACACGCAAAAGTACAACAAACATAGCAGGCATTAAACAGAATCTCCCTGTTGAGAGGGAAGAAACATTTTTCACAATCTATGCAGCATATTGATCATTTTCAGTGACCATATCAATAAAATTTTTAACAATAAAAAGCAAATGAAGGAAATACCTAAACAAGAAGATTTATCAAATTCCGAACATTCCATATTCAGTAAAGTGCATGTGGTGTACAATCTGCATCAAAAGACCATTGAATAGAGAATCTGCTTTCTGGCCATACACCCAGATGACCCTGCTGTAAACAACAAACATTCACCCACATTTCATGAATCAAATACATTACTCCACTGTGAAATTGACGAATATAAGTGATAAAGGTATCAATCAAAGGAAGCACCCAGCAAAAGAAAACAGTATTTCAAATAACTAAAAATCGTCAGAACGCTCGGAGTGGTGATTTCCATCCAACATAGTCACACTAGATGCTTGAATAAACATAGCAGTCATGAAACGGAAACTCCCTGTTGAGAGAGAAGAAACATGTACCACAATTTGTGCAGCAGATTGTGTGACCATTGCAATAAGATTTTTAAAAATTTAATGCAATTGAAGGAGATACGAAAACAAGAATAATTATCAAATTCCTAACATTTGTTATTCAGTAAAATGCAAGTGGTGTCCAATCTGCACTAAAAACCCATTGAATGGAGAATCTGCTTTCTGGTCAAACAACCAGATGACCCTGCTCTAAACAAAAAACATTTATACACATTTAACGATTCAAATACATTACTCCACTGCGAAACAGATGAATGTAAGTTATAAGGGTAACAATCAAAAGAACCACCTAGGAAAAGAAAGAGGTCTTTACTAATAAGTCCAACACTCAGGATGCTTGGAGTGGTATTCCCATCCAACAAAATCACACTCGATGTTTGAGCAAACAAAGCAGTCATGAAACAGATCTCCCTGTTGAGAGGCAAGAAACGTGTACCACAATTTGTGCATGTGGTGTCAAATATGCACCAAAAGACGATTGAATGGGGAATCTGCTTCCTGGCCATACAACCAGATAACCCTGCTGTAATCAACAAACATTTACCCACATTTCACTATTCAAATATATTACTCCACTGTGAAATTGATGAATATATGTGATGAGGGTAACAATCAAAACTAGGACTCAGCAAAAGAAAGAAGTCTTTCCTAATAACTCCAATTGTCAGAATGCTCGGAATAGTGCTTCCATCAAACAAAATCACACTCAAAAGTAGAACAAACATAGCAGGCAATGAACGGAATCTCCCTGTTGAGAGGGAAGAAACATGTACCACAATTTGTGCAGGACATTTATTATTTTTAGTGACCATTGCAATAATATTTTTAAAAATATAAAGCAAATGAAGGAGATACCTCAACAAGAAGATTTATCAAATTCCGAACATTCGTTATTCAGTAAAGTGCATGTGGTGTCCAATCTGCACCAAAAGCCCATTGAATAGAGAATCTGCTTTCTGGCCATACAACCAGATGACCCTGCTGTAAACAACAAACATTTACCCACTTTTCACGAATCAAATACATTACTCCACTATGATATTGACGAATGTAAGTGATAAAGGTATCATTTAAAGGAAACACCTAGTAAAGGAAAGCAGTATTTCTAATAACTCCAATCGTCAGAATGCTCGGAGTGGTGATTTCCATCCACCATAATCACACTCGATGTTTGAATAAACATAGCAGTCATGAAACGGTATCTCCCTGTTGAGAGAGAAGAACCATGTACTACAATTTGTGCAGCACATTGATTCTTTTTAGTGACCATTGCAATAAGATTTTTAAAAATTTAAAGCAATTGAAGGAGATACGAAAACAATAATATTTATCATATTCCTAACATTTGTTATTCAGTAAAATTCAAGTGGTGTCCAATCTGCTCTAAAAACTCATTGAATGGAGAATCTGCTTTCTGGTCATACAACCAGATGACCCTGCTGTAATCAACAAACAATTACCCACATTTCACGATTGAAGTATATTATTCCACTGTGAAATTGTTGAATATATGTGACTGGGGTAACTATCAAAACAAGGACTCAGCAAAAGAAAGAAGTCTTTCCTAATAACTCCAATTGTCAGAATGCTTGAAGTCGTGCTTCCCATCCAACAAAATCACACTCAAAAGTAGAACGAACATAGCAGGAATTAAACGGAATCTCCCTGTTGAGAGGGAAGAAACATGTTCCACAATTTGTGCAGCACATTGATTATTTTTAGTGACCATTGCAATAAGATTTTTAAAAATTTAAAGCAATTGAAGGAGATACGAAAACAAGAATATTTATCATATTCCTAACATTTGTTATTCAGTAAAATGCAAGTGGTGTCCAATCTGCACTAGAAACTCATTGAATGGAGAATCTGCTTTCTGGTCATACAACCAGATGACCCTGCTCTAACAAAAAACATTTACACACATTTAACGATTCAAGTACATTACTCCACTGCGAAACAGATGAATATATATGTTATAAGGGTAACAATCAAAAGAAGCACCTAGGAAAAGAAAGAGATATTTCCTAATAACTCCAATACTCAGGATGTTTGGAGTGGTAGTTCCCATCCAACAAAATCACACTCCATGTTTGAACAAACATAGGAAACATGAAACAGAATATCCCTGTTGAGAGGCAAGAAACATGTACCACAATTTGTTCATGTGGTGTCAAATATGCACCAAAAGACGATTGAATGGGGAATCTGCTTTCTGGCCACACAACCAGATGACCCTGCTGCAATCAACAATCATTTTACCCACATTTCATGATTCAAATATAATATTCCACTGTGAATATGATGAATATATGTGATGAGGGTAACAATCAAAACTAGGACTCAGCAAGAAGTCTTTCCTAATAACTCCAATTGTCAGAATGCTCGGAGTAGTGCTTCCCATCCAACAAAACCACACTCAAAAGTAGAACAAACATAGCAGGCATTAAACAGAATCTCCCTCTTGAGAGGGAAGAAACATGTACCACAATTTGTGCAGCACATGTATTATTTTCAGTGACCATTGCAATAAGATTTTTAAAAATATAAAGCAAATGAAGGAGATACCTCAACAAGAAGATTTATCAAATTCCAAATATTCGTTATTTAGTTAAGTGCATGTGGTTTCCAATCTCCACAAAAGGACCATTGTATAGAGAATCTGCTTCCTGGCCATACAACCAGATGACCCTACTGTAAACAACAAACTTTTAACCACATTTCACAAATCAAATACATTACTCCACTGTGAAATTGACGAATATAAGTAATAAAGGTTTCAATCAAAGGAAGCACCTAGAAGAACAGTATTTCTAGTAACTACAATCATCAGAACGCTCGGTGTGGTGATTTCCATCCAACATAATCACACTCGATGATTGAATAAACATAGCAGGCATTAAACAGAATCTCCCTGTTGAGAGGGATGAAACATGTACCACAATTTGTGCAGCACATTTATTATTTTTAGTGACCATTGCAAAAATATTTTTGAAAATATAAAGCAAATGAAGGAGATACCTCAACAAGAAGATTTATCAAATTCCGAACATTCGGTATTTGGTAAAGTGCATGTGGTGTCCAATATGCACCAAAAGACCATTGAATAGAGAATCTGCTTTCTGTCCATACAACCAGATGACCCTGCTGTAAACAACAAACATTTACCCACATTTCACGAATCAAATACATTACTCCACTATGAAATTGACAAATATAAGTGATAAAGGTATCAATCAACGGAAACACCTAGCAAAAGAAAACAGTATTTCTAATAAAACCAATCGTCAGAACGCTCGGAGTGGTGATTTCCAGCCACCATAATCACACTCGTCGTTTGAATAAATATAGCAGTCATGAAACGGAATCTCCCTGTTGAGAGAGTAGAACAATGTACCACAATTTGTGCACCACATTGATTATTTTTAGTGACCATTGTAATATGATTTTTAAAAATTTAAAGCAATTGAAGGAGATACGAAAACAAGAATATTTATCATATTCCTAACATTTGTTATTCAGTAAAATGCAAGTGGTGTCCAATCTGCACTAAAAACTCATTGAATGGAGAATCTGCTTTCTGGTCATACAACCAGATGACCCTGCTCTAAACAAAAAACATTTACACACATTTAACGATTTAAATACAATACTGCACTGCGAAGCAGATGAATATAAGTTATAAGGGTAACAATCAAAAGAATCACCTAGGAAAAGAAAGAGGTCTTTCCTAATAACTCCTATACTCAGGATGCTTGGAGTGGTAGTTCCTATCCAACAAAATCTTACTCGATGTTTGAACAAACATAGCAGTCATGAAACAGAATCTCCCTGTTGAGACGCAAGAAACATGTACCACAATTTGCGCATGTGGTGCCAAATATGCACCAAAAGACGATTGAATGGGGAATCTTCTTTCTGGCCATAAAACCAGATGAACCTGCTGTAATCAACAAATATTTACCCACATTTCACAATTCAAATATATTATTCCACTCTGAAATTGATGAATATATGTGATGAGGGTAACAATCAAACAAGGACTCAGCAAAAGAAAGAAGTCTTTCCTAATAACTCCAATTGTCAGAATGCTCGGAGTAGTGCTTCCCATCCAACGAAGTCATACTCAAAAGTGAAACATAGCAGTCATTAATCGGAATCTCCCTGTTGAGAAGGAAGAAACATGTACCACAATTTGTGCAGCACATTTATTATTTTTAGTGACCATTGCAATAATATTTTTAAAAAATAAAGCAGATGAAGGAGATACCTCAACAAGAAGGTTTATCAAATTCCGAATATTCGTTATTTAGTAAAGTGCATGTGGTGTCCAATCTGCACCAAAAGACCATTGAATAGAGAATCTGCTTTCTGGCCATACAACCAGATGACAATGCTGTAAACAAAAAACATTTACACACATTTAACGATTCAAATACATTACTCCACTGCGAAACAGATGAATGTAAGTTATAAGGGTAACAATCAAAAGAACCCCCTAGGAAAAGAAAGAGGTCTTTCCTAATAAGTCCAACACTCAGGATGCTTGGAGTGGTAGTTCCCATCCAACAAAATCACACTCGATGTTTGAACTAACAAAGCAGTCATGAAACAGATCTCCCTGTTGAGAGGCAAGAAACGTGTACCACAATTTGTGCATGTGGTGTCAAATATGCACCAAAAGACGATTGAATGGGGAATCTGCTTTCTGGCCATACAACCAGATGACCCTGCTGTAATCAACAAACATTTACCCACATTTCACGATTCAAATATATTATTCCACTGTGAATATGATGAATATATGTGATGAGGGTAACAATCAAAACTAGGACTCAGCAAAAAAAAGAAGTCTTTCCTAATAACTCCAATTGTCAGAATGCTCGGAGTAGTGCTTCCCATCCAACAAAGTCACACTCGAAAGTAGAACATAGCAGGCATTAAACAGAATCTCCCTGTTGAGAGGGATGAAACATGTACCACAATTTGTGCAGCACATTTATTATTATTATTAGTGACCTTTGAAATAATATCTTTAAAAATATAAAGCAAATGAAAGAGATACCTCAACAAGAAGATTTATCAAATTCCGAACATTCGGTATTTAGTAAAGTACATGTGGTGTCCAATCTGCCCAAAAGATCATTGAATAGAGAATCTGCTTTCTGGTCATACAACCAGATGTCCCTGCTGTAAACAACAAACATTTACCCACATTTCACGAATCAAATACATTACTCCACTATGAAATTGACGAATATAACTGATAAAGGTATCAATCAACGGAAACACCTAGCTAAAGAAAACAGTATTTCTAAAAAATCCAATCGTCATAACGCTCGGAGTGGTGATTTCCAGCCACCATAATCACACTCGATGTTTGAATAAACATAGCAGTCATGAAACGGAAGCTCCCTATTGAGAGAGAAGAACCACGTACCACAATTTGTGCAGCACATTGATTATTTTTAGTGACCATTGCAATAAGATTTTTAAAAATATAAAGCAAATGAATGAGATACCTCAACAAGAAGATTTATCAAATTCCAAATATTCGTTATGTAGTAAAGTGCATGTGGTGTCCAATCTCCACAAAAAGACCATTGTATAGAGAATCTGCTTCCTGGCCATACAACCAGATGACCCTGCTGTAAACAACAAACTTTTACCCACATTTCACAAATCAAATACATTACTCCACTGTGAAATTGACGAATGTAAGTAATAAAGGTTTCAATCAAAGGAAGCACCTAGCAGAACAGTATTTCTAGTAACTACAATCGTCAGAACGCTCGGAGTGGTGATTTCCATCCAACATAATCACACTCGATGATTCAATAAACATAGCTGTCACGAAACAGAATCTCCCTGTTGAGAGAGAAGAAACATGTACCACAATTTGTGCAGCACATTGATTATTATTAGTGACCATTGCAATAAGATTTTTAAAAATTTAAAGCAATTGAAGGAGATACAAAAACAATAATATTTATCATATTCCTAACATTTGTTATTCAGTAAAATTCAAGTGGTGTCCAATATGCTCTAAAAACTTATTGAATGGAGAATCTGCTTTCTGGTCATACAAACAGATGACCCTGCTCTAAACAAAAAACCTTTACACACATTTAACGATTTAAATACAATACTGCACTGCGAAACAGATGAATATAAGTTATAAGGGTAACAATCAAAAGAAGCACCTAGGAAAAGAAAGAGGCCTTTCCTAATAACTCCTATACTCAGGATGCTTGGAGTGGTATTTCCTATCCAACAAAATCGTACTCGATGTTTGAACAAACATAGCAGTCATGAAACAGAATGTCCCAGTTGAGACGCAAGGAACATGTACCACAATTTGTGCATGTGGTGTCAAATATGCACCAAAAGTCGATTGAATGGGGAATCTGCTTTCTGGCCATACAACCAGATGACCCTGCTGTAATAAACAAACATTTACCCACATTTCACGATTGAAATATATTATTCCACTGTGAAATTGATGAATATATGTGATGAGGGTAACAATCAAAACAAGGACTCAGCAAAAGAAAGAAGTCTTTCCTAATAACTCCAATTGTCAGAATGCTCGGAGTAGTGCTTCCCATCCAACAAAATCATACTCGAAAGTAAAACATAGCAGGCATTAAACGGAATCTCCCTGTTGAGAGGGAAGAAACATGTACCACAATTTGTGCAGCACATTTATTATTTTTAGTGACCATTGCAATAATATTTTTAAAAATATAAAGCAAATGAAGGAGATACCTCAACAAGAAGATTTTTCAAATTCCGAATATTCGTTATTTAGCAAAGTGCATGCGGTGTCCAATGTGCACCAAAAGACCATTGAATAGAGAATCTGCTTTCTCGCCATACAACCACATGACCATGCTATAAACAACAAACATTTACCCACATTTCACGAATCAAATACATTACTCCACTGTGAAATTGACCAATATAAGTGATAAAGGTATCAATCAAAGGAAACGCCTAGCAAAAGAAAACAGTATTTCTAATAATTCCCATCGTCAGAACGCTCGGAGTGGTGATTTCCATCACACATAATCACACTCGATGTTTGGATAAACATAGCAGTCATGAAACGGAATCTCCCTGTTGAGAGAGAAGAAACGTGTACCACAATTTGTGCAGCACATTGATTATTTTTAGTGACCGTTGCAATAAGATTTTTAAAAATTTAAAGCAATTGAAGGAGATACGAAAATAAGAATATTTATCAAATTCCTAACATTTGTTATTCAGTAAAATGCAAGTGGTGTCCAATCTGCCCTAAAAACCCATTGATTGGAGAATCTGCTTTCTGGTCATACAACCAGATGACCCTTCTCTAAACAAAAAACATTTAAACACATTTAACGATTCAGATACATTACTCCACTGCGAAACAGATGAATATAAGTTATAAAGGTAACAATCAAAAGAAGCACCTAAGAAAAGAAAGAGGTCTTTCCTAATAACTCCAATACTCAGGATGCTTGGAGTGGTAGTCCCCATCCAACAAAATCACACTCGATGTTTGAACAAACATAGCAGTCATGAAACAGAATCTGCCTGTTCAGACGCAAGTAACATGTACCACAATTTGTGCATGTGGTGTCAAATATGCACCAAAAGACGATTGAATGGGAATTCTGCTTCCTGGCCATACAACCAGATGACCCTGCTGTAAACAACAAACATTTACCCACATTTCACAAATCAAATACATTACTCCACTGTGAAATTGACGAATATAAGTGATAAAGGTATCAATCACAGGAAGCACCTAGCAAAAGAAAACAGTATTTCTAATAACTCCAATCGTCAGAATGCTCGGAGTGGTGATTTCCATCCAACATAATCACACTCGATGTTTGAATAAACATAGCAGTCATGAAACGGAATCTCCATGTTGAGAGAGAAGAAACGTGTACCACAATTTGTGCAGCACATTGATTATTTTTAGTGACCGTTGCAATCAGATTTTTAAAAATTTAAAGCACTTGAAGGAGATACGAAAACAAAAATATTTATTAAATTCCTACCATTTGTAAATCAGTAAAATGCAAGTGGTCTCCAATCGTCACTAAAAACCCATTGATTGGAGAATCCGCTTTCTAGTCATACAACCAGATGACACTGCTCTAAACAAAAAACATTTACACACATTTAACGATTCAAATTCACTACTCCACTGCGAAACAGAGGAATATAAGTTATAAGGGTAACAATCAAAAGAAGCACCTAGGAAAAGAAAGAGGTCTTTCCTAATAACTCCAATACTCAGGATGCTTGGAGTGGTAGTTCCCATCCAACATAATCACACTCGATGTATGAACAAACATAGCAGTCATGAAACAAAATCTCCCTGTTGAGAGGGAAGAAACATGTACAACAATTTGTGCAGCAAATTTATTTTTTTTAGTGACCATTGCAATTATATTTTTACAAATATAAAGCCAATGAAGGAGATACCTAAACAAGAAGATTTATCAAATTCAGAACATTCGTTATTCAGTAAAGTGCATATGGTGTCCAATCTGCAACAAAAACACACTGAATGGAGAATCTGCTTTCCGGCCATGCAACCAGATGAGCCTGCTGTAAACAACAAACTTTTACCCACTTTTCACGAATCAAATACATTACTCCACTGTGAAATTGACGAATATAAGTGATAAAGGTATCAATCAAAGGAAGCACCTAGCAAAAGAAAACAAAATTTCTAATAACTACAATCTTCAGAACGCTCGGAGTGGTGATTTCCATTCAACATAATCACACTCGATGTTTGAATAAACATAGCAGTCATGAAACAGAATCTGCCAGTTGAGAGGCAAGTAACATGTACCACAATTTGTGCATGTGGTGTCAACTATGCACCAAAAGACGATTAAATGGGGAATCTGCTTTCTGGTCATACAACCAGATGACCATGCTGTAATCAACAAACATTTACCCACATTTCACGATTCAAATATATTACTCCACTGAGCAATTATTCAGTAAAGTGCATATGGTGTCCAATCTGCAACAAAAACCCATTGAATGGAGAATCTGCTTTTGTGGCCATACAACCAGATAACCCTGCTGTAAACAACAAACATTTACCCACTTTTCACGAATCAAATACATTACTCCACTGTGAAACAGATGAATATAAGTTATAAGGGGAACAATCAAAAGAAGTACATAGGAAAAGAAAGAGGTCTTTCCTAATAACTCCAATACTCAGGATGCTTGGAGTGGTAATTCCCATAGAACAAAATTACACTCGATGTTTGAACAATCATAGCAGTCATGAAACAGAATCTCCCCGTTGAGAGGGAAGAAACATGTACCACAATTTGTGCATGTGGAGTCAAATATGCACCAAAAGACGATTGAATGGGGAATCTGCTTTCTGGACATACAACCAAATGACCCTCCTGTAATCAACAAACTATTACCCACATTTCACGATTCAAATATATTATTCCACTGTGAAATTGATGAATATATGTGATGAGGGTAACAATCAAAACAAGGACTCTACAAAAGAAAGAAGTCTTTCCTACTAACTCCAATTGTCAGAATGCTCGGTGTAGTGCTTCCCATCCAAAAAAATCACACTCAAAAGTAGAACAAACTGAGCAGGCATTAAACGGAATCTCCCTGTTGAGAGGGAAGAAACATGTACCACAATTTGTGCAGACATTTATTATTTTTAGTGACCATTGCAACAATATTTTTAAAAATATAAAGCAAATGAAGGAGAAACCTAAACAAGAATATTTATCAAATTCCGAACATTCGTTATTTAGTAAAGTGCATGTGGTGTCCAATCTGCACCAAAAGACCATTGAATAGAGAATCTGCTTTCTGGCCATACAACCAGATGACCCTGCTGTAAACAACAAACATTTAAACACATTTAACTATTCAGACACATTACTCCACTTGGAAACAGATGAATATAAGTTATAAGGGTAACACTCAAAAGAAGCACATAGGAACAGAAGGAGGTCTTTCCTAATAACAACAATACTCAGGATGCTTGGAGTGGTAGTTCCCATCCAACAAAATCACACTCCATGTTTGAACAAACATAGCAGTCATGAAACAGAATCTCATTGTTGAGAGGCAAGAAACATCTACCACAATTTGTGCAGCACATTGATTATTTTTAGTGACCGTTGCAATAAGATTTTTAAAAATTTAAAGCAATTGAATGAGATACGAAAACAAGAATTTTTATCAACTTCCTAACATTTGTTATTCAGTAAAATGCAAGTGGTGTACAATCTGCACTAAAAACCCATTGATTGGAGAATCTGCTTTCTGGTCATCGCACCAGATGACCCTGCTCTAAACAAAAGACATTTACACACATTTCACGATTCAAATTCATTTCTCCACTGTGAAACAGATGAATATAAATTATAAGGGTAACAATCAAAAGAAGCACATAGGAAAAGAAAGAGGTATTTCCTAATAACTCCAATACTCAGGATGCTTGGTGTGGTAGTTCCCATAGAATAAAATCACACTCGATGTTTGAACAATCATAGCAGTCATGAAACAGAATCTCCCCGTTGAGAGGGAACTAACATGTACACAATTTGTGCATGTGGTGTCAAATATGCACCAAAAGACGATTGAATGGGGTATCTGCTTTCTGGCCATACAACCAGATGACCCTGCTGTAACCAACAAACATTTACCCACATTTCACAATTCAAATATATTATTCCACTGCAAAATTATTGAATATATAAATATACTATTCCACTGCGAAATTATTGAATATATGTGATGAGGGTAACAATCAAAAGAAGGACTCAGCAAAAGAAAGAAGTCCTTCCCAATAACTCCAATTGTCAGAATGCTCGGAGTACTGCTACCAGTCCAACAAAATCACACTCAAAAGTAGAACAACCATAGCAGGAATTAAACGGAATCTCCCTGTTCACAGGGAAGATGTTCCACAATTTGTGCAGCACATTTATTATTATTAGTGACCATTGCAAAAAGGTTTTTAAAAATGAAAAGGAAATGAAGGAGATACCTAAACAAGAAGATTTATCAAATTCCGAACATTCGTTATTCAGTAAAGAGCATATGGTGTCCAATCTGCAACAAAAACACATAGAATGGAGAATCTGCTTTCTGGCCATGCAACCAGATGACCCTGCTGTAAACAACAAACTTTTACCCACTTTTCACGAATCAAATACATTACTCCACTGTGAAAATTGACGAATATAAGTGATAAAGGTATCAATCAAAGGAAGCACCTAGCAAAAGAAAACAGTATTTCTAATAACTCCAATCGTCAGAACGCTCGGAGTGGTGATTTCCATCCAACATAATCACACTCGATGTTTGAATAAACGTAGCAGTCATGAAACGGAATCTCCCTGTTGAGGGAGATGAAACATGTACCACAGTTTGTGCAGCACATTGATTATTTTTAGTGACAATTGCAATAAATTTTTTAAAAATTTAAAGCAATTGAAGGAGATACGAAAACAAGAATATTTATCAAATTCCTAACATTTGTTATTCAGTAAACTGCAAGTGGTGTCCAATATGCACTAAAAACCCTTTGAATGGGGAATCTCTTTCACGTCATACAACCAGATGACCCTGCTCTAAATAAAAAACATTTACACACATTTAACGATTCAAATACATTACTCCGCTGCGAAACAGATGAATGTAAGTTATAAGGGTAACAATCAAAAGAAGCACCTAGGAAAAGAGACAGGTCTTTCCTAATAACTCCAATACTCAGGATGTTTGGAGTGGTACTTCCCATCCAACAAAATCAAACTCCATGTTCTTTAACAAATATAGCAGTCATGAAACAGAATCTCACTGTTGAGAGGCAAGAAATATGTACCACAATTTATGCATGTGGTGTCAAATATGCACCAAAAGACGATTGAATGGGGAATCTGCTTTCTGGCCACACAACCAGATGACCCTGCTGTAATCAACAATCATTTACCCACATTTCAAGATTCAAATATATTATTCCACTGTGAATATGATGAATATAAGTGATGAGGGTAACAATCAAAACTAGGACTCAGCAAAAAAAAGAAGTCTTTCCTAATAACTCCAATTGTCAGAATGCTTGGAGTAGTGCTTCCATCCAACATAATTACACTCGAAAGTAGAACATAGCAGGCATTAAACGGAATCTCCCTGTTGAGAGGGAAGAAACATGTACCACAAGTTGTGCAGCACACTTATTATTTTCAGTGACCATTGCAATAATATTTTTAAAAATATAAAGCAAATGAAGGAGATACCTCAACAAGAAGATTTATCAAATTCCGAACATTTGTTATTCAGTAAAGTGCATGTGGTGTCCAATCAGCACCAAAAGACCATTGAATAAAGAATCTGCTTTCTGGCCATACAACCAGATGACCCTGCTGTAAACAATAAACATTTACCCACATTTCACGAATCAAATACATTACTCCACTGTGAAATTGATGAATATAAGTAATAAATGTATCAATCAAAGGAAGCACCCAGCAGAACAGTATTACTAGTAACTCCAATCATCAGAACGCTCGGAGTGGTGATTTCCATCCAACATAATCACACTCGATGATTGAATAAACATAGTAGTCAAGAAACAGAATCTCCCTGTTGAGAGAGAAGAAACATATGCCACAATTTGTGCAGCACATTGATTATTTTTAGTGACCATTGCAATATGATTTTTAAAAATTTAAAGCAATTGAAGGAGATACGAAAAGAATAATATTGCAATAAGATTTTTAAAAATTTAAAGCAATTGAAGGAGGTATGAAAACAAGAATAATTATCAAATTCCTAACATTTGTTATTCAGTAAAATGCAAGTGGTGTCCGATCTGCACTAAAAACCCACTGAATGGAGAATCTGCTTTCTGGTCTTACAATCAGATGACCCTGCTCTAAACAAAAAACATTTACACACATTTAACGATTCAAATACATTACTCCACTGCGAAACAGATGAATATAAGTTATAAGGGTAACTATCAAAAGAAGCACCTAGGAAAAGAAAGAGGTCTTTCCTAATAACTCCAATACTCAGGATGCTTGAAGTGGTAGTTGCCATCCAACAAAATCACACTCCATGTTTGAACAAACATAGCAGTCATGAAACAGAATCTCCCTGTTGAGAGGCAAGAAACATGTACCACAATTTGTGCACGTGGTGCCAAATATGCACCAAAAGACGATTGAATGGGGAATCTGCTTTCTGGCCACACAACCAGATGACCCTGCTGTAATCAACAATCATTCACCCACATTTCACGATTCAAATATATTATTCCACTGCGAAATTGATGAATATATGAGATGAGGGTAACAAACAAAACAAGGACTCAGCAAAAGAAAGAAGTGTTTTCCTAATAACTACAAGTGTCAGAATGCTCGGAGCAGTGCTTCCATCCAACAAAATTACACTCGAAAGTAGAACATGGCAGGCATTAAACTGAATCTCCCTGTTGAGAGGGAAGAAACATGTACCACAAGTTGTGCAGCACATTGATTATTTTTAGTGACCATTGCAATAATATTTTTAAAAATATAAAGCAAATGAAGGAGATACCTAAACAAGAAGATTTATCAAATTCCGAACATTTGTTATTCAGTAAAGTGCATGTGCTGTCCAATCTGCAAAACAAGACCATTGAATAGAGAATCTGCTTTCTGGCCATACAACCAGATGACCCTGCTGTAAACAACAAACATTAACACACATTTCACGAATCAAATACATTACTCCACTGTGAAATTGACGAATATAACTGATAAATGTATCAATCAAAGGAAGCACCTAGCAAAAGAAAACAGTATTTCTAATAACTCCAATCGTCAGAACGCACGAAGTGGTGATTTTCATCCAACATAATCACACTCGATGGTTGAATAAACAAAGCAGTCATGAAACGGGATCTCCCTGTTGAGAGAGAAGAAACATGTACCACAATTTGTGCAGCACATTGATTGTTATTTGTGACCATTGCAATAAAATTTTTAAAAATTTAAAGCAATTGAAGGAGATACGAAAACAAGAATAATTATCAAATTCCTAACATTTGTTATTCAGTAAAATGTAAGTGGTGTCCAATCTGCACCAAAAACCCATTGAATGGAGAACCTGCTTTCTGGTCACACAATCAGATGACCCTGCTCTAAACAAAAAACATTTACACACATTTAACGATTCTTATACATTACTCCAAGGCAAAACAGATGAATATAACTTATAAGGGAAACAATCAAAAGAAGCACCTACGAAAAGAAAGAGGTCTTTCCTAATAACTCCAATACTCAGAAAGCTTGGAGTGGTAGTTCCCATCCAACAAAATCACACTCCATGTTTGAACAAACATAGCAGTCATGAAACAAACTCTCCCTGTTGAGAGGCAAGAAACATGTACCACAATTTGTGCATGTGGTGTCAAATATGCACCAAAAGACGATTGAATGGGGAATCTGCTTTCTGGCCATACAACCAGATGACCGTGCTGTAATCAACAAACAGTTACCAACATTTCACGATTCAAATATATTATTACAGTGTGAAATTGTTGAATATATGTGACTGGGGTAACGATCAAAACAAGGACTCAGCAAAAGAAAGAAGTCTTTCCTAATAACTCCAATTGTCAGAATGCTCGGAGTAGTGCTTCCCATCCAACAAAATCACACTCAAAAGTAGAACAAACATAGCAGGCATTAAACGGAATCTTCCTGTTGAGAGAGAAGAAACATGTACCACAATTTGTGCAGCACACTGATTATTTTTAGTGACAATTGCAATAAAATTTTTAAAAACTTAAAGCAATTGAAGGAGATACGAAAACAAAAATATTTTTAAAATTCCTAACATTTGTTATTCAGTAAAATGCAAATGGTGTCCAATCTGCACTAAAAACCCTTTGAATGGAGAATCTCTTTCAGGTCATACAACCAGATGACCCTGCTCTAAACAAAAAACATTTACACACATTTAATGATTCAAATACATTACTCCACTGCGAAAAAGATGAATATAACTTATAGGGTACAATCAAAAGAAGCACCTACGAAAAGAAAGAGGTCTTTCCTAATAACTCCAATACTCAGAAAGCTTGGAGTGGTAGTTCCCATCCAACAAAATCACACTCCATGTTTGAACAAACATAGCAGTCATGAAACAGAATCTCCCTGTTGAGAGGCAAGTAACATGTACCACAATTTGTGCATGTGGTGTCAAATATGCACCAAAAGACGATTAAATGGGGAATCTGCTTTCTGGTCATACAACCAGATGACCATGCTGTAATCAACAAACATTTACACACATTTCACGATTCAAATATATTACTCCACTGAGAAATTGATGAATATATGCAATGAGGGTAACAATCAAAACAAGGACTCAGCAAAAGAAAGATGTCTTTCCTAATAACTCCAATTGTCAGAATGCTCGGAGTACTGCTTCCCATCCAACAAAATCACACTCAAAAGTAGAACAAACATAGCAGGCATTAAACGGAATCTTCCTGTTGAGAGGGAAGAAACTGTTACTACAATTTGTGCAGCACATTTATTATTTTTAGTGACCATTGCAATAAGATTTTTAAAAATATAAAGCAAATGAAGAAGATACCTTAACAAGAAGATGTATCAATTTCCGAACATTTGTTATTCAGTAAAGTGCATGTGGTGAATAGACAAATATAAGTGATAAAGGTATCTATCAAAGGAAGCACCTAGCAAAATAAAACAGTATTTATAATAATTCCAATTGTCAGAATGCTCGGCGTGGTGATTTCCACCCAACATAATCACACTTGATGTTTGAATAAACATAGCAGTCATGAAACGGAATCTCCCTGTTGAGAGAGAAGAAACGTGTACCACAATTTGTGCAGCACATTGATTATTTTTAGTGACCGTTGCAATAAGATTTTTAAAAATTTAAAGCAATTGAAGGAGATTTGAAAACAACAATATTTATCAAATTCCTACCATTTGTTATTCAGTAAAATGCAAGTGGTGTCCAATCTGCACTAAAAACCCATTGAATGGAGAATCTGCTTTCTGGTCATACAACCAGATGACCCTGCTGTAATCAACAAACATTTACCCACATTTCACGATTCAAATATATTATTCCACTGTGAAATTGATGAATATATGTGATGAGGGTAACAATCAAAACAAGGACTCAGCAGAAGAAAGAAGCCTTTCCTAATAAGTCCAATTGTCAGAATGCTCGGAGTAGTGCTTCCCATCGAAAAAAATCACACTCAAAAGTAGAACAAACATAGCAGGCATTAAACGGAATCTCCGTGTTTAGAAGGAAGAAACATGTACCACAATTTGTGCAGCACATTTATTATTTTCAGTGACCAAGGCAATAATATTTTTAAAAATATAAAGCAAATGAAGGAGATACCTAAACAAGAAGATTTGTCAAATTCCGAACATTCGTTATTCAGTAAAGTGCATGTGGTGTCCAATCTGCAACAAAAACCCATTGAATGGAGAATCTGCTTTTGTGGCCATACAACCAGATAACCCTCCTGTAAACAACAAAAATTTACCCACTTTTCACGAATCAAATACATTACTCCACTGTGAAACAGATGAATATAAGTTATAAGGGGAACAATCAAAAGAGGCACATAGGAAAAGAAAGAGGTCTTTCCTAATAACTCCAATACTCAGGATGTTTGGTGTGATAGTTCCCATAGAACAAAATCACACTCGATGTTTGAACAATCATAGCAGTCATGAAACAGAATCTCCCCGTTGAGAGGGAAGAAACATGTACCACAATTTGTGCATGTGGAGTCAAATATGCACCAAAAGACGATTGAATGGGGAATCTGCTTTCTGGACATACAACCAAATGACCCTCCTGTAATCAACAAACTATTACCCACATTTCACGATTCAAATATATTATTCCACTGTGACATTGATGTATATATGTGATGAGGGTAACAATCAAAACAAGGACTCAACAAAAGAAAGAAGTCTTTCCTAATAACTCCAATTGTCAGAATGCTCGGTGTAGTGCTTCCCATCCAAAAAAATCACACTCAAAAGTAGAACAAACTGAGCAGGCATTAAACGGAATCTCCCTGTTGAGAGGGAAGAAACATGTACCACAATTTGTGCAGCACATTTATTATTTTCAGTGACCAAGGCAATAATATTTTTAAAAATATCAAGCAAATGAAGGAGATACCTAAACAAGAAGATTTATCAAATTCCTAACATTCGTTATTCAGTAAAATGCAAGTGGTGTCCAATCTGCACTAAAAACCCATTCAATGGAGAATCTGCTTTCTGGTCATACAACGAGATGACCCTGCTCTAAACAAAAAACATTTAAACACATTTAACGATTCAGATACATTAGTCCACTTCGAAACAGATGAATATAAGTTATAAGGGTAACAATCAAAAGAAGCACATAGGAACAGAAGGAGGTCTTTCCTAATAACTCCAATACTCAGGATGCTTGGAGTGGTAGTTCCCATCCAACAAAATCACACTCCATGTTTGAACAAACATAGCAGTCATGAAACAGAATCTCATTGTTGAGAGCAAAGAAACATGTACCACAATTTGTGCAGCACATTGATTATTTTTAGTGACCGTTGCATTACGATTTTTAAAAATTTAAAGCAATTGAAGGAGATACGAAAACAAGAATTTTTATCAACTTCATAACATTTGTTATTCAGTAAAATGCAAGTGGTGTCCAATCTGTACTAAAGACCCATTGATTGGAGAATCTGCTTTCTCGTCATCCAACCAGATGACCCTGCTCTAAACAAAAGACATTTACACAGATTTAACGATTCAAATTCATTTCTCCACTGTGAAACAGATGAATATAAATTATAAGGGTAACAATCAAAAGAACCACATAGGAAAAGAAAGAGGTCTTTCCTAATAACTCCAATACTCAGGATGCTTGGTGTGGTAGTTCCCATAGAATAAAATCACACTCGATGTTTGAAAAATCATAGCAGTCATGAAACAGAATCTCCCCGTTGAGAGGGAACTAACATGTACCACAATTTGTGCATGTGGTGTCAAATATGCACCAAAAGGCGATTGAATGGGGTATCTGCTTTCTGGCCATACAACCAGATGACCCTGCTGTAACCAACAAACATTTACCCACATTTCACAATTCAAATATATTATTCCACTGCGAAATTAATGAATATATAAATATATTATTCCCCTGCGAAATTATTGAATATATGTGATGAGGGTAACAATCAAAACAAGGACTCAGCAAAAGAAAGAAGTCTTTCCTAATAGCTCCAATTGTCACAATGCTCGGAGTAGTGCTTCCCATGCAACAAAATCACACTCAAAAGTAGAACAAACATAGCAGGCATTAAACGGAATCTCCCTTTTGAGAGGGAAGAAACATGTACCACAATTTGTGCAGCACATTTATTATTTTTAGTGACCATTGCAACAATATTTTTAAAAATATAAAGCAAATGAAGGAGAAACCTAAACAAGAATATTTATCAAATTCCGAACATTCGTTATTCAGTAAAGTGCATGTGGTGTCCAATCTGCACCAAAAGACAATTGAATAGAGAATCTGCTTTCTGGCCATACAACCAGATGAGCCTGCTGTAAACAACAAACATTTACCCACATTTCACGCATCAAATACATTACTATACAGTGAAATTGACGAATATAAGTGATAAAGGTATCAATCAAAGGCAGCACCTAGCAAAAGAAAACAGTATTTCTAATAATTCCAATTGTCAGAATGCTCGGTGTGGTGATTTCCACCCAACATAATCACACTTGATGTTTGAATAAACATAGCAGTCATGAAACGGAATCTCCCTGTTGAGAGAGAAGAAACGTGTACCACAATTTGTGCAGCACATTGATTATTTTTAGTGACCGTTGCAATAAGATTTTTAAAAATTTAAAGCAATTGAAGGAGATTTGAAAACAACAATATTTATCAAATTCCTACCATTTGTTATTCAGTAAAATGCAAGTGGTGTCCAATCTGCACTAAAAACCCATTGAATGGAGAATCTGCTTTCTGGTCATACAACCAGATGACCCTGCTATAATCAACAAACATTTACCCACATTTTACGATTCAAATATATTATTCCACTGTGAAATTGATGAATATATGTGATGAGGGTAACAATCAAAACAAGGACTCAGCAGAAGAAAGAAGCCTTTCCTAATAACTCCATTTGTCAGAATGCTCGGAGTAGTGCTTCCCATCCAACAAAATCATACTCAAAAGTAGAACAAACATAGCAGGCATTAAACGGAATCTCCCTGTTGAGATGGAAGAAACATGTTCCACAATTTGTGAAGCACATTTATTATTTTTAGTGACCATTGCAATAAGATTTTTAAAAATATAAAGCAAATGAAGAAGATACCTTAACAAGAAGATTTATCAAATTCCGAACATTTGTTATTCAGTAAAGTGCATGTGGTGAATAGACGAATATAAGTGATGAAGGTATCTATCAAAGGAAGCACCTAGCAAAATAAAACAGTATTTCTAATAATTCCAATTGTCAGAATGCTCGGCGTGGTGATTTCCACCCAACATAATCACACTTGATGTTTGAATAAACATAGCAGTCATGAAACGGAATTCCCTGTTGACAGAGAAGACACGTGTAACACAATTTGTGCAGCACATTGATTATTTTTAGTGACTGTTGCAATAAGATTTTTAAAAATTTAAAGCAATTGAAGGAGATACGAAAACAACAATATTTATCAAATTCCTACCATTAGTTATTCAGTAAAATGCAAGTGGTGTCCAATCTGCCCTAAAAACCCATTGATTGGAGAATCTGCTTTCTGGTCATACAACCAGATGACCCTGCTCTAAACAAAAAACATTTACACACATTTAACAATTCAAATTCATTACTCCACTGCGTAACAGATGAATATAAATTATAAGGGTAACAATCAAAAGAAGCACATAGGAAATGAAAGAGGTCTTTCCTAATAACTCCAATACTCAGGATGCTTGGAGTGGTAGTTCCCATAGAACAAAATCACACTCGATGTTTGAACAATCATAGCAGTCATGAAACAGAATCTCCCAGTTGAGAGGGAAGAAACATGTACCACAATTTCTGCAGCGCATTTATTATTTTTAGTGACCATTGCAATAAGATTTTTAAAAATATAAAGCAAATGAAGAAGATACCTTAACAAGAAGATTTATCAAATTCCGAACATTTGTTATTCAGTAAAGTGCATGTGGTGAATAGACGAATATAAGTGATAAAGGTATCTATCAAAGGAAGCACCTAGCAAAAGAAAACAATATTTCTAATAATTCCAATTGTCAGAATGCTCGGTGTGGTGATTTCCACCCAACATAATCACACTTGATGTTTGAATAAAAATAGCAGCCATGAAACGGAATCTCCCTGTTGAGAGAGAAGAAACGTGTACCACAATTTGTGCAGCACATTGATTACTTTTAGTGACCGTTGGAATAAGATTTATAAAAAATTAAAGCAATTGAAGGAGATACGAAAACAACAATATTTATCAAATTCCTACCATTTGTTATTCAGTAAAATGCAAGTGGTGTCCAATCTGCACTAAAAACCAATTGATTGGAGAATCTGCTTTCCGGTTATACAACCAGATGACCCTGCTCTAAACAAAAAACATTTACACACATTTAACAATTCAAATTCATTACTCCACTGCGAAACAGATGAATATAAATTATAAGGGTAACAATCAAAAGAAGCACCTAGGAAAAGAAAGAGGTCTTTCCTAATAACTCCAATACTCAGGATGCTTGGAGTGGTAGTTCCCATAGAACAAAATCACACTCGATGTGTGAACAATCATAGCAGTTATGGAACAGAATCTCCCCGTTGAGAGGCAAGAAACATGTACCACAATTTGTGCATGTGGTGTCAAATATGCACCAAAAGACGATTGAATGGGGAATCTGCTTTCTGGCCATACAACCAGATGACCCTGCTGTAATCAACAACCAGATGACCCTGCTGTAATCAACAAACATTTACCCACATTTCATAATTCAAATATATTATTGCACTGCGAAATTATTGAATATATGTGATGAGGGTAACAATCAAAAGAAGGACTCAGCAAAAGAAAGAAGTCCTCCCAAATAACTCCAATTGTCAGAATGCTCGGAGTAGTGCTTCCAATCCAACAAAATCACACTCAAAAGTAGAACAAACATAGCAGGCATTAAACGGAATCTCCCTGTTCAGAGGGAAGAAAGATGTTCCACAATTTGTGCAGCACATTTATTATTTTTAGTGACCATTGCAAAAAGGTTTTTAAAAATAACAAGGAAATGAAGGAGATACCTAAAGAAGAAGAATTATCAAATTCCGAACATTCGTTATTCAGTAAAGTGCATGTGGTGTCCAATCTGCAACAAAAACCCATTGAATGGAGAATCTGCTTTTGTGGCCATACAACCAGATGACCCTGCAGTAAACAACAAACATTTACCCACATTTCACGAATCAAATACATTACTCCACTGTGAAATTGACGAACATAAGTTATAAAGGAATCAATCAAAGGAAGCAAGTAGCAAAAGAAAAGAAAATTTCTTATAACTCCAATCGTCAGAATGCTCGGGGAGGTGATTTCCATCCAACATAATCACACTCGATGTTTGAATAAACATAGCAGTCATGAAACGGAATCTCCAAGTTGAAAGAGAAGAAACGTGTACCACAATTTGTGCAGCACATTGATTATTTGTAGTGACCGTTGCAATAAGATTTATAAAAAATTAAAGCAATTGAAGGAGATACGAAAACAAGAATATTTATCAAATTCCTACCATTTGTAAATCAGTAAAATGCAAGTGGTCTCCAATCTGCACTAAAAACCCATTGATTGGAGAATCTGCTTTCTGGTCATACAACCTGATGACATTGCTCTTATCAAAAAACATTTACACACATTTAATGATTCAAATTCATTACTCCACTGCGAAATAGATGAATATAAGTTATAAGGGTAACAATCAAAAGAAGCACATAGGAAAAGAAGGAGGTCTTTCCTAATAACTCCAATACTCAGGATGCTTGGAGTGCTAGTTCCCATAGAACAAAATCACACTCCATGTTTGAACAATCATAGCAGTCATGAAACAGAATCTCCCCGTTGAGAGGGAACTAACATGTACCACAATTTGTGCATGTGGTGTCAAATATGCACCAAAAGACGATTGAATGGGGAATCTGCTTTCTGGCCATACAACCAGACGACCCTGCTGTAATCAACAAACATTTACCCACATTTCACGATTCAAATATATTATTCCACTGTGAAATTGATGAATATATGTGATGAGGGTAACAATCAAAACAAGGACTCAGCAAAAGAAAGAAGTCATTCCCAATAACTCCAATTGTCAGAATGCTCGGAATAGTGCTTCCAATCCAACAAAATCACACTCAAAAATAGAACAAACGTAGCAGGCATTAAACGGAATCTCCCTGTTCAGAGGGAAGAAAGATGTTCCACAATTTGTGCAGCACATTTATTATTTTTAGTGACCATTGCAAAAAGGTTTTTAAATATAAAAAAGAAATGAAGGAGATACCTAAACAAGAAGAATTATATAATTCCGAACATTCGTTATTCAGTAAAATGCAAGTGGTGTCCAATCTGCACTAAAAACCCATTGAATGGAGAATCTGCTTTCTGGTCATACAACCAGATGACTATGCTCTAAACAAAATACATTTACACACATTTAACGATTCAAATTCATTACTCCACTGCGAAACAGATGAATATATGTTATAAGGGTAACAATCAAAGAAGCACCTAGGAAAAAAAAGAGGTCTTTCCTAATAACTCCAATACTCAGGATGCTTGGAGTGATAGTTCTCATCCAACAAAATCAAACTCCATGTTTGAACAAACATAGCAGTCATGAAACAGAATCTCCCTGTTGAGAGGCAAGAAACATGTACCACAATTTGTGCAGCACATTGATTATTTTTAGTGACCATTGCAATAATATTTTTAAAAATATAAAGCAAATGACGGAGATACCTAAACAAGAAGATTTATCAAATTCCGAACATTTGTTATTCAGTAAAGTGCATGTGGTGTCCAATCTACACCAAAAGACCATTGAATAGAGAATCCAGTTTCTGGCCACACAACCACATGACCCTGCTGTAAACAACAAACATTTACCCACATTTCACAATTCAAATACATTACTCCAAAGTGAAATTGATGAATATAAGTGATAAAGGTATCAATCAAAGGAAGCAGCTAGGAAAAAAAAACAGTATTTCTAATAACTCCAATCGTCAGAATGCTCGGAGAGGTGATTTCCATCCAACATAATCATACTCGATGTTTGAATAAACACAGCAGTCATGAAACGGAGTCTCCCTGTTCGGAGAGAAGAAACATGTACCACCATTTGTGCAGCACATTGATTAATTTTAGTGGCCATTGCATTAAGATTTTTAAAAATTTAAAGCAATTGAAAGAGATACGAAAATAAGAATATTTATCGAATTCCTAACATTTGTTATTCAGTAAAGTGCAAGTGGAGTCCAATCTCCACCAAAACACCATTGAATAGAGAATCTGCTCTCTGGCCATACAACCGTATTCCCTGCTCTATACAACGAACATTTACCCACATTTCTCCATTCAAATAAATTACTCCACTGTGAAATTGATGAATATATGTAATAAAAGTATCAATCAATGGAATCACCTAGCAATACATTGAAGTCTTTCCCAATAACTCGAATGGTCAGATTGCTCAGAGTGGTAGTTCTCATCCAACACAATCACACCCAATGGTAGAACAAACATAGTCATGAAACGAAATCTCCCTATTGAAAGAGGTGAAACGTACCACAATTTGTGCAGCACATTGATTATTTTTAGTGACCATTGCAAGAAGATTTCTAAAAATTTAAAGCAATTGAAGGAGATACGAAAACAAGAAAATTTATCAAATTCCGAACATTTGTTATTCAGTAAAATGCATGTGGTATCCGATCTGCACCAAAAACACATTGAATGGATAATCTGCTTTCTGGCCATTCAACTAGATGACCCTGCTCCAAAAAACAAACATTTACACACATTTAACGATTCAAATACACTACTCCACTGTAAAATTGATGAATATAAGTGATAAAGGTATCAAAGAAAGCACCTAACAGAAGAAAACAGTTTTTCTAATAACTCCAATCGTCAGAACGCTCAGAGTGGTGATTCCCATCCAACAAAATCACATTCGATGTTTGAACAAACATAGCAGCCATGAAACGGAATCTCTCTGTTGAGAGGGAAGAAACATGTACTACAATTTGTGCAGCACAATCTCTATTTTTAGAGACTCTTTCTGGCCATACAACCAGATGACCCACCTGTAAACAAGAAACACATAAACCCACTTCACGATTCAAATACATTAATGCATTGTGGAATTGGGGAATATAAGTGATAAAAGTAACAATCGAAAGACGCACCTAGTAAAGAAAAAAGTCTTTCTAATTACTCCAATAGTCAGAATGAACGGAGTGGTGGTTCCCATCCAGCAAAATCATACTCGATGTTTGAACAAACATAGCAGTCACTAAACGGAATCTCCCTGATGAGAGGTAAGAAACATGTACTACAATTTGTGAAGCACATTGTCTATTTTTAGTGACAATTGAAATAAGATTTTTAAAAACATAAAGCATTTGAAGTAGATACCAAAACAAGAAGATTTATCAAATTCTGAACAGCCGGCGTTCAGTAAGGTGCATGTGGTGTCCAATCTGTACCAAAAACCGAGTGAATGCAGAATCTGCTTTACGGCCATACAACCAGATCACCCTGCTGTAAACAAAAAACACATAACCACATTTCACGATTCAAATATATTATACCATTGTGAAATTGATGAATATAAGTGATAAGGGGAAGAATCAAAACAAGCACCTAGCAAAACAATGAAGTCTTCCTAAAAACTTCAATATTCAGGGTGCTCGGAGTAGTGGTTCCCATTTAACAAAATCACACTCGAAGGTAGAACAAATATAGCCGTCATGAAACAGCATCTCCCTGCTGAGAGGGAAGAAACATGTACCACAATTTGGGCAGCACATTGATTACTGTTTAGTGACCATTTCAATAAGATTTTTAAAAATATAAAGCAAATGAAGGAGATGCCTAAAAACGGAGATATATCTAATTCCGAACATTTGTTATTCAGTAAAGTGCGTGTGATATCCAATCTGCACAAAAAGACCATTGAATAGAGAATCTGCTATTTGGCCATACAGCCAGATGACACTGCTGTAAACCACAAACACATATACCCACTTCACGATTCAAATACATTAATCCATTGTGGAAGGGTAACAATCAAAAGAAGCAATTAGCATATCGTCGGATTGTAGATTATTCAAACTTATTTGTTCATAGACTTTCCATTTGGCGTGTGTTTACTTACAGGTAACGATTGTTTAAATTCACGTAGCTTGTTAGATTACATCCATTGTAGGTTCATTATCTTACTGATTTAAGAATATAGTTTGTTGTATTAAGAGATCATTGTTTAAATTTTATTACTGTACATAGCCATGAGTACTAAGTGTGGAAGCTGCCGTAAGAAGATAGAATCGGGTGTGGTATGTGGAGGATGTGGGGGTGTTTTTCATTGGGGCTCATGTAGCGGGAAATTTGACGAGATTATGCTTTTGGCTCTTCCATGGAACTGTAGGTTCTGTAGTATAGAAAAAAGATTCGTACAACAGGAGGAAAAGATGTGTGCCCTTCAGGCTGAACTAGATTCGGTAAAAACTGAATTAGCTACGTTAAAGAGGGGAAAAGCCTGCGGGAAATGGGAATTGGTAACAAGGAAATCGCGAAAAGGGACCAGCCATGTAGATGTTGTCGAAGTTCCAGTTATGAATAAATTCTCCTTCCTACCTGAAGTAGGAAGGGAGGAGCCAAAAACAGGAGTAGTTGAAAGTAGGGTGCAGCAGACTACTAAAATTGGTAACAGCATTAGGTCGGGAAAATCTAGTAATAGGAAAAGAAAAGTCTTGCTGCCAGGGAGCAGTCATGGGAGGGGTGTAGGCCAACTGGTGCAGGAGAAATTAGGAGCAGATTACCAGGTCACGAGTTTGTTTAAGCCAAGTGCTAGGCTTAGCCAGGTGATAGAAGAAATAGGACCACTCTGTAGGGACTTTGACAAGAATGATGAGGTGATAGTAATAGGTGGGGCAGGAAACAGCCTGGCTAAGGATAGGAATTATGATATTAAGAGTGACCTGGATAAAATATGAGCTGCAACAGGATGTGCGAATGTGGATTTTGTTGAGGTATTGCAGCGTTACGATCAGCCCTCGGTTAACCCTTCTGTGTGGCGAGTTAACAGAGAGTTGAGCGAGCAGCTGCTGGACGGAGCAAAAACACACGTTTATACAGTGCCTGTTGGTAGCTTTGGGAGATGGGGATACACTCAACCTGGCCTGCACCTAAATAGTCTAGGGAATGATAGATTAGCTGATTTAATTGTAGGTCGTCTAAAGGGGGCCACTAGCACTCAAGGCAAAACCCCTGTGACCCGAAAGGGCATAGGGGCACCTTTTTTTAGGTTGAACAAAATGTCCAGACGGGCAGCTCTTAAAGGTAAAAAAAATAAATGGTTCAAATAAAGGTAGGGGAAACAGTTGTGTAATATATTTCACCAAAATATCAGGGAATTAAGGAACAAAACAGACGAACTAATAATTTGTTTTGAGAATAGTAAAAATACAACAGAAGTTGATGTACTGTGCCTGTCTGAACATCATATAACTACACAAATGGAAAATGGAAATATTAATGGGTATAAACTAGCAACTTATTCTTGTAGAGACAATATGGAGAAAGGAAGAGCTGCGACTTATGTTAAGGGGGAACATAGTTTTAAAAACAGAGAAACCGCAAAATTCTGTGTATAACAGCACATTGAAGTATGCGCTTGTGAGCTTAAATTGGACAGTGGTAAATTCATAATTGTGACTGTGTATAGGTCCCCACTTGGAAATTTTCAAATGTTTCTTAAAAACCTAGATCTCTTGCTGTGTTATCTGTCAGAAAAGGGAAAACACATTATCATTTGTGGAGATTTTAACGTAGATTTTCTTAAACACTAAAGAAAGAAGAACGACCTTGAACTATTACTTCGCTCTTACAATCTGACATCAGTCATTGATCTTCCTACTCGTATTGTACAAGACAGTAGCACCCTGATAGATAACATTTTCATAGACCAAGATAAATTAAAAGAAGTAAGCACCTATCCTATTAAGAACGGGCTTTCTGATCACAATGCACAGCTACTTTCAATTCATGACTTTGCTCCATACAGTAATGTGAAAAAAACAAACAAAATAATACGCCCAATTAACCATATAACAATTCAACAATTTAAAGAAAGCTTGAAAAGGGTAGACTGGGAGGATGTTTATCGGGAACCTGATGCAAATGTTAAATTTAACTTATTCCACGATAAACTTGTGGGCATATTTGAAAACAGTTTTCCTAAGAAATTAGTGAATCATAATTCAAATAAACTTGATAAAAAACCATGGCTGACTAAAGGGATTAAAATTTCTTGTAGCCGGAAATGGGAACTATACCAAGACATTAGAATAAGTCGAGATGAAGAAAAGCTCAACCATTATAAGAAATATTGTAATATATTAAGGAAAGTTATAAAAAAATCCAGAAGTATGTGTATCAAGTCTGAGATTAGCACCTCTGATGACAAAACAATATGGAATATAGTTAAAAGGGAAACAGGGCAACCAAGGTCACAGGACAACAGTATTACTGTTAAGCACAATGAAAAGCTTATAAATGAAAAATCACTGGTTCAAAATATTTTTAATAATCATTTTATAAATGTAGTGGAAAATATAGGCACCAGCTGCTCACCAGATAAGGCAGAACTCTATATGAAAGAGGCATTCCCGGTGCAAACAAATGAAATTGAAATCCTACCCACCTCACCGTCTGAAATTAAGAAAATAACAAATTCACTTAAGAATAAAAACTCACATAGAACTGATGGTATCTCCAATAGAATACTAAAATCTTGTCCACACCTCATAAGTCGAGTTCTTAGCCACATATGTAATAGCTCATTGAATCAGGGAATATTTCCTGACAAGATTGAAATAGGCCATAGTTAAACCCTTGTATAAAAAAGGTGACAAGACAGACGTCAACAATTATCGTCCTATTTCACTTCTGACATCCTTCTCAAAAGTGTTTGAAAAAGTAATGTACTCAAGAGTAACTTTACACATTAGTGGGAATAACGTTTCAACAAAATGTCAGTTCGGTTTTCAGAAAGATGTTTCAACAGATAGTGCTATACACGCTTTCACTGATCAAATTTTAAATGCTCTGGATAGTAGAACATCACCAATTGGGATTTTCTGTGATCTCTCTAAGGCTTTTGATTGTGTGGATCATGAAATCCTCTTCGATAAGCTGAAGTACTATGGAATGAATGGTTCAGTACACAGATGGTTCACTTCATATTTAACTGGTAGAATGCAGAAGGTTGAAACAGTAAACCCACATAGTACACAAAGGGCAGCTGATTATTCAGACTGGGGATGTATCAAGAATGGGGTACCACAGGGTTCTGTCTTGGGGAATTTATTGTTTTTAATATATGTTAATGACTTGCCTAATTATATTCATGAAGATGCAAACTTGGTTCTCTTTGCAGATGACACAAGTATTGTAATCAAGCCTAAAAAGCAAGAATCAGCTGAGGAAAATGCAAATAATGTTTTTCAAAGAGTTATTAGGTGGTTTTCCGCAAATGGACTTTCATTGAACTTTGAAAAAACACTGTACATACAGTTCAGTACAGGGAAAGGCATACCACCGGAAATAAATATAGAGTGTGGGGGAAAATCTTTAGCTAAAGCAGATCGTTCAAAATTTCTGGGTGTCTGTATTGATCAGAATTTAAACTGGAAGACACACATTGATAATCTACTGAAACGATTGAGCTCAGCTACCTATGCTATTAGTGTCATTGCAAATTTTGGAGACAAGCACATCAGTAAGTTAGCTTACCACGCATATTTTCATTCGTTGCTTTCTTACAGAATCATCTTTTGGGGCAATTCATCACTAACAAAGAAGGTATTTATTGCACAAAAACGTGTTATCAGAATAATGTCTGGGGCTCCTCCAAGATCACTTGTAGACAATTATTTAAAGAATTAGGGATATTGCCAGTAGCTTCACAATATATATACAGCCTAATGAAATTTGTTGTTAGTAACCCAGATCACTTCAGAATTAATAGCACAGTCCACAGGTACAATACTAGGAGACAGGGTGACCTTCACTATCGTTCATTGAATTTGACATTGGCACAAAAGGGAGTCAATTATACTGCCACAAAGATTTTTGGTCAATTGCTGAACAATATGAAAAGTCTGACAGACAACCAATCGGCATTCAAAAGTAAGTTAAGGGAATTCCTGAATGACAACTCCTTCTCCTCCATAGATGAATTTTTAGACAGAGGCCAAAGAAATACAGTAAGCATTAACAATTGAACCGTATATAAGAATAACAATGATTACTTGGGATAAATGAATCTTGTGTACTTTGACAAGTTCCACATCATTACGAAAGAATCGTGTTCATGATCCATGGAACAAGTAATATAACTAACTAACTAAAACAGAATCACCCTGATGAGAGGTACGAAACATGGACCACAATTTCTGCACCACATTGATTATTTTTAAACACCATTGAAATAAGATATTTAAAAATATAAAGCAAATGAAGGAGCTAGCTAAACAAGAACATTTATCAAATTCCGAACATTCGTTATTCAGTAAAATGCATGTGGTGTCCAATCTGCACCAAAAACCCATTGAATGGAGAATCTGTTTTCTGGCCATACAACCAGATGACCCTGCTCTAAACAACAAACATTTAGACACATTTAACGATTCAAATACATTACTCCACTGCGAAATACATGAATATAAGTTATAAGGGTAACAATCCAAAGAAGCACCTAGCAAAAGCAACAGGACTTTCCTAATAACTCGGATACTCAGGATGCTCGGAGTGGTGGTTCCCATCCAACAAAATCACACTCGATGGTAGAACAAACATAGCAGTCATGAAACAGAATCTCCCTGTTGAGAGGGAAGAAACATGTACTACAATTTGTGCAGCACATTGATTATTTTTAGAGCCCATTGCAATAAGATTTTTAAAAATATAAAGCAAATAAAGGAGATACCTAAACAAGAAGATTAATCAAATTCTGATCATTCGATATTCAGTAAAGTGCATGTGCTGTCCAATCTGCACCAAAAACCCATTCAATGGAGAATCAGCTTTCTGGCCATACAAACAGATGACCCTGCTGTAAACAACAAACATTTACGAACATTTCACCAATCAAATACATTACTCCACTGTGAAATTGATGAATATAAGTGATAAAGGTATCAAAGGAAGCACCAAGCAAAAGAAAACAGTATTTCTAATAACCCCAATCGTCAGAACGCTCGGAGTGGTGGTTCCCATCCAACAAAATCACACTCGATGTTTGAACAAACATAGCAGTCACGAAACAGAATCTCTCTGTTAAGAGGGAAGAAACATGTACTACAATTTGAGAAGCACATTGATTATTTTTAGTGACCACTGCAATAAGATTTTTGAAAATATAAGGCAAATTAAGGAGATACCTAAAAACGAAGATATATAAAAATTCCAAACATTTGTTATTCAGTAAAGTGCATGTGGTGTCCAATCTGCACCAAAAACCCATTTAATGGAGAATCTGCTTTCTGGCCTTACAACCCTGCTGTAAACAACAAACATTTACCCACATTTCACAATTCAAATAAATTACTCCACTGTGAAATTAATGAATATAGGTGATAAAAGTATCAATCAAAGGAAGCACATAGCAAAACAATGAAGTCTTTCCTAATAACTCGAATGGTCAAAATACTCGGAGTGGTGGTTCCCATCCAAAAAAATCACACTCGATTGTAGAAAACATGTAGTGATGAAACGAAATCTCCCTATTGATGGGGAAGAAACATATACCACAATTTGTGCAGCACATTGATTACTTTTTAGTGACCATTGCAATAAGATTTTAAAAAATATAAAGCAAATGTATGAGATACCAAAACAAGAAAATTTATCAAATTCTGAAAATTCGGTGTTCAGTAAGGTGTATGTGGTGTAAAATATCACCAAAAACCCATTGAATGGTGAATCTGCTTTCTGGCCATAAAACCAGATGACCCTGCTGTAAACAACAAACACATAAACCCACTTCACGATACAAATACATTAATCCATTGTGGAATTGGTGAATATAAGTGATAAAGGTAACAATCAAAAGAAGCACCTAGCAAAAGAAAAAAAGTCTTTCTAATAACTCCAATCATCAGAACACTCGGAGTGGTGATTCCCATCCAACTAAATCACACTCGATGTTTGAACAAACACAGCAGTCATGAAAAGGAATATCCCTGATGAGAGGTACGAAACATGTACTACAATTTGTGCAGCACAATGTTTATTTTTAGTGACCATTGAAATAAGATTTTTTAAAATATAAAGCAAATGAAGGAGATACCAAAACAAGAAGATTTATCAAATTCCGAACATTCGGTGTTCAGTAAGGTGCATGTGGTGTAAAATATCACCAAAAACCCATTGAATGGAGAATCTGCTTTCTGGCCATACAACCAGATGACCCTGCTGTAAACAACAAACATTTACCCACATTTCACGATTCAAATAAATTACTCCACTGTGAAATTGATGAATATAACTGATAAAGGTATTAATCAAAGGAAGCACCTAGCAAAAGAAAAAAAGTCTTTCTAATAACTCCAATCGTCTGAACGCTCGGAGAGGTGATTCACATCCAACAAAATCACACTCGATGTTTGAACAAACATAGCAGTCATGAAACGAATCTCCTTGCTGAGAGGGGGTAAACATGTCCCACAATTTGTGCAGCACATTGATTACTTTTTGGGACCATTGGAGTAACATTTTTACAAATATAAAGCAAATGAAGGAGATACCTAAACAAGAAGATTTATGAAATTCCGTACAGCCATTATTCTGTAAGGTGGATGTGGTGTCCAATCTGCAACAAAAACCCATTGAGTGGAAAATCTGCTTTCTGGCCATACAACCAGATGATGCTGCTGTAAACAACAAACACATAACCACATTTCACGATTCAAATATATTAACCCACTGTGAAATTTATGAATATATGTGATAATGGTAACAATTAAAATAACCACCTAGCAAAACAATGAAGTCTTTCCTAATAAACTCCAATACTCAGGCTGCTCGAAGTGGTGGTTTCCATCCAACAAAATCACACTCGATGTTTGAACAAACAAAGCAGTCATGAAACAGAATCTCCCTGTTGAAAGGGAAAAAACATGTACTACAATTTGTGCAGCACATTGATTATTTTTAGTGACCACTGCAATAAGATTTTTAAAAATATAAAGCAATTAAGGAGATACCTAAAGAAGAAGATTTATCAAATTCCGAGCATTTGTTAATCAGTAAAGTGCACGTGGTGTACAATCTGCACCAATAACTCATTGAATGGAGAAACTGCTTTCTGGCCATACAACCAGATGACCCTCCTCTAAACAACAAACTCTTAACCAACTTTTCATTAATCAAATACATTACTCCACTGTTAAATTGATGAATATAAGTGTTAAAGATTACAACCAAAAGATACACCTAGTGAAAGGAAAAACTCTGTCCTAATAACTCAAATAGTCAGAATGCTCGGAGAGGTGGTTCCCATCCAACAAAATCACACACAAAGGTAGAACAAACACAGCTGTCATTAAACGGAATCTTCCTGTTGAGAGGGAAGAAACATGTACCACAATTTGTGCAGCACATTGAATATTTTTAGTGACCATTGCAATAAGACTTTTAAAAATTTAAAGCAGTATAAGGAGATACCAAAACAAGAAGATTTATTAAATTGCGAACATTTGTTACTCAGTAATATGCGTGTGTTGTGCAATCTGCACCAAAAACCCATTGACTGGAGAATCTGCTTTCTGGCCATACAACCAGATGACCCTGCTTTAAACAACAAACATTTACCCACATTTCACAATTCAAATACTTTACTCCACTGTGAAATTGATGAATATAAGTAATAAGAGTAACAATCAAAAGAAGCATCTAGCAAAAAAAAAAGGCTTTCCTAATAACCCCAATACTCAGGATCTCGGAGTGGTGGTTCCCATCCAACAAAATCACACTCCATGTTTGAACAAACATAGCAGTAATGAAACAGAAACTCCGTGCTGAGAGGGAAGAAACATGTACCACATTTTGTGCAGCACATTGATTATTTTTAGCGACCATTGCAATAAGATTTTTATAAAATATAAAGGAAATCAAGGAGATACCAAAACAATAAGATTTATCAAATTCTGAACATCCGTTATTCAGTAAAGTGAATCTGGTGGTAAGGCCACAAAGCCGATTACACAATCAATGGGTTTTTGTGCAGATGGGACACCACATGCACCTTACTGAATATCGGCTGTTCGGAATGTGATAAATCTTCTTGTTTCGGTATCTCCTTCATCCGCTTTTTATTTATAAAAATCGTATTCCAATGGTCACTAAAAATAATCAATGTGTTGCACAAATTGTGGTATATGTTTCTTCCCTTTCAGCAGGGATATTTTGTTTCATAACTGTTATTTTTGATCAACCGAGTTTGATTTTGTTCGATGGGAACCACCACTCCGAGCATTTTCACTACTGGAGTTATAAGGAAAGACTTCTTTCTTTTGCTAGGTACTTCTTTTGATTGTTACTCTTATCACTTATATTCATCAATTTCACAGTGGAGTAATGTATTTGTATCGTGAAATGTGATTAAGAGTTTGTTCTTTACGGCAGCGTCATATGGTGTTTGGAGTGGTGGAACCCATCCAACAAAATCACACTCGATGCTAGAACCAACATAGCTGCCATGAAACGGAATCTCCCTGCTGAAAGTGAAGAAATATGTACCACAATTTGTGCTGCACAATCATTATTTTTTGTGGCCATTGCAATAAGAGTTTAAAAAATATATAGCAAATGAAGGAGATACCTAACAAGAAGATTTATCAAATTCCAAACAGTCGGTGTTCCGTAAGGTGCATGTGGTGTCCAATCAGAACCAAAAACCCATTGAATGGAGAATCAGCTTTCTGGCCATAGAAGTAGATGAAGCTGATTTAACAACAACTACTTAACCACAATTCATGATTAAAATACATTACGCCACTGTGAAATTGATGCATATAAGTGATAAGGGTATCAATCGAAAGAAGCACCTAGCAAAAGAAAAAAGTCTTTCTAATAACTCCAATCGTCACACTGCTCGGAGTGGTGGTTCCCATCCAACAAAATAACACTCGATGTTTGAACAAACATAGCAGTCATGTGACTGAATCTCCCTGTTGAGAGGGAAGAAACATGTACTACAATTTGTGCACCACATAGTTTATTTTTAGTGACCAGTAACATAAGATTTTTGAAAATAAAAAGCAAATGAAGGAGATACCAAAACAAGAAGATTTATCAAATTCCGAACAGTCGTTATTCAGTATGGTGCGTGTGGTGTCCCAACTGCACCAAAATATATTGATTGTATAATCTGCTTTGTGGCCATAACACCAGATGACCCTGGCGTAAAGAACAAACTCTTAACCACATTTCACGATTCAAATAGATTACTCCACTGTGAAATTGATGAATATAAGTGATAAGGGTATCAATCAAAAGAAGCACCTAGCAAAAGAAAGAAGTCTTCCTTATAACTCCAATCATCAGAATGCTTGGAGTGGCGGTTCCCATCCAACAAAATTACACTCGATTTTTGAACAAACATAGCAGTCATGAAACGGAGTCTCCCTGTTGAGAGGGAAGAACCATATACCACAATTTGTGCAGCACATTGACTATTTTTAGTGAGCATGGAATAACATTTTAAAATTATAAAGCAAATAAAGGACATACCTAAACAAGAGGATTTATCAAATTCCGAACATTCGTTATTCAGTAAGGGGTATGTGGTGTCCAATCTGCACTAAAAACCCATTGAATGGGGAATCTGCTTTCTGGCCATACAACAAGATGACGCTGATGTAAACAACAACTACTTAACCACATTTCGTGATTCAAATACATTACTCCACTGTGAAATTTATGAATATGAGTGTAAAGGGTAACAATCAAAACAAGCAGCAACCAAAAGAGAAAAATCTTACTAGTAACTCATAGTCAGAATGCCCGGAGTGGTGTTTCCCATCCAACAAAATCACACTCCTGAATGAGATTTTCACTCTGCAGCAGAGTGTGCGCTGATATGAAACTTCCTGGCAGATTAAAACTGTGTGCCCGACCGAGACTCGAACTCGGGACCTTTGCCTTTCGCGGGCAAGAGCTCTACCAACTGAGCTACCGAAGCACGACTCACGTCCGGTACTCACAGCTTTACTTCTGCCTGAATCCATCTCCTGCCTTCCAAACTTTACAGAAGCTCTTCGTGAACCTTGCAGAACTAGCACTCCTGAAAGAAAGGATACTGCGGAGACATGGCTTAGCCACAGCCTGGGGGATGTTTCCAGAATGAGATTTTCACTCTGCAGCGGAGTGTGCGCTGATATGAAAACTTCCTGGCAGATTAAAACCTTGTGCCCGACCGAGACTCGAACTCGGGAACTTTGCCTTTCACGGGCAAGAGCTCTACCAACTGAGCTACCAAAGCACGACTCACGTCCGGTACTCACAGCTTTACTTCTGCCAGTATCCGTCTCCTACCTTCCAAAATCACACTCGATGGAAGAAAAAACATAGCACTCACTCATGAAACGGAATCTCCCTGCTGAGAAGGAAGAAACATGTACCACAATTTGTGCAGCACATTGATTATGTTAGTGACCATGGAATAACATTTTTAAAAATATAAAGCAAATGAAGGAGATACCTAAACAAGAAGATTTATCAAATTCCAAACATTTGTTATTAAGTAAGGGATATGTGGTGTCCAATCTGCACCAAAAACCCATTGAATGAAGAATCTGCTTTCTGGCCATACAAGCAGATGATGCTGATGTAAGGAACTACTTAACCACATTCCATGATTCAAATACATTACTCCACTGTGAATTTAATGATTACAAGTGTTAAGGGTAACAATCAAAAGAAGCACCTAGCAAAAGAAAGAAGTCTTTCCTTATAACTCCAATAGTCAAAATGCTCGGAGTGGTGGGTCGCATCCAACAAAATCACACTCAATGGTTGAACAAACATAGCACTCATGAAACAGAATCTCCCTGCTGAGAGGGTAGGACCATGTGCCACAAATTGTGCAGCAAATTGATTATTTATAGTGACCATGGAATAACATTTTTTTAAAAATAAATTAAATGAAGGAGATACCTAAACACGAAAATTTATCAAATTCCGAACATTCGTTAATCAGTAAGGGGCATGTGGTGTCCAATCTGCACCAAAAACCCATTGAATGGAGAATCTGCTTTCTGGCCATAAAACCAGATGACCCTGCTTTAAACAAAAAATACTTAACCATATATTGCAATTTAAATAAATTCTTCCACTGTGAATGTGATGAATTAAACTGATAAGAATTTCAATAAAAAGAAGCACCTACTGCTCTACCATCAACAGCCTCTTCCTCAGAATCCTTCAATACCTCAACACATGACTCAACTTCCCTAACGTCATCCACTTCAACATTATCTCTCACATCATGAGCACAACCTCCTTCCTTGAATTCTGTAACTCTATTATGCAGTATTTTTTTCTCATTCTCACTGACAGAAGCCTCCACATCATCCAGATGACAATTTACTACAATTTTATCACAATACATTAATTCCATAAGTATCATAGGTGTCATTAGTATTATTAACATAGCAACAGTCCCCTACATCACCTCTTATAACATTTTCTTCCTCCGTAAACAAATTCTTCATTACATCTCCACTGATTCCTGAAAACTTATGTGTCTACAATTATCTTTGCTTGTCCCCCTATCACTTATTTGTGCCAAAATTGTTTATCAAATGGTCTCTTACAACTTCCGGTGCCCTACTTGTATAATCATGACAGTAATAAACCTATATATTTATTATGTTTTAATCAACTCAAAAAAGAACTTACCTAAAGTATAACGCAGAGCAAATATACATTGTTACAGCACTAGGACAAACAGCTCTATCTATACGCCCTACCACAGACTGTCAAAATCAGTTAACAGTTATGAACTTATGGGCCACAAATTGTTTAACAAACTTCCACAAGCTACACAAAATTTATCATAGCAACATTACAAACAAACACTTTGTGACTGGTTAGTTGTACACCCATTTTACAATATAAAGGATTTCATGACCTGTGATATAAAACTGTAACGTTCTTAACAATTCTGTTCTTTTAAAGCATGTACTGTCATGTATTGTATTATGTGTATGACTTTGTGTATTGCTGTAATGGCAATGAAGTTCGCAAAAATAGTGTTATATAGTGTCAATCTTGCAAAAAGTGCACGAGACCTGTTAAAAGTGGCTTTGTCTGTGTCCAGTGTAACCATAAATTTAATTTTCGTTGGGGAAAGGTTGACCCTTCCCTGAGAAGCGACGATAATTGTGCGACTATGTGGAACTGTGCGGATTGTAAACAAAAGGCTGTGTCCCTTAATGATCAAGAAATGTGTACGTGTGATGCAGCAAGGAAGACGGACAGTATCAAAAAGGAAAACCTATCATATATTACAATTATTGGACTCTTACAGGACGAATTAAAAAAACTGTACGAGAAATATGAATTAAATCCACACAAGTCAGAGCAATGGCATGGTAAAACAAAAATCAAAGATGTGAAAATCGGTGCTTCATCCTCCGAAAATGATCTGTTGTTAATTATTGCTGAGCTATGAGAGGACACAAAAATCCTGAGTGATGAAAACAGAAGACTCAAGCTTAAATTGGAAGAGAGTGATCATCAGGTATGTCTTCATATCCCCGAACCTATGGAAGGATTGCCAGAAAGTGAAGCTACGACTAAAACGGCTCACAACAGGCCTAGCAGTAGATGGGTAACTGTAAAATCGAAGGGGAGCGCTTACAAACATATTAACAATAAACATAGGCAGGACTTTGTGTTACCATTAAATAACAAATACAATTCGCTTCAAAACACAGATGACATAGGAACGGTATCAGCACACTCATCAGATAAGGTGGTGCAGGACTCTCACAACTTAGCGAACAGCCAAGTAAGGTATAAGAAAAAACGCAAAATCAAGATTTATTCAGACAGTTACGCCAGAGGACTGGCAGCTATGTTAACAGATAGCGGACCTCCTGTGATTAACAAGTTCGAAATAGAAGGTACCGTTAAATCAGGAGCTGGTTTACGAGATGTTACAACATCGATCGAGAAAGAAAGCACAGTCCTCTCGGACAGAGACTTTGTAGTGGTAATGGCCGGAGCGAACGACGTCAGCACAAATGAAAGGAAGATTGCTACTTCGACACTGAAGGAGACTCTCGGAATGTTAACCCACACCAACGTGATTGTTGTTAATGTGCCACATCGACATGATTTGCCCCAGTGGTCATGTGTGAATAAGGAAGTGGAGCAGACAAACAAGGAGTACAAAGCTATCTGTAAGCACTTTTAAGAATGTTTCCTTAATTAACACCAGTAGTTGTAGCAGAGAATGGCATACCAAGCATGGTCAACATTTCTGTTATCTAGGTAAACGTGTTTTAAGTGATACAATTATCGGAATAGTATTGGATAAGCTAGAGAAGGAAAAAAGACCAGTAATGTGTTTGGATTATGTTTCAACTGAGATGACAAAAAACTTGTATTCATAGACCAGGTTGGGTGTCCTAGTAACATAAGGACACAACCTGGTCAACTTTCATGCAGTAACAGTACATCATGTCAACTAAGAGAATATGCAAAAAAAGAAATGTCTAAAGTAGAGTTCAAAATATGCTACCTCAATATTCAGGGCATGGCAGACAAAAACTTAATTGTTAACGAATTTTCAAATGAAAACGTGATAGACATTCTATGTTTAAGTCAACATTGGTGTAAAGAGGATGAGTTTGGGTACAAAGTATTGGATGATTGCACACTACTTAGTTGCTGTTGCAGAAAACAGCACTTACGTGGTGGGGTAGGAATATATGCAAAAACACCTCTTGCACCAAACTGAGGCAGGATAGATCTCAATACCCTCTGTAATGAAATGCATTTTGAAATATCAGGTCTAGTAATTGAGAGCCTTAAGCTAATGGTAGTAGTAGCGTACAGGCCACCTAGTGGTGACCCCCATATCTTTCTGGAGGAACTTGAGGAACTCTTAATGTACATATGTATACCGAAATGGAAACAGTACAATGTTGTCATTGGACGGGATATCAATTCAAGTTTTGATGTCCTGCAGGACAGAAAAACTGTGACAGAGCTCAAAAATGTGATTCGACAATTTAACCTGTACTATGTTAACTGCAAACCTACCAGAGGCTCATCCTGTCTAGACAATATATTTACAATTATTAAGGGAACTTGAATGTCCACTGACGTAATTAGTGTGGTGTCACCGCCAGACACCACACTTGCTGGGTGGTAGCCTTCAAATCGGCCGCGGTCCGATAGTATACGTCGGACCCGCGTGTCGCCACTATCAGTGATTGCAGACCGAGCGCCGCCACACGGCAGGTCTAGACAGACTTCCTGGCACTCGCCCCAGTTGTACAGCCGACGTTGCTAGTGGTGGCTCACTGACTTGTACGCTCTCACTTGCCGAGACTATAGTTAGCATAGCCTTCAGCTACGTCATTTGCTACGACCTAGCAAGGCGCCAGTATCCGTACTATTGATATTGTGAATCAGGTACCATAAAGAGCGACGTTCTCCATTAATGGATGAAAGTTAAGTATTCCACCAGCTACATCGGTTTTTCTCAATTCTAATTCCCTTGTCATGTTCCAGACCTCACGCCAGCCTGCGTGAGCTGAGACGAGTGCATTTCGGCCTCCTTTAGCAATACGGTGTTGGCTCTCCTGCCAACCACAACAATTAGTTTCCCTTTCTCAGACCACGATGCAGTATATCTTAGTCTTAATAATGTAACTTCAGACTGCACCAAACCAGAATCTAAAACTGTGATTCGTAGACCAGTGAGCAGAGAGAGGATGGATAGGATTAATCAGGCCCTCACTTATTTCAGTTGGGACACATGTTTTATTAGGCTCCAACACTGTTCAGCTGATATTGTATTCACAAAGTTTTTCTCTGTCTTTTTAAATGTATTTGAAAATAACATCCCTCTAAAAAAATGTACTGTGAATATTAGTAGTAATTACAAGAAAAGGAAAACGAAGAAATGGTATACTCCACAGTTAGGGCAACTGAAAAATACTGTTATGCTGTATTCTAGTCTATACAAAACCGGTAAATCAGAACTGTATACAGACCTGTATGCTAAAGCTAAATGCAAGTATAGGAAGGCAATAAATGAAGCAAAGAAACTGCATAACATAGTAAACATTGAAAAATCTAACAATAAATGCAAGAAGGCCTGGAGGGTAATAAACTCCATTGCACACGCTAAACACAAAGAGGAAATTGCCGTTACTCCAGAAGAATTTAATAAATATTGCATTCAGTCCATTGAAGAAATTAGTAGTTCAGTAATCAAACCACCTGAAAATGCACTTAGTATTATGGACAGCTGCTTTAAAAAGCTTCCCTCAGGCACCTTCACTTTCACAGGAGCCCAAATAACATCCTAAAAATAGTGAAAAATTTCAAACCTTCAGTTATCGTTGATTTCTATGATATGTCATGTAATTTGTTGAAAGATGTTATTGATTGTGTGATTTATCCTTTAACCTTTTGTGTTAACAAATGCCTAGTTGAAAGTTCCCCGACATACTAAAAATTTCTAGAGTTGTGCCCATATACAAAAAAGGGGAAAAGAACTGTCCCGCTAGTTACAGACCTATATCCATAACCACAGTTTTAAAAAAAAAATTTTTGAAATGATTATGTATGAACAAGTTAGTGCCTACTTGGGTAAACTAAATATAATTAGTGATAAACAGTTTGGATTTAGGAAAGGTAAATCCACAACGGATTCAATGGACTCCCTCGTAAAATTAGTCCTAGATGTGTTCAAGGCTAGGGACTATGCCCAGGCTACATTTTGTGACCTGATCAGACCCTTTGACTGTGTAGAGCACGACACTGTGCTGAATAAGCTAGTTTGCTATGGTTTCGATGACAACAGTATAAATATGTTCAGGTCTTTTCTAGAGAACCGTCAACAAGTTGTGTGCATTGGTAGGGAGAAATCAAATTTGGTTAATGTTAGGTACGGAGTGCCCCAATGGTCGGTGCTTGGACCTTTACTGTTTGTACTAATGATTAATAACCTGCCCTAATTCATAAATTCTCATACAATATTGTATGCTGATGACACAACTTTTCTACATAAAAGCTCTGATCTAGGTACACTGAAAACACTGACCGAAAATACCCTTGCTCAGTCCTCATTATGGTTCAAAGCTAATGGCTTCTTCATAAATGAAAACAAAACCCAGACACTTTACTTTCGCCTCAAAGAGATTCCTAACTACCAGGAATTAAATTTTTAGGTGTTACTATTGACAATAAATTGATGTGGGAAGCACACATTAAAAATATACTGGCTAGGTTTTCAAGAGTTATTTATCTAATTAGAAATTTACAAAGACATGTTCCCAATGACTATGTGAGATCAGCATATTTTGCCTTCTTCCAAAGCATCATCTCTTATGGAATTTTACTGTGGGGTAGTAGCTGTCATGTAAATGACATTTTACTTTTACAGAAGAAAATAACAACAGATTCTGATAAAACAGAACATTGTAAACCTCTGTTTATTAAATTGCAATGTCTTACAGTAGTAAACTTATTCATCTACAATGTTTTAATGTACATGAGAAACAATGTGTCTAATTTTGAGTTGAGAAATGATATTCATAGCCATAATACTAGAAACAGAACATCTGTAGACGTATCATATCATAGATTATCAAAACCGCATAACACTTACCTAGTTCTTGGACTAAGGATGTTTAATAGACTAAGTGCTGACTTTAAAGAACTGCCTGTTAATATCTTTAAAGCTAAATTATACAAGCTACGAGTGAAAAATCCATTTTATACCATTTATGAATTCTTTGAAGATGAAAATACTGTATTCTAACTTGTACCTATTTTATGTTAACCAAATTACATCAATATAGTAGTTTATATAGAAATATATGCTCTTGACTTTGCTATTGCTGTAATCAGCCGAACGACAATAAAATTATTATTATTATATGCCTACTTTGGTTTCTAATAGCCGGATTTCTGAAGTTATATCTGTTCGTCCCAAACTGACAGGCCCTCATCGGAATGGCTCGTAGTTTAACCGCCCTTGCACAATCCCATCTTGTCTTCTCTCTGAATTTTCCCATTATCTATTCCCGTTCCACCCATAATTATTTCTTGCCCTGTTCTCATTTCGTCTCCAGTTGCCCTTGTTTCCAGTATTGGAATTTCCCTGGAAGTTATAATGTCGATTTTGCTGATAATTTTGATTGTTCCCATTATAATTACTTCGATAATTTCCACTCTTTCATTTCATACCAAAATTGTCGCTACTATTCATAATCAAGTCAACCGGGTGTAATTTTTCGACCCCTGGAAAATTACGCACGTCAACACCTGGCCAAAAGCCGCTAAAAGGAGTCGCCACCGATTTCATTGCTATATCATCCCGAATCTCAGTTGTTTCTGTAATCGTGCTACCTCATTCTCATTGTCTTTAATTACGGCGTTACAACACTCTACATGATTCCCGACAGTCTTTACTTTTTCCACAACATTGTTTTCAAGTATTGACAATTTGCCATAGAAATTTTTCGTATCCAACTCCATTCTGGTAACCATTTCCTCCTCTGTAAGTTTAGAAATTTTTCGTATGCAACTCAATTCCGGTAATCATTACCCCCCTATCTCATTTTCCTTTCATTTGCAAATACTTCGAAATTTTTCGCGGTTTCTTCCGCTTCCCGTTTGATCGTTAGTTTGACTTTATTGAGCGTAACTTCTACGTCGACACCCTATCTTCAATCTTATTTGCACGTTATTCTAAATTAATTTTCATTAATTCCATGTCAGATCTGATACCTTCACTTCCTTTAACGAATTGCTGAGCCACTTGGCTATTTTCTTTCGAAAGTTTTACTTCTACACGTTTTGCATTTGCTAACAATTCGAGACACTTTTAATTTCAATTACGTTCTTCAATTCAGAATTTTGTTTTAAAAGTAATCGCAACATCGTGGATTACGTTCTTCAATTCAGAATTTTGTTTTAAAAGTAATCGCAACATCGTGGATGTATCTAATTCTTCAACAACATTTTTTGATAACTTTATTCCTGTACTGGTACTAACCTCGCCACTTGCATTCGAATTTGCCTACCCCCTCCCACCCAGCAACAAGATAGTATGTCATATCCTCCGTTAACGTCATTTCAAAGCAAGAAATTTTTAAACTTATTAACCCACAAAATACGCCTAAAAACAGCCAACAATATGAACAAATCAATATATGCACTTACCTTGTTTTTCGCGTGGTCTTGCCTTTAAGTGTAGGCCTAATTTTGTTGTTTCTTAATTGCTTCCGTACTTTAATACATGTTATTTGCCTTCGTCATTGGATTCCTTTTCCTCTTCCCCTTTATTGGCTGATTTACTGTTACTGTACCTATTATTATCTGTGAACATAGAACAAGTATCAGTTCGAACAATTCAATTTGAATCCCGGACAGGAAGTTCCCATATGTATTGTACCTCTCTCGTCCGGGGAAGAAATATTGAATATCAATTATTTTATATCAAATTATGACACGTGTTTAAAAACCTGTGAGGTCTTCCTGGTTTCAATAGTGGACCACAAGTCCCCGTCAGTCTGTTCACTCTATTAACAGAGCATAAAGAGACTTAAAGAGAAGGTAACTTCACAGTACGAACATGAAATAATTTAATTACCTCCCCATGAATACTCGTTGTCTAGGGGTAACTTCTGAATTTGCTGTAATTGTTACTACAATGGGTCCTTGGGTTTGTAATATGCTACGTAACTGATGACGTTTAAAGGCTTCCATACTATATATATTCGTAATATCATCTTCATAACAATCAGTACTTCACCAAAATAAGCTTTCCCAACATAAGTCGTTGTCTCAAAATGTTCAACAACACGAATTTTCTCAAAATTTTCCGTTTCTCACATCTCATGACGCTGCTCTTGGACTTAGTATAACGTAACTGTTTCTGCCTCAACAATCCACGACCTTACAAAGTACGCAGGTGTGCCAACATGAATTGAGCATACATAATTTTTACATCGCACGTATACACCTATGAAAACTGCGAAATTGAATAGAGTTCTCAAATAGTTCTGCAGCAATACATAGTATTATTGTCCTGCAAATTATTAGTTTTTATAATAGAGCGATAATATATCTGTCTATGTTGACATAATTAAAGTTCACTGTAATTTTATATATAATTGTTCTTTCATGTCGATTCACAGCAACGCGTAGCTACCCTGTGGATTGTATCGATAGTTTCAGTCGTTCATTAAGCCGGGTTCACACACGCAACGAAAGTACCGCCACAAGTCAAGTCATTCTCGAGTGGCGCATTGAGTTACCGTTCACACAGGAAGCCATAAATTATTCGTAATTGCGCAGTTCGCAAAATGGCGTCACCTGTCTCGGCTGATTAAACGGCTGTACATATTACTAAATAAGATGTTTTGGAAACATAATAAATATAAAATATTACTTACCAAAGTGTTTATCATCTCTCTTCTCTCGACTACACGTTTTAAGAACCGGTCTGCAGATTCAAACCAAGCAAGGCTGGGTTTATAAATACCGTCTGTAGACGCACCACTCTTAAGTGATTTCAGTACTTCTTTATGTTCATTCATGTAAGCATTTCGAATTTTTAATTTTGTTGTAGCTACATCAATTCCAGGTACATATTCACGCATACTGTTTCCTATTTCAATTAAAGCAGCATCTCTCAAATTTCTGTCTTTGTATAATTCGCTTTTGTGGTTCCAAAGGCATTCTCGTACTTGATACACCTCCAAGAATCTCATAATTGTCGCTGTTGACCACTTTTTCGGCATATTAATAGCAAACGCCCAAACAAAAGCACTATCTACGAACGAATACGCACTAGAATGGTTTGAATCCAGCCGCGAGGTAGCAATGGAATGACGTTATTCGACTGTGGAGAAGGCAAAATGGTGCAACAAAGTAGAACCAAGTTCAACTTTTTGTGGCGTGACAAAAGTTGCGCTTCTTAAATGGCGTCACCGAAAACTAAGAGTTCACACATGCAACTACAAAGCAGCAGCAGTTCGCCATTAGCAGTGGCGATACTTTTGTTGCCTGTTTGAACATTACAACTTTGTGGCACATTTGCACAAAAACACGTTGAATGGAGAATAATTTTTGTAGTAACTCAAACAAATATATTTATTACAATCTGAAGATCTGTTAGTTGGTAGGTGCACGTTGAGGCTCATTTGCACCCAAAACACATTGAATGGAGAGTAACCTTTGTAGCCACACAACCACATCACCCTGCTGTTTTTTTTTTTTTTTAAAAAAAAAAAGCTTTACAACATTTCACAATTCGAATAAACTATTCAGCTGTGAACTTGAGAAATAAGAATCTGATAAGAATAAAATTTAAAATAAGGGCAAACGAAAAGGATGAAGGCTTTCTAGTATCTCCCATATTCAGTATGCTGCAAGTGGTGGTTCCCTTCCACCAGATTTCAGGATGTATGCTAGCTTCCTACATCTGCAGAGTAGATATGGATGGAGGAGGAGTTGCCACATTCATTAAAAACTGCCATAAATTCAAGAATACTGACATTAATAAATTCTGTTTAGAGCAGCATCTAGAAGCATGTGCAACAGATGAGTTCCATAACACATCCTATATAATAGTGACTATTTACCAAGCACCTGCAGGAAATTATAATCTATTCATATCAACAAAGTTAATTATGGCATGTTCTTGTGAGCTTAGTACAATTCGAAGTTACTTGTGTAACCAGTCTATTATAACTGGGACATTTCCTAATTGGCTAAAATATGCAGATGTTAAGCATCTATTCAAAAGTGGGGATAAAGAGATAACATCAAACTACAGACTAATTTCACTTTTGCCAGCATTCTCAAAAATTTTAGAAAAAGTAATGTATAGGTAGCTTCTCAACCATCTGACCACAAATAACATATAAGCAAGAACACACTTTGGATTTCTGAAGGGTTCTGTTATCGAGATGGCTATTTACACCTACAGTGAAAATGTACTTAATTCATTAAATAACAAATTATAAGCAGCAGGTATTTTCTGTGATTTGTCAAAGGCATTTGACTGTGTGAACCACAACATCCTTTTAAATGAATTAGAATTCTATGGTGTCACGGCAGTGCTGCAAAATGGTTCAAGTCATAGCTTGGTAACAGGAAACAAAGAGTGTCAGTGCAAGGGACTAGTGAATTAAGTCATCAGTCATCAAAATGGGAAGAAATTACATGTGATATCCCACAAGGATTCATCTTAGGGCCATTGCTTTTTCCTGTGCACATTAATGATCTCTCATCAGTTACACTGCCAGAAGCAGAGTTCATTTTGTTTGCAGATGACACAAGTACTGCAATAAATAGTATGTTGAGTGTAGTTCTAGAAAGATCTGTTAATGATATCCTCATGGATAATAATAAATGGTTTAAAGCCAACATTAAACTTCGAAAAGACTCACTATATCCAATTCAGAACCTGTAAGAGGTTTCCACCCAGTATATGCATAAAGTATGAAGAAGAGCAGATAGAAGATGTTGACAGTCTTAAAATCCTGGGATTACAACTTGATAATAAATTCAGTTGGGAGGAGCACACCACAGAACTGCAATAACACCTCAATAAATCTGTGGTTGTAATTCGAGTGGTAGCAGACATAGGTTACATAAAAATGAAAGAGCTTCAAGTCAAACAAAAGCTTTTAGAGTACAAAAGCATGTAATATGTATTATTTGTGGAGTAAATTCATGGACGTCCTGTACATACCTCTTCAGAGAACTGGGTACACTAACTACTGCCTCTCTGTATATTTACTCCTTAACGAAATTTGTCTTAAGTAATATATCTCTTTTTCCAACAAACAGCTCAGTTCATACATACAATACCAAGAACAAAAATGATCTGCACAAAGTCTTAAAAGCAATCACTTTAGATCAAAAAGGGGGTCAACTACTCAGGAAGACTTATCTTCAATAATTTGCCAGCAAAAATAAAAAAAATTTAGTTACAAATGAGAATCAGTTTTTAAACGAGCCTGAAAGACTTACTAGTGGCCAACTCTTTCAATTCCATTGACAAATTTTTTAATAGAAACAAATGATGTTTCGTATATACTCACACTATTAGCATTGTTATTTCAGCTTAAGAATAGGATGTATTGTATATACTCATGATATTATTATTGTTATTACAGTTTTAAATAAAATAAAAATATAAAAAAAATAATTGACATGTTCCACATCCATGAGGATCTCCTCAGCATGGATCTGTGGATTGGAAAACTAATCTAATCTAAGATTTGCAGTTGACAGGAAAATAAACATTGCATCTGTACAATGGAATCTCCCTGCTGTAAGGAAATAAAGCTTTACTACATATTGAAATGTACATTTATTGTTCCTAGTAAATCATTTTTATATGGTTTGTAAATATATAGAGTAAATGAAGGACATACTAGTCCCCCCCATGAACCATGGACCTAGCCGTTAGTGGGGAGGCTTGCATGCCTCAATGCCTCAGTGCTGCAGATGGCCATACCGTAGGTGCAACCACAATGGAAGGGTATATGTTGAGAGGCCAGACATACGTGTGGTTCCTCAAGAGGGGCAGCAGACTTTTCAGTAGTTGCAGGGGAAACAGTCTGGATGATTGACTGAACTGGCCTTGTAACACTAACCAAAACGGCCTTGCTGTTCTGCTACTGCAAACGGCAGAAAGCAAGGGGAAACTACAGCAATAATTTTTCCTGCGGACGTGCAGCTGTACTGTATGGTTAAATGACGATGGCGTCCTCCTGGGTAAAATATTCCAGAGGTAAAATAGCCTCATATTTGGGTCTCTAAATGGGGACTACTCAAGAGGACGTCATTATCAGGAGAAATAAAACTGGCATTCTATGGATCGGAGCTTGGAATGTCAGATCCCTTAACCGAGCAGATAGGTTAGAAAATTTAAAGAGGGAAATGGATAGGTTAAAGTTAGATATGGTGGGAATTAGTGAAGTTCAGTGGCAGGAGGAACAACACTTTTGGTCAGGTGAATATGGGGCTGTAAATACAAAGTGAAATAGTGGTAATGCAGGAGTAGGTTTACTAATGAATAAAAAAAATAGGAGTGTGGGTAAGCTACTACAAACAGCATAGTAAACGCATTATTGTGGCCAAGATAGACATGAAAGACCACACCTACAACAGTAGTACAAGTTTATATGCCAACTTGCTCTGCAGATGATGAAGAAATTGATGAAATGTATAATGAGATAAAAGATATTATTCAACTAGCGAAGGGACGAAAATTTAATAGTCATGGGTGACTGGAATTCGACAGCAGGAAAAGGAAGAGAAGGAAACATAGTGGGTGAATATGGATTGGGGGTGAGAAGTGAAAGAGGAAGCCGTCTGGTAGAATTTTGCACAGATCATAACTTAATCATAGCTAACACTTGGTTCAAGAATCATTAAAGAAGGTTGTATACATGGAAGAATCCTGGAGATACTATAAGGTTTCAGATAGCTTATATAATGGTAAGACAGAGATTTAGGAACCAGGTTTTAAATAGTAAGACATTTCTAGAGGCAGATGTGGACACTGACCACAATCTATTAGTTATGAACTGTAGATTAAAACTGAAGAAACTGCAAAAAGGTGAGAATTTAAGGAGATGGGACCTGGATAAACTGACTAAACCAATGGTTTTAAGTTTCAGGGAGAGCATAAGGGAACAATTGACAGGAATTGGGGAAAGAAATACAGTAGATGAAGAATGTGTAGCTCTGAGGGATGAAGTAATGAAGGCAGCAGAGGATCAAGTAGGAAAAAAGATGAGGGCTAGTAGAAATCCTTGGGTAACAGAAGAAATATTGAATTTAATTGATGAAAGTAGAAAATATAATAACGCAGTAAATGAAACAGGCAAAAAGGAATACAAACGTCTCAAAAATGAGATCGACAGGAAGTGCAAAATGGCTAAAAGGAATGGCTAGAGGAAAAATGTAAGGATGTAGAGGCTTATCTCACTACGGGTAAGATAGATACTACCTACAGGATAAAAGAGAGCCACTTGTATGAATATCAAGAGCTCAGATGGAAACCCAGTCTTAAGCAAAGAAGAGATAGCAGAAAGGTTGAAGGAGTATATAGAGGGCGATATACTTGAGGACAATATTATGGAAATGGAAGAGGATGAAGATGAAGATGAAATGGGAGATATGATACTGCGTGAAGAGTTTGACAGAGCACTGAAAGACCTGAGTCTAAACAAGGCCCCCGGAGTAGACAACATTCCATTGGAACTACTGACGGCCTTGGGAGAGCCAGTCCTGACAAAACTCTACCACCTGGTGAGCAAGATCTATGAAACAGGTGAAATACCCTCAGACTTCAAGAAGAATGTAATAGTTCCAATCCCAAAGAAAGCAGATATTGACAGATGTGAAAATTACTGAACTATCAGTTTAATAAGTCACAGCTTCAAAATACTCTACAGACAAATGGAAAAACGGGTAGAAGCTGACCTTGGGGTCAGTTTGGATTCCGTAGAAATGTTGGAACAGGTGAGGCAATACTAACCCTACGACGTATCTTAGAAGATAGAGTAAGGAAAGGCTAACCTATGTTTCTAGCATGTGTGGACATAGAGAAAGCTTTTAACAAAGTTGACTGGCATACTCTCTTTCAAATTTTAAAGGTGGCAGGGTAAAAAAAAAGGGAGCGAAAGGCTATTTACAATTTGTACAGAAAGCAGATGGTAGTTATAACAGTTAAGGGGCATGAAAGGGAAGTAGTGGTTGGGAAGGGAGTGAGGCAGGGTGGTAACCTTTATCTGATGTTATTCAATCTGCATTTTGAGCAAGCAGTAAAGGAAACAAAAGAAAAATTCGGAGTAGGCATTAAAATCCATGGAGAGGAAATAAAAACATTGAGGTTCGCCGATGACATTGTAATTCTGTCAGAGACAGCAAAGGACTTGGAAGAGGAGTTGAACAGAATGGACAGAGTCTTGAAACTAGGGTATAAGATGAACATCAACAAAAGAAAAACAAGGATAATGGAATGTAGTCGAATTAAGTCAGGTGATGATGAGGGAATTAGATTAGGAAATGAGACACTTAAAGTAGTGAAGGAGTTTTGCTATTTGGGGATCAAAATAACTGATGATGGTTGAAGTAGAGAGGATATGAAGTGTAGACTGGCAATGGCAAGTAAAGCACTTCTGAAGAAGAGAAATTTGTTAACATCGAGTATAGATTTTAGTGACAGGAAATTGTTCTTGAAAGCATTTGTATGGAGTGTAGCCATGTATGGAAGTGAAACATAGACGATAAATAGTTTGGACAAGAAGAGAATAGAAGCTTTCGAAATGTGGTGCTACAGAAGAATGCTGAAGATTAGATGGGTAGATCACATAACTAATGTGGAGGTATTGAATAGAATTTGGGGAAGAGGAGTTTGTGGCACAACTTGACAAGAAGAAGGGACCAGTTGGTAGGACATGTCCTGAGGCATCAAGGGATCACAAATTTAGTATTGGGGGGCAGTGTGGAGGGTAAAAATCGTAGAGGGAGACCAAGAGATGAATACACTGAGGAAGGCGCAAGGGTGGGAAGGTAATAACCACGTCTCTCGCTTCCTATCACAATACTTTATTCATAATCAACTGTACAGCACGGGGTACAGATGGGAACTGATTCCCGGAAGTCAACCTACAAAGAACATCAATCGAAGATACTATACACGTATCATGTTTTGGCGTATCGATCCATGTGTCGACGCCACAACACTAAGCAGATTCAGAAGGATGTAGGTTGCAGTAGGTACTGGGAGGTGAAGAAGCTTGCACAGGATAGAGTAGCATGGAGAGCTGCATCAAACCAGTCTCAGGACTGAAGACCACAACAAAAACAACAACAATACAACAACTTAAAAAAGTATATTTATTAAGATCAAAAATGGAATCTCCATGCTGGGAGAAATAAAGATTTGCTACATATTGTAATGTACATTGATTGTTCATAGTGACCATTGGGATATGATTTTTAAATATTTAAAGTAAATGAAGGACATTCCTAAAAAATGCATTTATTAAGATCCGAGAATCTGTTAATTGGTAAGGTGCACATTATGTCTTATTTGAACCGAAAACACATTGAATGGAGAATAAACTTTCTTGCAACACAACATGATAACTCTGCTGTAAATAACAAAACCTTCCCACATTTCACAATTCAAATAAATTATTCCACTGTGAACTTGATGAATATAACTTATATGATTATAATTCAAAAGAAGGACATACCAAAAAAGAAGACTTTCCCAGTATCTCCCATGTTCAGTATGCTGGATGTTGTGGTTCCCTTTCACCAAAATCCCATTCTATGGTATAATAAACATTGCAACCATGCAATGTAATCTCGCTTCTGTGAGGAGAGATAGATTTACTCCATCATGTCAAGCAAATAAATTTTTCTTTGTGAACATACTGATACAACATCTAACAATATAAAGCAATAGAAGGACATACATAATTAAGAAGATTTAGAAGTTTGGAATATCTGTTGGTTAATATTGTACATGCGGTGTCTCATTATAAAGATATACCAAAAGAAAGAAGATTTTCCTAGTTACTCCCATAGGATTTGGTGGTTCCCTTCCACCAAAAACCCAGTCGATGGAAAAAAAAAATTGCAGACATACAATGTAATTTCCCTGCTCCGAGGAGAGAAATATTTTCTTCTTAGTGAATATTGGGATATGAATATGTAAAATATAATGCAAAGGAAGGACATTCTTAAACAAAGCACAGTCTTTCTTGGTGTATTCCACTGACGCATGCTTCTTGCGTTATCAGCCGAGTGGTGGCGTTGTCTTGTCGCAATGTTTCAATGAGTTTCATACCCATCATTTTCTGGTGAAGTGTTGGGATGCTTTGTTCTGCATATCTATATGTCGAGCAAGCCACATGTGGACTCCCGCTGAGATCATCCGAGGAAGTGAGGAGGGAGACCAGCAGGGTACTCGAGAAAGCAAGAATGCCTGAGAACAACATTACAGCAGAAGAGCACAAGGCACTGATGAACCTTCACGGCGACAGGGGTGTAGCGGTCTTAGCAGCAGACAAAAGCAATGCGACAGTCCTACTGAAGTCGGAAGATTACTGGTAGAAGATCTACATCTTACTGCAAGGTCCAGCATACAAAGAAGTGGGGAAAGACACAATTGCTTCTGTTACAGGCAAGACCATCAATCTTCTCAATAGCTCAGGACTTGACAGAAACACCATCAGGAAGCTTTACCCTTGGGCACCGGTTCCACCACAACAGTATGCGCTCCCAAAGAACCTTAAGGAGAATGTCCCACTACATCCTATATTAAACACCATAAATTCTCTGATGTATGGTGTAGCCAAGCACCTAGCACACCTGTTAAAACCACTCGTGGGTTATTGCCCTCCCCATGTCAAGAACTCGACCGAATTTGTTAAGGTACTCCAAGGGTTACACCTGGACGAGAAGGATCTACTAGCTGGCTTTGATGTCACTTCTGTTTTCACCCGTGTGCCTCTGGATGATTCCGTAGCTCTACTTGAAGATCACTTCGATGAGGACACACTCAGACTCTTTTGTCTTGTGTTAACCACAATGTACTTCAAATGTGGTGGGAAATCAACAAACAGATGGTGTTACCATGGGTTCCTCTCTGGCCCCAGGTATGCCAACTTGTGCATGGAGCACTTTGAAAATGTGGCATTGAACACTATCTGCCATAAACCAAAGGTGTTCTACAGATACATAGATGACACTTTTGTAGTGTGGCCCCATGGTATCAAAAAAACTATAGGAGTTCCTACACCATCTCAATGATGTACATGATAGCATCAAATTTAGCATGGAGGTAGAAGAGAATGGCTGCCTTCCCTTCTTGTATATTTTGACCAGGAAAAATCCAGACAGTACATTGGGACATTTGGTCTACAGCAAGAAGATGCACACGGACTTATATCTCAATGCTGGAGTTGCCACCATCCAGCAAAATGTAACACAGTAATGAACACCTTAGTACAAAGAACCTGGTCAATCTGTGACAGCGAGAGTTTGCCATGTGAGTTAGCACATCTGCGGGTAACCTTCTTTAAGAGCTACACTGTGACACAAATAAGATACGCCTTGCATGCAGACAAGGAGAAACAAGAAGAAGATGAAGCAAAACGTGTGGCGTTTCTGCCATGTGCTGGACTGCCAACAGCCAAGATCATAAAAATATTAAAGAAACACAAAATAACGGCCATCTTTTGTGCACCAAAAAAGTCAAAGATGTTCTTGGCTCAACCAAAGACCAGCTGGGGTTGCAGACACTGCACATTTACAGTATTGAGTGCGAATGTGGGATGGAATATATCAGGTAGATACAATGATACATCAGAAACGTATGACTAGGACAGACAAACAAGTCTGCGGTAGCAAAACATAGCATTATCAAGGGACACATCTTCGAAGAAGCTGTGCAGCATCAACAGTTTCTGGGGCTCGATCTTCAAAGAGGCAGTGGAGATATGTCTGCACAACAATTTAGTGAACAGCGGTAGCGGTTTTCAGCTCAGTGCAGCTTGGAATTCCACAATTGACATAATACATGAGGAACACTCTGATCTGAAGGCAGTGGCATCCACAGACAGATTGGATAGCCACCTGGTCTAGATACTGGGCAGCGCCACAGCCCCTGTCCCCACTAATACCCACACGGTACTCCCTGCCGGAAGAATGTGATTGGCTGGCCTACAGTAGTGGATGACAGCCAAGCAGCTATATATATATATGCAGAACACAGCATCGCGTCACTTCGCCAGAAGATGATGGGTACGAAACTCATTGAAACGTTGCGACAAGATGACACCACCACTCAGCTGATAACCAGAGAATAATTCATCAGAGCTTGTTTATCAAACTCTGATAATCTGTTAGTTAGTAAGGTGAATGTGGTATGTCATTTCCATCACAAAACCCATTCAAGGGATAATAATCAACTTAGCCACACAACCACATCACCCTGCTGTAATGTAAAAAAAAATGAACATTTCACAAATCAAATACTGGAATAATGTAACTGATAAGAATGCAAAGCAAAAGAAGAACATACCAGAAGAAAGAAGATTTTCCAATTATCTCCAGTAGTCAGTATGGTGGATGTGGTGGTTCCCTTCACCAAAACGCAGTCGATGAGAAAATAAACATTGCACCCATGCAATGAAATCTCCCTGCTGTGAGGAAAGAACCATTTACTATGTTTTGTATTGCAAATAGATTGTTCTTGGTGAACATAGGGATATGACTATCAAAAATACAATACAAAGTAAGGACATACCTAAACAAAGCCGATTTATCAATTTTAAAAAATCTGTTAGTATGGTACATGTGGTGTCTCATTTCCACTGAAAACCTGTTGAAGTGAGAATAAACATTGTAGCCAAACAACAACATTACCCAGCTGTAAAGGATAAAAAATTTACAACATTTCAAAGAACAAATAAATTATTCTACTGTGAAATTGATGAATATAACTGATAAGAATGTAGGTAAATGAGAACATACAAGAAGAAAGAAGAATTTCCCAGTCTCTCCAGTAGTCAGTATGCTGGATGTGATAGTTCCCTTACACCAAACACCCAGTGGATGTGAAAATAAACATTGCCACCTGTTGTAACCTCTACAGGAATGCCACGGATTACCGCTAACCAAAATGTGGTGGTATCGACTGGAGCAGCTGTGAACAAACAAGAATGGAATGGAAGGACAGTCAAGATGACAGACAACCAAGCAAGGTACCAAGATCAACAACAAAGTATTAAGCAACAGGGTCATAAGAGATAACCTCACGAAATCAAACTATGCCCCCTCGTAAACGGGAAGCAAGCACACACAATGTGAACACGATGTCTGTAAGCGAGATGTCTACTGACTCAATGCAAGCACCAGGCTGCCTCACTGAGTGAGAGGCAGGGTATTTTGCTATTGTCCACTGGGCCACATGCTCCACAGTGGCGCCCCCACATTAGACTCAGGGTCAGTAGCACGTGCAGCCACAGCATTCGGGGTGATTGCTCCAGAGACCTCTAGTGGTCATCAAGTTCCATGCGGTCTCCTGTGGATTTGAAACTCATGGAGCTTGGTACCAGATCCTTCTCCCCCCCTGCATTGGGGTGAAAATGCCCCTGTCTGTGCTGCGGTGTTCGGCAGATGGGAGAAGACCCAGGCTTGTCAACTGCCATTGTCGGGGAGGAAGGGACACCCGAGGTGTCCATGTCAGCCAAGCCAGAGGCCAGGGTGTTGCAAGGAGCTTCTGATCCAGCTCAGGATGGGAATGGTTGGCGGTAGGCTTGCGGGGATGTAGCAACCGAGGGCAGTGGCAACGACTCAATGACCATGTCTGTACCTGAAGGAGGTAGTGTAGGAGGAGGTGGCAGCGGTAGTCCGACAGGGGTACATGGATGGAGCTGGTTATGATGGTGGGGCTAGAATCCTTTTGACACGTGCACTGACGTCACACACTGACCATGGGCCATGACGACCATGGCAGACGCACAGCCCACCTTGCTCCCTTACATGCGGGCCCACAAGGCCATGCTCGGGGTGTAACGCTGAGATGGCTAAGAGTGGGGTGGGAAGTTGACAGCTTCAGCAAATGGAGCAGGGTCTGCAACTGTCGCCCAAGGAGGAGCTCTGTCAGACTATGTCCGTCAGTTGGTGTGTTGGGATATGTGCTCAAGAACAGGGTGAGGGCTGATGTGGTTAGAGATGTTTCCACTACCTTTGTCAACTGTTGTTTAAATGTGCTGTTCTGAGCCATTGGTATTCCGATGTGTGAGGGCTGCCCCAGTGCCGTAGGCCGACGCATCCACCACCACAACCAAGGTGCGATCTAGAGATGAGGGAGTAACTCAAGGGGCACACTTCAGCATCGCCTTTAAATGAAGAAAAGCCTGGTCACAGGCAGGAGTCCTATCAAAAGGTACCCCTTTGTGATGCAAGTGATTGAAGGGTTGAGCAACAGAGGCAGCTTGGGGCAAGAACTTTAAGTAATAAGTAACCTTGCCCAAAAACACCTGGAGTTCAGATAAGTCCTTGAGATGAGGAAGGGCCTCAATGGCATGACATTGCAATCTGAAGGGTGAATGCCATCTTTGCTAAGCCAGTGGCCTAAGTATTCCACTTCTAGTTGAAAAAAAAACAACACTCGTCCAGGTGACAGTGTATACCCACTGATTGCAGAGCGTGAAACAAGGTGCTGAGGTTGTGCAAATGTTCCTGGCAGGAACGCCCGGTGACTGATATGTCATCTAGATAATTAACGTAGGCTGGGATAGGCTGTGGCATAAGCTGCTCCAGGAACCATTTTCAAATTAGCTGGCACTGAAGAGACACCAAATGGAAGGCGCTTGTACTTGTATAAGCCAAAAGGTGTGTTGATAACCAAGATGTTCAAGGAATTGGAATCCAAAGGTAACTGGTGGTATGCCTCAGCCAGGTTGATCTTAGAAAAGTACTCGTCCCCACAAGCTTGGCGGGAAGGTCTTCCTGTCGGGAAATGGGGTAAGTGTCTACTAAGGACTGAGCACTGACAGTAGCACTGAAGTCCCAAAACAGCTTAATGGACCCATTGGGTTTCCATATAACCACCAATGGTGTCACCCAAGCACTGTATGTCACAGACTTGAGGACGCCAGCAGCCTGGAGCCGATGAAGTTCCTGCATGACTGCTAGCTGTGAGGCCACCAGAATGGGTCTGGCCTGGAAAAAGCAAGGCTGCACATCTGGCTGAAGTGTGATGTGTGCCTCAAAATGTGAAGCACACCCGAGATATGTCACAAACAATGATGCAAAACCCGAGCACAGATCGTCCAGGTTCTGAAAAGGAACAGCCATGGAAATGACCATAACTTCATCGGAAATTGAAAAGCCAAACAGTTGAAATGCATCTAGTCCAAAAATATTTGAAGCCGACGGATGGTCGATGACAAATAGGGTAAAGAGCCAGGGAACATGTTCGTAGGTGGACTGTTCACAAAGGGGAACGGAACTGTCGCCACAGGCAACCAAACATCAAGAGGGCGGCAACAATGCAGGAGAGTCCAGGCGACTATACAATGCAATATTTATCCGGGAGATGGTGGCCCCAGTGCCAACCAGAAAACTGACATCCTCAGTAAAAAGGCGGAGCGTGAGGAATAGCCTCCGTACTGATGGGTCCCCCAGCGGGATGACTGATTGCAGAGCATGTACTGTATCCTGAGGCCCATTAGGGGAAGGACAGGGGTGAGTCGAACGAGTATGAGAAACAGATCACATGTGGCCCTCCTTCTTACACAGCATGCACGTTTTCCAGCAATGGGGGCAATCAGCTCGAGCATGTGCGGTAAAGCACTGTGGGCAAGATGGAAGCTGGCCACACGACTAGCTCTGATACCATAGAGACATCAGACAAAGAGGAGTCCCAATGCCACTGGCCTCTGTTGGCTGGGCCACATCGACATTGCAAGGGTGGAACCCACAGAGATGCGTCGATCGCCGCCACTTGCAGCTGAGCCTTGAGACACTCATTAGCCACCTCAGCAATTTCAGATGAGTGGGCAATTCAGAGAATCTCTTCCAATGAGGGATTATTGAGTTTCAATGCCTCAGTGTGGACCTCAGTATCGGGAGCCAGCTGAACCACCACATCCTGGACCAGGAAGTCCACATACGAAGCCTTACATTGCTGATTGGTGCATTTAAAATCACATTGATGGCTGAGATCCTGCAAGTCCATGGCCCAGGAACGATATGATTGTCCAGGCTGTTTATGGCACTGGTGGAACTCCTGCGGAGGGGCGACCACATAGTAGCACTAGGAATAATAGTTTGACAGCAAAAGGCATATCTCCTGGAAAGAGAGAGCTACAGGATCAGACAAGGGTGCCAACTTGCGGAGAAGAAAGAATGTGTCTGGGGTGGCCCAAGACAAAAACAATGGCCACTGCAGTAGGTCATCCGTGATTTGAAAAGCCGTGAAATGTTGTTTCATCCTATGTAAGTATGTTTTACAGTCATCTTTAGCGTCATCAAAAGTTGGGAATGACAGCGGATGTGGGGAAAGCATCGGACACCCTAGGACTTGAAGCTGTTGTGGTAATGTGTCCCGGGCATCAACTGTAGCCATTAGCAACCACATCGACTTTTGTAATTTGTCTAACTGGAGGCTGCTGCTGTGCACAAGCTGCTGTTGTTGTTATTGCAACAGACAGACCAACTTAGCCTTCATGCGAACAACTATTACCGTTTACCTTGTCACCAAAATGTTGTAACGACGGCAGGAACGGTCGGGGGATTGCCACTAACGAAAATGCGGCGGGACCGAATGGTAGCGGCCGGCGAACAAACAAAGTCAGACGAATGGGAATGTAAGGACAAGCACAATGACAGACAACCAAGAAGACACCAAGATCAACAAGAAAGTATTAAACAACGGGGTCCCAAGAGAGAACCTCAAGAAATTAAAACAACATCCCCTCATAAACAGGAAGAAAGCACACGCAATGTAAACACGATGTCTGTAAGCGAGATATCAACCAACTCAATGCGAACACCAGACTGCCTCACCAATTTTTTTTTCTTTATTGTTATTTTAACACTTCATACAAAAGGTGGGCTGACAGCGGCAATATTACGCCGCTCTTCGGTCACAGATAGTACAAATAGAAACAAGGAAGATACAGAAAAACAAAACATAATGGTGGACAAAAAACAGTAGACACATGAGTAAAAAACATGGAGCCATTTACAGGTGTAGCAAAATAAAAAACGTTTAGCACTTGTACACAAACACTGATGACTGAAATGACACACGTGAACGATGGAGCATGGGCGGTGAAAACACTGAGGAACTAACACGACGGTACACACAAAGAACTGATGGTAATGATCTCCGGTGCGCGAATGTTCACTTGACGTGTACGGGTCCAGGGACCTGCCAAAAGGGGAAAAGGTGGGGGAGGAAGGGGAGGGGAGGATGTAGATGCCAGTGGCAGAGGAGATGGAAGGTGGAGGAAAGAAGGTATGGGGGGGGGGGGGCGGTAGGGGAAGCCCAGGGGGAGGAGGGGGGAAGGAAGGGAGGAGGAAGAGAAGGCAGAGAGGGTGCCCTAAGGAAAAAACACAGGGTGTGGAAGGGGAGGATAAAAATTGGTAGGAGGGGGAGATGGAGGGGAGAAGGACATCATCAGGGAGGGGAAGTTGGTGGAAGCCACTATGGGTGAGGGTATGGAGAATGGAGAGATGGAGAGCAGGTGGAAGGTGGGAATACAGGCGCGGCAGCAGACGGGGGTGGGAGACAAGCGAGTGAGGGGGATCAAGTTTACGGGAGTTGTAAAGGATCTGCATCCGTAGCTAGCCGAGTGAGAGGCAGGTGCATAAATAGACGACAGCATATGTCGCTAATGGCCGCTGGGACCACGTGCTTCACAGTGGCGTCCTCACGTTAGACTCGAGGCCAGGAGCTCACGCAGCCACAGCTTATGGCGCGACTGCTACAGAGACCTCTAGTGGTCATCGAGTTCCCTGCCGTCTGATGCGGATTCGAAACCCACAGCACTCGGTACCAGACACCCATACAATGAAATCTCTCTACTATGAGGAAAGTAAGATTTTCATTTTGTAAAGCAAATACATCGTTCCTAGTGTCCTTAGGAATATGACTTTTAAAAATATAAAGCAAACTTAAGAGATACCTAAACAAAGCAGATTTATCTAGTTCCGAAAATCTATTATTGATTGTGGTGCGTGTGGTGTCTTATTTCCAGCAAAAACACACTGAAGGGAGAATAAACATTCTACATCTACATCTACATCTACGTGGTTACTCTGCAATTCACACTTAAGTGCCTGACAGAGGGTTCATTGAACCATTTTCATACTACTTCCCTACCCTTCCACTCTCGAATGGCGCATGGGAAAAAGGAACACCTAAATCTTTCCGTTCGAGAGCTAATTTCTCTTATTTTTTATGATGATCATTTCTCTCTAGACAAGTGGGTGTCAACAAAATATTTTCGCATTCGGAAGAGAAAGTTGGTGATTGAAATTTCGTAAATAGATCTCGCGGCAATGAAAACTGCCTTTGTTTCAGTGACTGCCACCCCAACTCGCGTATCATATCAGTGACACTCTCACCCCTATTGCGCGGTAACACGAAACGCGCTGCCCTTCTTTGCACTTTTTCGATGTCCTCCGTCAATCCTACCTGGTAAGGATCCTACTTCGCACAGCAATATTCCAGCAGAGGACGGACAAGTGTAATGTAGGCTGTCTCTTTAGTGGGTTTGTCGCATCTTCTAAGTGTTCTGCCAACAAAGTGCACTCTTTGTTTCGCCTTCTTTACAATATTATCTATGTGGTCTTCCCAATTTAAGTTGTTCGTAATTGTAATTCCTAGGTGCTTAGTCAAATTGACAGTCCATAAATTTGTGCGATTAATCGTATACCCGAAATTTATCGGATTTCTTTTAGTACCCATGTGGATGACCTTGCACTTTTCTTTGTTTAGTGCCAATTGCCACTTTTCGCACCATTCAAAAATTCTCCCTAGTTCATTTTGCAATTGGAATTGATCGTCTGATGATTTTACTACATGGTAAATTACAGCATCATTTGCAAACAATCTAAGGGGGCTGCTCAGATTATCAGCTACGTCATTTATGTAAATGAGGAACAGCAGAGGGCCTATGACATTACCTCGCTGAACGCCAGAAATCACTTCTGCTCTACTCGATGATTTACCGTCTATCACTATGAACTGTGACCTCGCTGAGAGGAAATCACGAATCCAGTCACACAACTGAGACGATACTCCATATGCACGCAATTTGATTAATAGTAGCTTGTGAGGAGCGGTATCAAAAGCCTTCTGGAAATCTAGGAATTTGGAATCGATCTGAGATCCCTTGTCGGTAGCACTCATTACTTCATGCAGTTGCACAAGAACGATATTTTCTGAATCCGTGTTGGTTATGTATCAATAATTCATTTTATCGAAGGTGATTCATAATGTTCGAGTACCGTATATGCTTCAAAATCCTACTGCAAATTGAGGTCAGTGATATGGGTCTGTAATTCAATGGGTTACTCCTATTTCATTTTTTGAATATCGCTGTGATCTGTGCTACTTTCCAGTCTTTAGGAACAGACCTTTCATCAAGTGAGCAGTTGTATAGGATTGCTAGGAAAGGCGCTCTTGTGTCTGCATACGCTGAAAGGAACCTGATTGGTTACCATCTGGGCCAAGAAGACTTGCCTTTCTTAAGCGATCTGAGTTCTTTTGCAACACCTAAGACATCTACTTTTATGTCACTCATGCTAACAGCTGTTCTGGTTCCGAATTGTGGAATATTTACTTCGTCTTCTTACGTGAAGGGATTATGGAATACTGTGTTTAGTAACTCCGCTTTAGTAGCACCTTCTTTGCGACTGGTGTACTTTACATACATCCAGAATCTCTTCGGGTTTTCTACCATATTTTGAGACAATGTTTCATTGTGGAAACTATTAAAAGCATCTCGCATTGACGTCCACACTAAATTTCGAGGTTCCGTGAAATTTAGCCAGTCATGAGGATTTTTCGTGCTTCTGAATTTGGCATGTTTTTTTTGGTTGCTTCTGCAACAGTGTTCTGACGCGTTTTGTGTACCATGGTGGATCACTCCCGTCTCTTCTTAACTTATCCGGTATGAATCTATCTATTGCTGTCGATACTGTACCTTTGAATTTGGGTCATATCTGGTCTATACCTACATAATTAGCTTGGAAAGAATGGAGACTCTCTCATGTGGGCTCATGAACTAATTGTTCAAAGTAATTCTCAGAGAAAGCATTTAGTACAATTTCGGAAGATGTTTTCTGTCTACCACTGGCTTTGAACATGTATTTTCGCCAAAAAATCGAGGGTACATTGAAGTCTCCACCAATTATAAGTATGAGTGGGGTACTTATTTGTAATGTGATTCAAGTTTTCCTAGATCCATTCAGGTATTATATCATCTGACTCGGGGGCGTCGTTAGAAGGAGCCAATTATTTATTTTGGCATGGCTGTTGAGTATAGCCTCTACCCATAGTAATTTGCAGGAACTATTTATTTCAGCTTCACTGCAAGATAAACTACTACAAACAGACACTAACAGACCACCACCTACTTTATTTAATCTATCCTTTCTGAGCACACTTTGCGCCTCTGTAAAAATTTTGGCAGAATTTATCTCCGGCTTTAGCCAGCTTTCTGTTCCTATAACGATTTCAGCTTCAGTGCTTTCTATCAGCACTTGAAACTCTGGTACTTTTCCTACACAGTTACGACAATTTACAGCTACAATACCGACTGTTGCTTGGTCAATTCTTGTCGTTCCTTTGCCCTGTACCCTTTGAGACTGGAGCCCTTCTTGATCTTTCCCGAGACAGTCTAACTTAAAAAAACCGCCCTGTCCCTGCTAATCAGCCCGTGCTACACATGTAGCCGCCTCCTGTGTGTAGTGGACACCTGACCTATTTAGCGGAACCCGAAACCCCACCACCCTATGGCGCAAGTCGAGGAATCTACAGCCTAGATGGTCGCAGAACCGTCTGAGCCTCTGATTCAGACCCTCCACTCGGCTCTTAACTAAATATCCACAAGTGGTCCTGTCGACGATGCTGCAGATGATGGTGAGCTCTGCCTTCATCTCGCTATCAAGACAGGCAGTCTTTACCAACTCAGATAGCCGCCGGAAACCAGAGAAAATCTCTTCCGATCCATAGCGACACACTTCATTAATGCCGACATGAGCCACCATCCACAGTTGGCTGCGCCCTGTACCCTTCATGGCATCCGGAAGGACCCTTTCCACATCTTGGATGACTCCCCGCAGTATGCACACAGAGTGCACATTGGCTCTCTTCCCGTCCTTAGCTGCCATATCCCTGAGGGGCTCCATCACTCGCCCCTTCCCCATGACAAGCAATCCGACCCTCTGCACTTGTCCGGACCTCTCAGGAAGACCGGCTACTGACGCAGCAGGTGTGGGCGCCCTTGCTGGCTCAGAAGCACTTTCAGCACTGGGCAGAACCTCAAACCTGTCACGGAGGCATAAGCGTACAGCCTTGCGACCAGCACCAACTTTCGCCTTCCGACCAGGTATCCGTGACCCTGCCACGGTTCGCCAATCACCGTCAGGCAAGTGTCGACCTGCAGGGCGCAGTGGCATCAGAGATTCCAGGCAATGCTACAGGTTCCACAAGCGCCAAAGCGCTCCCCTTGGTTGTCCTAATGTCACCAGGGGCCCAAGGCAACAGCCTGGAACCTGTCGACCATGGCCAACACAGCTTCCAGCTGTTTACAGACGGTGGCCAATACCCCTGAATCCATACACAACGGGCGCAGTCCCTATCCATCATTAACAACTTTTTTCCCTCTCTTTTATCTCACAAGCTGTTTAAAACAAACAGATGACTGGCGATTACGCGAATTTACACTACACAGGTACTAAAATGTGATGCTACAACTCTAAGGTACTATAATACACACGAAAATTATGACTTAAACTATGCAAGAACACAAAAACACGCAAAGAAATTAAGAATTAAACTATAAAACAAATAAGTGAGCTAAGAGTATGACTTGCTGCTGGCTGCTGCTTATCCATTGGCGGCAGGGTAGCAACACAACCAGATAACCCTGCTGTAAAGGACAAAACATTTACATTTCACATATTAAATAAATTATTCCACTGTTAACTTGATGAATGTAACTATAAGAATATATAACAAAAGATGGATGTACCAAAAGAAAGTTCCTTTGCCCATACACTCCTGTAGTTAGTATGCTGGATGTGGTGGTTCCCTTCCACCAAAAACTGTCAATGCCAATAGCGAGTTCTTAGTGAACATAGGGATATAGCTATGAAAAATATGAAGCAAAGGAAGGACATACCTAAACTAACCAGATTCATCAAGATCCAAAAACCAGTTAGTTAGTGTGGTAAATGTGGTGTCTCATTTCCACCAAAAACCCGTTGAAGGGAGAATAAACATTACACCCACAAAACCGCGAGACCCTACTGTAAAGGACAAGAAATTTATTACATTTCGCAAGTCAAATAAATTATTCCACAGTGAACTTGATTAATATAAATGATAAGAATGTAAGGCAAAAGAAGGATATACCAAAAGAAAGAAGATTTTCCCAGTGTCTCCTGTAGTCAGTACGTTGGATGTGGTGGTTCCCTTCCACCAAAAACCCAGTCGATGAGAAAATAAACATTGCACCAATAAACATTGCACCAATAAAATGGGATCTCCCTGCTGTGTGGAAACAAAGACTTCCTACATTTTGTAAACCAAATAGATTGTGCTTAATGAACATAGGGATATGAAAATAAAAATGAAAGGAAAGACATATCTAAACAAAGAAGATTTATCAATGTTTTATGAAAGCGCAGTGGGACGAAACGGGAGCGGCCCGCGAATAATCAAAATAAACAGGGAAAGACGGACACGAACAACGACGGACGACCGCACAAGACCTAACGAACAACAACACACAAATAGCAACTGAGTCACAAGTGGACCCTCACGAATCCACAACATCTACTTGTACATGGAAAGCAAGTAAACACGCCGTCTGTGGGCGAGTTGTTGATAGACTAACGCGAATATCAGATTACTTGCTGAGCGAGAGGCAGGCGCTTAAATACCTGATAGAGTACATTGCTATTGGCCGCTAGGACCAAGCGCTCCACCGTGGCGCCCTCACATGTACGAAGGCAAGGAGTGCGAGCGCACTCACGGCTAATGGCGTGACAGCTGGAGAGACCTCTAGTGGTAATTGAGGTCCATGGCATCTGGCGCGGATTCGAAACACGCGGCGCTCGGTACCAGAATCAAGATCCAAAAATCTCTTAGCAACTATGGTGCAAGTGGTGTCTCCTTTACACCAAAAACCTGTTGAAAGGAGAATAAATATTGTAGCCGCACTACCAGATCACCCTGCTCTAAAGGTCAAAAACGTTACCACTTATCACCAATGAAGTAAATTATACCACTGTTAACTTGATCAGTATAACTAATAGGAATCTAAATCAAAATAAGTACATACCAAGAAAAGAGAGAATTTCCACGTATATCCCACGGAAACACCGAGTAAGTGGGTAAGTAAACACTGCACCCATACAATGTAACCTACCTCCAAATTGAGTGTTCTAAATAAACATAGGGATCTGACAATCAAAAATAAAATACAAAGGAAGGACATAACTAAATAAAGCAGATTTATCAAGATCCGAAAATCTTTTGGTTAGTATTGTGCATGGGGAGTCTCTTGTCCACCAAAATCCCGCTGAAGGAAGAATAAACATTGTAGCACACCACCAGAACACCCTGTTGTAAAGGACAAAAATTTTACAACATTTCACAGATCAAGTCAATTACTTCACTGTTAACTTGATACATATAACTGATAAGAATGTAAAGCAAAATACATACATAATAAAATATAGAAGATAGGCTGTTAGTCAGTATGAGGGAGGTGGTGGTTCCCTTCCACCTAAAACCCAGTTGATGGATGGTTGGTCTGTGAGGGGTTGAAGGAAACAGATTACAAAGGCCATCGTTTCCTTGTTTCAGGACCATAAAAGTATGCAAGGAATAAAAAAACAAGCAACAGAGATGACAAGGGACGACATAGTACAAGAAGGACACAGGCAAAGGCCAGACAAAAGAAATTAAAAGTACACAGCGTGTGAAAGTGGTTGGCAGACCATGGAAACAAAAAAGGAAAAGCCAACCACCAAGAAATACACTAAAAACCCCAATCTAAAACCGCACACCAAAGGCCATACTCAACACAAACAAAGACACTAACGCTTAGGTCAAGCGATGAAAGCCCCCTGCACGGAAAAAGTCAAAACTAAGTCTGCCATTGCAGCGTCCTCTGATAAAAGTGTAGGCGGCATATCAGGCAGCGCAAAAGTCTGCCTGGGCGGAGTTAAAAACGGACAGCCCAACAGTATGTGGACCACATCGACAGATAGGTGGGTCCTCGTGGCGCAATAAATATCTGTGTGTCAGCCAAGTGTGGGCAACGCGAAGGCAGCAGTTGGCGGCGCCTGATGTGCAATGGAGGGACTCCAGCCTCCACTAGTAGACTGGCCACTGGACTCGTTCGAAAAGCGCCCATCCCCAGATGGACCCTGCAGTGGTGCACAGGATCAAACAACTTCAATGCTGAAGGCACTGACGAACCATACACTTCACTCCCATCGTCAAGTCGTGACTGAACTAGGGTTTTGTAGAGGTGCAGTAATGTAGGGCGATCTGCCCCCCCTCCCCCCCTTTCCAGTGGTGTGGTGTTTCTCAGGCAGCGGATTGCGTTAAGATACCATCAGCACTTTCGCTTAAGCTGGCGAATGTGGGGGAGCCATCTTGGTTGGGCGTCGAAAACCAGTGCTAAAAAGCGATACGTTTCGACTACCTGTAGTGGATGGCCACCAAGAAAAAGTGCAGGGTCAGGGTGGACTGCCTGTCGCCGACAGAAGTGCAAAGCGCAAGTCTTGTCGGCAGAGAAGTGAAACCCATGGGAGAGAGCCCAAGACTGTTCATTCTGAATGGCTCCCTGTAGTTGGCTTTCAGCAACACCGATGGTTTAGAAACTGAAGCAAAGGCAGAAATCGTCAGCATATATGGAGGGCGACACTGACGGCCCTAAAGCTGCTGCTAGGCCATTTATAGCGATTAAAAACAGGGGAACGCTCAACAGATAGCCATGTGGGACCCCCTTCTTTTGGATATGGGAGGAGCTAAAGGAGCCTCCGACTTGAACACGGAAGGTACAAAGGGAGAGAAAGTTCCATATAAAAATCGGGAGTGAGACACTCATGCAGTGTGGCAAGGATGTGGTGGCGCCAGGTAGTGTCGTAGGCCCCCCGCAAATCAAAAATGACGACTACCAGATGTTGACAACTGGAAAAAGATGTTTGGATGGCAGACTCAAGGCACACCAAATTATGTGTCGTTGAACGGCCTCGGCGGAAACGACCCTGGGATGGAGCCAGATGCCCCCGAGACTCCAGGAGCCAACACAACCTCTGGCTCACCATTCATTCGAATAATTTGCAGAGAACGTTGATGAGGCTAATTAGATGGTATCTGTCCAATGCTGCATGGTTCTTCCCAGTTTTCAAGACTGGGAAGATGATGCTGCTTTCTCACTGGGACGGGAACACTTCCTCACCCCAGGTGCAATTCAAGACAGACATAATCTGGCACAGTGAGGCCAGAGACAGATGTTTGAGAAATTGGGAGTGAATTCGGTTAGCTGTGTCAGGACAATGGGCAAGGGCACTGAGGAATTCCCACTCAGCAAAAGTAGCATATTATGGCTCAGGGCGGGGCGATGTAAAAGACAAATGTTGTCGTTCTGACATCTCTTTCAAGGAACAAAAAACTGGGTGTTAATTGGCAGGTGCTCAACTTGGAGCAAAATGCTCAGAAAAATGCTCGGCGATTTCACCCTAGTTGGTGCACACTGCCCCATTGACTGAAACCCCATGTACCCCCAGCGGGGTCAGGTAACCATAAAGGTGGCGAATCTGAGTACACACCCGGGAGGCAGGGGTACGAGAACCAATGGAGGAAACATATCGTTCCCAGCACTCTTGCTTCCGTCATTGTATCAGGTGGCAGGCATGGGCACAGAGCCGCTTAAAAGAATGAGAGTCTCCAATGATGGATGCCGCTTGTGTAGTTGGAGGGCCCGCCTACGCACTTTGATGGCCTCAGCGATTTCCAGCGACCACCAAGGCACAGTTTTACGCCGAGGGCACCCAGAAGAAAGAGGAACCGTGCGTTCTGCAGCTGATACGATCTACGCAGTGACCTGCTCGACCACCACATTAATAGCGCCATGAGTGGGAGTGTCAACAGTGACAGCAGATGTGAAAGCCAGCCAATTGGCCCTATTAAGGGCCCATCGCAGAAGATGTCCAGAACTGTGACGCTGAGGTAGTGACAGGAAGATCGGAAAGTGGTCACGACCACACAAGTTGCTGTGAACCCTCCAACGGATGGATGGTTAAAATCCTGGGCTGCAAAGCGAGAGATCAATGGTCGTATTTGTGCCACGAACCACACTGAAGTGTGTGGGGTCTCCATTATTTAAGAGGCACAGGTCGAGCTGAGAGAAAAGATTCTCAACATCTCTAACCCGGCCAGTAATTACGGCCCCACCTTCCAAGGGTTTATAGGCATTGAAGTCCTCCAAAAGTAGGAATGGTAGAGGGAGTTGGAAATCATAAGAGCCAATTCATTAAGAGGTACTTCACCATCTGGAGGAGGGTAGACATTGAAGACGGTAATATCCAAGATTGTCCTTATCCTCACAGCAACAGCCTCTAAAGCTGTGTGAAGATGCACTGATTCAGAGTAAACAGAGATAAGGACACACAGGCATATACCACCTGACGCCCTGTTACAGTCAGTCTGATTTTTATAAAACCCCCGATAGCCACAAAGGGCATGGGTCTGCATTGCTGGGAACCAGGTTTCTTGGAGGGAAATACAGAGAGCAGGAGTTGAGCTCAAAATCTGTCTTAGTTCAACCAAGTGGTTGAAAAAAACCACTGAAATTCCACTGGAGGATGACGCCATGATTAGGCTGGAAAGACAGGAAGCGCTCAAGGAGGCAGGTCACGACTCAGGGTCACTTGCTGCCATCGATTGAGTACCTGTGAGAGTGACATCCATTGTGTCTGAGGGTCCAGCGAGATCTAGGTCCTCAGCAGACACCAGAATCTCCACCTCTTCCTCAGATGCAGAACTTGTAGGGAGCAGTGGAATGGGTGCCACTGCAAGGTCAGGATTCCTGTGTGCCTTCTTCTTGTCTCCTGCTGGTCCTTCGACAGATCCAGCTGGGAGGACTTCACTGGGTCAGTCTCAGGGAATGGGGAGGACCGTGAAACTCTATGACCAGCCACCTGTGTGTGGTTGCTTCAGCCACTGGTGGGCGTCCACTTTTCCACTGGTCAGAACTCAGGAAGGGAGTGGCCCAAGGGACCCCTTCCTGGTGAGAGGAGCCAAAGAAGACACACGCTTCTCTGAGTGAGAAGTGGCGACTGGTGTCCCCAATGATTTGGGGGGTGGGGCGTTGCTCATGAAGAACGTGGTGCAGGAGCAACAGGGAGGGAAATGTCCCCCACCATCAAGGGGGCAGGTGGAGTCTGACAGCTCTGAGAGCCAACTGTACACAATGAAATGGGAGATGATAGAACCGCTGTCGGAACAGCAGTATAGGTTGATGTCATATGCACAGGATGGAGTCTCTCGTATTTCAGTTTAGCCTCAGTGTATCAGTGTAGATCAGGCGATCCAGAGTCTTACATTCCATAATCCTCCATTGTTTCTGTAAAATCCGATAGTCCAGAGAGCAAGGGGAATGGTGTTCTCCGCCGTTAATACAGATGGAAAGCGGGGCACAGGGGGTACTGGGATGCAAAGGACGTCCACAACATCAACACATGACGCTGGAAGTATACCAGGATGACATATGCCCAAACTTCCAGCATTTAAAACACTGCATCGAGGGAGAGATATACGCTTCACAACACAGCGGTAAGCCATCACCTTGACCTTTTCAGGTAATGCATCATCCTCAAAGGCCAAGATGAAGACACTAGTGGCTTCCTGATTATCCCTCAGATCTCAATGGACGCGCCAGAGAAAGTGAACACCTTATTGTTCTAGGTTGGTGGGAGTTCATTGTCAGACTGCAAAAGAAGATCCTTGTGGAATATAATGCCCTAGGCCATATTTAAACTCTTATGGGGCGCGATGCTAGCTGAAATATCCCCCAACTTGTCACAAGCAAGTAACCGTCATGACTGGGCAAAGGATGCTGTTTCTTTCAAAACTGCCCCAGAGCGCATTTTCGACAAGCCCTCACCTCCTCAAACTTGTCCTCTAAATGCTGCACAAAAACCTGAGGCTTCGTTGACATTAATGATTGCCCATCAACTTATGTACAGGTGAGGTACTGGGGTGAATAACCTTCACTGCCATCTTTAGCCATTCGTTCCTTCCATGGAGTGGCCAGGGAGGGGAACGCTCTTGGGTCTTATTTTCTTTGGTTGAGATTTGACATAGATCGCTTAGAGACTGCTGCTGGAGGCCCACCAGTGATAGATGATACACCACGCTTCATTGCATGCCTTCCGCCCTGATGCAACCCACTCCAACCAAGGGCTCTCCCCATGGGCGCCACCCAGCCTCAGCAAGGTCCACCTGGCAGGATGGCCATTGCTGGGAGTCCCGATGCCCCAGGGAGATAGGCATCTACTACTTGGCATATGTGGGGAGTTAACGGCTCAGGCATCAGCAGAGCGATCCTTGTGTTGCAGGGGGCTACAGTCAACAGGGTACATGGCAGCCCAACCACAGTGGACTGGCCACTGTGCTGGATATTAGGTACAAGGAAGTCCATGGTTGTCGGACCCCCAGAAAGTTACGCTGCACAGTGCATGGCGGAAACATAACCCAGGAATGTATCCACACCCAAGAGATGGAGAATGAGTGGGACTGTAATGCAACGATGAGTAAGCAGGCAAAATTTCTCAATGCACGAGGGACACAATCCACCATGTAAGGTGCCCTTCCCCATTGGCTCGCTCTTTTGAAAAAATTTGGAATATGGAGGCCAAACCCGAGGGGGAACCATCACACAAAGGTCGAAACATGCGAGACTCATTTTAGTCACCTCTTATGGCAGACAGGAATACCATGGGCATATTCTAACCCCTGGACCCACATGGGGAGGGGGGGGGACCCAGTTGATGGGAAAGTAAATATTGCACCCCTACAATGGAATCTCCCACCTGTGAGGAAATAATGATTCACTACATTTTGTAAAGCAAATAAACCATTCTTAGAAACCATAAGAATGTAATCCAAAAGAAGGACACTGTGTGTCAAGGCAGTAGAACGTTGTGTGCCTCAGGGAATGGGGATCTTGGTTTCATTGCCCACATCGCAAAGATGAAATAAACCTCTATAGAAACCCCTCAATCTCAAGGTGTGCTGCATGTCAAGGAGATGCATGAGTGCTGAGATGGAACAGTCATTAGCGGGCAAACTCTGAGGAACCTGCCGCACCTCAGTTGTATAAGGCTTATTCAGGCACATGGGACTCTGTCTTAGTGGATGCGTATGTCCCTAGCTACTCGTGGGACCGAGATGGAGCCCTCAAAATTTTCTTTTTCTCCTTCACTGGAAAGTGTGTACCGCCTGGGAGTTCTCACACTCATTCATCAAAAAGGATGAGGGAGGCTAGTCATTCTGATAATCAACTTGTTATCAATAATGGGCCTCAAGGAGTCATGAACTATAATGTCTTTGTAGTGATCAAGAGGAAGGTGGGGACGTTTGGAAAAGTGTCTCCCTTCTATATCCACAAAGGCTTAGAAGGACTGGCTGGTACCCTAAAGTCTGTTAAGCAGTTGCAAATTGGCACCCTGCTTGTCGAAACTAATTGTGCAAAACAGGTGGAACTTCTTATTAAGTCATAGAAATTGGGTGAGTACAACATTATTGTTGAGTTGCATAACTCCCAGAACTCCAGCAAAAGTGTGGAAACCTGCCGTTATATTATGGACATTGACGTTGCTGAACTGAAACAAGAATGGACACCACAGGGGATCATAGATCTGGAATAAAGGACACACAAGACCAATGGAGAGACTGAGAAGACCGCCACTTTTATTGTGACCTTCAATTCTCCATCACTACCAGAACACATCATGGCAGGTTTCCTCCAACTTACGGTTCTGCCCTATGTACCTAACCTATTCGATGCTTCAAATGCCAGCATTTTAGCCATGTGACGCTGAGTTGCGGAGGTGAAGCGAATTGTGGGAAGTGTGGAAAGGCAGCCAGGGAAGTTGAGACTGAATGTCCGTCTCCAGCAGTCTGTATTAGCTGCTCTGGAAGACATCCAATCTGGAGCTGAGCCTGCCCTGTTTTTGCAGAGGATAAAAAAAATGGTTCAAATGGCTCTGAGCACTATGGGACTCAACTGCTGTGGTCATCAGTCCCATTAGAACTTAGAACTATTTAAACCTAACTAACCTAAGGACATCACACACATCCATGCCCCAGCCAGGATTCGAACCTGCGACTGTAGCAGTCGCACGGTTCCGGACTGCGGGCCTAGAACCGCGAGACCACTGCGGCCGGCTGCAGAGGATTGCAGAATTCAGGAAATCGAAGTGACTAAGCGAATCCCCTATGCAGAAGCCAAAAAGGAGTATCAGGCAATGAAACCCGCCGTCTTTGCCACTTCTTATGCTTCCTTGGTGCAGGAACCTGTCATTAAGGTTGACACTTTGACTCAGACGATGTCCAGTGAGCCATTCTTTACTAGTAGCACCTGTACTTGCACCTGCATGTGCCAAAGCCGATTGAAAGAGATAGCACACCAGCCAGCTACGATGGAAGACGCCAGTAATGCTTCTGCAGCATGCAGCCCAAAGGCACCCTAAAAGCAGAGTGCCTCTCAACACCAACTTTCTTCAAAGACAGGTGGCTCTCACTGCCCTCATTCTGCCTCATCGTTGCTGGGAAAGGGAGCAGGAAAAGGAACTCAACATTCGTGTCGCAAGCTGACCTAGGCACCATAAGACGTCATTCTGGCACGTCTGACTGATGATGAGGACATCATGGATTTTTATGCCTCTTCACCAGACCCAGTCAGCCCCGCCACTATGCCTTCCTCTACAAGCGCCTCACCACTTTGGTGCAAAGACAGACCACATTGATGAAATGGCTACCATACCCCAATGGAATATCAATGGATACAGGACTCATCTGGAGGAAATGAGAGTCCTTGTACTGGAGAGAGCGTTTTGCCTTTGCCGTTTTGCCTTTACCTACAAGGGACATACGTGTACTTGGAGGCTATCACCTTCACAGAAAAGATAATCTTACTGGTGATATGGCAAAAGGTGGGGTTTCAGTGTTCGTAAAGGACACTTTTCACTCCTGACTCCTTAAAAACAACACTACAAACGGTTGCTGTTCGGATAGTGGACCATGTTGACCTCACAGTGTGCTCTTTGTACCTACCACTTCATGAGCCTCTTGAAAGTGCGGTTCTCACTCATCCTTTTGATGAACTCCCCTGTCCCTTCCTCCTTTTGGTGGACTTCAATGCACACAGCGCACTATGGTGTTCTCACACCACTCACCCCAAGTGTCGGGCGCTTGAGGATCTACTGCACACAACAGATCTCATACTATTGAACATGGGTCAAGCTGCTAAAATGTCAGGTTTGTCTACCACCATAGATCTCTCCTTCCGCTCGCTGCTATTGGGGACACACCTCAGTGGCTAGTGGACGATGACCTTCGTGGTAGTGACCATTTTCCTATATGGATCCATCTGCCTGATCGAACAGATCCTGAAATAAAGCCACTGAGACGGTTGTTCAAAAAGGTTAACTGGATACTTTACAGGCGGTTAGTTGTTTTCTAGCAATGTGATGGCATCCAGGACTGGGTGGATCACATTACAGCTGTGATTCACCATGCCACTGATGCATCCATCCCAAAGTCTGTGGAAATGCCTAGGAACCGACCTGTTCCTTGGTGGAACGATGAGTGTCGTTTTTCAATCAGGAACAGGATAGCAGCAATGCACAGATTCAGTCTATGCCATGCAGATGAGGATCTTGCAAACTTTTGAATGGCATGTGCAAAGGTGAGGAGAATAATTTGGCAGAGTATGCACAGGTCTTTGCAAGGGTTCCTGAAATCCATGAATAAATTGACACCGACACGTAAAGTATGGGAAGCCTTTAGAAGGCTCTCAAGGCACAACTCTCGACCACCAATAGCAGCTGTACGAATACAGGGGTCTCTTGTAACATCGACGAGGGATATAGCTCAGAAATGGCTGAATCATATAAATCCATTACGGCCGATTCCAGCCAGGATACCAGCTTCTGTCAATATCGGGAGGAATTGGAGAATGCTCATCTTGGTTTCTGTTCCACTAACATCGAAGAATACAAACAGCCTTTCTCTCTGTGGGAGCTGGATTCTGCATTGCCATTTGCTTGTGATACGACCCCTGGAAATGACCTTACAACCTACATCATGCTGCAACAGTTGGACTGACAACCAAAGGAAGTCCTCATTCAGCTCTTCAATAAAATTTGGATAACTGCCAGCTATCCCAAGTCGTGGAAGTATTCTATTTTAATCCCAATTTTAAAATCAGGACCCTGGTAGTTATCATAGTATTAGCCTGACAAGCTGCGTAGACGTATGGTCAATTGGCACCTAGTGTGGGTACTGGAAACCAGGTCCCTACTCAGTCGCTACCACTGTGAGTTCAGGAGGTACCACTCCACTCCTGATAACTTGACCCTGCTCAAGGCTGCAGTTCAACAAGCTTTCCTTCGTAAGCAACACCTTATCGGTGTTTTCTCCGATTTGGAAAAGGCCTATGACACTACCTGCGGGCATAATATTTTGTTGCAGCTCCATCAGTGGGGATTCTGTGGACGTCTACTGACCATCATACAGTCCTTTCTCTCGAACATATATTTTAGAGAGAATGGTGTCCCTGAATGGAGTGTTTTAAGTGCCACCACTGCAAGCAGTAGTGTTACAACCACGATGCCCAGTACTATGTTCCTTGTCTGTGGACGATTTCTCCACCTTCTGTTCATCCTCCAGCCTCACCACAGCTACTCGGCAACTGCAGCTGACGATCAGCTGGTTGGAGGATTGATCTTGTACCACAGGTTTTAAATTCTCATCAGAGAAAACAGTTTGTGTCGATTTTAATCATTCCCGCTGTCTGTTTAATTTCCCCGTTTTAAAACTGGGGGACACTGTTCTCACTTTTAAGGAAATGGTGAAGTATCTGGGTCTTATCTTTGATGAGACGTTAACATGGTTGTCACACATTAAAGAAGTAAAACAGAGATGTCTCGAGGTCTTAAACACTCTCAAATGTGTCAGTTGAAGGTCTCAGGGAGCTGACAGAGTACGTCTGCTCCAACTTTATAAGCCCTTTGTGTGACACCGGCTCGAATACGGATGCCAGATTTATGGGTCAGCAAGGCCTTAATACCTTAAAATGCTGGATGCAGTTCACCTCAAGCGTATTTGGGTGTCAACAGTGGCCTATCGCACGAACCCTGTTGCTAGTTTGTGTGCGCAGGCTGGTGAGACTCCACTGTCTGTTCGACGTCTTCTTCTCGTGGTACGCCAAGCATATAGAGCATTCTCCATTCCTATATCACTAGCATCCAGTTACATTATTCAGCCACCACTGTAATGGCTGTTCGAGCAACATGGCCATTTGGGATCCGTGCAAAAGAGAGCTTTGGGTTATTACAGGTGGTCCAAAGCCAGGAGTGGAGTAGGGCACACCCTGGCTACTACCAAGGTCCAGATCGCTTTCAGAACTGACTGCTCACAAGAAGCATTGTGCCCCAGACTCAGTTTTTAATATTAAATTTAATGAAATTTTACGTAGCCACCCAGATTCTATTTCTGTCTACACAGATGATTCTAAGCAGAGATATGTTTTCGGTTGTTCCGTCGTGTTTCCCGACATTGTCCTCAAAATGCAGTTTTCAGTTTATTTCGTGGAACTGTCTGCTATCCTGAGGGCAATGGAGCAGGTGATATGGTGTTGTGACAAAAAAATTATCATCTGCTCCGATTCTCAAAGTGGCCTTCTCTCTGTTGGACAGATGTATGATGGTGCAACAAGTGCAGGATGCTCTCCTACTCTTGCGAAGGCAAAACAACGAAGTCATCTTTGGCTGGGTTCCAGGACACACAAGACACCCAGGGAAACAAACTCGCTGCTGCTAAGGAGGCTTGCTCCCTTCCTCCTGCTGCCCACTGCTCAGTCCCTCTATGGGCTGTCACTTCATTTGTGACTAGCTGGACCCATATGTTGGCGGGAGTCCCAGTGGCTGGAGCTGAGGAACAATAAACTACGTTCCAACAAGACTTAAGTGCGACCATGGATCACCTCCTTCGACTCGCAATGGCGTGAAGAAGCAGCCCTTACCCGGCTTGGAGTGGGACATCGTCCATTGACGCATGGCTTCCTTTCATGTCGCGAGGAGCCCCCAGTATGTCAAAGATGCAGGATATAGCTGCCAGTGTGACATCTTTTAAATGATCGTGTTTTATATGACGACATGAGAGTTGAACTGGACCTCCCACAGGATCTTCCCTCTATTTTAACTAATAACGAGGCGAATGTTATTCATGTCTTAAAATTTTGTGTGTTGTCTGGAGTTCTTCCCAAAAAAACTTGCTGTAAGATCTTAATGTGTCACAGAGTGGCTGGGTCATGAATTATTTGTAAGTTTTCATCCAGCCATGGTCATTTGTCTCTTTTTAACATCATCTTTACAGGTATTTTCTACATGATTTTAGTTAGTTATCCCACTGTGTCTCACTGGGGTTTTATTATGGGCTTTCCTGAACCTCATCTATTTGGGGTTGCTTTATTTTTCCTGTGGTGGGATCAAACGTAGTATTCCAGTTTATTGATCTCCTTCCACTGACTGTGAAAATCTTCTCCAGTAAAACATTAAAAGGCAATGATGACCTAGCAGTTTATCACCCTCTGCCATAAACCACCATCATCATCAATTCCACCAAAAAGCAGTCAAAATCAGAATAAACATTGCAGCCGCAACACCCAGGTCACCATGCTGTAAAGGACAAGAAATTTAGTACCTTTCGCAAGTCAAATAAATTATTCCACTGTGAACTTGATGAATATAACTGGTAAGAATGTAAGGCAAAAGAAGGATATACCAAAAGAAAGAAGATTTTCCCAGCAACTCCTGTAGTCAGTATGTTGGATGTGGTGGTTGCCTTCCACCAAAAACCCAGTCGATGGAAAAATAAACATTGCACACATACAGTGGAGTCTCGCTGCTGTGAGGAAGAAAAGAGTCATTACATTTTATAAATCAAATAGATCATTCTTAGTGACCATAGGAATATGACTTCTAAAACTTTAATGCAAACGAAGGAAACACCTAAACAAATTAATTGTTCTTAGTAAACATACGGATCTGACAATCAAAAATAAAAGACAAAGGAAGGACATAACTAAACAAAGCAGATTTATCAAGTTCCAAAAATCTGTTGGTTAGTATGGTGCATATGGCGTCTCTTGTCCACCAAAATCCCACTGAAGGGAGAATAAACATTGTAGCACATCATCAGAACACCCCGTTGTAAAGGGCAAGCCGGCCGCGGTGGTCTCGCGGTTCTAGGCGCTCAGTCCGGAACCGTGCGACTGCTACAGTCGCAGGTTCGAATCCTGCCTCGGGCATGGATGTGTGTGATGTCCTTAGGTTAGTTAGGTTTAAGTAGTTCTAAGTTCTAGGGGACTAATGACCACAGCAGTTGAGTCCCATAGTGCTCAGAGCCATTTTTTTGTAAAGGGCAAAAACTTTACATTTCGCAAATCAAGTCAATTACTTCACTGTTAACTTGATACATATAATTGATAAGAATGTAAAGCAAAATACATACATAATAAAATATAGAAGATAGGCTGGTAGTCAGTATGAGGGAGGTGGTGGTTCCCTTCCACCTAAAACCCAGTAGATGGATGGTTGGTCTGTGAGGGGTTGAAGGAAACAGATTACAAAGGCCATCGTTTCCTTGTTTCAGGACCATAAAAGTCTACAAGGAATAAAAAAAGAAGATTGTTCTTAGTGAACTTACGGATATGACTTTTAAGAATATAAAGCAAAAGAAGGGCATACCGAAAGAAAGAACATTTATCAAAGATCTCCCATAGTCAGTATGGTGGATGAAGTGTCTCTGTTCCACCAAAAATCCAGTCGATTGGAGAATAAACATTGCAGTCCTTTAACCTGATCACCCTGGTGTAGAGGACAAATTATTTACTACATTTCGTAAATGAAAGATCATTCTTAGTTGAACCCTGAGGATGTACCTTTAAAAATAATAGTACGGAGGAAGGATGTTGTTGTTGTTGTGGTCTTCAGTCCTGAGACTGGTTTGATGCAGCTCTCCATGCTACTCTATCCTGTGCAAGCTGCTTCGTCTCCCAGTACCTACTGCAACCTACATCCTTCTGAATCTGCTTAGTGTACTCATCTCTCGGTCTCCCTCTACGATTTTTACCCTCCACGCTGCCCTCCAATGCTAAATTTGTGATCCCTTGATGCCTCAAAACATGTCCTACCAACCGATCCCTTCTTCTAGTCAAGTTGTGCCACAAACTTCTCTTCTCCCCAATCCTATTCAATACCTCCTCATTAGTTACGTGATCTACCCATCTAATCTTCAAAACCCTTCTGTAGCACCACATTTCGAAAGCTTCTATTCTCTTCTTGTCCAAACTATTTATCGTCCACGTTTCACTTCCATACATGGCTACACTCCATACAAATACTTTCAGAAACGACTTCCTGACACTTAAATCTACTCGATGTTAACAAATTTCTCTTCTTCAGAAACGCTTTCCTTGCCATTGCCAGTCTACATTTTATATCCTCTCTACTTCGACCATCATCAGTTAATTTTACTCCCCAAATAGCAAAACTCCTTGACTGCTTTAAGTGTCTCATTTCCTAATCTAATTCCCTCAGCATCACCCGACTTAATTCGACTACATTCCATTATCCTCGTTTTGCTTTTGTTGATGTTCGCCTTATATCCTGCTTTCAAGACACTGTCCATTCCGTTCAACTGCTCTTCCAAGTCCTTTGCTGTCTCTGATTCTTGAGTATCTTTAATTTGTCTGTGATTCTATCAGGTAGGACTGATAGACGGGATAGAGGAGATCCAACGAAGAGCGGCGCGTTTCGTTACCGGACCGTTTAGCTGGCGAGAGACCGTTACGGAGATGCTACTGGCTGACGTTACAAGAGAGGCGCTGTGCATCACGGAGAGATTTACACTGAAATTTCAGGACAGCACTTTTCAAGAGAGGTCGGACAACATATTACTTCCACACACAAACATCTCGCGTATTGACGACGAGGAGAAAATTCGAGAAATTAGAGCCAATACAGAGGCTTACCGACAATCATTCTTCCCACGCACTACTCGCGAGTGGAACAGGGTTGAAGGGATCAGATAGTGGTACCGAAAGTACCCTACGACACTCACCGTGCCGAGTATGATGTAGATGTTGATGTAGGTGAACTGGTAGAAACCTGCGTTATATTTGTGACATGAAACTTGTAAGAGAGGAATCCGAATTTTTGATTTAAGTACTGTTGGAGTCGAAGCTAATTTTAGACTGTGAAGAGGGGGAGGGGCTATGGGGGAGGGGGGAGAGGGGGCTCAAAATTAACTTAATACGATTCTGGGAAACACACACAGACATACAGAGAGAGGGTAAACACTGTCATAAATGGCCACATGAAACTTTTACACGACCTGCTTACAAATAATTTACATTTGTTGCAAATAGTGCCAGGATTAACAGAACGCATTCCAGTGAATTACTGCACCAGCTGAGTGGTACTAAACGTACAAGGCAGTCACTGCCATCAACACAACGTTTGCAGGCTGCGAGCATTAACTTGCCAGACAGTAGATTATGAACATAAAACTGACCAGAAACTTAATATGGGTCAGCGACATTAAAGACAAACTCAACTAGTTTCTTATCTATTCCAAGCCACTGACAACCGAAAGAAGAACCATTTCAGTTACAATAGGGGTTTTGACTATGATTGATCGTGCAGGAAATGGCTGCCGCAGAGGTTGCAGAACACGAGAAACTGCGTGTAGTACAACCACTTAACGTTTTTCACATATACTGACACGTCTAACAAAAACACAACAGCCTTAACATCCTCGACGAACATAAAAATCACACATTTTCGCAACTACTTATGAGCACCACCGCTATCGATCACGTGTCAGTCTCCTCTTGCGCTACAAGAGTTGATTATCTCTTACCTCTACGCCGAGAAAACTTTCTGCTGGACGCTGGAAAAATGGCTCTGAGCACTATGGGACTTAACTTCTGAGGTCATCAGTCCCCTAGAACTTAGAACTACTTAAACCTAACGAACCTAAGGACATCATACACATCCGTGCCCGAGGCACGATTCGAACCTGCGACCGTAGCGGTCGCGCGGTTCCAGACTGTAGCGCATAGAACCGCTCGGCCACCCTGGCGGCGGGCGCTGGAAACCTACAATAAGAGCTTCTGTTGTAGAACTCTGTTATAAAATAGTGGAAGCTTCAAATTCGCCTCGTTAAGTGACTGTCGAAGACAGAGCAAACAACACAAGTGTCGCAAAGCCACAGCAGCTCGTATACATAAGCCGTTCAAAGAGCAATTGTTCGTCGCGGGAAAACACTCAAAGAGTAAATAATACGTGGCGGGAAAAACAATCTCGTAGCGAATGTGACTGAAAGTTGCCCATCAGTCGTACAGAATTTTGACATGAACTAAAAATCAAATATATTAACTGAAGCAATGTATTGTTTTGTAAACAACAACGTCGATTGCACTAGCCCTCTGTCAGCCTGTATGTTTACAGAAATAATCCCCGCAAATTTTTTCATCAATTGATATGACACTATTTATAAAGACCACAGATTCGACAATTGAACTTGCGTGTCTCAGCGCTGCAGCCTGAAGTTTTTAGCCGACAGTTTGTCACACCGATAGCTAAACATGCTGGCGAAAGAACCGTGAATATTACTTTTTCTTTCTTTGTTACAGATCTGCGTATTAAAGAAATAAACTTTTGCTAAACCCCTTGTTTATTCACATAAAAATCAATATTTACACGTGATTCGTTTGGTTCTGGACCATTCACGATTTATTCCTATTGGGTATGTGGGTTTTAAAAGTAGTCTCATGACAAGGTGTGGTATCAGGAATAAGGAAATGTGTCAAAGGCTAAAGGGAACACTCAGCAGTCCACATCATTCACAATTGACACTTGTTTACCCAGTGGCAACACAATAAGTTTAAATGATAACTCAGTGAACGACCGACTAAGGGCTCACATTGATTTCTTGTCTAAAATGCTCAGACTATGTGCTAGCCAACATCAAGAAAACGAGATATTTCCCACTTCTACGGAATATTATTATTATACAAGGTCCGATCAAAAAGTTTACGTCTGAAAGCGTTACTGCAGCGTATATGCAATGTAGCGCAACACCGATGCGAGTATATAAGCACCGACATGTAGGCGAGGGACTGATGTAGCATTCGTGTCTTTCCGACGTGTATGTAGTAAATGCTGAAACGTGAACTATGACGACGCTATCACCAAATGCGTCCAAAGAGGAACAACGTGCTGTTGTTCTTTTCTGCCGAAGGTCAAACGGCGGTAGACATCCATCGGAGTATGAAGAGTGTGTATGGGGAAGCATGTCCGTAGAAAGCTACCGTTGTGGAATGGCACAACAATTTCCGTGCTGATCGCGACTCGGCACACGATCCCTGTCGACCTGCGAGGCCGGACTCATTTCAATGAACGGCAAATCTACTTCACTGGGGAAGGGTACCTGCGCCTCGCAGGAAATTGTGTAGGATTTTTCTTCGATGGTTGTTCTACAATGGCAGGCAGAGAGAGCAGTGTACAGGCCATTTTCCAGAAAGAAATATTATCGATCCTCAGAATTTCTTTGCTCAAGCCGCAGACTCAACCTTGTGGGTAACGACGTAAACGCAGTGCCAGAAATTACGATTACTGTTGTCACTGTAAACGATGCTATAAACTTTTTTTTGGGGAATCCACTACACACTGGAAATACGCTTCCAATTTATCACGAATGTGAGAGACGAGATAGTGTGAAAAAATATAAAATCGTCACACTATTTTTTTCAACATTTCCCAGGCATTGTGAGAACCCTAGAGAAATTGTGTGCAAACGGAAATTATGCAACGAGAATATCTACGATCAGCTGCATTCAGCCATACCAAACCAGTGCTCATCTTGCGTTTTCAGACAATAGGCAAGTACTCAGCAGTTGTGGAATAGTACTTCACGTGATATTGGCAACGCCTGTTTTATTCCTAATTGAGATTCAGTGTTTCTTCGGACATGCACTGCAGCGACTAAGTCGTTATGAAATATACGAAATGTATCCGCAGTTGTGAATATGGACAATCATCAGCTGTATGATGGAATGACGACAGTGAAAACTTGTGCCGGACCGACGCTCGATCCTTGATTGCCAGCCTATCTCCAGCCGTCGCCTTACCATTTGACTACCCTAGCACGATAAATGGCCACACCCGAACTTCCATATATCGTCAACCATCAGACTACAACCTTTTCTAGTACATCCATTATCTATATTCCAGTGGAGAGGAGACATTTCACTTGAAAGTCGCTTGCCCAGAATCGGCGAATAAATACGATAGTGCAGTGTCTGTGTTATACAGAATGGATGGAGACTCATCGTGAAATGTAGAATAAATTTCAGGTGTGCACAAGGGAAGTATGTATGGGACCCTTCCAGTCGATAGCGGCCATTACTTCGTGCGAATAAAGAGCTAGCTGCGTTGCACAAGAACGATGTTTCCTGAAGCCATGCTGATTACGTGTCAATAGATCGTTCCCTTCGAGGTGATTCATAATGTTTGAATACAGTATATGCTCCAAAACCCTACTGCAAACCGACGTCAATGATATAGGTCTGTAGTTAAATGGATTAATCCTACTACCCTTCTTGAACACTGGTGCGACCTGCGCAATTTTCCAATCTGTAGGTACAGATCTATTGGTGAGCGAGCGGTTGTATATGAGTGCTAAGTAGGGAGCTATAGTATCAGCGTAATCTGAAAGGAACCTAATCGGTATACAATCTGGACCTGAAGACTTGCCCGTATCAAGCGATTTGAGTTGCTTCGCAACCCCTAAGGTATCTACTTCTAAGAAACTCATGCTAGCAGATGTTCGTGTTTCAAATTCTGAAATATTCCATTCGTCTTCCCTGGTGAAGGAATTTCGGAAAACTGCGTTCAATAAGTCCGCTTTAGCGGCACAGTCGTCGGTAACAGTACCATCGGCGCTGCGCAGTGAAGGTATTGACTGCGTCTTGCCGCTTGTGTACTTTACATACGACCAGAATTTCTTCGGATTTTCTACCAAATTTCGAGACAATGTTTCGTTGTGGAACCTATTAAAGGCATCTCGCATCGAAGTACGTGCCAAATTTCGAGCGTCTGTAAATTTTAGCCCATCTTCGGGATTTCGCGTTCTTCTGAACTTCGCATGCTTTTTCCGTTGCCTCTGCCACAGCGTTCGGACCTTTTTTGTGTACCACGGGGGATCCGTTCCATCTCTTACCAATTTATGAGGTATGAATATCTCAATTGCTGTTGCTACTATATCTTTGAATTTGAGCCACATCTCGTCTACATTCGCATAGTCAGTTCGGAAGGAATGGAAATTGTCTTTTAGGAAGGCTTCTAGTGACACTTTATCCGCTGTTTTAAATAAAATTATTTTGCGTTCATTTCTGATGGATTTGGAAGAAACTGTATTGAACCTAGCTACAACGACCTTGTGATCACTAATCCCTGTGTCAGTCATGATGCTCTCTATCAGCTCTGGATTGTTTGTGGCTAAGAGGTCAAGTGTGTTTTCGCAACCATTTACAATTCGCGTGGGTTCGTGGACTAACTGCTCGAAATAATTTTCGGAGAAAGCATTTAGGACAATCTCGGAAGACGTTTTCTGCCTACCACCGGTTTTGAACAAGTATTTTTGCCAACATACCGAGGGTAGGTTGAAGTCCCCACCAACTATAACCGTATGAGTGGGGTATTTATTTGTTACGAGACTCAAACTTTCTCTGAACTGTTCCGCAACTGTATCATCGGAGTCTGGGGATCGGTAGAAGGAGCCAATTATTTACTTAATTCGGCTGTTAAGTATAACCTCCACCCATACCAATTCGCACGGAGTATCTACTTCGACTTCACTACGAGATAAACCACTACTGACAGACACAAACACTCCACCACCAATTCTGCCTAATCTATCTTTCCTGAACACCGTCTGAGACTTCGTAAAAATTTCTGCAGAACTTATTTCAGGCTTTAGCCAGCTTTCTGTACCTATAACGATATCAGCTTCTGTGCTTTCTATTAGCGCTTGAAGCTCAGGGACTTTTCCAGCGCAACTACAACAATTTACAACTATAATTCCGACTGTTCCTTGATCCAAGCACGTCCTGTAATTGCCATGCACCCTTTGACATTGCAGCCCACCCCGTACTTTCCCGAGGTGTTGTAACCTAAAAAACCGCCCAGTCCACGCCACACAGCCTCCGCTACCCGTGTAGCCGCCAGCTGAGTGTAGTGAGCTCCTGACCTATTCAGCGGAACCCGAAACCCCACCACCCTATGGCGCAAGTCAAGGAATCTGCAGCCAATACGGTCGCAAAACCGTCTGAGCCTCTGATTCAGACCCTCAACCCGGCTCTGCACCAAAGGTCCGCAGTCGGTTCTGTCAACGATGCTGCAGATGGTGAGCTCTGCCTTGATCTCGTAAGCAAGACTGGCAGCCTTCACCAAATCAGATAGTCGCTGGAATCCAGAGAGAATTTCCTCAGATCCAAAGCGACACACGTCATTAGTGCCGACATGTGCCACCACCTGCAGCTGGCTGAACACTTTGCTCTTCATGGCATCCGGAAGGACCCTTTCCACATCAGGAATGACTCCTCCCGGAATGCACACGGAGTGCACACTGGATTTCTTCCCCTCCTTAGCCGCCGTATCCCTAAGGCGCCCCATTACGCGCCTAACATTGGAGCTCCCAACTACCAGTAAGCCCACCCTCTGCGATTGCCCGGACCTTGAAGGCTGAGAATGATCCTCTGAAACAGGGCAGGCAGCTGCATCTGGCTCAGCCAGAGACAGTGCCTGAAACCGGTTTGTCAGACGCACCGGGGAGGCTTTCTGATCAGCCTCCGGGGACGCCTTTCGCTGCTTGCCACGCCTTGGAACGACCTCCCAATCAACCACAGGCGAGGGCTCAGCCCCACTGCGGGCAGCAACCGGGGCAACCACAGCGGCGGACCGATCTGGGGACAGACGAGACGAGGTTGACATCCCCGTGATACCCGAGTCCGGCTCCCCACAGTGGTGCCCATTGGCAACAGCCTCAAACTGCGCGACCGAAGTCAGCGCCGATTGCAGCTGTGAGCGAAGGGATGCCAAGTCAGCCCTCAACCGAACACAGCAATCGCAGCCCCTGTCCATTCTAATCGATGTTGAACAACAGTTACTGAAACACGAGTCTGTGCCTAGATAACGCAAGCGAAACACGTAAAGAATGTATCAACTAACCTGTACAAATGCCTAACGACTGCACTACAATCTGCTGAATTTACGATTACAGTAACTAAAACTCGAAATTGCACCTCCTATACGAAACTCACACGCAATTTAAATAAGGATCTACCAAGTAAACACTAAAGCGCGATGCTACAACTGTAAAATACTATAATACGCCCGAAATATATGAATTAAACAATGCAAGTACCCAAAAACACGCAAAGAAATTAATTAAACTATCTAACAAATAAGTAAGCTAGGGTTATACGACTTGCTGCAGCAGCTGCTTATCCAACGGCGGCAGGGAGCACAATGGCTGTGACCAACCGACACTGGCTGTTCAAAACAAAAACAGAAGACAGACGACTACGCAAATTTACACTATTCAGGTACTAAGGCGTGATGCTACAACCCTCAAATACTATAATACGCCCGAAATATATGAATTAAACAATGCAAGTACCCAAAAACACGCAAAGAAATTAATTAAACTATCTAACAAATAAGTAAGATAGGGTTATACGACTTGCTGCTGCAGCTGCTTATACAACGGCGGCAGGTAGCACCTGTTTGGAGGCATCCTGGTCAAGCTGAACGCCTTAGACACACTGTCCAGCGAGTGCAGCAAGGTGGAGGTTCGCTTATCTTTTGGGGTGGTGTTATGTGTGGCCGACGTGCGCCACGGGTTGTCATGGAAGGCGCCGTAACGGCTGTACGATACATGAATGCCATCCTCCAACTGATAGTGCAACCATATCGGCAGCATACTGGCGAGGCATTCGTCTTCGTGGACGACAATTCGCGCTCCCATCGTGCACATCTTTTGAATGAGATCCTTCAGGATGACGACATCGCTCGACTAGAGTGACCAGCATCTTCTCCAGACATGAACCGTATCGAACATGCCTGGGATACACTGAAAAGAGCGTTTTCAGGGCGTGGCCCACCAACCACCCTGCGGGATCTACGCTGAATCGCCTTTGAGGAGTGGGACAATGTGAACCAACAGTGCTTTGAACTTGTGGATAGTATGCCACGAAGAATGCAGGTATGGATCAATGCAAGAGGACTTGCTACTGGGTATTAGAGGTACCGGTGTGGACAACAATGTCGATCACCACCTCTGAATATCTTGCTGTATGTATGGTTTTCATGAGCAATAAAAAGGGAGGAAATGGCATGTATGTTGATCTCCATTCCAATTTTATGTACAGGTACCAGAGCTCTAGGAACCGAGGTGATGCAAAACTTTTTTTGATGCATGTAGCTCAATACATTTGGTAACACTGAAGGAATTTCCACATTTTCCAAAAGCAAAAACCTGTAAGATAAGAGCTCATTTATCGAAGAAAAAGAGAAAGAACAAGAATTCTTAATGACAGCTCTAAGAAGCAGGAGTTTCTAGAGCGTACAAATGGGAAGAAAATGAACTTTAAAACTCTCAAAATTAAGCAACGCGTCCATTTCTAAACGTGTCAGAAGGCAACTTCAGCCAGAGAGCAGCTCAAGAAGGCTCTGCGATTCTTCTGATGGGTGACAGTGGTGATAATCTGAGTTTTCGCTATAAGGCATAATTAAAGATGAAAGGCGATGTTGAAAAGAAAGGACTAAGTTACACTGCAGTTGTTACTTACCTGCAGAACCCATGAAAGTTTGACAGATATTTTTCGTTTGCTGCAGGTACAGAAGCACATGAAATTAGTTTCACAGACGTCATTTGTAGGCAGACTACCGAAGACTTACACAGTCAGCGGCACAAAAGAAACTGTAGTGATGCTTGTATTCCCTACTGACATGGATACTTACAATGCCATTGATTTTACTATGCGCAAATTCAATGTATCACATGTTTACCAAGAAAAATAAATGTTTCCAGTGTGTCTGTGGACTTCGTTTCTGTTGCTCCCTGCGGCCGACGCCAACACTCAGTGTGCGCCACGATGGGGGTGCTATCAATAATTCCGTGTGTAAAGTTTTTGTCACAACAAAACGTATGAATAAATATGGAGATTAGATGGTATAGGCTTCCTAAATGGACCGAAATAATTCACAAATATTATCAAATTTCGTCACAAACTGTTCTAAAACAAAAGCCGTGCCCACTGTGTCGCAGTCTCCCCTATTGAATTAACAGTGATTCAGCATTTACTTCTGCTTCCACTCTTTTTAATTTTATCTCCTACTTTGGATGGTCAAGATCAGCCGCTCTGCCTCCACCGTTTCCCTTACCGTCCGGATCCCTGTAACAAAGCCCGTCACCCCAGCCTCGACGAGTTTCGAAACTGGAGAACCAAAGTCGGTGTCTGGGTTAGACCTGTGTTACTGCTACAGTTTAGTGTTGAAAAGGACTGAGAAGGTCAGCTAAGCTTGGCATTAACTTTCAACGACTTATCTCTTTTTTCTTAAAAAAAAGAAAACCAAACAAACAATCATTCACATTTATTATTAATTTTCAAGGTTGCTGTGTACTCGTGTGCTGTTTAAAGTACTTTATACAGGAAGCGTCTTACGTGTATGTAACAGTGTAATCCACTAGCAGTTATGGATTGACGAGTATCGAAGTCGACGTATAAGCAATCACCATCAAAATACACTGAAGAGCCAAAGAAACTCTGCCTAATATTATGCACTGCCCCTGCGAACGCACAGAAGTGCAGCAACATGATGTGGCGTGGACTCGATTAATGTCTGACGTAATGCTGGAGGGAACTGCCACCATGAATCCCGCATAGCTGTCCATAAATCGATAAGAGTACAAGGGGGTGGAGATCTCTTCTGAACAGCACGTTGCAAGGCATCTCAGATATGCTCAATAATCTTCATGTCTGGGGAGTTTGGTGGCCAGCGGAAGTATTTAAACTCAGAAGACTGTTGCTGGAGCCACTCTGTGGCAGTTCTGGACGTGTGGGGCACCGCATTGTCCTGCTAGAATTGCTCGTGTCCGTCGGAATACATAATGGACATGAGTGGATGCATGTGATCAGACAGGATGCTTATGTACGTGTCACCTGTCAGAGTCGTATCAGGGTCCCCTATCACTCCAACGAACAGTCCCTGCTGACATGCAGAGTCAGTGGATTCATGAGGTTGTCTCCATACCCGTACACGTCCATCCGCTCGATACAATCTGAAACGAGACTCGTCCGACCAGGCAACATGTTTCCTTTCATCAACAGTTCAATGGGCGTTGATGGGCCCAGGCGACGCGTAAAGTTTGTGTCAAGCTGTCATCAAGACTACACGAGTGGGCCTTCGGCTCCGAAAGCCCATGTCGATGATGTTCCATTGAATGGGTCGCACGCTGACACTTGTTGATGTCCCAGCACTGAAATCTGCAGCAACCTGCGGAAGGGTCGCAGTTCTGTCACGCTGAACGAGCCTTTTCAGTCGTCATTGGTCCCTATCTTGCAGGATCTTTTTGCGGCTGCAGCGATGTCTGAGGTTTGATGTTTTACCGGATTCCTGATATTCACGGTACACTCGTGAAATGGTGGCGCGGGAAAATCCCCACGTCATCACTGTCTCGGCGATGCTGTGTCCCATCGTTCGTGCGCCGACTATAGCACCACGTTCAGACTCACTTAAATCTTGATAACCTACCATTGTTTCAGCAGTAGCCGATCTAATAACTGCGCCAGGCACTTGTTGTCTTATGTAGGCGTTGCCTACCGCAACGCCGTATTCTGCCTGTTTACGTATCTCTGTATTTGAATACACATGCCTATACCACTTCAGAGTAGTTGACTGTTGCACCACTCCCCATTTCGTATAGAGTCCCGTCCGCAGTACCAGTGCGTTAGCATCTTTGTTCATGTAATTTGTCTCAGCTGTCTCTACTCAGAATATGTAGACACACACACAACAGAGAAAAAAAGTACAACCCAATAACTAGTATGTGTACGTGAAAATGTTTTGCGTTGAGTGCGGCGTGGTAGACCGAACAGTGTGAGAAACTTATTGTAAATGTACTTAACGTCATCCATAGCAACCTAACAAAACATGGTAACATACATGTACCAAATTTTGTCTTAGTGAGACTGACACTATGTCCAAATACAGGTTCGATTTTCGAATGTTTTTCATCATAAGAGACCAAACCACAGTAACTGGTTAAAAGTGGAGGACCTTTTCTGTAAATATAATGGATGAAGAGAGCTAATACAGCCGACGGAGTTGTTTTCAAATCGATAGTTCAATTAATTTGGTCCATCTTATTTCTGATTATGATAAAATCATATGAATTTTTAAGTCGATGTAATCGACACCGATGATTGACAGTAAATACTTAATGACAGCTCTCTTTTTACAGATGCCGCCCCCTTATGTCAATTCCGGCATTGTCCTCTACCCGAGGAAGAAAGACTACGCCGTCATGTGCATCAGAGGTCAAGCGATTCATTATTTATTTGGAGGTATAGAACTCATGGATTCTTGGAACTGTTTAAACGATCCTCATTGCGCTATTGTGAAGAACCCTAAGTACAGTCAACACTTCTCGAAGTTGTTGCAGAGCATCTTCCACGATCCGCCCCATGGTTGGATTATTCATCGCAGGAGATAATGTGATTCATTCACACAAGCAGATGAACAGATAACGGTATGTACACGACATTACAAGAAGACATGCCATGAAAAATGAGCGCCGGCGTCCGTAGAGTATCGACGCCGTGTGTGCGTGTTACAGAAGTGTTACCTTGCGTTTGTTTTTCTTTCTTTTAGAGACAGATCGGGAGAAATGTGGATTGTATTTTGTCAAAAAACAAATGAATAATCTCCTGTGGCCATTTTCCCGTTCCATAAGTTCCCGTTTGGCAGTTCCCTACATAAAAAAGTGGCCAGGTGTTGGACTATCAAGCAGGCGAGCTGTGTTCAAACCTCCCGTGTGCCAAAAACTTTTTTTTACCGTTCGCCGTATTGCAACACTGAGGTGTAAGGAAGGGACCTATAATGACAGTAGATTCTGCTCAACTACTCTATTAGCAGCCGAAAGGAAGTGGCTCTCGATTGGGAAGCGCAAGCGTTTGATGACAAAGAGACAAGTCAATCGAATCCTCCAACGGAAAACATATCTAGTGTATCAGACACGGCGTTACTGACAGGATGTGTGTCATATGACACGAATCTCTTACAGACGCACCTAATTTGTACGCCTGGTGAGTGAGTGAGATACGCCTCCTTGCCCGATTTAGGTGTTCGTATGAATTTGAACGTGGTCACTCCCAAGGAAATGACGAAAACATATACGAGGGCTGTTCAATAAAGAATTACCATAATTTTTTACGGTCGTAATTTCTAACGCTAAAATTTACTCTTATGATATTCTGTTAGCTTAATGTGCAGCAAACAGCCCGTAGTAGTTTCAATGTTGGGACTCCTGGTTCCCGCCTGTGAGAGGCAGGCAAGGTCAGACATGTTGAGTGTCGCCTTCCGCTGCAATGCAGGTAACACGCAAGGAACAATATGCGGATTTGAAATTCTGCTTTCGTCTCAACAAATCTTCAACTGAGGCCTCTACAATGTTACAGGAGGCCTATGGAGAGTCTGTTCTTCCCTATAGCACAGTTCGAAGGTTGTTTAAAGTGTTTAACGACGGGAGACAATCAATTTCAGGGGAAGGTGGACCCGGTGCTCCAGTTACTGCTCTTACGGAAGAAAATATGAACACTGCTGCCGTCATTGTGAGAGAGGATCGACGAGTTACCTTAAGATCACTTTCTGAAATACTCTACATTTCATTGGGTGACACCCACACGTTGCTGACAGAAAAATTACACATGACACGTGTTTGTGCGCGATGGGTTCCAAGACTGTTGATTCCCAAACAAAAGGACATTCGCGTGCAGGTCTGCATGCAGTTAAAATTGATGTTAGAGTAAGATCCGGAGTTTCTTTCAAATGTAATCACTGCTGATGAAACTTGGCTAGATCATTTTGATCCTGAGAGCAAACAGCAAAGCTCTGTGTGGAAATCTCCTTCATCACCAACCCCCCCACACCGCAAAAGAAAAGCAAAAGTGGTTGCTTCTGCTCAGAAAGTGCCGGCCGGAGTGGCCGAGCGGTTCTAGGCGCTACAGTGTGGAACCGCGCGACCGCTACGGTCGCAGGTTCGAATCCTGCCTCGGGCATGGATGTGTGTGATGTCCTTAGGTTAGTTTGGTTTAAGTAGTTCTAAGTTCTAGGGGACTGATGACCACAGCAGTTAAGTCCCATAGTGCTCAGAGCCATTTGAACCATTTTTTTGCTGAGAAAGTTATGGTCATTTCATTCTCTGATATTCATGGAGTGGTTTATCAGAATGTTGTACCTGTACACACATCAGTAACTGGAAAATACTACAGGAGTGTCCTAAGAACATTACAAGTCTGTATCAGGCGCCAAAGACCAGATTTCCGTGAAGCAGGCTGGAAGCTACACCATGATAATGCGTGACCGCATGTTGCCAATGTGGTTGCTGAATATCTTGCAAAAATCAACGTGAAGTGTATCCCTCACCCTCCCTATAGTTCGGAGTTAGCCCCAAGTGACTTTTTTCTATTCCCTAACATGAAGCAACGCCTTTGTGGGAGGCATTATCAATCATCAGAATCAGTGGCGAAGGTTGCGGAAGCGATTTTGAAGGATGTCTCAAAAAATTGTTTCCAGCATGTATTTGAAGAGTGGCAGAAACGCTGGGACAAGTGCATCGGATTCATGGGAGACTACTTTGAGAAGGAGCATGAAAATTATGAGAATGATCAAGGTATGTTGTCAAAAAAATTATGATCATTCTTTATTGAACAGCCCTCGTAGTTTGCTACATGAGGTGAAAAAAATGAACGCAACAGTTTCACAATCACATACTTTCACTGTGTTCTGTGAAAACATATGTTTTTAACGGTTTTGAAGTTGCGTTCCTCTTTGAAAGTTTTAACTCTCGAACTCCTTTGTTGTATCATAGTTCACACCGGTTTACTTGTTTTCATTTATGTGAGACATCTATATGGTACTTCGCCTGCTCTCACTATTCATGACGTTTACCTGCAACGGTAACGCATTCGTGACTCATATTCTCTAACCAGTCTATAGTATAACAAGTGCCAAGAATATGGAAAGAGAACAAACATTTCAGTGACCGAACGGACAGCTCATAATGTTGTGAAGAAAATAAAAATAAGTACCACCAGAGAGTTTCGAAACTGGCTCGTCAGTTTCATAGTCAAATACCGTACACACTTTTCCATGACGCCACAGCTGTTCACTTGCGCTCAGCACTACACTTGCTAAGCTTCAATCGCTCACTTATAATTTTTACTTTTTTCTCACAGCTCAGTTCATATTCCTCCTTTTTTCATGCTTGATCTGTGTTCAGTTTTTGACGGAATATCCACTGGGCCATCACACCACTAAATCTGAGCGTGCTAGCTGTGTGTTTTGGTTTGAAGAATCAAAGTCGGCGACACAGTTCAAAATAATTTCCGTACCAAGTACGCTAGAGATCTTCCTAGTAGGTCTACAGTTTATGAGTGGCATAAATGTTTTGTAGAAACAGGACGCTGAGTAAGACATGGGAAATCATCAGGTCGTCCAAGCACATCTGACGACGTCATTGAGCGAGTGAGACAACTTTTGTCAACAGCCTTACGAAAATGACCCAGCGTGCATCTCGCGAACTGCAAACCCCACATATGACCATTTGGCGAGTGTTGAGAAACCGTTTGTATTTGAAACCGTGCAGACTGACGATTGTACAAGCAACAAACCACACTGATAAAATTGCTCGCAAGAACTTCTTTGCGGATATGTTAAATCGATTACATGAGGATGAAAATTTCTTCGACAAAATCATCTTTCCTGACAAGTCGACTTTTCACTTAAGTGGCAAGGTTGACACACATGAATGTAGGATTTGGGGCAGTGAAAATCAACATCAAATATTGCATCGTGTTCGTGATAGCCCTAAACTGAACACGTTTTGTGTATTGAGCAAGAACAAAGGGTACGGCCCCTTTGTCCGTGAGAGAGCCATCAATGAGACAGCGTACCTAGATATGTTGCAATTTTTGACACCACAGCTCGAAATGTTTACTTCATACAAGATGGTACACCAGCCCACTACCGGGCTGACACCTGGGATTCTCTCAGTGACCACTTACTACCAGGTCAATTGATTGGCCGCGATGCACCAATTGCATGGTCCGCACATTTCCCAAACCTGACACCGCTCGAATTTCTTATGGGGATTCATCAACGATATTGTGCTTTGTACCTCCTGTGGCAGCTTCTCTACCTGAACTTGAGCAAGAATTTATGCCGCCACTAAGCAAGTTACACTTGCAACGCTACAAGGAGTTTGAGAAGAAATTGACTCCGATGGAGTGTGTGCAGGATAAGCAACGGAAGCCACGTACAACATCTTTACTTTAAGGTAAAAAAAAACTTGATGTGTTTCCCTACAAAATAACATTAAACCCAGGTCTATATCTTCTTTCAATAAATGTATATGAATTTTTAAAGTTATAAAGTGCTTTTTGAAACACCCTGTATATGAACGGTTGCGAAAAGCTGTATCAACGCTCACCAGCTACATTGATCCCCATTTCTTCATAAAATCTGGAAGCTCTTATGGTAAACGCCCCACCATAAAATCAAGCTCCATGGTTTCAGATCCAATTTGTAAAATGAACGTTGAGGATTTCAGAACATCTAAGAGTGTTATCGGCCTCTCTATCACACCTAAAACTGGTGTTCATCGTAACAATGTACTTTAAATGATGAAATTTTCAACGGATTTCCGTGAACATTGTTTAAAGCAACGTATTCTTGACTGGAATAGTGGGAGGCCACCATTTTCTGCAAGTCACATCGAGGGAGACCACAATTTGCTGTTTCTCCACAGTGTGTAGATGCCTCGCAAATCCTAGTGTCCAATAGGTGGAAGCAAATACCAACCTTGAAACACGAACTCTTAATAAAATACTATATCAAACTTGAAACACGTAGACATGACAAAACTACTACAAGTCATGCCTAAAGTGAACAGACAGTTTCGTCTGAGCCTCAAGCCAGAGAACGTGCTTAATGAAAATGATGACAACAAGGAATATGACGTGTTGGGACAGGTCACAACTATATGTGTGGTGCATTAAGTGTCTGTTACTTATGTCCTGATTCTAGTTTTACGTTAAGTACAAACTATACTACAATTAAAAGAAACTATTGCCTCTAGCCTATATACAAAAATTTTGTAAATTAACAATAAGAATAACAACAATAATAATAATAACAAATATTACGTGGCTTTTATAGGAAGGATGTTAAAAAAAAACAAGTCAAACCTTAATAAATATTACATGGCTTTTATAGAAAGGATGTTAAAAAAAAAGGGTCAAACCTATGACACTGTTGGTTTCCCTGCAAACTTCATTTTCACAAGTACCTGTTTTTTCGTAAACTTTGCATATGTGCTTTGGGCCCTTCTGGTTCTCAGTGCCTGAATTATTAATGGTTCAAATGGCTCTGAGCACTATGGGACTTAACATCTTAGGTCATCAGTCCCCTAGAACTTAGAACTACTTAAACCTAACTAACCTAAGGACATCACACACCTCCATGCCCGAGGCAGGATTCGAACCTGCGACCGTAGCAGTCCCGCGGTTCCGGACTACAGCGCCTAGAACCGCACGGCCACCGCGGCCGGCCCTGAATTATTATTATAACTTACGCTAGGAAGTGAAAGAACCACAGACTATCTTAAAAGTTCACTGCAGCATCACTCATAATAAACTCGTAATATTGTGGAATAGCGGCAGGTCTTAATAAGAAGTATCGAATCTTAGGAGGGTGGAGTTTTGAACGGAGGGGTGGAGTTTTGAATGTGCACAAACTAAAATCTAACACAAGAACTGCAAAATGAGATTGCAAAAGGAACGTAAGCAGGACATTACCGGGAAATAAGAAGAAAGCAACACAGAATTTCTAAGAGAAAAGTCACTACACACGTAACGAAAAAATAACAAATCTTGGAATCGATAACCTAAGGCGCTGCAGTCATGGACTGTGGGGCTGGTCCCGGCGGAGGTTCGAGTCCTCCCTCGGTCATGGGTGTGTGTGTTTGTCCTTAGGGTAATTAGGTTAAGTAGTGTGTAAGCTTAGGGACTGATGATCTTAGCAGTTAGGTCCCACAAGATTTCACACACATTTGAACAATCGATAACCAGAAGTGGGCTGTATAGGTCAGTTCTAGTTGTCGATTCGAAGGCTTGCTATTAATCGCTTTTTTGCATTAGTACAGGAAGCGATACCATATAGGTAAATCCTAAGGGAATTGGGGAGCCACCCTTAATGAAAATGACATAATAATGGAACGTGCAGTTACCAATTTCAGCGGTATCACGCATGAAAATTCTAAAAGACTTCACAGTTATACGATTTCTGTTTTCATGTTACTCTGTGTACAACTGATGTTGCAGGTGTGTACTGCATATTCTTTGAGAATTGTCATGAATGGTATCACTCTAATTTTTGATTCCATGTTCCGTTATTTTCATGATTTCTATTGGCTGTTAGTTATTTCGTCAAACGTTTAATTTTTTCGTATCATTCGTTATGCTACTGGTAGAACGGGAAACATAACTAACGTTGGAATCGACAACGTGATTTGACCTACGGTATATAGACACAAAAAGTAAATAAATAAACAAATAATCCTAAAAGGAATAACGACAAGCAATGAAAAACCACGACAAATAACGAACTGTGGGATGAAGAACTATAATTGACGTATATAACTGTCCTCTTAGGTTGCTGCCTAATCTCACCCTCGGCAGTGATGGAACATTCGGAGAAAAACAACCAAATGTTTGTGAGAAGCAGGATTATATATAGCCGTAACTGCAGATAGTCGCAGCTGTGCTCTTAAGTTTCTGGCCAACCCCACCTTTGTAAATGGTGCCGTATTCGGAAAAAATAGTCATATATATTTATGAGAACTAAGATTATAAACAAGATTGCTACTTGATTCACGAGCAGCAACTTAAGCTGTGCACTTAGGTTCTTGCCTACCCCACAACCTGGGCTATCGCGATATATTTGTAATAAACAGCATAGTTTACGGCACAGACAACCACAGATGAAATTTAATAACAAGCCACTTCCATCCTTCGCATCGTAAACTCATGGCGTCCTTCACTCGGGGTGTCATTGGTCAAAGCTGTAGGTGGAATCGGACGCTGGATTTGACTCAAAATAGAGCTTAATGCCTGACATTTATTTAAAATACGTTAGAAAGTATATTATTTCTTACGACAGGGGGATGTTAAACGTGTGTTTCACGGCAGCATCGCGATGTACTAAGCTTGTCGAGCGTTATCTACGCGAGCGAATACGGTAAGCACGTGGCACGTGCATCTCCGTAGGAACACGTATAATTTGTAGTATTTCGATCTTACTCTAATTGCAAGATTAATGAGGTTAATGGTTCTCCAACACAAACTGCTTTAGGCGAACTGTGGTAAACGGTCTCGACGACGGATTTGGAAAATTAAATTACCTCGAATATAACGGCTGTGTTCAAGATCTCCATATTCATTCAGTATATGTGATGTGAGAATTAATGTTACGCGTGTGCAGAAAGATGCAATCGATTTAAGGCCTTTGTGTCAGCTGCCAGGGATTGTCGGAAATCAGATGCTAATTAATGACTTACCAGAGACCACTATCGTCCGAGCCCCTACTGCATTTCACTATTTCTTCAGATTCGCTGAATGCGGACAGCGCCATTCACGTTGCTCTACATTCCACTCGACTCAGACTGTTGCTAAGAAACGACACGGGACGTCGAAGAACCCCCTGTATTGTTGAAAAATGCGTCATGTCACCGTCGCCTTTGTTTACTCTATGAGGATATGAGCACAATTATGGTCGTATAATTAAACGATCTGTACACCGAGAATAGTAGTAGCATAAATGGTTTGTGTTGTCCGGGACAGATCCGCCGAGAACAACACCGTCACAGCGGCAGTATCTCATCGAATACAATGAAGAGCCAAAGAAACTGGTACACCTGCACAGTAAGGTGTAGGGCCCCCGCGAGGGCGGAAGTACCGCAACACGATGTGGCATGGACTCAACTAATGTCTGAAGTAGTGTTGGACGGAATTGACACCATGAATCCCGCATGGCTGTCCCTAAGTTCGTGAAAGTACGAGCGTGTTGAAATCTCTTCTGAACAGCACGACATACTCAATAATGTCATGCCTGGGTAGTTTAGTGGTTGGAGGAAGTGTGTAAACTCAGAAGAGTGCGCCTGGAGCCACTTTGTTTGCAATTCTGGACTTGTGAGGTGTCGCAATGTCCTGCTGGAATTGCCCAAGTCCGTCATAATGCACAATCGACGTGAATGGGTGCTGGTGATCACACAGGGCGCTTACGTATGTATCAGCTCTCAGAGTTGTATCTAGATGTATCAGGGGTCCCATATGACTCCAACTGTACATGCCCGGTACCATTACAGAGCCTCCACCAGCTAGACTCCAACTGTACATGCCCCATACCATTACAAAGCCTCCACCAGCTAGAACAGTCCCCTGTTGACATGCAGGACCCACGGATTCACGAGGTTACCCATGAACGTCCATCATCTCAATACAGTTAGAAACGAGACTCGTCCGACCAGGCAACGTGTTTCCATCATCATCAACAGTCCACTGTCGGTGTTGACGGGCCCAGGCGAAGCGTTAAGCTTTGTGTCGTGCAGTCATCGAGGCTACACGAGTGGGCCTTTGGTTCCGAAAGCCTGTATCGCTGATGTGTCGTTGAATGGTTTGCACGCTGACACTTGTTGATGTCCCAGCATCGAAATCTGCAGCAACATGCAGAAAATTTGCACTTCTATCATGCTGAACGATTTTCTTCAGTTGTCGTTGGTCCCGTTCTTGCTAGATCTTTTCCCGGCTGCAGTGATGTTGGTGATCTGCGGTTGTACCGCATTCTTGATGTTCACAGTACACTCCTGAAATAGTCGTGCAGGAAAATCTCCACTTCATCGCTACCTCGGAAATGCTGTATCCCAGTCGGTCGAAGTGGCCGAGCGGTTCTAAGCGCTACAGTCTGGAACTGCTCGACCGCTACGGTCGCAGGTTCGAATCCTGCCTTGGGCATGGAAGTGTGTGATGTCCTTAGGTTAGTTAGGTTTAAGTAGTTCTTAGTTCTAGGGGACTGATGACCTGAGAAGCTAAGTCCCATAGCAGTCAGAGCCATTTTTGCTGTATCCCAAAACTCGTGCGCCGACTGTAATACCACTTTCAAACTCACTTAAACCTTGATAACCTGGCATTGTGGAAGTAGTAACCGATCTAACAACTGCACCAGACACTTGTTGTCTTATACGGGCGTTGCTGACCGCAGCACTGAATTCTGCCTGTTTACATATCTCCGTATTTGAATACGCATGGCTATAGCAATTTTCTTTGGGGCTTCAGTGAACATTCCAAACCACACAGTTCTGCTGCGAAACTTCCGAGGCCTGGACTCCTGGAAGAAAGGATGTTGCGGGGACGTGGTATAGTCCCTGGCTGTAGCCAAGCAATGAGTCCGCAAACTTCCTTCTTCTAGGAGCGCCGGTCTTGCATGATTCGCAGGAGAGCTTATGTGAAATTTGGAAGATAGAAGACGAGGTTCTGGCAGAGGTAAGGTTGTGAGGACAGGTCGCGAGTCATACTTGGGTAACTTAGCTGGTAGAACACCTGTCTGCAAACGGTGAAGGTCGCGAGTTCGATTCTCGTTCACACACTTTTAACCTGCCAGGAATTTCATAACAATGGAAAACGAAAATTTCGCTTTGGAAAGTAATTTATTTATTTTTATTTTATTTTACATGCCTTGTTCATTAGGATCAAATTGACTATCAGATCTCCGTGATCGTGGAACGAGGAAGTACATGAATTTAACATCAAAAACGTTAACAACAGATAACATTTACACAGATCGAATGCAGATTACAAGTTGAAGACCAAAATCTAGTACAATCAACAATATAAAACACGAATTTCTTTCTTTCTTCCACACTAGTGGGTCGAGGTTTAGTGACACTAGATATTACGTGTCAGTGACAGAGCAGACCAAAGGTCATTTTTTGTCAGGGATGGCGGGAGGGGAACGACACTGTGTGGGCGGTGCAGTGGGCTCTTTCCTTGGCTTAGAGGGTGAGGTGTGAGGGAAACATTGGTGGTTCCACTAGCAGTCGTTTATTGAGACATAAGACCCTTCGAACAAACAGAGTAATACAGTGTTTTTTAACTCGCTGAGTTCCTCGCGGCGGAGTCATAGAGTGAAGGTTCCGGTGACGGCTGATGCGGCGACGGCTCGTGTTGCAGCGGTGCGCCGGCGGTTTGTTCTCCAGTTCAGCACTGTGCTCGTGACTCAGTGCGACAGCGGCGCGGTCTTCTCCTTGTGAATTCGCTCGTTGTGTATTAACAAGCGACTACGGTGAGGCGCCGAGTGCTGCGTTCTGAAATCGAACCAGCGACCCTCAGGTTCGGCGACTTCTGTGGGAGTTCATCAATCCCTAGCTTCACACGTGATCCATTTGGTGAGGTCACAGTTCTCACTAGGCACCTGAGTAATTACCACGCAGTCCGTAAAACTTATGCCAAGGCCTTTCCCGCCCGGAATTGTCTTTTGCTTTCTTTGGTGGCTGAGCATCGGCATGTTTCCACTGCTTTGACTGTTGATTTGTCTCTGGGGTATAGTAGTGCACGCTAGTTTCATCTGTGGTCACAAACCAGTGCAAAAAATCTTGTTCGTTTCTCCTAAAACGCGCTCAACATTGTTCAGATATGCCCATTCTCATGCGTTTTTGATCCAGTGTAGAGTCGCGGCACTCATCTTGCAGATAATTTTTTTCATTTCTAATTCTTCAGTTAAAATAGGATATACCCTTTCACATGAACCTGGCAAGCACGAGCAGTTTCACGCACTTTCAATCGGCGATTCTCTGTGAACAATTTGTGCGCTTTCGCTATGATTTCTGGAGTAGTGACACATCTTGGCTGACCAATGCACGGATCATCATCTAAGCTCTCCCAAACAAATTTAAATTCGTTTGTCCACTTGGCGACTGTTGAATATGAAAGAGCAAAGTCCCCCAGTGTATTCTGGAAATCGACACGAATGTCCTCTGTTTTCATGCATTTCTTTACAAAGTACTTAATCACTGCTCGAATCTAGATTTTTTTCCTTCTTCGCAAATCACTTCGCAGGAACAACAACAGAGCCACGTCACCACCACAGCTCTCTTCCAAGAGCACTGACGTGGCACGTGTTTACAGGCAAGAGTCCAATGAATATCACGTGAACAACCCGTTGCGCTAGTGCTGACCTCTCGTGGTGATTCCAAGAACTTTTCATATCACCCTCGTACTACAGGCCATCTGCCGACATCTCTCCAAGGCAATAATGCTGCCCTCAGGAATTGCTTCGCCATTAGTTGGGTGCTGCGATATTGCATATGCCTCGAGGACATTCTTTGAGTCATTCTGCTAGTGTATATCCATAATACTTAAACCAGAATTTGGTTATGGTCACCACATGGCGCCAATCCTGGGTGTCCAGTAGTCTGTAGCTCATGCACCACTGCTGGTTTACTGCAATAATCGCATCGTCACATTGATGATGGGACACAGAAATTGCTTTCCCATTGCATACTACAGGCTCTCTACCGCCATCCCTCGAACACACAATTATTGCCCTCGAGAATTGCCTCACCATTAAACGTGTGGTGCGCAGAAGGAGAGGACACAGTCGAGGCTTCTTCTGCTAGAGTATATCTACGATACTCGCACTGGCATTTTGGTAAGGACACTGCATGGAACCTCTCCTGGGTGTCCAGTAGCTTCCACCCATTGCACTGCTACTGGTTTACTGTAACCCTCACATCCTCATATTGACGGTAGGATAGAGAATTTGATTTGCTAGTGCATACTACACGCTCTGTGGTGACGTCTCTCCAAGACACTAATGCTGCCGTCAAGAACTGAATCAGATGGATGCTGCACTATTTCATATACCTCGAGGACATTGTCAGAGTCATAATGCTAGAGTATATGCATGATACTGGAGCCTCTCCTGGATGTCCACTAGCTTGTAACCGATGCACCACTGCCGGTTTACTTTAACCTCACAACCCTGACATTGGTGATGGGATGTAGAAATACACACATCAAAAAAGTTTTGCATCACCCTGGTTCCCAGAACTCTTGAAGATAGACATTGACTGTGGATAGTATATCATCGCATTGTTTCTTTGTGCCAGGAAGGGCTCTCACCAAGGGAACTGTGTCTCTGAGTGAACCAAAACGATGTTTGGACATGGAGGAGATACAGAGAGACAAGAACTGTCGATGACATGCCTCGCTCAGGCCGCCCAAGTGTCACTACTGCAGTGGGTGACCGTTACCTACGGATTATGGCTCAGAGGAACGCTGACAGCAACGCAACCATGTTGAACAATGCTTTTCATGCAGCCACAGGACGTTGTGTTACGACTCAAATTGTGCACAACGTCACTCCCGACGCCCATGGCGAGGTCCATCTTTGCAAACCATGACACTAAGCAGTACAGTACAGATATAGCCCAACAACTCAGGATTGGCATCATGTTCTCCTCACTGATGAGTGTTGCAGATGCCTTCAAACAGACAATAATCGGAGACGGTTTTGGAGGCAACCCGGTCAGGCTGAACGCCTTAGACACACTGTCCAGCGAGTGCATCAAGATGTAGGTTCCTTGCTGTTTTAGGGTAGCAGCATGTGGGGCCAGCATACGCCATTGGTGGTCACTGAAGGCGCTGTAATGGCTGTACGATATGTGAATGCCATCCTCCAACTGATAGTGCAATCACATCAGCAGAATATTGGCGAGGCATCTTCATGGACGACAATTTGCGCATCCATCGTGGTCCGCAGCTCGTGGTCGTGCGGTAGCATTCTCGCTTCTCGCGCCCAGGTTCCAGGGTTCGATTCCCGGCGGGGTCAGGGTTTTCTCTGCCTCGTGATGACTGGGTGTTGTGTGCTGTCCTTAGGTTAGTTAGGTTTAAGTAGTTCTAAGTTCTAGGGGACTGATGACCATAGATGTTAAGTCCCATAGTGCTCAGAGCCATTTGAACTATCCGCCGTGCACATCTTCTGAATGACTTTCTTCAGGATAACGACATCGCTCGTTAGAATGGCCAGCATGTTCTCCAGACATGAACCCTGTCAACCATCCCGGGATAGATTGATAAAAGCTCTTTATGGACGACGTGACCCACCAACCACTCTCAGGGATCTATGTCGAATCGCCATTGAGGAATGGGACATTATGGACCAACAGTGCCTTGTTGAACTTGTAGATAGTATGCCACGACGAATACAGGCATGCATCAATGGAAGAGGACGTGCTACTGGGTATTAGATGTACTGGTGTGTACAGCATTCTGGACCACCACCTCTGAAGGTCTCGTTATATGGTGGTACAATATGCAGTGTGTGGTTTTCATGAGCAGTAAAAAGTATGGAAATAATGTTTATGTGGATCTCTATTCCAATGTTCTGTACAGGTTCCAGAACTTTCGTAACCGAGTAGATGCAAAACTTTTTTTGATGTGTGTAATTTCTCCATTACATACTACAGCGTCTTCAAGACACTAACACGGGGCTCAGTTATTGCAATTCTCCGCTACTGGCGCTGACATTCTTCTACGATCACTGAATGGAACCTCTTCTGGGTGCCCAGCAACTTGTAACCAATGCTCTGCTGCTGGTTTACTGTAATTCTCACACAGTCACGTTCACAATGGGACACACAAATTACTTCTCCATTGCATACTACAGGCTCCCTTCCCATGTCTGCTAAAAACACTAATGCTGCCCTCAGAAACTGCATTTCCATCACATGGGTTCTGTGCTAAAGCATATGCCTCGAGGACATTGTCGGTATCATTCTGAATGTCTATATCTATGATAATGGCGCTCGCAGTTGGGTATGGTCACTGATAGAACCTCTCCTGGGTGTCCAATAGCTTGTAACTGAAGCACTGCTGCCAGTTTACTGTAATCCTCACACCTTCACATGGACGACAGGACACAGAAATTGCTTTGCTATTGCATATTACAGGCTCCGTTCTGACCTCTCTTCTAGACACTGACGCTGACTTCAGGAATTTTTTCTCTATCAGAAAGGTGCTGCGCTACTGCATATGCCTCAAGGAGACTGTCGGAGACATTTTGGTAGTGCATATCTGTGATACTGGAGCCAACATGCGGCTACTGTCACCACATGGAACCTTTTCTGGGTGTCCAGTAACTTTTCACCAATGCACCGCTGATCTTATACTGTAATTCTCACATACTCACATTGACATTGGAACACAGAAATTGCTTCACCATTGCATACTACAGGCTCTCTGCCAACGCCTCTCTTTGACATTATAGGTAACCTCAGGAATGGCATCTCCATCAGATAGGAGCTACTCTACTGCAAATGCTTCGATGAGATTGTCAGAGTCATTTGGGTGGTGCATACATATGATACTGGCACCAGAATTCGGCCATGGTCACTGCATGGAGCCTCTCCTGGGTGCCCAGCAGTATGTAGCTGATGAACCACTGCCAGGTTATTGTAAGCCTCGCAGCCTCAGCTTGACATTGGGACACAGAGATTGGTTTGCCACTGTATACTACAGGCTCTCATCTGACATTTCTCCAAGAATCTAATGCTGCCCTCAGGAACTGCCTCTTCATCATACAGGTGCTGTGCTATTGCATATGACTCGAGGACACTGTCAGAATCATTTTGCTAATGTAGTCTATGATACTGGCACTGGCTTTTGGCTACGGTCACAACTCGGAACCTCTCACCTTGTTGTCCAGTAGCTTGCAACCGATGCTCCACCGCCAGTTTACTGTAACACTTGCACCCTCAGAATGACAACTGAATAAAGCAATTGCTTCATCATTGCACACTACAGGTTCTGAGCTGACGTCTCTTCAAGACACTATTGCTGCCTTCATGAATTGGATCTCCATCAGACGGCTGCTTCACTATAGCATTTGCCTCGTGGACATTGTCAGAGTCATTCTGCTAGTGTATATCTATGATAATGGCACTGGCATTCGGCTATGGTCACCGCATGGAACCTCTGGTGGGTGTCCTACAGTTTGTAACTAATGTACCAGTTATGGTCTACTGTAACCCTCACACACTCATGTTGATGATGGGACGCAGAAACTGATACGCCATTTCATACTACAGGCTCTCTGACGATGTCTCTCCAACACACTAAAGCTGCCCTCGGGAATTGCCTTGCCATTTGACTGGTTCTGCGATATTGCATACACTGTGAGGACACTGTTGGAGTCTTTCTGCTAGTGTGTATCTATGATACTTGCTTCGAGCCGGCCGCGGTGGTCTCGCGGTTCTAGGCGCGCAGTCCGGAACCGTGCGACTGCTACGGTCGCAGGTTCAAATCGTGCCTCGGGCATGGATGTGTGTGATGTCCTTAGGTTAGTTAGGTTTAAGTAGTTCTAAATTCTAGGGGACTAATGACCACAGCAGTTGAGTCCCATAGGGCTCAGAGCCACTTTTGTTTTTCTTCGACATTCGGCTGTGGTCACTGCATGGGAATCAGCTGGGTGTCTAGTAGCAAGTAACTGATGCACCACTGCAAGTTTACTGTAACGCTCCGACATTCTTATTGACGATGGGACACAGAAGTGCTTCGCCATTCGATACTACAGGCTCTCTGCCTACGTCTTTCCAAGGCACTAATGCTGCCTTTCGAAATTGCCTTGCAATAGGGCAGGTGCCAAGAAAATTCGTATGGCACGAGGAGGTTGTCAGACTTATTCTCCTAGTGTATATCTATGTTACTGGTGCTGACATTCAGCTACAGTCATTGCTTTGAAACTCTCCTTGGTGTTTAGTAGCTTGTAGCCGATCCACCACTGCCTGTTTACTGTAATCCTCGCACCCACACATTGATGGGGGGACACAAATATTGCTTCGCAATTGCATACTATATGCTCTCTCCCAGCATTTCTCCAAGACACAAATGGCAAGGCTATACCTGAAGACGGATTTAGACAGGTGCTGCAACATTGCACATGCCTCGAGGACAATTCTGGAGTCATTCTGCTAGTGTATAGCTACGATACTGGCGCTGGAATTCGGCTGTGGTCAGTGCATGAAACCTCTCCTGAGTGTCCAGTAGTTTGCGACTGATGTACTACTGCGGCTCACTGTACCTCTCGCACCCTCACATTGACAATGGGACGGAAACTGCTTCGCCAAAGCTCTATACCGACGTCTGTCCAAGATACTAATGCTGCTCTCAGGAATTGCATCCCCACTAAACTGTTGCTGCACTACTGCATATGCCTCGAGGACATTGTCAGAATCATTCTGCTATCTTATATCTGTGGTACTGGTGGTAGATTTTCGCTATGTCATTGCATGTAACCCCTCCCGGTTGTCCCATAGTTTGTAAGAGATGCACTGCTGGTGATTTACTGTAACCCTCGTACCCTCACATTGACCATGGATCACAGAAATTGCTTCGCCATTGCATACAGTGGGTGATGCCCATTCGTTGTTTACAGGGTGACTAAATGATGGTTTGTCCTCAGAATGCTTTACGACAATTCTAACTAATAACATTAGTAGCTTTATTTCTATAAAACAGATATGATAATACTTAAGTTTGGAATTACATCGGCATCGCAAGTAACATGCAAACAATAATAGTTATCGCTATAGTCGATGTCCAGACAAATAACTGATAACAATCACAACTAGTTTTTCTTGTAGCACGCTCTGCAAATATGTTCCACTAATGTCAGTACTGTGAGGCGATCTGAGCGGCCTTAGCCAACAGTAGCGGCGCTTATATTCACTTCTTCCAGGTGTCACTCTTGGCACAGCTCGGTAAAATTCAACGCATCATTTTCGGACGTTTTCTCACCACCTTCTCTGGTTTGCATTCTGCATCTCCGTTCCTTTGCTTACGGTTATGAAAGAACACATTCTACTGGCTCAATGCCGTCGTCTCTAGAAGACATTAATGATGGGCCTAGGAAGTTCATCTCCACCAGACGACTGCTAACCTGTTGCATATGCCTCGAAGACATTGTTGGACTAATACGTTAGTGTACATCTACGAAACCGGAGCTGGCATTTGGCTACTGACTCCGCATGCAGCCTCTCCTGGGTGTCCAGCAGTTTGTGACTGGTGCACACCTGCCGGTTTAGCATACCCCACACACGCACACTGTCATTGACGATGAGACACAGATATTCCTTCGCCTTTTCATACTACAGGCTTCCAGCTGACATCTCTCCAAGACAATAACGCTGCCCTCGGAATTGTAACTCCGCCAGACAGGTGCTCCGCCATTGCATATGCCTCGAGGACATTTGGCTGAGGTAATCACATGGAACCTGTCCTGCATGTCCAGTACTTGGTAATGGATGCACCGCTACAGGTTTACTGCACCCCTTGCACCCTCACATTGATAACAGGACACAGAAATTGCTTCACCATTTGGTATTACTGGCTCTCTGCCGACGTTCTCTTCAAGACACTTACACTGCCCTCAGGGATAGCATCTCCATAGTACAGGTCTGCGCTATTCCATATGACTCTAGGATATTGTCGGAGTCATTTTGCTGATGTATGTCTATGATACTGTCGCTCGCATTTGGCTCCGATCACCATATGGAACGTCTCCTGGAGGTCCAGTAGGTTGTAACCGGTGCACTGCTGCCAGTTTACTATAATCCTAGCACAAGCAGTTCGACCATGGGACACAGAAATTGCTTCATAATTACATGTTAAAGGCTCTCTACCGACATGTCTCCAAGACACTAATGCTGCCCTTGAGCAATGACTCACCACGAGACAGGTGCTGCAATATTGCACATGACTCGAAAACATGGTCACAGTCATTCTGTTAACGTATATCTATGACACTTGCGATGGACTGGGACTACCGTTACTGCATGGAACCTCTGTTGGGTGTCCAGTAGCTTGTAACTGATGCAGCGCTGCCTGTTAACTGTAACCCTTGCACCCTCACATTGACGATATGACACACAAATTGCTTTGCCATTGCGTGCTACAAACTCTCTGCCAACGTCTCTCCAAGACACTAATGCTGCTATAAGGAACCGCATTTCCATCAGAAGTATGATGCGCTATTGCATATGCCTGAAGACATTGTTGCAGTCTTTCTGCTAGTATGTATCAATGATAAAGGGGCTGGGATTCGGCTATGGAAATTACATATAATCTCTCCTGCTCGTCCAGTAGCTTGTAACTGAAGCACTGCTGCTGGTTTTCTGTTACAGTACGATGGGACACAGGAATTGCTTCGCCATTGCAAATTACATCTCTCCAAGACACTAACGCTGCCCTCAGGAATGGCATATCACCAGACTGGTCCTGCGGTATTGCATACGCCTTTAGGACATTGACGGAGTCATTCTGCGAGTGTATACCTATGATACCACATGGAACCTCTACTGTGTGTCCAGTAGCTTGTAACCGATGCATTGCTGGTGTTCTGCTGTAGGCCTTGCTACCGCACATTCACCAGGGGGGCAGAAATCCTTCGGCATTGCATACCAATAGGCTCTCTGCTGACGTCTCCCATAAACACTAATCCTGCCCTTGAGAACTGCCTCGCCATTAGATGGGTGCTGCACTATTGCATATGCCTAGAGGACATTGTTGAGATCATTATTTTAGTGTATATCTATGATACTGGCGCTGGCGCTACGTTTGCCACATGGAACCTCTCCTGGGTGTCCAGGAGCTTGTGACTGTTCAGCCACTGCCTTTTACTGTAACCCTCGCACCCTCTCATTGACGATGGGTCGCAGAAATTGCTTCGCTCATTGCGTACTACAGAGTCTCTCTCGTCATCTCTCCAAGACATAAATGCTGCTCTCAATAACTGCATCTTCATCAGATAGATTCTGACCTATTACATATGCCTCAAGGACATTGTCCGAGTCATTCTGCTAATGTATGTCTATGATACCGGAGCTGGCATTGTGCTAAGGAACCACGTGGAATCTCTCCTGCGTGTCCAGTAGCTCGTACTCGATGCACTGTTGCAGGTTTACTGCAAGCCTCGCAGCCTCACATGGACGATGTAACACACAATTTGCTTCGGCATTGCATACTACATAATCTCTGCCAATGTGTCTCCAAGACACTAACACAATACTCAGGATTTGCATCTCTACCACGTGGGTACTGCGCCACTGCAGATGCCTCAATGACATTGTCGGAGTTATTTGCTAGTAAATATCTGTGATATTCGCTTTGGGATTCGGCTACTGTTACTGTATGGAACCTCTCCTGGATGTCCAGTGGGTTGTAACCAATAGTCTGCTGGTGGTTAACTGTAACCCACGCAGATTCACATTGACGATGGGACACAGAAATTTCTTTGCCATTGCATACTACAATCTCTTCGCTGACGTCTCTCCAAGACACTAACGCTGCGTTCAGGAACTGCATTGCCATTAGATGGATGCTGCGCTATTGCATATGGCTTGAGGACTTTGCTGGAGTCTTTCTGCTAGTGCGTGTCTATGATACTGGCGCTATCATTCAGCTACAGCCACAGTATGGAACTTCTCCTGCGTGTGCAGTAGCTTGTAACTGATGCTCCTCTGCCAGTTTACTGTAACTCTCGCCCTCTCACACTGACAATGGGAAACTGAATTTATTCACCCTCGCATACTACAGACTCTCAGCTGACATCTCTCCAAGACACTAACGAGTCATGGAAACTCTTGTAGTAGTCTAGCAGCCATGTCGTTGGGAGGGGGGGGGGGCGGAGCAATAACATAAAGGCAGTGGGAGTATTATATTTCAATAGCGAAGCAATTACTGTGTTCCAGAACCAAGGTGGGAGAGTTACAGCAAGCAATCTGTTTTGTCTTGTGGAAAGACTGCTGGACACCCAGAGGAATATCCACAGTGAGACCCTAGTAGGATGCCAGCAGGAGTCTCAGTAAAACGATCTTGTCTAATGACTCCAACTGTGTCATAGAGACACTTGGTGCAGCCCAGCAGACATGTAAAAGAGAGGCGATTCCTGAAGGGTGTCATAACTGGGTGAGTTGATGGTCGATGGGGGATTTTGTGAAGATACTCATAAGGAAGGTGGGGTTGAAGTCACTGCAAATGCGGCAGGCAGAATGGGTTTCAAGTGCAGGCTGTGTTTTCAGTTTGGCCAACACCACTACCTCCCTGACCATGGGGCTAAGCTTCATGATTATGGTGGTGAGGGTTGGAGGATGGAAAGGAGGTTGCGCCTGGCAGGGAGAGTAGGAGGTAAGGAAAAGTGTAAGTGTGGCATAGGGCCAATGGTGACACAAGAGACCTTTTTGAGGAGTTCAGTGTTGAGTGAGGGATTGGTTGATTTGATGTCCTTGCAAGTAATGAGAAATAGGGGCATTGGGGAAGAATTTGCAGATTTCTAAGCTGAGGGGGTGGGCATCAAGGAACTTGGAGTTGGGGTGGGAGAGGATGAAGGTGTGCATGGTGGGGGTTGGCATGTGCGGATAGGGTGGTATTCATGAGGGATCAGAAGGGGTGGGTGGTTGTTTTTTGGTGGAGGAGTAGGAGCAGTGTCAACACAAGGTCGTTTAGGGGTTTTCTGCTGAGTGCGACCTGGGAAGAAGGATGGGTTAGAGCTAATAGGAGGCAGGCCTTTCTGGAGGTGCAGAGATGTACACATGTGGTGGTGTCAGTGTATTGTCTGGAGTGGCTACTGTGGCCCAGAGGGCTAGGACCCAGACAGGTGAAGGATGTGCTGGGGTTGTAGGGCAACTGGGGAGAGGGAAACTCTTGAGGGTGAGAGTGAGTGGGAGTGGACGGATATATGTGGGGATACAATATGGTGGAGGAGATCGGAGACGAAACCGTAATGAGGTGCAGCTGGACATAAGGATGGGGCTGGAGGAGGAACTCCAGGAAATGATGGTGGGGACATGGGAAAGGAAGGTTCGGATAACAGTGGTGGTTGGGGTGTTCATGTTTAAATGGACAAGTGCCTATTGACGACAGGTGGCGCCAAGGAAGGAAACGAAAATGATGAGGGGGGGGGGGGGGGTGATGAAGACGAAGGCGAAGCAAAAGCATGGGAACAGTGACGGCGACAGCGATGGCGACACTACAGAGGCAGCGGCAAGCAGCTGGCAGCGACCCAGGAGGACAGCAGTGGCGGCAGGCAGACTACAGCCACAGAGAGCTTGCAACCGGCGAATAGATACTGAGAGTACCCTAGTCGACAAATTCTTCCGTAAGGAAGGAGGGATTCCAACCCCCTGGATGCTACACTGCAACTGTAACAGCCTATCCTATGTAGAGGATCTGTAGCAGCGTCATTGCAGAATGAGATACGTTTATACCCACTTACGAGTTGCAAGGCACATCCTAATCAACAGAAATATTTTTTACGAATGTTGTGGTTGTTGCGGTCTTTAGTCTAAAGACAATTTTGAGACAGCTCTCCGTGCTACTCTATCCTGTGCAAGCCTCGTCATCTTTGAATAACTACTGCAACCTACGTCCTTCTGTATTTCCTTAATGTATTCATCTCTTGGTGATCCTCTACGACTTTTACCATCCACACTTCCCTCCGATGCTAAATTTGTGATCCCTTGAAGCATCACAATGTGTCCCACCAACCGATCCAGTCTTCTAGTCAAGTTGTGCCACAAATTCATCTTCTCCCCAATTCAGTTCAGTGCTTCCACATTAGTTATGTGATCTACCCATCTAATCTTCAGCTTTCTTAGGTAGCACCACATTTCGAAAGCTTCTACTCTCTTCTTGTCTAAAAATGTATCATCCATGTTTCACATCGATACATGGCTACACTCCATACAGATACTTTCAGGAAAGACTTCCTGACACTTAAATCTACACCCGATGCTAACAAATTTGTCTTCTTCAGAAATGCTAGCCTACATATTATATCCTCTCTACTTCGACCATCATCAGTCATTTTGCTGCCCAAATAGTAAAACTCATCTACCACTTTAAGTGTCTCATTTCCTAATCTAATTCTCTCAGCATCACCTGATATAATTCAACAACATTCCTCGTTTTCGTTTTGTTGATGTTCATCTTATATCCTCCTTTCAAGATACTGTCCATTTCATTAAGATACTCTTCCAGGTCCTTTTGCTGTCTCAGACAGAATTAAAATGTCGTCAGCAAACCTCAAAGTTTTAATCCCTAATCCAAATTTTTCTTTTGTTTCTTTTGCTGTTCGCTCAGTATACAGATTGAATAACATCAGCGATAGGCTACAACCCTGTCTCACTCCCTTCTCAGTCACTGATTCCATTCCATACCCCTCGACTTTTACAGCTGCCACCTGGTTTCTATACAAATTCGCCCCCCGTTTTTTACATCTGCCACCTTCAGAATTTGAAAGATAGTATTCCAGTCAACACTGTCAAAAGTTTTTTCTAAGTCTACAAATGCTAGAAACGTAGGTTTGCCTTTCCTTAACCTATCTTGTAAGACGAGTCATAGGGTCAATATTGCCTCTAGTGTTCCAACACTTGTCTGCAACTCGTGGTCATGTGGTAGCGTTCTGGCTTCCCGCGCCCCGATTCCCGGGTTCGATTTCCGGTGGGGTCAGGGATTTTCTCTGCCTCGTGATGATTGAGTGTTGTGTGATGTCCATAGGTTAGTTAGGTTTAAGTAGTTCTAAATTCTAGGGGACTGATGACCATAGATGTTAAGTCCCATAGTGCTCATAGACATTTGAACCATTTTTTCCGCAACACTTCTACGGAATCCAAATTGATCTTCCCTGAGGTCGGCTTCTACCAGTTTTTCCATTCGTTTGTAAAGAATACATGTTAGTTTTTTGCGCCCATAACTTATTAAACTGATAGTTCGGTAATTTTCACACCTGTCAAGACATGCTTTATTTGAGATTGGAATTGTTATATTCTTCTTGAAGTCAGAGGGTATTTCGCCTGCCTCATACATCTTCCTCATCAGATGGAAGAGACATATCAAGGCTGGCTCTCCCAAGGCTATCAGTAGTCCTAACGGAATACTGTCTTCTTCTGGGGCCTTGTTTCAATTTAAGTCTTTCAGTGCTCTCTCAAATTTAGCACGCAATATCAAATGTTCCATTTCATCTTCAAGTACGTCCTCTTCCATCTCCATAATATTGCCCTCAAGTACATCGCCCTTTATAGACCCTCTATATACTCCTTCCACCTTTCTGCCTTCCCTTTTTTGCTCAGGACTTGTTTTCCATTTGAATTCTTGGTATTCATACAGGTCGATCTCTTTTCTCCAAAGGTCTCTTTAATTTTCCTGTAGGCCATAGTGATCTACATCTACATATACATCTATGATATACACTATGTGATCAAAAGTATCTGTACACCTGGCTGAATATGACTTACAGGTTCGTGGCGCCCTCCATCGCTAATGTTGGAAAGCAATATTGTGTTGGCCCACCCTTACCCTCGATGACAGCTTCGACTCCCGCAGGCATACATTCAGTCAGGTGCTGGAAGGTTTCTTGGGAAATGGCAATCCCCAATCTTCACGGAGTGCTGCACTGAGGAGAGGTATCGATGTCGGTCGCTGAGGCCTGGCACGAAGTCGGCGTTCCAAACATCCCAGAGGTGTTCTGTAGGATTCAGGTCAGGACTCTGTGCAGGCCAGTCCATTACAGGGTGTTATTGTAGTCTAACCACTCCACCACAGGCCTTGCATTATCAACAGGTTGAAGGATCCAAACGCCATCCCCAAATTGCTCTTCAACTGTGAGAAGCAAGAAGGCGCTTGAAACATCTGCGTAAGACTGTGCTGTGACAGTGCCACGCAGAACAACAAGGGGTGCAAGCGCCCTTCATGAAAATCACGACCACAACATAACACCACCGCCTCCGAATTTTACTGTTTGGACTACACACGCATGCAGATGACGTCCACCGGGCATTCGTCATACTCACACCCTGCCATCGGGTCGCCACATTGTGTATCGTGATTCGTCACTCCACACAAAGTTTTTCCACTCTTCAATCGGCCAATGTTTACGCTCGTTACACCAAGTGAAGCGTCGTTAGGCATTTACCGCGTGATATGTGGCTTATGAGCAGCCACTCGAGCATGAAATCCAAGACTTCTCACGTCCCACCTAACTGTCTAGTACTTGAAATGGATATTGACGCAGCTTGGAATTCCTTTGTGATAGCCTGGATAGACGTCTGCCTATTACACATTACGACCCTCTTTAACTGTCGGTGGCGTATGTCAGCCAACAGATGAGGTTGGCCTGTACGCTTTTGTGCTGTGCCTGTCTCTTCACGTTTCCACTTCATTATCACGCCGGAAACAGTGGACCTATGGATGATTAGGAGTGTGGAAATCTCGCGGACAGACTATGTCACAAGTGACACCCAATCATATGACCACGTTCAAAATCCGTGAGTTTTGCGGAGCGCCCCATTCTGCTGTCTCACGATGTGTAATGACTACTGAGGTCGTTGATATGGAGAACATGGCAGTAGGTGGCAGCACAATGCACCTAAAATGAAAAACGTACGTTTTGGGGGGGGGGGGGGGTGTCCAGACCCTATTGATCACATAGTATATGCCTCTACGTCCTTACATTTGTCCTCTAGGCATCCTTGCCTAGTCATTTTGCACTTCCTGTTGATACGTTTGTATTCCTTTTCGCAGGCATCATTTACTACATTTTTATATTTTCTTCTTTCATCAATTAAACTTAATATCTCTTCTACTAGCCCTCATCTTTTTACCGACTTGATTCTCTGCTGCCTTTGCTATTTCATCTCTCAAAGCTACCCATTCTTATTCTACTGTATTTCTTTCCCCTGTTCTCGTCAACGCTTCTGTTATTTTCTCTTTGGAACTCTCTACAACCTCTGGTATTTTCCGTTTATCGAGGTCCCATCTCCTTAGATCCCTACATTTTTGTGGTTACTTCAGCTTTAATGTACAGTTCATAACCAATAAATTGTGGTCAGGGTCCACAACTTCTCCTGGAAATGTCTTACAGGTTAAAACTCGGTTCCTAAATCTCTGTCTTACTATTACATAATCTATCTGAAGGCTTCCAGTGCGTCTAAGCCGCTTCGTTGTACACAACCTTCTATCATGATTCTTAAACCAAGTGTTAGCTATGATTAAGTTGTGATTTGTGCAAAACTCTACCAAGCGACTTCCTCTTTCATTCCTTTCCCCCGGTACATACTCACCTACTACTTTTCCTTCGTACAATTTAATTCCAGTCCCCCATAACTATTAAATTTTGGGCTCCATCCTTTTATCACATCATACATTTCGACAATCTCTTCGTCATCAGCGGAGCTAGTAGGCATATAAACTTGTAATATTGTGGTAGGTGTGGGCTTCACGTCTACCTTGCCAACAATAATGCATTCACTATGCTGTTCACAATAGCTTGTTTGCATTCAAATTTTTTAAAAATTCATTATTAAACCTACTCCTGTATTACCGTTAGTTGAGTTTGAATTTATAACCCTGTTTTCACCTGACGAGAAGTCTTGTTCTTTCTGCTACCAAACTTCACTAATTCCCACTATACATAACTTTAAACTATCCATTTCCCTTTTTAAATTTTCTAACCTACCTGCCCGATTAAGGGATCTGACAATGCCCCGTTCCGATCCGTAGAACGCCAGTTTTGTTTCCGCTGATAACGAATGCAGTGCACATTATCACACCTGCACGCGGTATCTCAAGACGAAACTGAAAACTGGCCCGTCGCCTCCAGTCTAGCCCAGCGCCACCTACCAGGTGTATTGTGTACCTGACGAGGCGGCCAGCCGGGCAACCATGGCTGGAAGAGAATGAGGCTGGGTACTTCTCTGCTTCCACTCCCAGCGCCGGCTGCGTTACAATGCGGCGCCAGTCCGTCCAACTGCAGCCACATCCCTGACACAGACTCCTCACTTTAAAAGGTCCCAAACGGGAATGTTCTTCTGTCGAAATACCTCAAATTTCTCTCGTGATTTCCTCCCATTTATAAGAGTTATTTTCGAACACTGAAAAAGTCGGACCACAGATGAGTTTCCATATCGCTAAAGTATCGTTACTTCTTGAGAAAATGTTGTGCATCACTGTGGCATAGGCTTCATTTCTTCTAAGTATTCCCTCTTCAGGCAGAACAACATCTGTTGCTATCTGTTACGTCCTGCATCACTGGGCTAGAATATTAAACTCATTTTTGTCTCGTGATGGAGTACCAAGAGCACTCTCTACCTCTGTCACTGGATGCCTCCCCACTTGCGAACTGTCTCTTCAAGTAACCAAATGTTTTACAACATGTGAAGTCTCTTAAAGTAACAGCTTAGAGAACTTGTACATATGAGATTTAGACTACACGACACTTTATAATTTCGATAATACAATAATTTCATTACGATTATCATCTTACGTTGTACAGGTTCTGTTTAAAAATCTCACTGCACCGAATGTTGTTGTTGTTGTTGTGGTCTTCAGTCCTGAGACTGGTTTGATGCAGCTCTCCATACTACTCTATCCTGTGCCAGCGTCTTAATGTCCCAGTACTTACTGCAACCTACATCCTTCTGAATCTGCTTAGTGTATTCGTCTCTTGGTCTCCCTCTACAACTTTTACCCTCCACATTGCCCTCCAATACTAAACTGGTGATCCCTTGATGCCTCAAAACATGTCCTACCAACCGATCCCTTCTTCTAGTCAAGTTGTGCCACAAACTTCTCTTCTCCCCAATCCTATTTAATACTTCCTCATTAGTTATGTTATCTACCCATCTAATCGTCAGCATTCTTCTGTAGCACCGCATTTCGAAAGATTCTATTCTCTTCTTGTCCAAACTATTTATCGTCCATGTTTCACTTCAATACATGGCTACACTCCATACAAATACTTTCAGAAATGACTTCCTGACACTTAAAATCAATACTCAATGTTAACAAATTTCTCTTCTTCAGAAATGCTTTCCTTGCCATTGCCAGTCTACATTACATACCCTCTCTACTTCGACCATCATCAGTTATTTTGCTCCCCAAATAGCAAAACTCCTTTACCACTTTAAGTGTCTCATTTGCTAAATTAATTCCCTTAGCATCACCCGACTTAATTCGACATCTATTCAACTGCGAACCTCAAAGTTTTTATTTCTTCTCCATGGATTTTAATATCTACTCCGAATTTTTCTTTTGTTTCATTTATTGCTTGCTCAATATACAGATTGAATAACATCGGGGAGAGACTACAACCCTGTCTCACTCTTTTCCCAACCGCTGTTTCCATTTGATGTCCCTCGACTCTTATAACTGCCATCTGGTTTCTGTATGAATTGTAAATAGCTTTTCGCTCCCTGTATTTTACCCCTGCCACCTTCAGAATTTGAAAGAGAGTATTCCAGTCAACATTGTCAAAAGCTTTCTCTAAGTCTACAAATGCTAGAAACGTAGGTTTGCCTTTCCTTAATCTTTCTTCTAAGATAAGTTGTAGGGTCAGTATTGCCTCACGTGTTCCAACATTTCTACGGAATCCAAACTGATCTTCCCCGAGGTCGGCTTCTACTAGTTTTTCCATTCGTCTGTAAAGAATTAGTGTTAGTATTTTGCCGCTGTGGCTTATCAAACTGACAGTTCGGTAATTTTCACATCTGTCAACACCTGCTTTCTTTGGGATTGGAATTATTATATTCTTATTGAAGTCTGAGGGTATTTCGTCTGTCTCATACATCTTGCTCACCAGATGGTAGAGTTTTGTCAGGACTGGCTCTCCCAAGGCTGTCAGTAGTTCTAATGGAATGTTGTCTACTCCTGGGGCTTTGTTTTGACTCAGGGTTTTCAGTGCTCTGTCGAACTCTTCACGCAGTATCGTATCTCCCATTTCATCTTCATCTACATCCTCTTCCATTTCCAAAATATTGTCCTCAAGTACATCACCCTTGTATAGGCCCTCTATATACTGCTTCCTCCTTTCTGCTTTCCCTTCTTTGCTTAGAACTGGGTTTCCATCTGAGCTCTTGATATTCATACAAGTGGTTCTCTTTTCTCCATAGGTCTCTTTAATTTTTCTGTAGGCAGTATCTATCTGACCCCTAGTGAGATAAGCCGCTACATCCTTACATTTGTCCTCTAGCCATGCCTGCTTAGTCATTTTGCACTTCCTGTCGATCTCATTTTTGAGACGTATGTGTTCCTTTTTGCCTGCTTTATTTACTGCATTTTTATATTTTCTCCTTTCATCAATTAAATTCAGTATTTCGTCTGCTACACAAGGATTTCTACTAGCCCTCGTCTTTTTACCTACCACTAGTCACTTTATAAATTCGACAATATAGTTGATTTCATTAAGATGATTATCTCGCCCTGTGTAGATTGCATTAAAAAATTTCATCACAATGGAAAAACGCTTGATCAACGCTCCAACTCCCGAATCATATGCTTGGTACTCTGTCTTGCATGCACACGCTAAGCGACACGTCGTCCATATCAAATTGAAAGGCTAATTAATTAATTTGATCATGAGATTTCCTTTTTTCTGCAATCAAATTACACTCGCCAGGTACCTATTACAGAGTCTTGCTTGATGTCTCTGGAGGCTTCCCACAGGCTAGGTAAACACTTCCTCTGATACCAGTACGGCTGGTAACGGCTGTAATAGATGACGACATCCATCGCTATGTGGATTCTGTCCCTCGGTTTTCTTGACATGCTGGTGCAAGCAAGTCACTTAGCATTCTGGTATTCTGTTCCGAAAGTAATTCTGCTGAGATCTGTCGGTCTATGGGGGGCAGTACGATGTTTCACTCTCTTCTCCATCCCTAGATTGCTTACGAACAGCTGTCACCAGAGCGCGAACCTCCTCCTGAGCGTCAAGGCTGTACGCTCGCCGTGCCGGATAGCTGTTAATGATTCCAGACCCTCAAAAGTTATCCTGTCCTTCCCAGAAGAACTCGCTGCATAAATGTCGATGGGGTAAATACTGGGACGTTGAAAAATATGCCTCCCCTCATCCATCCAGTAAACCGAAACATTCTGAGATCTGTTTTGGAATATACCGGGAAGGCTGACACATGAGCAATAAAAAAATACCTGTCTACTGGCCGCCACATCCCAGACGTGTAAGAGTCTGCAGATCTGTGTTTCCCTCACAGTACAGTTCTATAGAAGTGTTCTTATTGCCTCCCGCCAAATTAGTGGGCGGGTGATCCGAGAACTCTAATCGGATTCCCTGGAGGGAACTCTATTGAGAACTGACATTTGAAGCTGACCGCAGAAGGACTCTACTGCCACCAACGTACATTTCGCATAAGGCCCACGAAGATAAGATCCGTGAAGTTAGCGCTCACTGGGAAACATGTAGGCATTCTTTTTCCCTTGCGTTATTCACATTTGGAATAGGAAAGGGAATGAAAAGCAGTGGTACAGCATGCACCACGTGATCGCTTGCCAAGGAACCATATGGATGTAAATCTAGTCTACCTATTAAGATGTCACGCAATCCAGCTATACGCTCACACAACTCACGGAGGAATGTTAGCTCTTATTTATCGAGGAAACAAAAGACAGAACTACTGCTACTGAGTGTCCCTCTGTAGAAACCACCGTTTAGCCCCTAATCCTCTCATTGCAGTCAATTCTCGAGACATATATAAGAGGTTGTGATATTTTGGCCAAATGTACTTAGAAGAAACGGTACAGGGCTCACTTCTCAACTACCCCAGTCATCAAGGTGTGTTTTACCTGCTGTATTCTCATGAATCTACCTGCTTCCATATATAAAATTTGAATCCACCTGATTTCAGTGAGTAAGCCAACTTACGGACCCTTGCTAATTATCTCGAAATCCCATCATGTTCTGACAGCAATATTCCGCCAGTTAGAAGGCTAACAGGTAGAGAGCTATCGCAATGAGAAAAATAGCTCACAAAAGCACAGGAGGGAATTAAAACCATGCAGGGTATGCATGGACTGCACAAAGAAATTCTGAATCATAGCACCTACAGTTAATCTATGTCGAATGACTGACTATAAATAACCCTGCTGTACATGACCTAATCTCGTTTATAGTATTTCTGTGACTACCACGCTAGAAATACGACAGTGTGTTGGTGTCCAAGTATTTGTTCAGAGTACAATGCCTCTCTCCTCGTTATTTTTGTAACACATAACTGAATACAACTATTAACTACGAAAGCTTTGCTAACATCACCTGGTAGAGAATTCTATAAGGTATTACTGCTTCCCTCTCCTCTGATATCTAGTGAAACACCGTCTGCATGCTGACGTCGACCATATGTGGCGATGCTATCAAGTATACAGGTATTACTCCACTGGAACAAGTGGCCAGTGATCGAAATTGCTGGCACAGACTAGTGTAAAGTTTCGTCCCCTATACTGTAGGAGGACCATATTCAACAGACTACCCATCACAGAAGACGGTCTCTGTGTTGTCCTTTCATAAGCAGTTTGGTACATTGTTCTATCTGCTGTAACACAAAAGCAGTGTGTGACTGCAGCTTTGTACATACGTTTTGTTTTCTCTCCACGACTTCCGGGTCTGTGTCAGATGCTAAATCGACATTAACATGTTTTGATCTACTGGCTCTCACAAAAAGCTGAACATCACATGGTACAAACTACGCTGCCTCCACAACACACAGGGTGGTTGAAATAAGAGAGGTGGTGTTTCTTACTGACATAAAGTTTGGAAGACTTCACAACATATGGAAAATTGAAGAGTTTGAAGCTTTTTCAAACGACTTTCTGAAGATGATGACCTCTTAATTTAATCTTATCTTCCGCAATGACGAAGTGGCTGATGTCTCGTTCTTCTGTTTCGATTGATTCCTTATATCGCACCTTGTACAGGATCACTTTCCAGTGCTGGCCAACAATGAAAGATGTTGCTCCCACCAAGGCTCTCTCCATCTCAAACAAGTAGTATCAGTCAATTATTATGTCATAATCAACGTGTACTAGTGGAGAGATGGGATGGAAAAGACACAGCTGATATGGGACAATGTACTGTAATAGGCGCCACTGTTGATAGTGCAATCAATTTTAGCAATTTTACCAGTGTTTCCGAAATTCCAACGCCGACCAACGACATGACAGCATGCTCCTCAATTTCTGTATCATCGCTAAAGTACCTTTGCTGCATACTAGATTAAGAGAATAGATAGATGACTGGGCAGTACATCCATTCATGATTAATTATAGCATCCTCAGGATAAAGTTGGAGACTGAAATATGGTATTTGACCTACCCTTCCTACAACTCTGTCACCTATTTAATTTGCAGGTGACTAGAAGTAGGAGGCCGCTACATTCCAGAAGTCTCGAGAAGGAACAGAGCCACCTGAGTCTGTAGCTACTGTTCAGTGAAAACTGTTCCACATCAATCTTACTCATGACACCAATCAGAGTGTAGAAGATCTCTCCAGGTGCGCGCATGTCGAGGAGGTTAGCACCCGTTATTGGTACACAGTAGACCTGAGAGTTCTGTGACAATATAACAGGCGGATTATGCATGTGGAGTTCCACGTGGATGGAGTTTGAAGCATTTTACGTAACTCAACTGCCTTATAAAATCTTAAGTGTTGTTCTTGTATCTGCAATCAGTATCAAAAATTTACTGAGATAAATTATTGTAGAATATAAACACTTACCCCCTAAGGATACATAGTTCTGCACTTAAACACGTTAAAATGTTAAAACAAAGCGGTTTCCAAGATATTAGTCATGAGGACTGCAATGCTCTCAATGCCGTAATGCAGGACATATGTTTCCAACATCTGACCGACATCCTCCCTGCAAGTTATCCATCACTATGGTGACAAACGTTAAGATGATAAAACTATTTCCCTCTAAAAAAAAGAAAAAAACAGACTCTTTGCGAAACAGGTGAATATCAATTTTCTGAAGGTGATGGTTGGTTGGTTGGTTGGTTTGTGGGATTAAAGGGACCAGACTACTATGGTCATCGGTCCCTTTTTCCAAAAAACCACCCAAAGAGAATAAAAAACGAACAACAGGAAAGACAGCAGACGAAACAGGTCAATAAATGCTCTGACAGAGACCAGACAAAACAAATTAAAACACACAGTGTGACGGTGGTTGGCCGATCATAGAGAAAAAAAGAGGAAAAGCCAATCACCAAGAACACATTAAAACTCAGTTTAAAATCATAGGCTAAAAGCCAGAATCAACACTAAAAAACAAACACTCAGATTAGAGGATAAAAAAAACCCTGCCCAAATAAAACGCAAAACCAAGTCCACCATGGCAGAGTCATCTAATAAAAGAGCAGAGAGCGTGTCAGGCAGCGCAAACGTCTGCCTGAGCACAGATAAAAGTGGACAGTCCAACAAAATGTGGACCACTGTCAACGCCAAGCCGCAGCGGCATAGAGGGGGGTCCACACGGCGCAATAAGTGGCCGTGGGTCATCCGTGTGTGCCCAATGCACAGTCAGCAGAGGACGACAGACTCCTTACGAGAGACTCGCAAGGAGGAGTGCCCCACAGTCCTCGTCTCCTTGACGGCACAGAGTTTGTTAGGGGTGGCCAGACCGCGCCATTCAGCATCCCAAAGCGAGATAACTTTGCGGCGTAAGACTGCCGTCAAATCAGTCTCCAGGAGGCCAATGTCTGGAGTGGGTTCACTGGTGGCCTCTTTCGCCAGGCGGTCAACATTCTCATTGCCAGGTATCCCAACATGGCCAGGGGTCCAAACAAAGACCACAGAGCGGTTGCAATGGGCAAGAGTATGCAGAGACTCATGGATAGCGATCACAAGACGAGAACGAGGGAAACCCTGGTCGAGATCTCGTAAACCGCTCAGGGAATCGCTACAGATCACAAAGGAGTAACCTGAGCAGGAGCGAATATACTCTAGGGTACGAAAGATGGCGACCAGCTCAGCAGTGTAAACGCTGAGTCCCCTAGAGTTAGTGCATAACCGACGCGACCAGCAACCATCGAGCCGTCAGTGTAAACAATGCCAGAGCCCTGATATGTGGCCAGGATGGAATAAAAGTGGCGGCGGATGGCCTCTGGAGGGACTGAATCCTTCGGCCCCTGTGCCAAGTCGAGCTGAAGGCAAGGGCGAGGAACACACCATGGAGGTGTACGCAAAGTGGCCGGAAAAGGAGGTGGAACAGTGAAAACCCTAAGCCCAGAGAGAGGCTCTCTGACACAGACTGCGATTGGACAACCTGACCGAAGCCGGCGTTCTGGCAGATGGACGACCGATTGCGGGAACAGGAGACGATTGTTTGGATGCCCAGGCAAGCTAAAAACATGGGCAGTATAAGCGGCCAGTAAACTTTGGCACTTTAACCACAATGGAGGGACACCTGCCTCTGCAAGTATGCTGTCCACTGGGATGGTGCGGAAAGCATCAGTGGCAAGGCGTATCCCGCTGTGGAGGATTGGATCCAGCACCCGCAGCGCAGATGGGCATGCTGAGCCATAAGCCAGGCTCCCATAATCCAGACGAGACTGTATTAACGCCTGGTAGAGCCATAGGAGAGTAGATCGGTCGGCGCCCCACCTGGTGTGGCTCAGGCATCGCAGAGCATTTACATGCCGCCAACGCATCTGTTTAAGCTGCCGAATATGTCGCAGCCAAGTCAACCAGGCATCAAAAACTATGCCCAGAAACCTGTGTGTCTCAGCAACAGCAAGAAGTTCGCCATCAAGATAAAGCCGCGGCTCTGGGTGGACAGTGCGTCGCTAGCAGAAATGCATTAACGCAGGTCTTGGCTGCCGAAAACTGAAATCGATGCGCTACAGCCCAAGACTGTGCCTTGCGGATTGCGCCCTGTAGCTGATGTTCAGCAGCTGCAATGCCAATAAAGCTGTAGTAAAGGCAGAAGTCGTCAGCATACAAGGACGCTGAGACAGACGTTCCCACCGCCGCAGCGAGCCCGTTAATGGATATTAAAAACAGACAGACACTTAAAACAGAACCCTGTGGCACACCATTCTCCTGGACTTGGGAGGAACTATATGAGGCCACGACTTGCACATGGAAGGTTCGATGCGACAGAAAATTTCGGATAAAAGTCGGCAGTGGATCCCGAAGACCCCATCCATGAAGCGTAGAAGGGATGTGATGACGCCAAGTCGTATCGTACGCCTTCCACATGTCGAAAAAGACAGCGACCAGGTGCTGACGGCGGGAAAAGGCAGTATGGATGGCCAACTCCAGACTCACCAGATTGTCGGTGGCAGAGCGACCTCTACGGAAACCACCCTGACACGGAGCCAGAAGGCCCCGAGACTCCAGTACCCAATTCAAGCGCTGGCTCACCATCCATTCAAGGAACTTGCAAAGAACGTTGGAGAGGCTAATGGGACGGTAGCTGTCCAACTCCAGAGGGTTCTTTCCAGGTTTCAAAAGGGGATAACAATACTTACCCGCCGTTGCAACGGAAACTCTCCCTCGACCCAAATACGGTTGTAAAGGTCGAGGAGGCGTCGCTGGCAGTCCACTGAAAGGTGTTTCAGCATCTGACAGTGGATGCTATCTGGCCCAGGAGCAGTATCAGGGCAAGCGGCGAGGGCACTGCGAAATTCCCACTCACTGAATGGAACATTGTACGATTCTGAATGGTGGGTGCCAAAAGAAAGACTCCGACGTTCTAGCCGCTCTTTAATGGAGCGAAAGGCCAAGGGATAATTGGCAGAAGCAGAAACCAGAGCATAATGCTCTGCCAAGCGGTTTGCAATGACGTCGGAGTCAGTACAAACTGATCCATTCAGTGAGAGCGCAGGGATGCTGACAGGGGTCTGATAGCCATAGAGGCGTCGAATCTTGGCCCAGCTCTCCTGCTTGCTTTGGTGGATAAGGCGGCGGGCCCGCGCACGCAGCTGTTTGAAGGTGATGAGGTGTTCAATGCAAGGACGTCGCTTGTGACGCTGTGGCGCCCACCGGCGATCTTTAATCGCCTCAGCGATCTCAGGGAACCACCAAGGCACAGTCCGCCGCCGAGGGGACCCAGAAAAACTGGGAATTGAAGAGTCGGCGGCAGTAACGATGTTGGTGGTGACTGAGTGAGCCACCGCATCAATGTCGTCACTAGAGAGAGCCACCGTCATATTTTCACCACAACGACAATGAGGGGGGTGCTCTCGACGCAGCAGATAACCATGCGTCAGCCAAGAGTGACCAATGCGGAGCCTACACAGAGCAACAGAAGCCCTGCGAGAGGCCCGCTTGGATGAATCCCACACAGTCGTGGTCTCCTTAACTTGCTGCAGCTTATTAGGTGCAGACAGAGCTCGCCATTCGTTTCCCCACATCCCAAAGACCCGACAGCACAAAACCTTTCAGAGATCAGTTGTCGGTAGGCCGATATCCAGCGTCTGTTTGCGGGTAGCCTCTTTGGCTAACTTGTCAGCGAGTTGGTTTTCCGCTATCCCAATGTGTCTCGGGGTCCATATGAGCACCACTGAACGACCACGCTGTTCAAGAGCGTGAATGGACCCTTGGATGGCAGCAACAATGGGATGGCGTAGGTAGCAGTGGTCAAGAGAATACAGACTACTGAGCGAGTCATTGCAAATGCCGAAGGACTCTCCAGTGCTGGTACGAATACGCTCAAGGGCACGAAAAATGGCTGTCAGTTCTGCAGTGTAAACACTGCAGCCTTCCAGCAAGGAGCGCTGGTCGACATAGTCTGCATGAGCATAAGTGTACCCCACACAGTCATGGTTTGCGCCGAGGAGAGCAAGAAATTGGCAGCGCAAGACTGCTGGAGAAACTGAATCTTTTGGCCATCAGGAAAGTTCCAGCCGAAGCTGCGGCCGACGAATACACCAAGGTGGTCTATGTGGGTGGACCTGAAAAGCAGATGGAGGAGACAAAGACTCGAGTGCACTAAGGAGTGACCAAACACGGATGCCAATGGTATGGCCAGACCGCGGCAGCCGGTGTGGGATATGGACTGCCGCATGAGAGAAAAGGAGACGTTAGTTAGGGTGATGTGGGCAGCATAGTTGGTTAAGAGTTGTTGACGCCGAATGTGGAGCGGAGGAACACCAGCCTCAGCAAGGAGGCTATGAACAGGGCTGGTACAGAATGCTCCTGTCGCCTGCCAAACCCCACAGTGGTGAATAGGGTCCAGCAGTTGCAACGCTGAGGGCGACGCTGAGCCATACACCACACTCCCGTTATCCAGTCGGGAGAGCACGAGGGCTTTGTAGAGCTGCAGCAGTGTATTACGATCTGCACCCCAAGTTGTGTCGCTGAGGCAGTGGAGGGCATTCAGATGCTGCCAGCAAGGACGCTTGAGCTGACGAATATGTGGAAGCCACGTAAGCCGGGCATCGAACAGCAATCCCAGAAAACGGTAAGTGTCAACAACCCTGAGCATGGCATCCTGAAGATAAGGCTCAGGGTGGGGATGGACAGTTCGACCCCGACAAAAGTGCATAACACAAGTCTTTGCAGGAGAAAGTTGAAACCCATGGGCTAGGGCCCACGCCTGCGCCTTGCTTATGGCTTCCTGCAACCTATGTTCTGCAACACTAATGGTGGAGCAGCTGAAAAAGATGCAGAAATCGTCATCATATAACGTGGGTGAAACAGACGACCCTACTGCTGCTGCAAGGCCATTAATGGCCACAAGGAAAAGGGGCACACTCAATACAGAGCCCTGTGGAATGCCATTTTCCTGGATATGAAGTCAACTATGGGATGTGCCAATTAAAACGCGGAATGTCCGAACAGATAAAAGAAAGCAGTGCGGATTACAGACTCAGGGAAGACCAAAGTATCGGCGGTGGAACGGCCCTGACAGAAGCCGCTCTGGCATGGAGCCAGAAGACCCCGAGCAGCCAACACAGCCGTCGACTCACCATACGTTCCAGTAGCTTGCACAGAGTATTTGTCAAGCTGATGGGGCGATAGCTATCCACATTAAGCGGGTCCTTACCAGGCTTCAGCACCGGAATGATGGTACTTTCTCGCCTCTGTGACGGAAAGACACCGTCGCCCCATATGCGGATGAAGATCGCAAGAACACATCGCTGACAGTCTGGGGACAGGTGTTTCAGCATTTGATTGTGGATGCCATCTGGCCCAGAGGCTGTATCGGGGCACTGTGCCAGGGCGCTGAGGAGTTCCCACGAACTAAATGGGGCGTTATACGCCTCAGGGTGGCGAGAAGCAAAAGAAACCCGTTTGCCTTCCGTCCAGCGTTTTAGCGAGCAAAACGCAGGCGGGTAATTCCCCAAACGCAGAGACCCGAACATAGTGCTGCGCGAAATGCTCGGCGATTGCATCGGCATCGGTGGATAGCGCCCCGTTGATGGGAAGCCCTGGGATACCTGTAGAGTGCTGCAATCCAAACATGCGCCGAATCTTCATCCACACCTGGGAGCATGATGTACGGGAACGAATGTTGGAAACGTACTGCTCCCAGCACTCCTGTTTCCGCCTTTTGATGAGCTGCTGGCCTGAGTACGGAGACGTTTGAATAAAATGAGGTTCTCCAAAGACGGGTACCGCTTATGTCGCTGAAGAGCCCGCCGACAGCGACCTCTGGAGACCACCAAGGCACTGTCTTTCGCCGGGGGCACCCTAACGAACGAGGAATGGCACGTTCTTCAGCGGAAACAATAGCTGCAGTCAGTGCCCCATCCGCCAAATAGATGGTACCGTGGAGGAGAGATTCAACAGTGGCAGCAGAGGAGAACGTGTCCCTGTTTGCCTTGCTAAACGCCCATCTAGGCAAGCGTTCAAGGGAACAACGCTGGGGTAGTGAAAGGAAGATGGGAAAATGGTCACTACCACACAAGTCGTCATGGACCCTCCAGTGCACCGATGGTACAAGCCCAGGGCTGCACAACGCCAGATCTATGGCCGAGTGAGTGCCATGGGCCACACTGAAATGTGTGGCTGCGCCAGTGTTTAAGAGGCAAAGGTCGAGTTAGGAGATGAGATTCTCGACCTCTCTGCCTCAGCCAGTAACCTTCGTTCCACCCCACAGGGGATTGTGGGGGTTAAAATTCCCCAGGAGGAGAAAAGGCATGGGGAGTTAGTCGACAAGTGGAGCCAATTCGGTCAGGGAGACTGCACCACCTGGAGGGAGATAGACACTGCAGATAGTTATGTCCTGGGTAGTCCTTACTTGGACAGCCACAGCTTCCAATGATGTTTGAAGGGGCGCAGGAGCACTATATACAGAGGTAAGGACATATACACAGGCTCCAGCTAACACACTACTGTAAGTGCTATGGTTGCAGTAATAACCCCTGTATCCACGAAGGACAGGGATCCGCATTGCCGGGAACCAGGTTTCCTGGAGGGCAATGCAGAAAGCAGGTGTCATGCTTAGAAGCTGTTGTAACTCAGAGAGATGGCTAAAATAACCGCCACAATTCCACCAGAGGATTGTACAAATCGTGTCCTCTAGGGGCATGAAGGCACAGAAGAAGCAAAATACTGCACAGAGTCACATGCTACCCCTGACTGAGTGACTGACGTCGCAACTGCCATCGTTTCTGAGACGGCGAGATCGAGGTCATCAGGGGACGTAAAGAGCTCGACCTCATCCTCAGAGCTGACAGGAAGCGATGGCGCGGGAACCACTGGGTCCTTAGGCTTCTTAGAGAGCTTCCTCGTCTCTCTCTTGTATTTGGGAGGAGGGTTCACATGCTGGGAGGGCTTTCCTGACGCATTGTCAGGAACAGAGGAAGAGCGTGAAGCCCTTCGACCAGCTGCTGGTGGCTTCCTCAGCCATTGGCTAGCGTCTTGCAAGACACTGGTAAAATCCTTGGAAGGGCCTCCCCCAAGGGACCCCTTCCAAACGAGTGAGGCCTGAGGAGGCTGTTACCTCTCTGGCCGAGCAGCTAGAGGAGGCTGGTGCCTTTCTGGCTGAGAGCCGGGGAGGGATGTCCCCAGTTGTTTGGGGTCCACTGCTCCCAAATCAGGTGTTTTGGGAGCAGTGGAAGAGAGCGTGGCCCCTACCAGCAGTGGGGCAGGCGTAACTTTACTGTTCTGTGGGCCAACTGAGAAGGGAGGCTTTGCAGGAACTGGTGGCGGGAGAGTTGCAGCAGCATAACTCCTCAGCATAGATGTGGGATTGAGCCATTCCAGCTTCTTCCATGCCCCTTGCTAAGTTAAACGGTTCAGGGTCCTAATTTCTTGTATCTTCCGCTCTCTTTGGTAGACTGCACAGTCTGGCGAGCAGGGAGAATGATACTCCCCACAGTTAACGCAGGTGGGAGGCGGTGCACATGGAGCATTAGGATGTGAAGGTCGTCCACAATCACGACACATGGGGCTGGCGGTTCATATGGAGGACATGTGTCCGAACTTCGAGCACTGGAAGCATCACATAGGGGGCGGAACATAGGGCTTGACATTGCACCGGAAATCATAACCTTGACCTTCTCAGGCAAGCAGTCACCCTCAAAGGCCAGGATGAAGGGACCAGTAGCGACCCTATTATCCTTGGGCCCCCTAAAGACACGACGGACAAAGTACACACCTCGTCGTGCCAGGTTCTCCCTTTGCTCATCATCAGACTGTAGCAGAAGCTATTTATGAACGATAATCCCCTGGACCAAATATAAGGACTTATGCAGAGTGACGGTAACGGGGATGTCACCGAGCTTCTCACAGGCGAGTAACGCCTGTGATTTTGCAGATGAAACTGCTTGTATCAAAATAGCCCCGCTCCTTATTTTGGAAACAGATGCCACTTCCCCAAACTTATCTACAAGTTGGTGAACAAAGAAGAGCGGCTTAGTCCCAAAAAGCGAACCCTCATCGGTTATGCTGCACACAAGGTATTGCGGTGAATACGGCTCCTGTCTGTCCGCAGCCCTACGTTCCTCCCATGGCATAGCTAGGGAAGGGAACAATTTTGGGTTATATGTCACAGCATTAATTTCTGTCTTACCGCGCTTAGAGACGTTGGCGGTCGTTCGACCACTGGATTGAGACTTCACCCACTTCATTGTGGGGCATCCGCCCTGATGCCACCCACTCCGACTAGGGGCTCCCCCCCAGGCGCCACCCAGCCACTGGAAAGGCCACCTGGCAGGATGGCCATTGCCGAGAGTCCTGATGCCCCAGAAAGAAGAGCATCTACTACTTGGCTTATGTGAGGAGGTGTCAGCTCAGGCATCGGCACTACGATCCCTGTGTTGTCAGGGGGCTACAACCTAGAGGGTACATGACGACCCCACCACAATGGGCTGGCTACCGTGCTGGATTTCGAGTGTCATGGGAAGTCCATAGGTATCGTGGATGCAGATGGTGACGCACTAATGGTGAACTGACACAATCCATCAGGTGTGAATGCCCAAAATGAGGGATGGAGGGTGCAGTTACGAAGCCAAGACGATAAAGGGTGCCAAGGCCTTAGGGCACAGAGAGCCGATGGGGCACCACGTAAGTTGTCCTTCCCTAAAAGGCTCGTACTTCTGTTGAATTTGGAAAAATGGAGGTCAATCCCCGATGGGGACCATCACATTAAAGGCCGAAAAAATTGAGACTCCTTTCAGTCACCTCTTACGACAGGCAGGAATACCACGGGCCTATTCTTACCCCCGGACCGGCAGGGGGGATCGAGCAAGAGAGATGGTGCTCTCCACAGTTGACACAGATGGGAGGCAGGGCACATGGAGTATGAGGATGGGATGGACGACCACAATCGCGACATATAGACTGGAAGCACAGCAGGAAGACATATGGCCGAACTTCCAACACTTGAAGCACTGCATCGGGAGAGGGATATATGGCTTGACATCACAGTCGTAGACTATCACCTTGACCTTCTCAGGTAATGTGTCACACTCGAAGACCAAGATGAAGGCACCAGTCGCAACTTGATGACTCCTCGGACCCTGTTGGTCGTGCCAGACGAAATGGTGACCTCATTGCACTAAGTTTATGCGCAACGCGTTATCGGACTGTAAAAGGACATCGCTGTGGAAAATAATGCCCTGGACCATATTTAAGCTTTTATGCGGGGTGATAGTAACAGAAACATCCCCCACCTTTGTACAAGAGAGCAAGGCTCGTGACTGGGCAGAGAATGCTGTTTTTATTAAGACTGACCCTGACCGCACTTTGGACAAACCCTCCACCTCCCCGAACTTGTCCTCTAAATGCTTTACAAAGAAGTGAGGCTTCGCAGACACAAGCGATTCCTCGTGAGCTCTGGTACAGACAAGATACTGGGGCGAATGCCTCTCGCTGTCATTCATAGCATTTCGTTCCTCCCATGGTGTGACAAAGGAGGGGAACGACTTGGGGTCATACACATTAGCCTTAAAGTGAGCTTTGGAACACTTAGAGATTGCTGGCGGCTGGCCGCCAGCGAGAGGTGAAGTACCACGCTTCATTGCGGGTCATCCGCCCTGATGCCACCTACTCTGACCAAGGGCCCTCCCCATGGGCGCCACCCAGCTGCAGCAATACCCACCTGGCAGAATGGCCATTGCTGGGAGTCCTGATGCCCCAGGGAGACCAGCATCTACTACTTGGTGTACGTGGGGAGTTAACGGCGAAGGCATCAGTAGAGCGATCCCTGTGTTGTCAGGGGGCTACAACCAACAGGGAACATGGCGGCCCCACCACAACGGACTGGCTACCGTGCTGGATGTTAGGTGACATGCGGTCCATGGTCGTCGTCAGTGCAGAAGGTGACACTGCACAGTGCAAGGTGGAAAGTGCACGCAGGAATGTATCCATGCCCAAAAGATGGTGAGCGGGCAGCACTGCAATGCAACAACAAACAAGCTGGCGAAAGGTCTGATCGCAAGTTGGACACAATGCACCAAGTAATGCGCCCTTCCCCAATCGGCTCGCTCTTCGGAAGAATTTTGAGATATGGTGGTCAAACCCAACAGGGGACCATCACATAAGGCCGAAACGTTTGAGACTCCTTTTAGTCGCCTCTTACGACAGGCAGGAATACCGCGGGCCTATTCATACCCCCGAACTCGCAGGGGGGTCTATACTTGTCTTTGGTTTCCTGAGTTGGAGTGGACTCGCTGGCTTCCAACAGCGTCAGTACATGGCCATGTACTGTGTCTTAATACACTGTGATAGGGAAACAATTTTTTATTGTGATTATTTGCTTGTTTCATTGGTCTCAGCTTGAACCCATCTGTAACAGTCTAGCATCCTGTAGATTCTTCGCTTAATATTGGTTCTTTGGGAATTTTGTAATACCGCGTATGTGGGATGATTGGTATATAGCTCTTAAGAGTCTGCCATTTCAGGTCTTCCAACGTTTCCCTGACGTCCTCGAGTCAAAGATAGCTGTTAGACAATACTAATTGTAACCTCAGGCATTTTGCAGATGACACAATGTGTAACCAAATACTGTTGAAAAGAGGTGCACAGATGTTTTGTCAGAAATTGATAACATTTGATATTGTTCAGAAATGTAAAACTGTGCACGTCACAAAATTCATAAAACGGGTATTCTGTGACTAGAATGTCACTTAGTGAAAACTAGACTCTTTCACCCCATACAAATACGTGGTTGCAGGAGGTATGAAATGCAAAACCCCATTGTAAGTGAAAGAAAAGGACGAGTTTACGAAACACTCATGCGACCCAGAGTAAAATATTGTTGAAGTATGCGGGACCCATACCAGATAGGACCCACAGGGGATGCTGAAACACAGAAAGAAGTGTCACCGAGGTGATGATGAAACTGGTCTCGTAAAGTAGAGGTCAACAGTTACCCCTCAACCTAATCTCAATGGAAGTAGAGGACGGGGTGTTAATTGTCCACGCTGAATTAAATGAAATCTCCTTGAACAGTTCCATGAAGCTCTCCAGGATGACCGCCGCCCGACACCCACTAGGTGGTGGAGAGATGGAAGACGCCCTCTTGGCCCTGCTGGCGGAATTCTGAATCTCCGTAGAATCTCAGGGGGGGGGGGGGGGGGGAGGAGGTGTCCCACAGAACCTGCTGGTGAGACCTGACGCTGGCTGAAACTGCCACAGCAGGACTTCTGAAACTGCGAACTCAGTTACTACTTTCGTCAAGCAATTGACTAAATACGCGGTGCCGGAAACGACAATGAGAAATTTAAAGTTCCTTTAACATAGACACAGGGGTTTAATGTTCAATAAACAGATAATTGACCTATTCTTCAGGCCTCTGGTATGTGGTACCAACATCAGGAACCCAACAACTTAACAATATGTGCTTGTCTGTGACAGACCGGGAGGGCGGCAGGTGGCTTAAACACCATCAACGAACTCTAAACAGTCAGGAGAAGCAGAGCTAAGGCTTTAGTAACAAAATTTTCAAGACTTACTATACTTTAAAAAAGTATGTCTGGCCAAGGTCGTAAGTCCTCCGCTCAGTTACTGCTACACAGGCTGTCTAGTAGCCCACAGAATCACAAAATCAGTTACAGATGCCGATGCACAAATTGCGGTAGCAGCCATTAAAACAAAGGAGTTTTTCGCTGCGGCAGGGCCTTCTCATGAAATTTCAATCACCAACTCTCTCCACAGAGTGTGAAAATGTTTTCTTGGTGCCTACATAAATAGGGAGAAATCATCATCATCATCAACCGAGTGAAATAAGAGTGGAACGGTAGAGAAATAGCTTTAAAGTGGTTACATGAACCCTCTGCCAGGTACTTAATTGTGGATAGCAGATTAATCGTGTAAATGTAGATACACGTAACCACAAAGATAGTACTACCGTATTCAGATCAGTACTTTATGTCAGGGACACTTGAGTAAGATCACTCCACTTTTCTACACAAGCGAAGCGTCCTACTTGACACAAACGTGCTCTGCAATAACAACCGACACAAAAGACAGAAAAACAATACTATGAAAGCTTTTAAAATCAACTCAACGATACCAATGCCAGTTACAAACAAAACTGATCTCACAACGAGTGCACTGTCGGGAACAGTCTGACCCCCTGACAAGAAACCACAGGGACGCGTCAGGTATCACCATTCCGGAAACAGTATCACAGCGGCAGCCCACAAGTTGTTCCCTTTCTGATTAACCCGATACCAGCAGCAAGACAGGAAACAGACACGTACCACGTTTTTGCGAGATGACCAGTAAATCATTAACGGGCGTTCCCGTCACTTCACGACGGCAGCTACGCACTATAAGACTCCCCCGAAAATAACAGACCAAAACAACCGACGTTGCTTTACAGTAATCCACAACAGCAGCACCACACAACTTCTCGACGGCGGCGTGCTATATCGGGAGTTTCCTTCTTATAACTCGAAGAAAACGTTTTCGAGCCGTATTTCACCGCCTTACTGCTCCACTAAGCACCTTGCCGACAACGGTGAAGGTACACACAACAGGGAGCGACCGACTACTCTTGGCTACAAATTGCGCAAGCCTGTACCTCGATTGTGGTTCGTGCAACCACCAGAAACAGAGAGCAACAGGACTCTACATACCACGACGTGCTTAGCGACACCAGAGTACGGTCGAGCTATCGGAATCCACAACCCTGGCCCACGGTACGCTCGTAAATATGGGCGGCAGGGAAGCGGGACTCAGCCCAAGCGTGTAGTACCACACCTCGCGGCCACCGACAGCGCCACCACGGAAACGCGCGCACAAAGAACGTCAAACACTCCGTGGAGTGCAGAGCAACTACACCAGGTGGCGCGATGGCACGTATCCCAAATAGTCGGGGAAGGACACGAACTGGCATCCGCCAAAGCCTACATACGAAGTTGTAAGAACCACCTTTCATTGATGGCTCTGTGTGGTGTGCGTACTGTAAGACCTTCGGTACACACACCATCAGATTATTTGACTTGTCGCTCTAACGAAGTAGGCAAGTGTCAGCAATATGTCTCGTGGTCTTATCGTGGCGAGTTTATCTTCTGCCATTAGGTCAGACGATAGAAATGCCACTTGCACGCTTAGAGTAGCAGATTGACGGTGACCAACTTTAAACAGAACTTGATTAATTTTCACACACATTTATTAAAATAATAAAAATCATAGATTTTAAGTAACTTGATTCTGGATGATGTTTACAATTGACAATCTGAAGTTCCCTTGGTCTTGGTACGTTAATCTTATTCTCACATATCTCTGATACTTGAAAAAGTGTCTATTCATTTATCTTCATGGCTATGTACAGGAATATGATAATCTTATTAGGCGCAGACTGAAACTTGGCTATAGACTAATGCAGACTGACTAATCGGAGGTCTGTACACTCGTTATAATACCTCGCGCGTTCAGGTATCACTGCACGAGTGTGATCCGCAAGGAAAAAAGGTTCTACATTAGCAGCAATCTCATTGGCTGCGTTACATATTAATACCCGGATCAGCGGAAGCAGAATTTGGTCCGTCTCTAAGGCAGCGCCATCTCGTAGTGCGGAGACAGACGAGCGCTGCGCCTGCGCTGTTGTGCTTAGCGGGGCGCGCTCTAGTGGGAAAGTTTTGTACGCGCTGACTACGCAGAACTATGTACACGACACTCTGCGAATAGGCCGCAGCTATTGCGTATTGCTCCTGTAGGTATCGCAAAGACTTTTTTTTGAGGCATCAGTCTTGTGATTGGTTTGATGGGGCCCGGCACGAATTGCTCTCCCCTGCCGACCTCTTCATCTCAGAGTAGCACTCGCAACCTACGTCGTCAGTTTTTTGCTGGGTGTATTCCAGTCCCTGTCTTCCTCTACAGTTTTTTACCTCTACTGCTTCCTCTAGTAACATGGAAGTCATTCTCTCACGTCTTAATAGATATCGATCATCCTGTTCCTTCTCCTTGTCAATGTGTTCCGATTCTGCGCAGGACCTCCTTGTTCCTTGCCTCATCAGTCCATCGAATTTTCGAGATCCTTCTTTGCCAGTTTCGGACTATAGTAGGCTGATTACAGCGCTCGCTTAAGCGTTTAAAGGTCTTCTCAGCCAGCCAATAATATAAGCAATTTTTACAAGTCATTTGGAAATGAGAATGAAGCAATCAATGTCAATGTTTTTGGACGTTATTTGCTGATCTTTTGACAACAATTCCTGACTTTTTAAAGAAATTCAATCATCGTTAAGCACCCAACTCCCCCATCCGAGGAGTTAAAGTTGCTCTGTCCAGAATGTGGTGTATCCATGATTCGAAGTCCTGCAGTCTGCAAATCTTATACGAAATAAAAAACAATTTTCTTAATCTATAGATGCCGGCCAGTGTGGCCGAGCGGTTCTAGGCGCTTCAGTCCGGAACCGCAATTTCGAATCCTGCCTCGGGCATGGATGTGTGTCAGGTACTTAGGGTAGTTAGGTTTAAGTAGTTCTAAGTTCTAGGGGACTGATGACCTCAGATGTTAAGTCCCATAGTGCTCAGAGCCATTTGAACGATTCTTTTAATCCGTGGTCTAGGGGTAGCGTCTTTGATTCATAATCAAAACGTCTTCGGTCCCGGGTTCGATCCCCGCCACTGCCTAAATTTGGCGGCCGAAGACTTCCGGCATAAGAAGCCAGCCTCATTCTGCCAACGGCCTTGTCAAAGAGGTCGGAGGAGCAGATAGAGGTTCAGGGTACTCTTTTGTCCTGGGGGTGGGGAATTGCCCCTAAAGGTGGAAGAATCAGCAATGATCAACGACATGAGGATTCAGAAGGCAATGGAAACCACTCCATTAAAGACACGTAACGTGTATCCACAGGACATGTGGCCTGTAGTTGAAGAAGTGTCATGATGATCTCTCCATTGGCAAAAGATTCCGGAATAGTCCCCCATTCGGATCTCTGGAAGGGGACTGCCAAGGGGCAGGTTACCATGAGAAAAAGACTGAATAATCAACGAAAGGATAATGTTCTACGAGTCGGGACATGGAATGTCAGAAGCTTGAACGTGGTAGGGAAACTAGAAAATCTGAAAAGGGAAATGCAAAGGCTCAATCTAGATATAGTAGGGGTCAGTGAAGTGAAGTGGAAGGAAGACATGGATTTCTGGTCAGATGAGTATCGGGTAATATCAACAGCAGCAGAAAATGGTATAACAGGTGTAGGATTCGTTAGGAATAGGAAGGTAGGGCAGAGGGTGTGTTACTGTGAACAGTTCAGTGACCGGGTTGTTCTAATCAGAATCGACAGCAGACCGACACCGACAACAATAGTTCAGGTATACATGCCGACGTCGCAAGCTGAAGATGAACAGATAGAGAAAGTGTATGAGGATATTGAAAGGGTAATGCAGTATGTAATGGGGGACGAAAATCTAATAGTCATGGGCGACTTGAATGCACGAGTTCTGTAACAAGTTTCAGCTAGTAATAGCGAATACCCTGTTCAAGAATCACAAGAGGAGGAGGTATACTTGGAAAAGGGCCGGGAGATACGGGAAGATTTCAATTAGATTACATCATGGTCAGACAGAGATTTCGAAATCAGATACTGGATTGTAAGGCGTACCCAGGAGCAGATACAGACTCAGATCATAATACAGTAGTGATGAAGAGTAGGCTGAAGTTCAAGACATTAGTCAGGAAGAATCAATACGCACAGAAGTGGGATACGGAAGTTCTAAGGAACGACGAGATACGTTTGAAGTTCTCTAACGCTATAGATACAGCAATAAGGAATAGCACAGTAAGCAACACAGTTGAAGAGGAATGGACGTCTCTAAAAAGGGCCATCACAGAAGTTGGGAAGAAAAACATAGGTACAAAGAAGGTAGCTGCGAAGAAACCATGGGTAAAAGAAGAAATACTTCAGTTGATTGATGAAAGGAGGAAGTACAAACATGTTCCGGGAAAATCAGGAATACAGAAATACAAGTCGATGAGGAATGAAATAAATAGGAAGTGCAGGGAAGCTAAGACGAAATGGCTGCAGGAAAAATGTGAAAACATTGAAAAAGATGTGATTGTCGGAAGGACAGACTCAGCATACAGGAAAGTCAAAACAACCTTTCGTGACATTAAAAGCAACGGTGGTAACATTAAGAGTGCAACGGGAATTCCACTGTTAAATGCAGAGGAGAGAGCAGATAGGTGGAAAGAATACATTGAAAGCCTCTATGAGGGTGAAGATTTGTCTGATGTGATAGAAGAAGAAACAGGAGTAGATTTAGAAGACATAGGGGATCCAATATTAGAATCGGAATTTAAAAGAGCTTTGGAGGACTTACGGTCAAATAAGGCAGAAGGGATAGATAACATTCCATCAGAATTTCTAAAATCATTAGGGGAAGTGGCAACAAAACGACTGTTCACGTTGGTGTGTAGAATATATGAGTCTGGTGACATACCATCCGACTTTCGGAAAAGCATCATCCACACAATTCCGAAGACGGCAAGAGCTGACAAGTGCGAGAATTATCGCACAATCAGCTTCACAGCTCATGCATAGAAGCTGCTTACAAGAATAATATACAGAAGAATGGAAAAGAAAATTGAGAATGTGCTAGGTGACGATCAGTTTGGATTTAGGAAAAGTAAAGGCACGAGAGAGGCAATTCTGACGTTACGGCTAATAATGGAAACAAGGCTAAAGAAAAATCAAGACACGTTCATAGGAATTGTCGACCTGGAAAAAGCGTTCGACAATATAAAATGGTGCTAGCTGTTCGAGATACTGAAAAAAGTAGGGGTAAGCTATAGGGAGAGACGGGTCATATACAATATGTACAACAACCAAGAAGGAATAATAAGAGTGGACGATCAAGAACGAAGTGCTCGTATTAAGAAGGGTGTAAGACAAGGCTGTAGCCTTTCGCCCCTGCTCTTCAATCTGTACATCGAGGAAGCAATGATGGAAATAAAAGAAAGGTTCAGGAGTGGAATTAAAATACAAGGTGAAAGAATATCAGTGATACGATTCGCTGATGACATTGCTATCCTGAGTGAAAGTGAAGAAGAACTAAATGATCTGCTGAACGGAATGTACAGTCTAATGAGTACGCAGTATGGTTTGAGACTAAATCGGAGAAAGACGAAGGTAATGAGAAGTAGCAGAAATGAGAACAACGAGAAACTTAACATCAGGATTGATGGTCACGAAGTCAATGAAGTTAAGGAATTCTGCTACCTAGGCAGTAAAATAACCAATGACGGACAGAGCAAGGAGGACATCAAAAGCAGACTCGCTATGGCAAAAAAGGCATTTCTGGCCAAGAGAAGTCTACTAGTATCAAATACCAGCCTTAATTTGAGGAAGAAATTTCTGAGGATGTTCGTCTAGAGTACAGCATTGTATGGTAGTGAAACATGGACTGTGGGAAAACCGGAACAGAAGAGAATCGAAGCATTTGAGATGTGGTGCTACAGACGAATGTTGAAAATTAGGTGGACTTATAAGGTAAGAAATGAGGAGGTTCTACACAGAATCGGAGAGGAAAGGAATATGTGGAAAATACTGATAAGGAGAAGGGACAGGATGAAAGGACATCTGCTAAGACATGAGGGAATGACTTGCATTCTACTAGAGGGAGCTGTAGAGGGCAAAAACTGTAGAGGAAGACAGAGGTTGGAATACGTCAAGCAAATAGTTGAGGCCGTAGGTTGCAAGTGCTACTCTGAGATGAAGAGGTTAGCACAGGGGAGGAATTCGTGGCGGGCCGCGTCAAACCAGTCAGTAGACTGATAACTTAAAAAAAAAAAAAAATTGCTCACAGAGTAATAGCATACATTTTTTAAACTTAACAATATAATAAAATGGCGGACATTTGAAACAAAGATCTAGTTTTGTCGTGTGTTTGTGGTCACTTTTTTGCAATAACTGATTAATAAATTAAAATACGCCAATATATTATATACGAGCTGACGCAATAAAATGCGGGGCACTAATAAAGACATATTTCTGAATTTCCTCTTCAGGTATGTCCGCAACGAATAATAGGCTATTTTTTATTTTAATTTATTCATTAGTCACTACAACAAATATGACCAAGAAAACACACGACAAAACTAACACTTTGTTTCAAACGTGCACCATTTTATTATTTTGTTAAATTTCAAACTGTGCTATTACTCTGAGCGCAGTTTCCCCACAGATATTTTTTTTTTTTTAAATTTCAAATAAGACTTGCAGTTTGCAGGACTTAATGGTAACTGAATTTCTTTAAAAAATCAGAACTTACAATGAACTGAACACCTTTAGCTGCTTACAGGCGTTGACATACGTCAGCGGGGACAGATGCCCATTATGTCAACGCCTGTAAGCAGCTAAGGGTGTTCCGTTCACCGTAATTTCATTCGAACGACCTGCCTGGTCACCGATGGCATCTGTCCTTTCGGACGTCTTCAAAAGAGCAGATAGCATCATAGTATATATATACACTCCTGGAAATTGAAATAAGAACACCGTGAATTCATTGTCCCAGGAAGGGGAAACTTTATCGACACATTCCTGGGGTCAGGTACATCACATGATCACACTGACAGAACCACAGGCACATAGACACAGGCAACAGAGCATGCACAATGTCGGCACTAGTACATTGTATATCCACCTTTCGCAGCAATGCAGGCTGCTATTCTCCCATGGAGACGATCGTAGAGATGCTGGATGTAGTCCTGTGGAACGGCTTGCCATGCCATTTCCACCTGGCCCCTCAGTTGGACCTGCGTTCGTGCTGGACGTGCAGACCGCGTGAGACGACGCTTCATCCAGTCCCAAACATGCTCAATGGGGGACAGATCCGGAGATCTTGCTGGCCAGGTTAGTTGACTTACACCTTCTAGAGCACGTTGGGTGGCACGGGATACATGCGGACGTGCATTGTCCTGTTGGAACAGCAAGTTCCCTTGCCGGTCTAGGAATGGTAGAACGATGGGTTCGATGACGGTTTGGATGTACCGTGCACTATTCAGTGTCCCCTCGACGATCACCAGAGGTGTACGGCCAGAGTAGGAGATCGCTCCCCACACCATGATGCCGGGTGTTGGCCCTGTGTGCCTCGGTCGTATGCAGTCCTGATTGTGGCGCTCACCTGCACGGCGCCAAACTCGCATACGACCATCATTGGCACCAAGGCAGAAGCGACTCTCATCGCTGAAGACGACATGTCTCCATTCGGCCCTCCATTCACGCCTGTCGCGACACCAATGGAGGCGGGCTGCACGATGTTGGGGCGTGAGCGGAAGACGGCCTAACGGTGTGCGGAACCGTAGCCCAGCTTCATGGAGACGGTTGCGAATGGTCCTCGCCGATACCCCAGGAGCAACAGTGTCCCTAATTTGCTGGGAAGTGGCGATGCGGTCCCCTACGGTACTGCGTAGGATCCAATGGTCTTGGCGTGTATCCGTGCGTCGCTGCGATCCGGTCCCAGGTCGACGGGCACGTGCACCTTCCGCCGACCACTGGCGACAACATCGATGTACTGTGGAGACCTCACGCCCCACGTGTTGAGCAATTCGGCGGTACGTCCACCCGGCCTCCCACATGCCCACTATACGCCCTCGCTCAAAGTCCGTCAACTGCACATACAGTTCACGTCCACGCTGTCGCGGCATGCTACCAGTGTTAAAGACTGCGATGGAGCTCCGTATGCCACGGCAAACTGGCTGACACTGACGGTGGCGGTGCACAAATGCTGCGCAGCTAGCGCCATTCGACGGCCAACACCGCGGTTCCTAGTGTGTCCGCCGTGCCGTGCGTGTGATCATTGCTTGTACAGCCTTCTCGCAGTGTCCGGAGCAAGTATGGTGGGTCTGACACACCGGTGTCAATGTGTTCTTTTTTCCATTTCCAGGAGTGTAGTTAAGGCTCACCGGCCACTTGACCATCTTCTTCTTCTGTGCGAATGCACAAACAGTGCCCGAACTCTTACGGAATCGGCAAAGCGGCGTGAGTAATGAGTATAATGGGCGGGGGCACTACGAATGTAGTGCGGGACAATACGTTGAGAATGCGGGTTTCTCGGGAGGCGTGCCAGAGATTATTCCCTGCAGTCGCCCTATCCTCTGTGTCCTCGGTGGCTCAGATGGATAGAGTGACTGCCATGTAAGCAGGAGATCCTGGGTTCGAGTCCCCGTCGGGGCACACATTTTCACCTGTCCCCATTGACGTATGTCAACGCCTGTAAGCAGCTGAGGGTGTTCAGTTCATTGTAATTTCATTCTAACGAGCTGCATGGTCACCGATGGTTGTTGTCCAAGAATCATGGGACACCTCCTAATGTCGTGAGGCGTCTCGTTTTGCCTGGCGTAGTGAAGCAACTGGACGTGGCATGGACTCAACAGATTGCTGGAAGTTCCTTGCTGAAATATTGAGCAATACTGCCTATACAGCCGTCTGCAATTGCGAAAGAGTTGCCGCTGTAGGAGTTTGTTCACAAACTGACCTTTCAATTGTGTCCCACAAATGTTCAGTGCTCGAATTATCCAGAGTGTTCTTCAAACCTTTAACGAAAAATTGTGGCCCAGCGACATGGTGCATTGTCATCATAAACACTGAAGCCCGAGAATGGCTGCAAATGGACTCCAGGCAGCCGAACGTAGCCATTTCCAGTCAACGATCAGTCCGGTTGAACCAGAGGATCCAGTCCGTCCCATGAAAACACAGCCCACAATGTTATGGAGCCACCACCAGCCTGCAAAGGACAACTTTGGTCCGTGTCTTCGTGCCGTCTGCGCCACACTCGAAATCTGTCATCAGCTCTTACTAACTTAAACTGGACTCCTTGATCAGGCCACGATTTCCCCGTCGTCTAAGATAGTAATACTTTTTGTTTTATTTCTCCCACACGCGACGAGGTTTCAAAAAGTATGTTACACGTGTTTATTAAAAGATATCTTCAGTACGCCAAGAGCTCCACTAGAATTGTTTTATCTGCCATAACCGGTTTTCGGTTTTTGTAACTCCATCAGTCTCATATCATATACTTCTATAGGAATTACTGATTGTCGGTTAATACGAAAGGACCTGAAACATCTCGTATAACATAGTGAAACGGTACAGTAGTTTCCGCTCTATAGCAGCATGTTTCGCTGCTCGCTCGCACCGGGAATTGAAACAGAGGCGGCTCCGCAGCCAATTTTATTACACGATGAGGCCAGCCGCGGGTGCAACAGAACCCATGTGGACGGGTGGAAAGAAATGTGTCAGTTTTCATAATACGTATTTATATGTGTCGTGTATTATGCATTTATTGTACGTGGATGTGAATCTGCACATGAACTTTCCTAAACCTCCTCACACCTTTCCGTAAAGCGTGGCCAAATCTTTGTTGTGAAGTAGTCCTGTAGTATAGTAGTGCCAACCTTACTCCTGGCTAGGGGATCAGAGAGACAACACAGGCAGGTAAAAGTCAAAGATTTGGGGTGGACAGGTTGGTCACGGCCAAGTGGTTGGACCACCCCCTCCACCAGGGCCCAGGAAGACCTCCGGGTGCCCGCCATAGTCTAGGAGGGTTACAGAAGACGGGTAAGTGAGTAGACGTGCCTTCAGTGCGTCTGTCTCAATGTTCAAGCATGGAAGAGAGGTATTTGAATTTTTGTACTAATTCTTTTATTTCCAGCTTCGGATTGTGTGAGGAAATGAATGATCTCGTTAATTTAGGAAATTTGACCCCCTGTGTTAATGTATCTGGTCCCCAGTTTGCCCGTTATCCTCCTCACGTAGTGGTTGTCCTATGTAAAATGTTGAGAGACTTTGCTGATATACATTTGGCCAACACATTTCCGTCTTACCCATAGAAATGTGTGTGCAGGTTAGTATATAACATATCCAAGCTATAAGTTGAAAATTTGTAATATCTGTAAACTGAAACAATTGCTACTATCGGTGTAAAGTCGTGTGATAATGTTTAAAATAAATAGGAAATCAACTGTCATCAATCTTTAACATACCTTAAAAATAAAAAAAAAGTCAAGTTAAAGGAATTTATTTAAAATAAAGGCTATAGAATGCAGGGACCCACACATCAGCGTGTGAGCCCTCCAGCCCCTAACCTCTGCGGGTCTGGAGGTAAGAATAGGCCTGTGGTATTCCTGCCTGTCGTAAGAGGCGACTAAAAGGAATGTCAACTGTTTTCGGCCTGTAATGTGATGGTCCACATTGGGGTTTGACCTCCATTTTTCCAAATTCAACAGAAGTACGAGCCTTTTGGGGAAGGACACATTACATGGTGCACCATCAGTCCTCTGTGCCCTAAGACCTTGGCACTCTTTATCGCCTTGGCGTCATAACTACACCTTCCATCCCTTATTTTGGGCATACACCCCAAATGGATTGTGTAAGTCACATCATTAGTGCATCACTATCTCCACCCACGATACCTATTGACTTCCAATGGCACTCGAAATCCAGCACAGTAGCCAGCCCATTGTGGTGGGGTCGTCATTTACCCTCTAGGTTGTAGCCCCCTGACAACACAGGGATCATACTGCCGATGCCTGAGCTGACACCTCCCCATGTAAGCCAAGGAGTAGATGCCCGTCTCTCTGGGGCATCATCCTGCCAGGTGGACTTTCCAGTGGCTGGGTGGCGCCCGTGGGGAGAGCCCCTGGTTGGAGTGGGTGGCATCGGGGCGGATGCCCCACAATGAAGCGGGTGAAATCTCACTCTGGTGGTCGCCCGACCGCCAATGTCTCTAAGTGTTGTAAGGTGGAATTTAACGCTGTGACATATAACCCGAAATCGTTCCCTTCCCTAGCCACACCATGGGAGGAACGTAGGGCTGCGGACAGACAGGAGCCGTATTCACCGCGCTACCTTGTGTGCAGCAGAACTGATGGGGATTCGTTTTTGGGAACTAAGCCTCTTTTCTTTGTGCACAATCTCGAAGATAAGTTTGGAGAGGTGGCGTCTCTTTCCAAAATGTGGAGTGGGGCCATTCTGATACAAGCAGCTTCATCTGCACAGTCACGGGCATTACTTGCCTGTGAGAAGCTCGGTGACATCCCCGTTACCGTCAATCCTCATAGGTCATTAAATTTGGTCCAGGGGATTATTTTTCATAAAGATCTGCTGCTCCAGTCTGATGATGAGCTACGGGAGAACCTGGCACGACGAGGTGTGCACTTTGTCCGTCGTGTCTTTAGGGGACCCAAGGATAATAAGGTCGCTACCGGTGCCTTCATCCTGGCCTTGGAAGTGACTGCTTGCCCGAGAAGGTCAAGGACATGATCTACTGGTGCGATGTCAAGCCCTATGCCCCGCCCCCTATGCGATGCTTCCAGTGCTGGAAATTCGGACACATGTCCTCCAGGTGCACTGCCAGCCCCACGTGTCGTGATTGTGGACGACCTTCACATCCCAATGCTCCATGTGCTCCGCCTCCCACCTGCGTTAACTGTGGGGATCATCATTCTCCCTGCTCGCCAGACTGTGCAGTCTACCAAAGAGAGCGGAAGATACAAGAAATTAAGACCCTGGACCGTTTAACTTACCAAGAGGCAAGGAAGAAGCTGGAACGGCTCAACCCCACATCTATGTTGAGGAGTTATGCTGCTGCAATTCTGCCGCCACCAGTTCCTGCAAAGACTCACTTCTCAGTTGGCCCACAGAACAGTATAGTTACGCCTGCCCCACTGCTGGTAGGTGCCACACTCTCCTCCACTGCTCCCAAAAATACCTAATTTGGGAACAGTGGACACCAAACAACTGGGGACATCACTACCCGGCTCTCAGCCGGAGAGGCAACGATCTCCTCCGGCTGCTCAGCCGGAGAGGCAACAGCCTCCCCAGGCCTCACTCGTTCGGAAGGGGTCCCTTGGTGGAGTCCCTTCCAAGGATTTTACCAGTGTCTCGCAAGACGCTAGCCAGTGGCTGAGGAAGCCACCAGCTGCTGGTCGAAAAGCTTCACGCTCTTCCTCTGTTCCTGACAATGCGTCAGGAAAGCCCTCCCAGCATGCAAACCCTCCTCCCAAAGACAAGAGAGAGAAGAGGAAGCTCTCCAAGAAGCCTAAGGACCCAGTGGTTTTCGCGCCACCGCTTCCTGTCAGCTCTGAGGATGAGGTCGAGCTCTTTGCATCCCCTGATGGCCTTGCTCTCGCCGTCTCAGAAACGATGGCGGTTGCGACGTCAGTCACTCAGTCAGTGGCAGCATGTGACTCTGTGAGGTAATTTGCTTTTTCAGTGCCTTAATGCCCCTACAGGACACGCTTTGTACAATCCTCCAGTGGAATTGTGGCGGTTATTTTAGCCATCTCCCTGAGCTACGATAGCTTCTAAGCATGACACCTGCTTTCTGCATTGCCCTCCAGGAAACGTGGTTCCCGGCAATGTGGACCCCTGTCCTTCGTGGATACAGGGGTTATTACTGCAACTGTAGCACTTACAGTAGTGTGTCAGGTGGGGCCTATGTGTATGTCCTTACCTCTACCTCTGTATATAGTGCTCATGTGCCCCTTCAAACATCATTGAAAGCTGTGGCTGTACGCGTAAGTACTACCCAGGACATAACCGTCTGCAGTGTCTATCTCCCTCCAGGTGATACAGTCTCCCTGACCGAATTGGCTGCACTTGTCACCCAACTCCCCACGCCTTTTCTTCTCCTGGGTGATTTTAACACCCACAATCCCCTGTGGGGTGGAACGAAGTTTACTGGCTGAGGTAGAGGTCGAGAATCTCCTCTTTCAACTTGACCTCTTCCTGTTAAACACTTTCGCTGCCACTCATTTCAGTGTGGCGCATGGCACGTTCTCGGCCATAGATCTGTCGTTGTGCAGCGCAGGCCTTGTACCATCGGTCCACTGGAGGGTCCATGACGACTTCTGTGGTAGTGACCATTTTCCCATCTTCCTTTCACTGCCCCAGCGTCGCTCCCATGAACGTTTGCCTAGATGGGCCTTTAGCAAGGGAAACTGGGAAACGTTCTCCTCTGCTGCCACTGTTCAATCTCTCCCCCACGGTACCATCGATGTGGCGGTTGAGACACTAACTGCAGCGACTATTTCCACTGCGGAATGTACCATTCCTCGTTCGTTAGGGTGACCCAGCGAAAGACAGTGCCTTGGTGGTCTCCGGAGGTCGCTGCAGCCATTAGAGAACGTCGGCGGGCTCTTCAGCGACATAAGCGGTACCCGTCTTTGGAGAACCTCATTTTATTCAAACGTCTCCGTGCTCAGGCCCGGCGGCTCATCAAAAGGCGGAAACAGGAGTGCTGAGAGCGGTACGTTTCCAATATTGGTTTCCGTACTTCACGCTCCCAGGTGTGGATGAAGATTCGGCGCATCTTTGGATTGCAGCACTCTACAAGTGTCCCAGGGCTTACCATCAACGGGGCGGTATCCACCGATGCCGATGCAATCGCCGAGCATTTCGCGGAACACTATGTTCGGGCCTCTGCATTGGGGAATTACCCACCTGCGTTTCTCGCTCTAAAGCGCCAGACGGAAGGCAAACGGCTTTCTTTTGCTTCTCGCCACCCTGAGGCATATAACGCACCATTTAGTTTGTGGGAACTCCACAGCGCCCTGGCACAGTGCCCCGATACAGCCTCTGGGCCAGATGACATCCACAATCAAATGCTCAAACACCTGTCTCCGGACTGTGAGCTGTGTTCTTGCCATCTTCAACAGTATATGGGAGGATGGTGTCTTTCCGTCGCAGTGGCGAGAGAGTACCATCATTCAAATACTCTGTGCAAGCTACTGGAACGTATGGTGAGCCGACGGTTGTGCTGGCTGCTCAAGTCTCGGGGTCGTCTGGATACGTGCCAGAGCGGCTTTCGTCAGGGATGTTCCACCGCCGATACTTTGGTCTTCCTTGAGTCTGCAATCCGCACTGCTTTTTCAAGGCGCCAACACCTCGTCTCTGTCTTTTTCGACCTCTCCAGAGCATATGACACGACGTTACGGCACGTTGCATGGGTTGGGTCTCCAGGGCTCTCTCCCCATTTTTATTCAGAATTTTTTGTCTGTTCGGACATTCCGCGTTTTAATTGGCGCATCCCATAGTTTACTTCATATCCAGGAGAATGGCGTTCCACAGGGCTCTGTATTGAGTGTGCCTCTTTTCCTTGTGGCCACTAATGGCCTTGCAGAAGCAGTAGGGTCGTCTGTTTCACCCACGTTATATGATGACGATTTCTGCATCTTTATCAGCTGCTCCACCATTAGTGTTGCAGAACGTAGGTTGCAGGGAGCCATACGCAAGGCGCAGGCGTGGGCCCTAGCCCATGAGTTTCAATTTTCTCCTGCAAAGACTTGTGTTATGCACTTTTGTCGGCGTCGAACTGTCCATCCCCACCCTGAGCCTTATCTTCAGGATGCCATGCTCAGGGTTGCTGACACTTACCATTTTCTGGGATTGCTTTTCGATGCCCAGTTTACAGGGCTTCCACATATTCGTCAGCTCAGTTGTCAGTGCTGGCAGCATCTGAATGCCCTCCACTGCCTCAGCAACACAACTTGGGGTGCAGATCGTAACACGCTGCTGCAGCTCTACAAAGCCCTCGTGCTGTCCCGACTGGATAATGGGAGTGTGGCGTATGGCTCAGCATTGCCCTCAGCGTTGCAACTGCTGGACCCCGTTCACCACTGTGGGGTTTGGCAGGCGACAGGAGCATTCCGCACCAGCCCTGTTAATAGCCTACTTGCTGAGGCTGGTGTTCCTCCGCTCCACATTCGGCGTCAACAACTCTTAGCCAACTATGCTGCCCACATCACCCTAACTACCATCTTCTTTTCTCTCGTGCAGCAGTCCATATCCCACACTGGCGGCCGCGATCAGTCCATACCATTGGAACCCGTGTTCGGTCACTCCTTAGTGAACTCGAGTCTCTGCCTCTTCCATCTGCTTTTCAGGTCCACCCACATACACCACCTTGGTATATTCGTCGGCCTCAGCTTCGGCTGGACCTCTCACAATGGCAAAAGATTCGTTTCCTCCTGCAGTCTTGCACCGCCAATTTCTTGCTCTCCTCGACGCATCCCGCGACTCGGAGGTTATCTATACAGATGGCTCGATGGTTGATGGCCGTATGGGGTGCGCTTATGCTCATGCGAACTATGTCGAGCAGCGCTCCTTGCCGGAAGGCTGCAGTGTTTACACTGCAGAGCCACAGCCATTTTTTGTGCCATTGAGCGTATTCGTACCAGCACTGGAGAGTCTTTTGTTATTTGCAGTGACTCGCTCAGTAGTCTGCAGGCTCTTGACCAGTGCTACCCACGCCATCCCATTGTTGTTGCCATCCAGGAGTTCGTTCACGCTCTTGAACAGTGTGGTCGTTCAGTGGTGTTTATATGGACCCCGGGACACGTTGGGATAGCGGGAAACGAACTCGCCGACAAGTTAGCCAAAGAGGCTACCCGCAAACAGACGCTGGAGAACGGCCTACCGGCAACTGATCTCTGAAAGGTTTTGCGCTGTCGGGTCTTTGGGATGTGGGGAGACGAATGGCGCGCTCTGTCTGCACCTAATAAGCTGCAGCAAGTTAAGGAGACCACGACTGTGTGGGGTTTCTCCATGTGGGCCTCTCGCAGGGATTCTGTTGTTCTGTGTAGGCTCCGCATTGGTCACTCTTGGCTGACGCATGGTTATCTGCTGCGTCGAGAGGACCCCCCTCATTGTCGCTGTGGTGAAAACGTGACGGTGGCTATATATTGTTGGAATGTCCTCTTTTAACCGCCCTCAGGTGAACTTTTAATCTCCAGGGTGATTTATCATCTGTTTTAGGTAACAATGTCTCTATGGCAGGTCGGGTTTTACGTTTTATTCGCGCAAGCGGCTTTTATTGGTCCATTTAATTTTATTTCATCACCCTCTTTTGAGCAGTATCTTTTAATTAGTTTTGTGTAGTAATTCGACTCCATCCTATTCTTTTAGGCTGGAGGTTTTAACGTGTTGCAGAGTGGCTGGCTCATCCTATTATTTTCGTGATCAGCCAACCACGATCCTCTCCTGTACCGTTTTAATTATTTCTGCCATTCTTCTCTATGTTGTTTTTGTTGCTGTGCTCCGTCTTCCATGTTTCTTTATTATTGGCCTTGGGGATTTTCTTCCCTTGGAATTTTTATCTTGTGCTTCGAATGACAAATGGATGGTTTCACCGTGCTCTGTGTGTTTATGAAACAAGGGACCGATGACCTATGCAGTTTGGTCCCTTTAATTCTCAAACCAACCAACCAACCTCCAGCCCCTTGCCTAGTATCGCACAGAAAGGACACGCTCTCTAGGTAGCGCCCTCAAGCTCGTCTCCCCAGTTATCCGTTGCGCAATTTTGATTCAGGGCTTGACGACATCAACTTTCGTCTGGCGTCCCTAGGCGAGGAGGTAAGACGGTAAACTTTCAATAGTACACAGTTTGTCATGCACGACGTCTGTTCAAAAGTTCTGGAACGTTAGCAATTTTGCATCAGTGGTGTGTTGGAGTGGAATGTGGTTGGAATCCATGCACACTGCTGTATGTAATATGTAACTGCACGAAGTTTTATTGTTGTATGTCTGTTAGTTATTCCTCAGTGCTGCATTGAGTAGAACGTTGAGTCTCACAATTTGCGAATTTTGAGATGGCAGAGCTAGATGAGCAACGCACCTGCATTTAGTTTTGCGTCAAACTCAAGAAAACCTTTACAGAGACACACCAAATGATGCAAGAAGCCTACAGTGATGAGTGCTTAAGCAGTACTCGTTGTTACGAATGGTTCACACGGTTTAAAAATGCCCACACGGAAGTTTAAGATGAACCTCGTTCAGGACGCCTGCCGACGACGTTCATGTCGGGAATATCTACGAACGTGTGCACACCAACCGAAGACTCACTGTCTGAGAGAATGTAACATTTCATTTCGATCGTGTCAAGAAATCCTGACCCAGCATCTCGGAATGCGTCGTGTTGCCGCCAGTTTCGTCCCACGGCTCACGAGTCAAGACCAGAAAGACCTTCGCCTCGCAGTCCGTAAAGAGCTTCCGATCGAGCAAATGACAACGAGTTGTTCCTTAAGAGCAGGGGCGGTGGTAAGGGCGGGAGAGAGGGGCCTATGGGGGCTATAGCCTCCGCCCCCCCCCCCAAATGGGGTATCATATTACACTGGATCAAATGACTTCAGAAATCAGCGTATATATTCAACAGATTCAATCAGTTTTTATAATTATGTAGCAATATAAGTTGCGACGCCTGCGAGAAAATGTAAGAAGGAAACGGCCTGAAATGTGGCGAGTCATTTCATGGCTCTCGCATCACGATGACTCGCCCAGTTGGAGCATGACTATTGCACAAAAACTCAAAGCCTTATCCAGCTGCTGCCTCATCCTCCAAACTCGACCACTGCGCAACAATGCCGGTGCATTGTCAGAGGAGGGTACATGTTTCGGGTTTCCTACAGACACGGTTAACAGATGCATCACGCTACGGGAATGAAATTTCTCGGCAACCGGAAACATACTCGAAAGTTGAAGTATGTAGGACAGTGCAGTTCTTCTGAGCAGCCCATCTAAACTGTGCACAGACACTGTGAAATTCTGGCGGTATATAGGCCAGATGCAACGCCACATCCAGCTATAGTGAAATGGTGCCAACAATTTGGGCAAAGCTACGCAGACGTGGGTGATGGTAATTGGGAAGGAAGGCGTTCGACATAGACGTAAGACGTAAATGCCCGAGTAATCGAGGGGCTGAGTCGCAACAGTCGCCGATTTTCCGACGATGAGGACATTTCACACAGCGGTTATCGAATGGATCTGTGACCGAGGAACGGATTTCTATCGTCGAGGGACTGAACGGTTGGTAGAAAGCCCCAACCCAGTGGCGGATTTACATATAGGCCCAATAGACATGGGCCTAGGGGTGCACCTTAAGGGGGGCGGCGTTTTTTGCTCAGTACTCATTTTAAACTTTTACGTTTTAAAATAACTGCCCTTAGAAACGACAAAAAATTTAATATTGTTAAACAACTTTCTAGTTTAAATAAGCCTCAAGAACTAAATTCGACAATGTTATTGTTGTTGTTGTTGTGGTCTTCAGTCCTGAGACTCGTTTGATGCAGCTCTCCATGCTACTCTATCCTGTGCAAGCCTCTTCATCTCCCAGTACCTACTGCAACCTACATCCTTCTGAATCTGCTTGGTGTATTCATCTCTTGGGCTCCCTCTACGATTTTTACCCTCCACGCTGCCCTCCAATACTAAATTGGTGATCCCTTGATGCCTCAGAACATGTCCTACCAACCGATCCCTTCTTCTAGTCAAGTTGTGTCGCAAAGTTCTCCCCAATCCCCTTCAACACCTCCTCATTAGTTATGTGATCTACCCATCTAATCTTCAGCATTCTTCTGTAGCATCACATTTCGCAAGCTTCTATTATCTTCTTGTCCATACTATTTATCGTCCATGTTTCACTTCCATACATGGCTACACTCCATACAAATACTTTCAGAAACGTCTTCCTGACACTTAAATCTATGCTCAATGTTAACAAAATTCTCTTATTCAGAAACGCTTTCCTTCCCATAGCCAGTCTACATTTTATATCCTCTTTACTTCGACCATCATCAGTTATTTTGCTCCCCAAATAGCAAAACTCCTTTACTACTTTAAGTGTATCATTTCCTAATCGAATTCCCTCAGCATCACCCGACTTAATCCGACTACATTCCATTACCCTCGTTTTGCTTTTGTTGATGTTCATCTTATATCCTCCTTTCAAGACACTATCCATTCCATTCGACAATACAAGCTTGGAAGTAACCATAGTTTACTTGGTGACTGAATGGACATTTAACATTGGGTTTCTGTCTGGTATCATCTTCACGATTGTTCAAAATATTTTGAACAAAGCTGTCAGGACGGCAAATCTGCAATACAATGTTTGAAACGTTATTATTCCGAGAAAGTTGTCGGCTTCAATTTAACCCTACCATATTTTCTCCGTGAAAATACCGGGAACCCTGAAAAACTGTGATAAGCAAATCAGCAGTTTCTTAAATACTGTAAGATGTGTGGGCCTCAGTATGTAAAACCCGACTCAACTTCAATTTCTTGCACAAATTAAGGGGAAGTATCAAGTCAACCCTCCGTTACTGTAATTAATGTAAAAGCTCTGTGGTCTTCAATATCGCAGCTTTGGTTTAATGACGCCTGTTAACAAAACATGTTGATACTGGGAATGTTTTACAGTTTTTAACACATGTTTATACGGAAAGAGCATAAGCAGAATATCTAATAAGGTGTGAAATACACTTTATTTAAGCCTACTTAGTTACATTTTGGGCGGAAAAATAACAACCCAACTTGTCTCATTGTGCTGCAGCCTGCACAATATCAAAGTTCCCACTCTGTGCAGTCGAATAGTAGGTGGCATTGCAAATTTCATATTAAACTTCTTAACTAAGCTTTTTTTTCTTCGAGGAACGGTTATTTTTATTTTATGTTGTAACAGAAGGTACATTTGCCTGTAGACGTAACAGCAGTGGTCAGACAAATGACGACACACCACATCAACTGCCTGTAAGACTACTTAAACGTTGTAGTCTGTCTTCTCCGCCCACAGAAACCGCTAAAATGAATAAGAATAAGTGCGATAAGAGTTAATCCAGCACACCTCTCTGCAACAAACTGCAAATATTAATTTCTTTTTAAATTAGAAAGACAGTGTCAAGAATATTCAGGACATGTTTGCATACCAGCTAAAATTCCAGCGACGAGAGAAACAGAAGGCAGAGACGAGACGAATTCCAACCGGAAGGTGTGCTTCTACTGTTCACTGACAACCCAGAAACAGGCGACAATGAAATTAAATTATTCTGCACTGCCGTTCTCTCACAGCACAGTTACGTCGAGTAATCCGAGTAGGTCGGTTCATCAGTCATGTTTAAAGGAAAAGTCTTTGTGCTCGTGTGCTACTGGAACTGGATACAGTCTTTCTTTCTTTCCTTTTAAATTTTTTTTCTTTGTTTTGGCTGTTGGTTGACAATTTTGTGCTTGCCTTAACATGAATAACAGTGAAAAAAGCAAACGTGCAAACTTAAGTGGGGCAGCATTCGCTTGGCAGAGTAGATAACTTTTTCGCAAAAAATGTTGCTGGTTCGACTTCGGCTTCAAGTAGTACGAATGATATTTCTGACACTGCAACTGTTGTGAAAGAAGTAAATACAGACGAAACAAAAGTTGAAAATGAAGGAAAGCAAATTGTTCCACGTTTCGAGTTTCACGAAAACTGAGTGTCGAGTCGGATATTACAAAAAGAAATAACCTGGTTAGTGATGATCCTGCAGAATGGTGTGTCAATGGGTCAACAATCGACATTCTCTTACAACGTGGCATTGATCAAAATTTTAACGATGATTTTTCTAGCTCAAGAAGATCAATAAACCAGATATTTGAACAAAAATATATTTTACCTAAACTTTTAAATGGTAAATCAACATTGCGTGTTTTTAAAATATACTCCTGTAGCACCGGTGCTGTTTTCTATGCACCATGTAACGTGTTCGGAGGTAAGGTCGCGATTGCTACTAATGGTATTGCAGATTGGAAAAATATTTCTAATATTTTATCTCATCATGAGACTTCACTTGAACACAAAAATTCTGAGTTTTTACTCTTAACAAGAAAAAAGTCACTTCGAACAATAGCTAACCATTTTGGGTCATATGTTGAGACAGAAAAAATGTACTGGCGCAGTGTGTTAAAAAGGGTGTTTGCAGAAGTGAAGAAGCTAAGAAGTCGTGGACTTCCCCTACGTGGACACGTTGAAAGATTCCATTCATTACATAATGGTCAATTTGTGATATCTCTTGAACTTATAGCCGAGTTTGATCCTTTTCTCGCAGAGGACATTGAACGATGTGAATATCCAGTGTGGGGACATACAAGGTATCTTTCTTCAACACTCTATGATGAAATAACAGCGCTTCTTTGTGAACGAATAAAAATTGTTATCATAAGTGAAAAAAAAAACAGACCAAATATTTCTCTATAATAGTAGAATCTACTGCAGACATTTCACATATTGATCAATTATCTATCATATTAAGATACGTGAAGGAGAATGGTGAACCTGTTGAACATTTCCTTCTGTTTTTACCAAACCCAGGACAAAAGTCCGAAAACTTAGCTGTGGCCATACGAAAGTCCTGCCTACAAAATCCATTGATGTTACTGACTGCAGAGGCCAGTCATACGGCAACGCAAGCAATATGTCAGGAAACTACACTTGTTTGCAGGCACACATTAAAGAACGAAATCCGAAAGCCCATTATGTGCCTTGTGCAGCACATTCTTTGAATTTACGTGGCAATAGTGCTACAAGCTGTTGTCGGGAAGCTTGTTCATCTTTCAATGTAGTGCAAAACCTTTATAACTTTTTCTCTGCTTCTACACAGCGCTGGGATAAACTTCTTTCTTTCATGAAACCAGGAAGCAAAACGGTAAAACATTTATCAAAAACACATTGATCCCAGACCTTAATGCTTTACACGTTAACTATTAGATTATAAAAAAATTTGATTTTTCCACGCTAGTCTGTTAAATTATGTAATAGCAAATCCAGTTCTGTGTTTGTTCGTTTGTATTTAGTTATTAGTTCGTACAACGAAATCTCTATCTCATTTTCATTTCTTACGCTTTCCTGTATATTGACGTATTAATATCGAACGTGGTTTCTATATTTGATACACATTCAAGTTATTAGCTCATAAAACGACAGTTCAATATTAATTTTCAACGCATCTTTGTAAAAGTACGTATTAATTTCTAATGTATGACACGTTCGCTTCAGTTTTTAGATCGTAACACAACTTTATTTTCCTTTTCAACGGCCTCGTGCAAAAGAACGTACTAAAAGTGAATATATAACAAAAATCCGTTGTCTCCTACACCCTCTGCTGAATTTTTAGGAAAATTATTTTCCTTGTTTTCGTTTCTGTTGTCTTTCGACAGAAGAATGTGTTAACACAATGCATTTTATGTTTGTTTTATCCGCTGCCGTAGACCAAATACAGTTCAAGAGCCATATTACATTTTGATTGAGCGCGACAAGACCGCTGACGCGTCCTTCAGAAAAACGAATAGCAGAATATGGAAACAGCTCACAGCGCTCCCACCAAAAAGGGCAGTTGTGAAGTGATCGGATAATGGTTATTGAAAACATTTTCTTCTCTTGGGGAGGAGGGGGGGGGGGTGCATGGTGTGCCTAGGGGCACAAAAACAGTGTCATATATCTGTGTTGCTCTGAAGCATAGATATGAATTCAGTAAAAGTTATTTGGCTTGCCATAATAATGTGTGCTTTTTCGAGCCCGCTCCTAAATTTTATTGTTATGTACCATGCCGCCTCTGACTTGGAACCCAGGATACCATAGTAAGAATACTTCGTGTGTCCTCTGTGAATATGATTCTAAGAACATAAAACTGTTTTGTAGTCAAAACACACAGAAGACACATAATAGTTTTTCAAATTACATTAGCACTTATTTTCCTTTGTTCATAAAATTATTCCGAGTATGCAGCTGCATTTAAATATTGTCCTTCTTTTATGCGGATTTACTTGGGTATTCATGCTGTCAATTTTCTTTTTGAAATGAAAACCGTGTTTGTAGTGTAATTCCGACTAAAAATTCGTGTATTCGTGAAAATACTTGTGAAATTATGAAACAGTTTCTGTACTGTAGGCGCAGCTGATTCGCGAGTCTACAACGCGGTTTTGTAAACGTGTCTGTGACAACGCTTCTTCACATCTCTATATGCCGCTATTGTTTACGCCTACTGTCGTTTGCGCTTCGCAGTTGAAATCTTTCAAATTTGCTGCCAGGTATCAGGAATTTCCTTAAGTTGTCTCGACGGTAGGTGTGTCTTAATACTAAGGAATAAATGTATTAGAAATCAATGCATGGTGTGGCATTTTGTCATGAATCTCAGTGTTTATAACGTCATATCTCTTGAGCTATGTGTCAAGAAGTGATGTATTTGCGTAGGTACTGGAAATTCGGAAATTTGTCGTGGGGTATTATGGGACCAAACTGCTGAGGTCATCGCTCTCTAAGCTCACGCACAGCTTACGCTAAGCACAACACACAAACCCATGCTAGAGGGAGGACTCGAACCTCCGACGGGGGAGCCGCGCAGACCGTGACAAGACGCCCGAGACCGCACGGTTACCCCGCGCGGCTGTGTAGGTACATTCAGCGGAAATGTGTGGGTACTACATGCGAAATTTATTGCGAGTAGAATTTGGAGCAAATAAGTAATAAATTTAAACGGCACGCTTGTTGCGACATTTTTTCCATGCTTCTCAGTGTCTATGGAGTCATGTCCCGAACCGTGTGTAGCACTGTGACATTATTTTGTAGGTGCATTTCGCGGCATATGTGGATACTGCCTGCGAAATTTATTGCTAATAGATGTGGTAGCACAGAAGTAATGAATATAAACGTTACGTGTGATGCCGCAGTTTTTACATGCCTCTCAGTGTTTATGACGTCATATCTCCTGAATTTTGGAAGCTAAGTGGTTATTACCGTCTCCACCCCCACCCCCCCTGCCCCAGCGATTGTTGCTTGACAGTAAGGGAAATTTGTGCCAAGTTTGGTTGAAAGCGGTCCATTGGTTTCAGACGAGGATTTGTATCACACAAACACGCGCGCGCGCGTTTATAGATTGCACCTCCCCTTTCGTATATGCTCTTGTAATGGCGGATAACAACGCCTCACAATAGTAAACGAGTGAACAAAAAGTGTCATATTACTTCTAGTGATGAACTTCTCTGCCTTCGATTCCGTTTATGAAAAAGAGGCACACAAAAGAGTGCACACAGAGCAATGTGAACCTTGCCCTGCTTTCAATAGGAAAAAAATCAGTTTAGGTCGCAAAAATAGCTTAAGCTTTAATGACGCGTTTAGCCCTTTTAAGGCATCTTCAGTTATCTTATAGGAAATGCGGATAACCCATCAGACAGCAGCAGACGACATTCTGGTGCGCACCTTAGTTGAAGGCATCCAATTGTGCTTAGATAGCGCCACACTTCCACGCTTCCTATCTAAAGCCGTCGGCACATGAACCGTGCATCCGAACGTTGAGCGTTGAGCGTGCCGAGTTTCTGGCTTCATAGCGTGGAATAGCACGTTCGGGAGTCTTTCCCAACGTGCAGAGCAATATCTGGCATGTCAGATATTCTGAGCGTCGACCAATGAGATGACACAGTGCCACCTACGTCATACGCACGCCGTCTCCCTTCAGTACAGAGTTGTGAGGCGCCATATTGGCATTCATTTCAAGCTTATATGTATATATGCTGTTTCTGAGCACCAGCAAATTGAGAATCACTGGAAAACCCGTCGTTAGTTGTGTGATTCGTTCCAATAAAATAATGAGAATCATCATACTCGTTACAAAAGAATTATTGTAACTTGCGTATTATGAGAGTAGGCTATTTGAAGGCAGCGACACAGTGAAGATCCACCCAAAACGCATTGTTCTTGGTACAATTTGTTGTAGTTAAATTTCAATTAGTAACATTATTATCTACGATTAACGTTTTTAGCAATGCGTAACACAATATGATTAAGAACAGGGAGCTTATTTTTGGTTTAGCGTAAGGAGTAACGTCGCTATGCAGTAAAGAGTTTTTGTTGGGGCGGTAGTTCGAACGTAACACTTCCAATTTTTTCCCAACATTGGCGTTTTTATTAGGTTATGATACTTTATTATTAGTTTAATATAAGTATCTGCTTTAATATTTGATGTTATGCAAATATAAGTCACGTTTTTATGAGTGGTGACTTTGTTGGATTGGCTTAATCTACTTGTATAAAGATACTTTGCTCCTTTTTCTTTTACGCTTCGTAATTCACATGTTGCAAAGATTCTGTTACTGGGTAGGAACAGTGATCAAGTAAGACTGACCTTGGGGTTTTACTAAAATGTGGGAATGATGAAATAATGTTTATCTTATGCTGAGAAGTATTTCAAATTTATACCGCACTGTTTGTAATAGAACTTTTATAAGCCTGTGTCCTTATTGGTTGGACATGGTACTTTCCTTTTCGTGGATGATGGAGGAAATGTGCATTTTAATAGAGCTAACGTGGGAATTTTAAGCGCGCCTGTTGAGTAAACAGTGTGATTTACGAACTAGAAACATCCCTCAACTGCCGCTGGAGTGCGTTGCGATCGCGTATACAACGTTGGGGCCCACATACCGTATGCACGAGTCGCATCGTTCCTGGGCCGTCAGCGTTAGACAGCAAGGTCTGTGTGCCGACGTTGCACGCCGAAACTTCGATTACTTGCGTCTAATGCATTACCTGCAGTTTCTATACGAGCTATGAAGACGTCTCGAAAAGGCAAAATGCATCAATAAAAGCTTATGCTATTGTAGCAACCTAGACTGACTTTTCCTACTGAAAATATACCACGATCGCTGCATCATTTCTACAAAGTGGGAGGATTTGTCCTGTTTCATCGTAGGTGCTATTTACTCAGTGCACAAATATTTAATATTTAGATATAGATATGATATGTTGCTACTGTGGGGAAGCATCATACTCACGCCTTATAAAAATCACATCAGTCTTTCCACTGTGTGCCAGCCTAGTGCGCTGTAACTACCTCTGCTGTCATAAATATTGCGCAATACTTTAAAATCGAGTAAATTACCTGAAACTTTTCTAGCATGTCAGGAGTAATACTAAATCAATATGTGTTGAATATCAGTTCAATAACTTTAACCATTTTTCTGTAAAACAGAAAAGAGCTAGAAACTTAAAAATTTATATTTTTATTCCTTTTGCATAATAATTTAGTAGAAACAGTATTCTGGATATGACAAATTAAAATTTTAGTTGAAATTCATGATTTTCTGGTTTTTATCTTAAAAATTAAGGAAGCAAGATAGATTAAGTAAGCGAATAAATAAAGCTAGGATGTTTAAATTTAAGTAGAAGGGAGATCCGCTATAATCATAAAGATGAGAGAAGTTTCAACTGAATAACTATAAAACTATAGCTATAGTGTATCTCCAAAGAGCAAGTTCAGAACTCGTCTACTGCGTGTAGTGTAATTAAATTAATTCTCTCGCCCAAAATATTTGACTTAGCCACGTCAGACTTTTATTATGATTACTTACTTGTGTGCTGATTTCACAATTAAATTGAAAGCTTCATCGGCCATCAGCAAAGGAAGCAATGATTTATTCGATAACTTAAAGTGGTGCATTACTAGCCCAGCGGCTAGTCGGGAGAACAGATTTGATCAGGCGTTCCCTTAGCCGTCCACACCGCGGCTTTATATGTAAGATCGCTGCGCGAGAAAAAAAAAAAAGGAAGGCCCTAATTCTCTCCAGACGCTGATTAGCGCACCACCTGCGCCGGGAGTCGCGTCGCGCTGGTATCGTTGATATAAACAGCCTAGGACGCAGTAATATGTTACTCGGGATACGCGTAACCATGAAATCGTTTTCGAGTGAAGTGTTAATTTTGGGATGATGTTAATGATCTATCCTTAGTTTGCGTATGTCGTATTTTCACGTGCCGCCGCAGGACAGACATTCTACCATTATTGGCGTGGTGTTTGATGAACATTATCATCAAATTATGGCGAGCATTCACTTAAACATTTAATTTGAACACTTATAGTTGCATCAGCGCATTAGACTCTGAACTGCTTTGGTAGTTGGATTGTGTGGATTCTTTTTGGTCTGTGACTTTCAGAATATAGTGAACATTTTAGAGAGAATGGTTTTTGATTATGAATTCCAGACAGTCTCGTAATTCCTCAGAGCTATAAGCTGTAGCTATAAATGTATTTCTCAGATGAAGTGGACACTAGGAATTCTAATTACAGGCTTCACGCTTTGCTGATCACTTTCTGGTTGCCAATATTGTAGTTAGAGAGCCAGTGTTGAGAACGGCAAACAACAGCATTAAATAAATAATAGGAACATTAACAATTATTCCACCTGCCGCCCTACACTACGTTGGAGGTGGAAAGTAAAGAGATATTACAGAACGTATACCAAGTAAGGCGACACGAACGATGATAGGTTTGTTTCACTCATAGGAGAGTTTCTAGAAGACAGGCGCCAATTGCACCGTGAAAGCAAAGCAGAAGTACTGCTCCTGCATGGTCTGTATAAATAAGGTTACACTAATTACAATGTGCTCATAAGCAGTCACTTTTCCTTTGCTTCCTAAGCGATTGAAATGGGAAGAAACCCTAACCATGTGGGACCGTGCCAAGTACTGCTCTGTCTTCCACTGTACCAATTTACAGAGTATGTGTGTAGATGTAGAGCAAAATTTAAGAATCGGCTTTTTTTTGTGAAAAAGGAGCTGTCGAGGAGAAGCTTCGTAAATCTGCCTTTCGTCGGACATTTGATTCCTGTGCGCAGACTCAGCTACCTTCATTCCTATGTGACGTAAGGCTAGGTTCTCGATTGGGTGGTACAATATCGTCTATCTTTCTACTACTGGTGCTGTACTCCTGAACGTCGCTGCTACTCTCACAATGGGCGTCCATACGATGCCTTTCCCCTGTGCAACTTCGCGCATGGTCACACATTTCCCACAGCGCAACAACGCACGTGTATTATTTTATGCGTGCATACACACATTGTTTGCGCACAGCGATAAGTGTGTAGGCTTACTGTGGTCCCAAGTGATCACTATGTCTGCATTAACACGAGACATAGCAATATTCTGACAGGAAAGAGTTGTAAACACGCAGCAGTGACGCCCACGCGTCTGTTGAAACATGTTGAAAGCATAAAATCTAAATTACTTAAAAATATATATAGGGGAAGGCAGGCCAAGACGGTGAGGTGGAGTAAGACAGGGAAGGGCTTTAAGCTACAGTTAGAGTATTGCCATCTGTGGATAGCTACATCATCAGTACACACGTCCCAGTGTGTTGACATTGCTGAACCTTAGTTTCGCGGCGGTTTCTGTGAGCTTTGCAAGGTATGTACAATTGTTATACTGATTTGCAATATTTTACACCTTTCGTGGTCCTAAACCATGTGTTTCCTGAACATTTGTCCAGACTGTATATATAGTACTGAATAGTACGTCTTATTATCAGTAAACTGCTCTGTCAGTAGTCAATGTTCACTACATAGTGTCCATATAGGCGTAATATAAACTGACAGCATAGTAGGGGGCAAGATGGGGAGCTTCCCCATCTTGCCCCTACTATTTCTCCAACCATTACGTTCTTATCGTCTCGCTGCGGGTTTTGAACACGTACATTATACGTTCAACACAATTGTGAATAGAATGGTATTCGTTATTCCAACGTTTCCCAATTAACTACAAAGTATGCCTTAGACTATATGGTGAATAAAAATACACAAAACGTGCAAAGTCAGTATTCTTGCTATTCTTTAACGAATGACTGTTGGAAATATGGTATTTACTATTTAATATAGATTACCAGGAATGATCTGACTCAATAGTACGTTCCATGTGTTTTATTTCAGATGGTTCACAAGTATCGGCGACAAACGTCTAGGCAAGATTGGTCATTGGAGTCAATGGAAGGCGCTGTAAAGGCTGTTATAGAAGGTCATATGGGTTCTTTCATGGCTGCTCGACAGTTCAACGTGCCACAGAAATATGTGTTTCAACGTCGGGGTGACCACAACACTTGTGTAGGGACAGAAAGTGATGATGACGAGGCTGTCCACACTTGTGTACTATGTGAATGTAAGAGGCCTAAATAAAACGTACTGCCTGATTCTACATTTCACAGAACCATGCTTCGAAACCTTATCGTCACATGATTTCGTTATTCCAGACCTTATTTAAACTTTAGAGATGAATTCATGCTAGTTCCCCGTCTTACCCCGCACGTGGGGCAAGACGGGGAAGTGGTAGTTTATGCTTCAAATTGACATATTTCTAACTAAATGTAATACGTTTGCAGGTTTCTTTGCATACTATTGTAATTCAATGGTTAAGTAAACAAACGATAGTTAAACCTACTTGAATTTGTTTATTTTTGTCCCTTTTGTAAGGGTTTAAAGTTAGCTTCCCCATCTTGCCCCTCCTTTCCCTACATCTGCTTTATGCCAAAGACATGAAACGACATTGTACATGTTTTAGGGATAGTATAAGACACTATTCCTGTTTCGTCCATTGGTATACCGTAAGATTCACATGACTGTGCGAACAGTAATTGATATTCTCATTTTTACAATCTCCTATATCATGAGCTGCTATTGTTTCCATTTTGGGCTGCTCCATTGTGATTGTGTCTAATCACAATCAGACTGTCTTATGTAACATTCACTGAAATATGAGAGCCAAATGTACTATGTAAGGAGCGCCACATTGCTGAATTACATTACAAGCGTAAGTCCTTCTTTCCGGACCATAGGATCACTCAGCCAGACAATTTTATTTTGTACATTTTCTACAGGTCCTTATGTGAGAAATTTCTTGAGTCAGACATCTAATTCGAACAACGAAAAGTTTATCCTCGCATGATGTTTGAATTCTCCTACTGCTAGTAACTTCGTTAGCAGACGCAATTCCGACACTCCCACTCGCTAATTACACTCCTGGAAATGGAAAAAACAACACACTGACACCGGTGTGTCAGACCCACCATACTTGCTCCGGACACTGCGAGAGGGCTGTACAAGCAATGATCACACGCACGGCACAGCGGACACACCAGGAACCGCGGTGTTGGCCGTCGAATGGCGCTAGCTGCGCAGCATTTGTGCACCGCCGCCGTCAGTGTCAGCCAGTTTACCGTGGCATACGGAGCTCCATCGAAGTCTTTAACACTGTTAGCATGCCGCGATATCGTGGTGTCGCGACAGGCGTGAATGGAGGGATGAATGGAGACATGTCGTCTTCAGCGATGAGAGTCGCTTCTGCCTTGGTGCCAATGATGGTCGTATGCGTGTTTGGCGCCGTGCAGGTGAGCGCCACAATCAGGACTGCATACGACCGAGGCACACAGGGCCAACACCCGGCATCATGGTGTGGGGAGCGATCTCCTACACTGGCCGTACACCTCTGGTGATCGTCGAGGGGACACTGAATAGTGCACGGTACATCCAAACCGTCATCGAACCCATCGTTCTACCATTCCTAGACCGGCAAGGGAACTTGCTGTTCCAACAGGACAATGCACGTCCGCATGTATCCCGTGCCACTCAACGTGCTCTAGAAGGTGTAAGTCAACTACCCTGGCCAGCAAGATCTCCCGATCTGTCCCCCATTGAGCATGTTTGGGACTGAATGAAGCGTCGTCTCACGCGGTCTGCACGTCCAGCACGAACGCTGGTCCAACTGAGGCGCCAGGTGGAAATGGCATGGCAAGCCGTTCCACAGGACTACATCCAGCATCTCTACGATCGTCTCCATGGGAGAATATCAGCCTGCATTGCTGCGAAAGGTGGATATACACTGTACTAGTGCCGACATTGTGCATGCTCTGTTGCCTGTGGTTCTGTCAGTGTGATCATGTGATGTATCTGACCCCAGGAATGTGTCAATAAAGTTTCCCCTTCCTGGGACAATGAATTCACGGTGCTCTTATTTCAATTTCCAGGAGTGTATTTCGTGTGCTGAGGTATGCAGTCACATCACTCTGTACTACATTGAAACTTCTATGTTGATGCAATAGACAACTAAGAAGTAGTACATGTCATGTTTTAGCTATCGAAAAATCAATTCTTGGCCGGTTTTCGTGCCTTGAAGTTGTCCTAGGACTTTAAGATTTTGCATGAACTGAGATCTGGCAGCCACATTAAACGAGAAAATGAAAAAAGTGTTAATATGTAGTAAAAACCCAAGAAAACATCACGTTTTCGGCATTTGTCTTCGTAATGACATTATGCCAGATTGTCAAATTGGTGTGTTCTCTCTCGGAAACGTTTACATTTATCGTCTGAAAATTTATGTCTCATGCTGAGGAATGCAGTCGCACCACTCTGTACAACATAGAAGCTTCTAAGTTGAAGCAATCGACAACTGAGATGTAGCACATGTCATGTTTTTGTAATCGAAAAATCAGTTATTGGTCGGTTTTGGTGCCTTGACGTTGACCTGGGATTTTAAGATTTTGCGTGAACCAAGTTCTGGCAGACACATTACACGATAAAATGCGAAAAGTGTAGATATGTAGTCAAAAACCTAAAAAACCTGACGTTTTCGACATTTGTCGTCGTAATGACATTATGCCAGATAGTCACATTGGTCGATTTTCTCTCGGGTACGTTTACATTTATGGTCTGGTAATTTATGTCGTGTGCTGAGGTATGCAGTCTCTTCAATTTGTACAACATAGAAACTTCTAAGTTGATTCAAACGACAACTAAGATGTAGTATATGTCATGTTTTAGTTATCGAAAAATCAATTATTGGCCGGTTTTGATGCATTGAAGCTGACCTAGGATCTTACGATTTACATTAACCGAGATATGGCAGTGAACCTAAGGAAACCTCACGTTTTCGTCATTTGTCTTCTTAGTGACAGATCGTCACATTAGTCGTTTTTCTCTCGGAAACGTTTACATTTATCGTCTGGAAATTATTGTCACGCACTGAGGCATCATGTCGCACAACTCTGTACAAAATAGATGCTTCTAAGTTGATGCAAACGGCAAGTAAAACCTTTTACAGGTAATGTTTCAGTTATCGAAAATTCAATTATTTGCTGGTTTTTGTGCCTTGCAGTTGATAAGCGTACCATCCTTTAATAGACTCTTGTTTCCATAATATAATTGTATGTTTTCACTTTCTCAAAACTGTATTTCGCTTTCTATGTTTTAGCCATGGAGTTGGTAGCAATGACTAACTTTGAGATTCCTTATCACATCACTTTGACTTTTATTTCACCTGGTACAACAGAGGCATTCATCTTTCATAAATATATCAACAACATTGTGAAAACATGAGGACTGTTCTAAAGAAAATCTCGCTGTCTGAACATCTACTTCATGCAGAAATGTCTGAGTGCTATTTTATTTGTACCATGCAAGTGTGCCGCTATGAAGCCACTTTATAGCTGTTCAAACTCCATAATTTCTCAGCAGACAGTATTACATTTCAAAGAATTAAGAAAATTATTAATATGAGACGATAAATATTTATGCAAAGTTATCAGATCATAATGTTTTTATAATATCGGTTACACAAATAGACCAGTAAAACAGATGAAAGTAGCTGAAGTATATATAGGCAGCATTGAGATTAAGTGTGGCTGAAAGATATTCCAGAAAAGAAGGAGTTACGTGTAAACAATTATGGAGAATAATATAGTGGATACAAAAATGGAGAAGGAATAGCAAGTGGGAGACTAAGTAGGTGTGTAGTCAAAGAATGACGAACACTACAACAAATGGAATAGTTCATATATTAGAATTTTTTTCCACTTTATTTCACAGGAATCAAACTGATCTCTTTAATGGATGACAGGAACAACTATATTTCGTGTAGATACAGACAAAATTGGACGAACTATACTTCATTAATTGCTATGTTTCCTAAGCTGTGGTATATTTGCAGCAAAAATTTCCAGTGAATCGAGAAGGTATTAATATTGAAGTATTTAATCCAGTTATTAGACGAAAAAGGTTATTATAAAGTAATTTTACTACAATATAGAAACACACTAGTGTGTGTGCATACATTATACTTTATTGACTCCCACTGAAAAGATTACATGCGTATCGATATCTCGAAGAAATACTGGTATCATGAAAAATCTTGAATATTCGTTGTATAGTAAAATATTAACAAATCCTAGAATATCGTCATCTGAAGAAAAATCGACATTTCGGGAAATAGGACACTCGTTAAATATAGACAGGTCGAAAAACATTGGCAACTCGAAAAATCGACATGTCAATATTGTAGATCACTCGAAAAAGTCGACATCTCAAAAACATCGACATCTAGAAGAAATTCTACATCTAGAAAAAGTTTCACATGTAGAAAAGAGTTAACATCTCAAAAGAAATTGACTATTTGAAAAAATTTAACTTCTGGAGAAATGTAGAAATTTCAAAATATATCGATTTATCGAATAAGTTCTTACCTCGAAGGAAGTGGATGTACAAAGGGAATAGAGGCCTATATAAAAAACGATACATCAAAGACACTGACATACTGGTAAAATGGTTACCTCAATAAATAGATACATCAAACTTTATCGAGAAATCGGTGACGTCAATGTCTTGTTTGGACCTTATATAAGATGAAATATCGATATCTGAAGAATTGCAGACTACCGAAAAATAATCGATATCACATGTCCCGTTAAATGTCATAAAAAAACGGTACATTGAAAAATACCGATACCACGAAAAATAGTGAAACCCTCGAAAAATGTGGTCTTAATGAAAAATATCAATAATCAATTATTGCTGATGTAGAGAAAAACACGGCATATCGGAATATAGATTGATCTGAAAATTTCGATAATTCCGAAAATGTTATCAACTCGAAAAGTATCGGCATGTCGAAAAATATGATTATTTCGAATATGAACGATGAATCGAAAGATACCATCCCTCAAATAACATTGATATATGGAAGCAGCAGGAATCAATAGTTTCAATACATCGAAAATTTCGGATACATCGAAAAATTCCTAGTTATCGAAAACAACGATGGCTTGCAGAATATCGACAACCCACAGAGTATCGATATAGCGAAACATATCAATTCGTGGAAAATATCGGTAACTAGAATGATATCGATCTACCGTATAATATAGATATATCAAAAATGTCAATAACAGTAAAAATAGAGATACCGAAAAAAATCTTTTATTCGGAAAACGTCCGTATCTCGGAAAATATCGGTATCACGGGAATATCGAAACAACACGAACATCGACGTCTCAAAAAAAAAAATATATATATATATATATATATATATATATATATATATATATATATATATATATATATATATCGAAGAATTCGATATTACGAAAGAAACCGTTATTTCTAAGAATATTGATTTCTCGAAAAACGTCCATATCTCTAAGTACATCGAAATTTCGAAATAAATGATATGTTGAAGGATATAGATATCCCGAAAAATATCGCTATCTCAAAGAATATCGGTCTATTGTAAAGTATTGATCTCTAGGGTGTTATCTTGCCTTTATCAAGCTGTCCTCCGGAAAAACGCCGACCGCAAGAGAAACGCTGACCTCCGGAAAAACGCCGACCTCTGGAAAAACACCGATCTCCCGCCAAAGATTTTGCATTACTTGAGGTCTGGCAGCCACATTACACAAAAAATTGTGACGAGTGTTAATATGTAGTAAAAACCTAAAAAAAACTCACGTTTTTGTCATTTGCCTTCGTAATGACGTAATGCTAGATAATCACATTGCTCACTTTTCTCCCGGAAATGTTTACATTTATCGTCTGGAAATTTATGTCACATACTGAGGTATCCAGTCGAACCAATCTGTACAAAATAGAAGCTTCTAAGGTGATGTAATCAGCAAGTAAAGCGTATTACAGGATACGTTTTAGTTATCGAAAACTCAATTATTGGCCAGTTTTTGTGCCTTGCAGTTGACCTAGGACCTTAAGATTTTGCATGAGCAAAGGTCGGGCAGCCACATTACGCCATAAAACGTGAAAAGTGTTAATATGTAGCAAAAGGCTAAGAAATCCTCCCGTTTTTGTCATTTGTCCCGTATTGAGTTATTCAGTGTCTTCATTCTGTACGAAATAGAAGCTTACAAGTTAACGCAGTCGCTAAGTAAGCCGTTCAGTTCATGATTTTGCTGTCGAAAATTCAATGACTGAGCGGTTAAAGTGCCTTTCAGGTGACGTAGGACCTTATGATTTTCACGACGAGGTTTTGCAGCCATATTTCACGAGAAAACGCGAGAGGTATACTACTAGCCATTAAAATTGCTACACAACGAAGATGTCGTGCTACAGACGCGAAATTTAACCGACACGAAGAAGATGCTCTGATATGCAAATGATTAGCTTTTCAGAGCATTCACACAAGGTTGGCGCCGGTCGCGACACCTACAACGTGCTGACATGAGGAAAGTATCCAACCGATTTCTCATATACAAACAACAGTTGTCCGGCGTTGTTTGGTGAAACGTTGTTGTGATGCCTCGAGTAAGGAGGAGAAATGCGTACCCTCACGCTTCCCACTTAGGTAAAGGTCGGATTGTAGCCTATGGCCATTGCGGTTTATCGTATCGCGACATTGCCGCTCGCGTTGGTAGAGATCCAATGACTGTTCGCTGAATATGGAATCGGTGGGTTCAGGAGGGTAATACGGAACGCCGTGCTGGATCCCAACGGCCTCATATCACTAGCAGTCGAGATGACAGGCATCTTATCCATGTGGCTGTAAAGGATCGTGCAGCCACGTCTCGATACCTGAGTCAACAGATGGAGATATTTGCAAGACAACAACCATCTGCACGAACATTTCGACGATGTTTGCAGCAGCACGGACTATCAGCTCGGAGACCATGGCTGCGGTTACCCTCGACGCTGCATCACAAGCAAGAGCGCCTGCGATGGTATACTCAACGACGAATCTGGGTGCACGAATGGCAAAACGTCATTTTTTCGGATAAATCCAGGTACTCTTAACAGCATCGTGATGGTTGCATCCGTGTTTGGCGACATCGCGGTGAACGCACATTGGAAACGTGTATTCGTCATCGCCATACTGGCTTATCACCCGGCGCGATGGTATGGGGTGACATTGGTTACACGTCTCGGTCACCTCTTGCACGTATTGACGGCACTTTAAACAGTGGTCGTTACATTTCAAATGTGTTACGACCCGTGGTTCTACCCTTCATTCGATCCCCGCGAAACTCTACATTTCGGCAGGATAATGCGCGACCGCATGTTGCAGGTCCTGTACGGGCCTTTCTGGATACAGAAAATGTTCGACTGCTGCCCTGGCCACCACATTCTCCAGATCTCTCACCAATTGAAAACATCTGGTCAATGGTGGCCGAGCAACTGGCTCGACCCAATACACCAGTCATTACTCTCGATCAACTGTGGTATCGTGTTGAAGCTGCATGGGCAGCTGTACCTACCTGCACACGCTATCCAAGCTCTGTTTGACTCAATGCCCAGGCGTATCAAGGCCGTTATTAGAGCCACGGGTGGTTGTTCTGGGTACTGATTTCTCAGGATCTATGCATCCAAATTCCTTGGAAATGTTATCACATGTCAGTTCTAGTATAATATAGTTTTCCTATGAATACCAGTTTATCATCTGCAATTCTTCATGGTGTAGCAATTTTAATGGCCAATAGTGTATTAACTTGTAGTAAAAACTTAAGTAAACGTCGAGTTTTGTCTCCTGTTTTCCTAATGACGTAGTGCCAGAACATTACATTGCTTGACTTTCTCACGTGAAAGTTAACGTTTTTCGTCTGGACATGTATTTCCCGTACTGAGTTATCCAGTCTCTTCACTCTGTACAAAGTATAAGCTTCTAAGTTAATACAATCGCCAAGTACGCCGTATTACAGGTCATGTTTAGGTCTCCAAACATTCAATTATTGAGCCGTTTAACTGCCTTTCTGGTGACCAAGGACCCTACGATTTTGCAAGAGACGACGTTTAGCACCCACATTACATGAGGAAACGCGAGAAATATGAGAAATATTTCTTGTAGTAAAAACTTAGGTAAACATCATGTTTCTTCACCTGTTTTCGTAATGATGTAGTGCCAGATCATCACAATGCACGACTGCCTCACGAGAAAGTTTACGTTTATTGCCTGGAGATGTATGTGCGGTAGTGAGTTGTCCAGTCTCTTCATTCTATACAAAATAGAAGATTCCAAGTTGATGCAATCGCCAAGTATGCTGGATTACAGATTATGTTTTGGTTATCGAAAATTCAATTACTGAGCGGTTTAAGTGCCTTGCAGGTGACTTAGGGCCTTAAGACTTTGCACGTGACGAGCTTTTGCAGCCACATTACACGAGAAAACGCGATACGTATTAATTATAGTAAAAAGTTAAGGAAACTTCAAGTATTGTCACCTGTTTTCATAATGACGTACTGCCCAAAACATTACATTGCTTGAGTGTCACACGTGAAAGTTTACGTTTATCTGCTGGAGATGTATGGCCTGTAGTGAGTTACCAAGTTTCTTCGTTCTGTACAAAATAGAAGCTTCCAAGTTAATGCAATCGCCAAGTAAGTCGTATTACAGGTTATGTTTTGGTTACTGAAAATTCAATTATTGAATGGTTTAAGTGCCTTGCAGATGACCTAGAACCTACTGATTTTGCACGAGACGAGGTTTAGCAGCCGAATTACACGAGAAAACGCCAGAAGTATTGACTTGGAGCAAAATTTGAGTAAATCTCAAGTTCTGTCACCTGTTTTCATTATGACGTAGTGCCAGAAATTCACATTGTTCGACCTTCTCAGGTAGAAGTTTACGTTTATTGGGTCTAGATGTATTTCCCGTAGAGGGTTATCCAGTCCCTTCGTTCTGTACAAAATAGAAGCTTCGAAGTTAATGCAATCGCCAAGTAAGCTAGATTTCAGGTCATGTGTTAGCTATCGAAACTCTATTATTGAGCGGTTTAAGTGGCTCGCAGCTGACCTAGTACTTTACGATTTTGCACGAGACGAAATTTGACAGTCAAGTTATACGAGAAAATGCGAGAAGTATTGACTTGTAGTAAAAATTTAAGTAAACTTCAAGTTCTGTCACCTGTTTTCGTAATGACGTAGTTTTAGAACATCACATTGCTCAGCATTCTCACTTGGAGGTTTACGTTTATCGGCTGGAGACGTATGTTCTGTACTGAGTTATCCATTCTTTTCATTCTGTACAAAATAGAAGTTTCCAAGTTAATGCAATCGCCAAGTAACCTGTATTACAGATTAAGTTTTGGTTATCGAAAATTCAATTATTGAGCGTCTGAAGTGCCTTGTAGCTGACCTAGGTCCTTAAGATTTTGCACGAGACGAGGTTGTAGCAGCCACATTACACGAGAAAACGCGAGAAGTATTAACTTATACTAAAAACGTGTGTAAACCTCAAGTTTTCTCACAGTTTTCATAATGACATAGCGTCAGAACATCACATTGCTCTACTTTTTCGCGTGAATGTTTACGTTTATCGATTGGAGATGTACGTTCAGTACTCACGTACTCTGTCCCTTCGTTCTGTACAAAATAGAAACTTCCAAGTTAATGGAATCGCCAACAAGCCGTTTTACAGGTTAATTTTAGGTTATTTGTTGAGTGGCTTAAGTGCCTCACAGGTGATCTAGGACCAAAAGATTTTGCACTAGACGAGCTTTTGCAGCCACATTACACAAGACAACGCGAGAAGTATTAACTTGTAGTAAAACCTTTAGAAAACCTCAAGTTTTATCACCTGTTTTCGCAATGACCTTGTGCCAGAACAGCACTTGACGACTTTCTCTCGTGAACGTTTACGTTTACGGGATGCAGATGTATGTCCTGTACTGAGTTATCCAGTTCCTTCTTTCTGTACAAAATAGAAGCTTCCAAGTTAATGCAATCGCCAAGTATGTCGTATTACAAGTCATGTCTTGGTTATCGAAAATCCTATTATTGAGCGGTTTAAGCGCCTTTAATGTGACGTAAGACCTCAAGATTTTGCACGATATGAGGTTTAACAGCTACATTACACGAGAAAACCAGGGAAGTATTAACTTGTAGCAAAAACACAAGTATACCTCAAGTTTTCTCACGTGTTTTTGTAATAACGTAGTGAATGAACATCACATTGTTCGACTTTCTCACGTAAAATATTACGTTTATCGGCTGGAGATGTATGTTTCGTACTGAGTTATCCAGTCTCTTCGTTCTGTACGAAATAAAACCTTCCATGTTAATAAAATCGTCACGTAAGCAATATTACAGGTCACGTTTTGGATATCGAAAATTCAGTTATTGAGCGGTCTATGGGCCTTCCAGCTGACATAGGAAATATGTATTTTTCTCAGCCTATATATAATCTCTGCTACAACCTCACACACAAATAATAAATTGTGTTATAGTGAGCTTCCGTATGTTCTGGCAAGTTGTGTTTTCCATGTACTCGCTGCTTGCATTCCAACCAGTCTGAGCTATTTCTTGTCTCATGCCGCTATTTATTATTGTTATTTCGTGGAACGCTAATTCTCTTAGTGTTTTGCAGCTTCGGTGAATGAATGTCGTGGACAGACGGGATTTTAATAAACTGAATGCTTTGCCCTAGCATTATTTAAAGTTAGATTTTCTGACATGTTTGTTTCAATAGACTTCTTAATGATCCTGTCCCAGAAATTTGGCGCTTGCACCACGATACTGGTCTCATCATATTCCATTCTAGGTAGTGCCCGGCTACGGCTGATTTGTTTGGATGTATTAATCAGGGGATACTCTTTGAGAGAGGTATTCTTCGAGAGATAGGTATTCTTCAAAAGATATGTATTCTCCTAGAGATATGTATTCTTCTAGAGATAGGTAATCTTCTAGAGACAGGTATTCTTCTACAGATAGGTATTCTTCTAGACATAGGTATTCTACGAGAAATAGGTATTCTTCAAGAGATAGGTATTCTTCAAAAGATATGTATTCTCCTAGAGATATGTATTCTTCTAGAGATAGGTAATCTTCTAGAGACAGGTATTCTTCTACAGATAGGTATTCTTCTAGACATAGGTATTCTACGAGAAATAGGTATTCTTCAAGAGATAGGTATTCTTCGAGAGATAGGTATTCTTCGAGAGATAGGTATTCTTCGAGATATCTGTATTCTTCGAGATATCTGTATTCTTTGAGATATCTGTATTCTTCGAGACATCTGTATTCTTCGAGAGATCAGTTTTCTTCGAGAGATCTGTTTTCTTCTCAGGATCGTTATTCTTCGATAGATCGAAGTAATTCGATAGATCGGAATTATTGGAGGAATAGACATTATTTGGGAGATAGATATTCTTTGAGAGACAGACATTCTTCGAGAGACAGACATTCTTCAAGAGACAGACAGTCCTCGAGAGACAGACACTCCTCCAGAGACAGACGTTCTTCGAGAGATATATATTATTGAATCATCCATATTATGAGATGGATCGATAACCTCCGATGTATCGATATTCCTCTATGGTACGGTACTCTTAGATCGACACTTTTCGATGGGTCGGTATTTTTCTGTAGGCCGAAATTACTCGATAGATTAATATTTTTTGTTAGATCGTTTTGTTTCGATTGTACGATATGTTTCGGGATATCGATACGCTTATCGAAATTTCAATTATTGAGCGGTTTAAGCGTCTTGCAACTGACCTAGGACCCTCTGATTTTGCACGAGACGAGGTTTAGCAGCCACATTACACGAGAAAACTCTAGAAGACGTAAGTGAACCTCAAGTTTTGTCATCTGTTTTCGTAATGACGTAGTGCCAGAACATCACTTTATACGACATGCTCACGTAAAAGTTTACGTTTGTCTCCTGGAGATGTATGTCCCATAGTGAGTTATCTACATCTACATCTACATCTACATCTACATCCGTACTCCGCAAGCCACCTGACGGTGTGTGGCGGAGGGTACCCTGAGAACCTCTATCGGTTCTCCCTTCTATTCCAGTCTCGTATTGTACGTGGAAAGAAGGATTGTCGGTATGCTTCTGTGTGGGCTCTAATCTCTCTGATTTTATCCTCATGGTCTCTTCGCGAGATATACGTAGGAGGGAGCAATATACTGCTTGACTCTTCGGTGAAGGTATGTTCTCGAAACTTCAACAAAAGCCCGTACCGAGCTACTGAGCGTCTCTCCTGCAGAGTCTTCCACTGGAGTTTATCTATCATCTCCGTAACGCTTTCGCAATTACTAAATGATCCTGTAACGAAGCGCGCTGCTCTCCGTTGGATCTTCTCTATCTCTTCTATCAACCCTACCTGGTGCGGATCCCACACTGCTGAGCAGTATTCAAGCATTGGGCGAACAAGCGTACTGTAACCTACTTCCTTTGTTGTCGGATTGCATTTCCTTAGGATTCTTCCAATGAATCTCAGTCTGGCATCTGCTTTACCGACGATCAACTTTATATGATCATTCCATTTTAAATCACTCCTAATGCGTACTCCCAGATAATTTATGGAATTAACTGCTTCCAGTTGCTGACCTGCTATTTTGTAGCTAAATGATAAGGGACCTATCTTTCTATGTATTCGCATCACATTACACTTCGCTACATTGAGATTCAATTGCCATTCCGTGCACCATGCGTCAATTCGCTGCAGATCCTCCTGCATTTCAGTACAATTTTCCATTGTTGCAACCTCTAGATACACCACAGCATCATCTGCAAAAAGCCTCAGTGAACTTCCGATGTCATCCACCAGGTCATTTATGTATATTGTGAATAGCAACGGTCCTATGACACTCCCCTGCGGCACACCTGAAATCACTCTTACTTCGGAAGACTTCTCTCCATTGAGAATGACGTGCTGCGTTCTGTTATCTAGGAACTCCTCAATCCAATCACACAATTGATCTGATAGTCCGTATGCTCTTACTTTGTTCATTAAACGACTATGGGGAACTGTGTCAAACGCCTTGCGGAAGTCAAGAAACACGGCATCTACCTGTGAACCCGTGTCTAAGGCCCTCTGAGTCTCGTGGAAGAATAGAGCGAGCTGGGTTTCACACGATCGTCTTTTTCGAAACCCATGCTGATTCCTACAGAGTAGATTTCTAGTCTCCAGAAAAGACATTATACTCGAACATAATACGTGTTCCAAAATTCTACAACTGATCGACGTTAGAGATATAGGTCTATAGTTCTGCACATCTGTTCGACGTCCCTTCTTGAGAACGGGGATGACCTGTGCCCTTTTCCAATCCTTTGGAACGCTTCGCTCTTCTAGAGACCTACGGTACACCGCTGCAAGAAGGGGGGCAAGTTCCTTCGCGTACTCTGTGTAAAATCGAACTGGTATCCCATCAGGACCAGCGGCCTTTCCTCTTTTGAGCGATTTTAATTGTTTCTCTATCCCTCTGTCGTCTACTTCGATATCTACCATTTTGTCAACTGTGCGACAATCTAGAGAAGGAAGCACAGTGCAGTCTTCCTCTGTGAAACAGCTTTGGAAGAAGACATTTAGTAATTCGGCCTTTAGTCTGTCATCCTCTGTTTCAGTACCATTTTGGTCACAGAGTGTCTGGACATTTTGTTTTGATCCACCTACCGCTTTGACATAGGACCAAAATTTCTTAGGATTTTCTGCCAAGTCAGTACATAGAACGTTACTTTCGAATTCATTGAAAGCCTCTCGCATAGCCCTCCTCACACTACATTTCGCTTCGCGTAATTTTTGTTTGTCTGCAAGGCTTTGGCTATGTTTATGTTTGCTGTGAAGTTCCCTTTGCTTCCGCAGCAGTTTTCTAACTCGGTTGTTGTACCACGGTGGCTCTTTTCCATCTCTTACGATCTTGCTTGGCACATACTCATCTAACGCATATTGTACCATGGTTTTGAACTTTGTCCACTGATCCTCAACACTATCTGCACTTGAGACAAAACTTTTGTGTTGAGCCGTCAGGTACTCTGTAATCTGCTTTTTGTCACTTTTGCTAAACAGAAAAATCTTCCTACCTTTTTTAATATTTCTATTTACGGCTGAAATCATCGACGCAGTAACCGCTTTATGATCGCTGATTCCCTGTTCTGCATTAACTGATTCAAATAGTTCGGGTCTGTTTGTCACCAGAAGGTCTAATATATTATCGCCACGAGTCGGTTTTCTGTTTAACTGCTCAAGGTAGTTTTCAGATAAAGCACTTAAAAATATTTCACTGGATTCTTTGTCCCTGCCACCCGTTATGAACGTTTGAGTCTCCCAGTCTATATCCGGCAAATTAAAATCTCCACCCAGAACTATAACATGGTGGGGAAATCTACTCGAAATATTTTCCAAATTATTCTTCAGGTGCTGAGCCACAACAGCTGCTGAGCCTGGGGGCCTATAGAGACATCCAATCACCATGTCTGAGCCTGCTTTAACCGTGACCTTCACCCAAATCATTTCACAATTCGAATCTCCGTCAATTTCCTTCGATACTATTGCACTTCTTATCGCTATAAACACGCCTCCCCCTTCACTGTCCAGCCTATCTCTGCGGTATACATTCCAATCAGAGTTTAGGATTTCATTACTGTTTACGTCTGGTTTCAGCCAACTTTCTGTTCCTAGTACTATATGGGCGTTGTGACCGTTTATTAATGAGAGCAGTTCTGGGACCTTTCTATAGACGCTTCTGCAGTTTACTATTAGCACATTAATATTGTTATTCCTTGTTGCATTTTGCCTACTCCTGCCTTGCCGCGTCTCAGGAGGCGTCTTGTCGGGCCTAGGGAGGGAATTCTCTAACTTAAAAAAACCCCATGTGCACTCCACACGTACTCCGCTACCCTCGTAGCCGCTTCCGGCGTGTAGTGCACGCCTGACCTATTCAGGGGGACCCTACATTTCTCCACCCGATAGCGGAGGTCGAGAAATTTGCACCCCAGCTCTCCGCAGAATCGTCTGAGCCTCTGGTTTAAGCCTTCCACTCGGCTCCAAACCAGAGGACCGCGATCGGTTCTCGGAACGATACTACAAATAGTTAGCTCTGATTCCACCCCGCGAGCGAGGCTTTCCACCTTCACCAACTCCGCCAACCGCCTGTACGAACTGAGGATGACCTCTGAACCCAGACGGCAAGAGTCATTGGTGCCGACATGAGCAACAATTTGCAGTCGGGTGCACCCAGTGCTCTCTATCGCCGCCGGTAGGGCCTCCTCCACATCTCGGATGAGACCCCCCGGCAAGCAGACAGAGTGAACACTGGCCTTCTTCCCCGACCTTTCCGCTATCCAGTCTCTTCGTTCTGTAAAAAGTAGACGCTTACAAGTTTATGTAATCGCCAAGTAAGCTGTATTACAGGTCATGATTTGGCTATCGAAAATTCAATTATTGAGCGATTTAAGTGCCTTGCAGGTGACCTAGGACCTTAAGCTTTTGAAGGATACAAGGTTTATCAGCCAAATTACACGAGAACACACGAGAAGTATTAACTTGTAGTAAAAACTTATGCAAACGTCAAGTTTTGCCGAATACTAGAGAATTGTGAACGTGATTCGATTAATTCTATGCCAGGCACTTAAATGTAATTTGCAGAGTATATATCTAGATAGCAAAACAAAATTGTAAACAGGTTTCATACTAGACAACTGACAAATTTTTATGAGAAAAAAGAAATAGGTATGCTAAAATACATAGAGTGGGTTAAAAGTAGTGGCAATTCGGTTATAATTTTTGGGATTTGAGGTCTGCCAGTTACGCAGTTGTTTCATTTATTGATGGTAGATAAATCAAGTATAATTGATATAAAAGTAACTTAAATAAAATATAATTAGTACAAATTCTGTTGTGCTTTGTTTACAACTTACTTCATCTCTGGACGAGATTACTTGCGAAGTTTTCATTTTTTTTTTGTTTGTTATTTCTGTTCACTCAGATTAATTACTTCACGGATCTTTCCATAATAAACAAAAACGCAAACCTACAGATGATGGCACAATGGTGCCGAAACATGTTAGGGTGCTGAGAAGAACAGTGTTTTGCGTAACTGGCTGACCTCAAATCCCAAAAATTTTAACTGCAAACACGGCCAATACGAGGAGCTGCAAATCAAATATGGATAATTCGTTTATAGTTCATGCCAGACATCCCTGTCTCGCATCTCGATCACCTCCCCACTCTCACGTTCAAGACGTCGTACACCGTCGGCGCATCCAGCTTTAATAATGTCTCGCTAGAACTTCATTATGGTGTCTTGTCTTTTGCCCTAACGCGTGCCACGAAGTAGTTCGTTCATTTTGGCGAACAGATCGGGTGAATAAGGTGTATGTTCCAGTATCTCCCACTGCCAAATACGAGGAGCTCCTGCACAGGGGTTGTCATTTGGCGTCGTGTATTGTCGTGAAATTTGGTGGGATGCAGATTCGGAAGGAAAGATTGCTGTGCGCTCCGACCACGTGCCACTTCAGTCTTGATTCACGCACTTTCTTCTTGTTCCCCAGACGTACTGTTAAGGCGCCCGAAATAGCCTCTCCAACTCTGAGATAGTGCATACCGCAACTGACTCAAACACAACCTATGCCGCGGATTTCACTACTTCAGCCCACCATATCCTACCAGCAACAGAAAGCGAGTGTACCATGTGACTCACATCCTTCATATTACGGCATTGTTGCTACTACTTTTTATCCCACACATGTAAACACTCACGAGTGAGTAGCTGTCATCTCCCGTCTCGGTAGTGGCCTCATTATTGGGAGGTTTTGAAGTGTGTTATCTAGACCGGTTTTTATTAAAAACAGTCATCCGATTTGGCACGACTATATTTCTGAAACTAATGAACATATAAAATAAATTTTGTTTTTTGTGATGAATGGGAAATTCAAAAAGTTTTTTACATGCCTTTCCAAAGGTGTTCAATATGCCCCTTGAGATGCATGGCATATGCCAATGCAGTATCCAAATTGTTCTCACACTGAAGCGAGCATGTCTTAACAAACAGCTTCCACAGCTGCTGTTATGTGATGTCTCAATTCATTCATTGCTGTTGGCAGTGGAGGTGCATAAAAAGTGTCTCTTACAAACCCCCACAAGAAATAACCACATATAGTCGGGTACTGTGACCTTGGAGGCCAGTAATGTAAGGCTGAATCATTGGGTCCAGTATGACCGATCCATCGTACAGTAATCCTTTGATTTAAAAATTCCCACACTTCCAGTTGCCAGTGTGACGGTGCCCCATCCTTTTGGTAAATAAAGTCTTTCGAATCACTTTCCAACAATGGGAAAAGAAAATTCTCAAGCTTATCGAGAAACGTGCTACCTGGCTACCTGTGACAGTGTTCTCGGCAAAGGCAAATGGACCATACACCTTTTCCCGTGAAACTGCACAAAACACACAAAATTTTGGAGAGTCCCTCTTATGTTGGAGAACGTAATGGCGGTTGTCCAGTACCCCACATTCTCACATTATGACTTTCAGATTTCCATTTAAATGGAATGTTGCCTCATCACTAAATACTGAGCGTGGAAGAAAACTGCCATCCTCCGTCTTGCCAAGATTAAAACTACAGACTTCCACACGTTGTTGTTTGTCACCTTCACAAATAGCTTACAGAAATACGCCAGACAGACATCGGGGACATGTTGAGCTGTCGAGCTGCATGGCGAACGGATTCCTGCGGGCGGCTTGTGAAACTATGGCGGATGCGTTCGACGTCTGTGTCAGACACTCGGGGACGGCCCGGCGATTTGCCTTTACACAGACAACCTGTTTCTCGGAATTGCTCATGTCATCGTCTCATGGTCTGAGCTTTAAGAGGATCCACAGCATAGCTAGTACGGAAGTCACACTGAAAAGATATTACTGACCCGCACTATGCAAAACATAGAACAGAAATCGCTTTCCTGTTCCCTGACACCATTTTTACTAGAACCGAAGTGGGCAGATACTGCTGCTACCTAGCGGTAACCATGTAAATCCCGAGAGTTTGCTCTTCCGAACAGTACGTTGTTCACGCACAATGTCGGTAACATAATAGTTAATATATATATTTTTAATCGGATTATTCTTTTTGATACATCCTATATATTTACACTCTAGACGGCACCACGAAGAAATTATCCCAGTGTGAAGGAATTCGGTAGATGTGATGTACGCATAGCGGCAAACAAATGATAACAATAGCAGGAAAGTAGGTGATAAATTCAGGAGAAAGAGCTTCACAAATTGACAGGTCAATAACGCTTTGGTCCACCCCTGGCCGTTAAACAAGCAGTTATTCGGCTTGATATTGATTAATTAAGTTGGTGGATATCCTCCTGACGGACGTTGTACTATATTCAGTTCAGTTGATTAGTTACACCGTCAAACTCCAGACCTGGTTGGAAGCAGCTGCCCACAGTGCTCCAAAACTGAGGAGATAGGCGGCGATATTGCTGGCCCGTGTATGGTCTAGTATGTACACACAGTTGAAACTGCCACCATGTGTGGTGCTTAAAATATCGTGGACACCGAAAGTGTTCCCAGCAGAGTTCAAGCCCCCATATAGACAAAGGTGGTCATACCGCCTATTGATTTCCACTAATAGGTGTCTGGATACTTTTGATCGGATAGTGTATTTCAATTTGTTAGCAGTTGCTAGAAGTTGGGACATTTCTTTTAGGGTGGACATTTTAATGTGTTGCAGAGTGGCTGGCTCATCCTCTTGCGATCAGCGAGCCCAGACCATCTGCTCGATGGTTTTAATACAATCTTCTATTTTTCCTTATGGTGTATGTTTTCCCGGTTTTTTGTTTGTACCATTCATTTTCCCCCTTTTCCTTTAACAAACATACTTTGGGAGTTGTTTTGCCCTGAGCTATGTTTGCGTCTGGAACAAGGGACTGATGATCCTGTAGTTTGGTTCCTTTATCCCTTAAATCAACCAACCAACCTAACAGGCTGTCTGCAAAGGTACAACACAAATTATTTTGTGTATTTGCTACCATTTTTACTTGCAGTTTATGAGTCCTCTACTTTTAATGAGATGGTTCTAAACATGTGCGAGAATGTGATAATATGCCATGTTTACAGACTGGTTGGATTTAGAAACTACTATATACACGCAATAATTTTTTTCACAGAAGAATGCAACTAATTTTAGACTATGAGCATTTATGTCACATAGTGAAGAACTGTTCCAGGTTTGCGCCTGTCAGACATTTCTTCAGAAGACAATGCCACCTACAAATGCACTTTGTAGGGCACATAAACAGGGTGGTCTGCAGTTTATTACGTGGTGTTATTAGGAAGAAGTCTCCAACATTTTAAAAGGGTAATGGTCTCATGGAAACTTATAAGTTGATTAGGAATGACTGTTAAATGTTTGTTCCTTTTATTAAAGAATATTACCTCATTTTAGAATACGTAATTAAATAGTCCCATTGTCTTTACTTCGTTTTTGGCACAAAAATGCAGCTAACATGGAAGTATGATGTGCACTGTCATTTCTGATTTTTGTTGAAATAAGGCATAAACAAACTGTGATGGAAGTGTGACACACGCTCTTGTTCCTGATTTTTGTTTTAAACAAACTGCCAACCATAATGTTATTTTCAGAGACACAAAATCGGCATCATTGTGTAGGTGTTAATTACCAAATACCATAAACATTCGTAAAATTTATGTAAATTTTTGATATTAATGGAAGAGCCATTAATCAATCTCATGATCAGAACAGGTCAATACTTTTGTTAGCACGCAAACAATATGTAATGTAATTATGTATCTTACTGTGTTCTTGTATGTCTCTATTGTGAACAGGTACATCTAATGATCGAAATCATTCATTGTGTAATGAAAAGAAGAGCGTATAATTGCAGCCCAAGGCTATTCCTTCTTTTCCCTAACTGACACATTATTTTCTCAGCCATGCAGTCATGTAATGTGCCACAAATCACGCAGTGACTTCCCTTAGCACAGCAGTGGAGAGAGGTGCACCATATCATCTTTTCAGACGAGTCTCAGTGCTCCACAGAAAATCTCGATGGGTGTATCTGTACACGGAGGGTAAGTGGAGAATGAACATTGCTATGGGGTACTACAGTGTACACAGCATGATCACTTCTGGTTCACATAGTTGGTAATTTGCAGAAGGCTTTAAATTTCCAATGTGTTAAGGCCATTAACATCTGGTCTGATGTTGCCAAGGAACTTGCACGGTGTCACTTGGCAGCCGCTACAATTCGTGAAATCTAGCATAGGGCTGAAGCAGCACGGGAAGTAGTTCTCGTATGTCATCTCAGCCCACTTCAATACAATGCTCGGCCTTGTTAGAGCCATTGTTGATGGCAGAGGTGGCAGCACTGTTCAATAAATTCCTTGCCTTTTATAGTCCATCTATCTACAAGGTGCTGCCCAAAATATCCAAGAATTTAATTGTACTGGTCAAATTAATAACAGTATTGCAGCACAAAGTTCTGTCATATTTAGCACACCCAGTTATGACTTGTAGGAGTGCACGGCAGGACATATTTCAGTGCTTCTGCAAATTGTTGAATGGATAATGTGAAAGAACAATGGATTTGCATCAAATTGTGTTTCAGGTTGAAGGAATCTGCACCTGAAACCCAATGCTTGCTGACAGAGGTATTCGGCGACCACAGAGTCAAGCAAGAACACGTGAGTGGTTCTAGTGCTGCAAGGAATGCTGAGAATCTGTGAAAGATGACAAACACTCTGCTCGGCCGTCAATATGCACAACACTGGAGATGATTGTTAAAGTGCATCATGTGATTCATGAAGACAAGTCAGACAAATCACAAAGTTTTTAACAGACCTGGGGTGTCATACAGTACAGATCAATGAATTCTAGCTGATGAACTGAGCACGAGACAAATTGCAGTGACGTTTGTGTCTCACTTTCTCAGTACTGACCAACAAAACCTCAGCATTTAGACCTGCACTGAGCTGCAACAAAGAGTTTCAAAGCGTCCATGAATCTTATCTAGAATTGCCACAGGTGGTGAATTTGGGTCTACAGCTGCAACCCTGAAATGAAGCAGCAATCATAACAAAGGAAAAAGTCTCTTCTCCAAGGGCGAAAATAGCTCAATAAGCCCACAGCAACATGACGTCAGCACTGATCTTTTTTCTTTCTGGCATTCAGGAAATACTGCACAGAGTTTGTTCCACCTGATGACAGTACCAGTGGACACTTTCACTATGAGGTTTTGAGGCCACTGAGGAAAAATATTTTTCTCGCAAATGGCCAGAGCTAATTTCAGGGGTAAGACAAGGCTGCAACCTGTCTCCACTGTTGTTCATATTATTTATGGATCATATGTTGAAAACAATAGACTGGCTGGGTGAGATTAAGATATGTGAACACAAAAGAAGCAGTCTTGCATATGCGGATGACTTAGTTGTGATGGCAGATTCGATTGAAAGTTTGCAAAGTAATATTTCAGAGCTACATCAGAAATGTAAGGACTATGGTATGAAGATTAGCATCTCCAAAACAAAAGTAATGTCAGTGGGAAAGAAATATAAACGGATTGAGTGCCAAAATAGAAGGAAAAAAGTTAGAACAGGTGGACGGTTTCAAGTACTTAGGATGCATATTCTCACAGGGTGGCAACATAGTGAAAGAACTGGAAGCGAGGTGTAGCAAAGCTAATGCAGTGAGCGCTCAGCTACGATCTACTCTCTTCTGCAAGAAGGAAGTCATTACCAAGACTAAGTTATCTGTGCGCCGTTCAATCTTTCGACCAACTTTGTTATATGGGAGCGAAAGCTGGGTGCATTCAGGTTATCTTATCAACAAGGTTGAGGTTACGGATATGAAAGGTGCTAAGATGATTGCAGGTACTAGTAGATGGGAAAAATGGCAAGAGGGTGTCCACAATGAGGAAATCAAAGAAAAATTGGGAATGAACTCTATAGAGGTAGCAGTCAGGGCGAACAGGCTTAGATGGTGGGGTCATGTTACATGCATGGGAGAACCAAGGTTATCCAAGAAACTCGTGGGCTCAGCAATAGAGGGTAGGAGGAGTCGGGGCAGACCAAGGAGAAGGTACCTGGATTCGGTTAAGAATGATTTTGAAGTAATAGGTTTAACATCAGAAGAGGCACCAATGTTAGCACTGAATAGGGGATCATAGAGGAATTTTATAAGGGGGCTATGCTCCAGACTGAACGCTGAAAGGCATAATCAGTCTTAAATGATGATGATGAAGGCCAGAGTTGTGGGAAAAAAAAAACACACACACACACACACACTAGTTGGTACACCATGGCAACACACTCACGCACATCTCATCCGTTGTGAAGGAATTCCTGGACAAAAACAGGATGGCAACAGTCCCCCACCCTCCCTAATTGCCAGACTAGCCCTGTGTAACTTCTCCCTGTTCCTGAAGATGAAAATCGCATTGGAAGGACGACATTTTGACTCCACTGAAATAATACAAACATATGCTATACAGGCTTTTAAACAATATATGGATTTTCGATTAAACTGACTACTAGAAAAAAATGCGGTGTTGTGCTGTGAAAATGTGCAGATTTGTTTTCTTTCTCACAGCTAGTTTTAACTATGATATCAGTGCATTTAAACCATTACACAAACTGTTTCTACCATATAGGCTAGACTCTCGCTAATCCAGCCATTCCTGGCACATATGGGTGGTGGATTAGCGGAAGTGCCAGATTATTGAGTGTCTGAAATTTATATTACTCATTTACTTTGTTTTCTATTTATTTTGAAAAAACAGGGGACATAGTGTACTGCACTTTATTACACTTAAGGATACAATTTTAAAACATAGAGGATATGCTTTATTAAATCCACAAACACATTAATTTTCAAGGAAAACTTAGCCCTTGAGTGTACACTGTACATAATTATACAGTTGTATCACTCACTATGAAACATGTTCCTAATTTTTAACTGTCACAATGATGACACGCAACAGTGGCACGCTTTGTCATCCAACCAGTTACGAGCATTACATCGGTACTGCACAGATCTGGTTGTTGCATAATGTACTCCAGGAAGACCTCGGCAGCTTCAGCACTAGCATTGTGAGAAATCTTCATGAAACTCCTGTCCCCTCTTTCTTCATCACTTTCATCATTACTTTCTTGCACTCTTTTGCTTATTTATTCATATCACAGTTTTCCTCATTCAGCCACTTAGTAATATCTTGATCTATTTTCCTCCTGGAAGGTTGTGGAATATGTCAGTGTACAGTGACTGGCTCATCACTGTCAATCACTACTGGATGCAACTCAGCATCAATAGATGTCCACAATTTTCTCCAGCACTTCATTATGGTAGCGCTCTCCACTTTATCCTCACAAACAACGTCACATATGTTAAATGCTTTCCACACCTTCAGCATAGTTTGGATAGAGTCGTTTTCACTTTCGTTCAGTAGGGAGACGAGAAGTGAACGTTGATATGACGTTTAATCGATACCAAAATTCCCTGGTCAGTGGGCTAAATTAGGACTGTCATATTGGGTGGGAGAAAGAGTGTTTGTACACGTATACCATCGGACTTAAGAGAAACCTCTGAAGATGACTGGGAGCATTATCAATTATAAGGATAGCTTTTAGTGGAACCATCTTCTCCTTTAGCTCTTTTCTCGCTGCTGGTATAAACTGCTGCGAGTCCTGCTTGGAACTAGTCAATTTTTGATTATTACTTCCTGATCTTGAAATATCCACCTTACTGTCTAATACTTTGATGCTGAAGGTTATTCAATAATAACACAAAATGGTTAATTTGTTATTCACACTGTGTTTCATCAAAATTTATAATTGACAGGGCAGTTTTTAAATTACTGATGATGATAATAATACAATTGGTTATTATGGGAACATTTTCTTCATTGAAATATTAGTGAATGACTACATATGAAACCCATGGGAAAATGATTTTTTCAAAGAGCTTGTAAAATGTTTGTTTTTATACTAACGTAGTGCATTTGAAAGCCTCGATTCTCCTCTTTTTGACAAACATTTTACGTTTCCAACGAAAACTTCAAATGTGGAAGGTTATTCATACTGAAAATTTTTGTGTTCTACAATAGCGGTCTACAAATTGGGGGTTTTGCTCGCTCATAATCGCTCGAGTGCGCCCTCATAATCGCTCGAGTGCGCCACGCTCGGTCGTGGCTTCCCCCGAGTACGAACGCTCGAAGTGGACTACAGTCGATCAAGGCACAGTGGAGCAGGGAGGGTAGACGTCCATTGGTATGGAGCACTCATCGCGCTGCTGTTGCCACCGTTTTAATAGCAGCACTCTGTGCCTGCGGGCTGACGGAACCACACTCAGGTCAATTTGTTTACACTGTAGACCTTTACCCCTGGGTGGCAATTTCCAATTGTGACATCATTGTGAACCATAAGAGGAAACAGATTACTTTATGCAGTAATGAAATTTTGGAAACAATCTGAAATTTCACATGAAAACTATGTACCTACGAACTTTCGCCAGTCTCGTAATGAAAAATCACGTTGTTGCTATTTATAACAGCATCTGCTTTATTGATTCAAATGTACACATATGATTTGACCACCTAACAAATTAGAAATCTAACAGGAACAAAACTGGGTTGGGTGGTTTGGGGAAGGAGACCAGACAGCGAGGTCATCGGTCTCATCAGATTAGGGAAGGAATTCGGCCGTGCCCTTTCAAAGGAACCATGCCGGCATTTGCCTGGAGCAATTTAGGGAAATTACGGAGAACCTAAATCAGGATGTCCGGATGCAGGATTGAACCGTCGTTCTCCCAAATGCGAGTCCAGTATCTAACCACTGCACCACCTCGCACGGTGGAACAAAATTCTCTCCAAGTTATTCCCTGCTGGCGTAATTACAATGAATGATATTGATTTGGATCAAATTTGCTTTGTCAGTCAGAGATAACATTCCAAACTGCACTGAATTTTTTTTTTGGTATAGCTATCAGCACCTGATATTTCATCACATATTTGACGCACACTATTTAATGTCTCATCTCGGTCACAAACAAATATCATTTCCAATAATTGAAAGGGCTACCACAGAATTGTTACTATTCTGTGCAATTCTAGAGTTTCTACTTTCTCATCTATGAGATAGAGACAGCAATGACCCAGTACTTATAATTAAGAGAGAATATGACAATTGCAGCTTACTGTCAAAAATACCGGTGACACTGGAAGCAGTGTTTTGCGCAGTTTCCATTTGCTGGACACGCAGCATGTCTACAGTAATTTAAATGTATTATTAAGTAATCATCATGTAACATATGTTTCAGGACTACATTCAAAACGTGTGTAATGTATGCATAATGCTGAAAGGATTGCAGTGCCTTGCATACATTAACACCTCCAACAGTGGCAAATGAAATAATCTTAAAATTTGAATAACGTTTCCTCGATGTAGTTCTTAATAAATTGTACATACTTTTTTTGCTTCTCAGAAAAGTAATTTTGCCATATTTCACAGTGTCTACTCTCAATAAGCAAAGCCCACAGTACTAGATTGGTGACACATTTTTTGGTATCTATCGGACTATACACCCACTGTACATCCACATGCATTCATGCCTATGGCCTGAATAATGCTGGACATCACACGCACTCGTATGTCATGGGGTCGTCTTTCAGTATTTTGTACTACTATGATAGGAGGCGGCAAAATGTTGGAAATGTCTACATCTGTCAATTCAGAACCAAGATTTACAAGCTCCTGATATACAACAAGATCTTACACCTAATGTTAATGTACATGGACAAAGGTCACTGGCACACATTTCTATGCACCTTTTTAACTATTGCAACTTTCACTGAAACTGCCAATGCTTCAGAAATTACACTTTGTCATAATCTGCAGACAGGTGCCTTCAGATGTATGGTGTCGCAGATGTAAGACGGGAGAGCAGTGCACGTGCCACAGGTACATGTAGCTGACATCCTTGTCAGTCGCTGATGAAAATCTCTCCCTAACTTTGTTACAGCTACCGTTTATTGCACTCAGCATATATTATTTTGAATGACGTTTCGATTTTGCACTTTCCTCCATCTTGTGTTCGTGCTCTACAGCATGCAGTTAGCTGCACTCAGACTGCTAATCAATTTGAGTGTGCGACACTCAAACAAGCGTCATGAAAGTTGAGTGCAGTTTCCCCTCAGCGTGAAGTGGCTGTATTCACATCTGACGAGTTAGGTGGAATTACGTGCTGTCAGCAATTTGAGCGTCAGATGCAGACCTGTCTTCTAAAATTATCCAGTATTAAAATGTAAGTACTTCCAAAATTCAGTAACACAGTACCATAGCCTTGATTTTTGTTTTTCCAGAAACATGATATGCAGTCAGTTTGTGCTTTGCTACCGTAAGTAAGAGGTATAAATTAAGTAGAATGTGTAAGTAGGAGGTTCAAGTAAGTATGTATAAAGTAAGTAGTGTGTATGAAATGTACACTTTATGCGGGAGCCAGTCAGGGCCTAGCTGTGAACTTCTACATGTTTCGTCATTCAAATACTATGTAGCAGTCATGTAAAATAATATGTTAGTCTGCCATAATTCTGCTTTGTGGATGTTTGTAAATAAGTGTAAGTTATTGGTGTGTCGGACCATGATGTTCTAAGCTATCTTCATCTACATCCATACTCCGCAAGCCACCTGCCGGTGTGTGGCGGAGGGTACCTTGAGTACCTCTATCAGTTCTCCCTTCTATTCCAGTCTCGTATTGTTCGTGGAAAGAAGGATTGTCGGTAAGCTTCTGTGTGGGCTCTAATCTCTCTGATTTTATCCTCATGGTCTCTTCGCCAGATATACGTAGGAGGGAGCAATATACTGCTTGACTCTTCGGTGAAGGTGTGTTCTCGAAACTTTAACAAAAGCCCGTAACTAGCTACTGAGTGTCTCTCCTGCAGTCTTCCACTGGAGTTCATCTATCATTTCCATAACGCTTTCGCGATTACTAAATGATCCTATAACGAAGCGTGCTGCTCCCCGTTGGATCTTCTCTATCTCTTCTATCAACCCTATCTGGTACGGATCCCACACTGCTGAGCAGTATTCAAGCACTGGGCGGACAAGGTACTGTAACCTACTTCCTTTGTTTTCGGATTGTATTTCCTTAGGATTCTTCCAATGAATCTCAGCCTGGCATCTGCTTTACTGATGATCAACTATATATAATCATTCCATTTTAAATCACTTCTAATGCTTACTCCCAGATAATTTATGGAATTAACTGCTTCCAGTTGCTGACCTGCTATTTTGTAGCTAAATGATAAGGAATCTATCTATCTTTCTATGTATTCACAGCTCATTACACTTGTCTACATTGAGATTCAATTACCATTCCCTGCACCATGCGTCAATTCGCTGCAGATCCTCCTGCATTTCAGTATAATTTTCCATCAATTTTCTATCGTCAAAAAGGGAACACTGCGTGTCAATAAAAATGACGAATTCAAAAATCATTTGCTGCAGTGTTGTGTACTTTAACAAATGTTCATTGAGTCCACTGACTGCAAGAAGACAATCCAAGAAGAGTGGTTATAGGCCTTCCAAGGTGCAGTTCTGGGTCAGTACACTTACACTGTCCTGAAGTTTCTTGTAGGGGTAACAGTGTTATCTGGGATCGCCTACAATCAACCAATTAACCCATTCTTAACTTAAGAGGTAAATAATGGTTCTGCAAGCCAAGAAAACTTTATTAACACCTTGTATAATTACTACAGGTAAATACATAATGGAAACTTTAGATAATAAAAATAAAGAACACAACATTTTTTGTAATAAATCAGTGTGTACAGGGTGGCATCTACAGCTATTAGTTACCGGCAACATTCAAGATATAATTACCACAAACAGTGCTGACAATAATAGGTACTACATGCACGCTCTAAGACGACTCCTGATGAGACACTTGACGACAGCAGCCGAATCGACATCAATGTAATTACGTCGAGTGGTACTGTCTGTCTTCTGGTTAAAACCAACTTTAATGCACTTAATATGTCAATAAATAAGAGGATTTCGAACTATGTGCTAGTGACTGCTAATTCAGTATATCACTTACAAGAGCTTTTAGACACAGACTTACTAATCACAGTGTTATTTGACGAGTAAAGTTGGCAACAACCAGAAAGCAGTCAATATTGATCTACAGCATTCAATTTCTATCGATTCAGCTGCTTGCATCAGATGCTTTACTGAGAATGTGCATTCAGCAGTAATGAAATGTGTATATTAACATAAATACATACATCAGAAAAATACAATACAATTCACATAGAACACTGACTACTATTGGAAGGAGAATACATACAACTATTGAGTGGTGTTTATTGCTTCTAAATAAAAGAAGAAAACAGATTGAAAAACATAATTGTGAGAATTCTGATTCACATTCAATTATGGCATAAATCTCTCCAAAATGAGATCAAGAATGTCCCTCACCACGCCATTCCCCTTGAATATTTATCACCTTACACTCAAAACTGGTGGTGAGAACAGAAGCAGGAAGAGTACAAATATACAAAGCCACTCCCAGGAACCTACATGGCAGTAAACATCTACAGTTGTGGAAAATCAATCTCAGACAAAAGATTGAAGTACTTGGACCCCCCTTAGTAAAGGCCACAGATAACAGAATTTCTCCACAGTGTCATAAATTTAGTCAAAATATTTACAGCTGCGCATCTGGTAACTACAAGATAAAATATACACAGAAAATTGCAATAGTAATGAAATTGTGCTAGTTTATAATTTACATTAACACTGCCACAAAGAACAGTATTGTGATCAATTGGGCACGGGGAGGGGGGGGGGGGGGGGGGAGAAAAAAAAGTATATAATGTATGCCTTTGAAAAAAGTCCAATGCAGTTCTAATGCTAGCTACGTCTGAAGCTGCCTACAGGTCAAGAACTTGCTCAAAATATGTCACATACTTTCTGAAACAACAGTGCCTTAATACTGTATTTTCTCTTACAAACATCAATGTAGCGTAATGTGTAATGGCAAAATGGGGGAAGGCGTGTCTGATTTAGAGGAGACAAGGATCTGTTTATTTATGACAAGGGTATAATTATATTCATTCTCTAAATATTGATAGGGTAATACAACATCAAAGCTAATCAAATACTGGAGAAAAATGTTCATTTTACCATGAAGATAGAGAAATGGAAAAGTACACTCACACAGAAACATCTGAAAGCAAGCATCTCACTACATAAATACTACACAATAATAATGAAAAGAAACAATCAGTTCTGCATTCTTCTTCTGATCAGTAACACAAATTGAATAATTTTTCACTTTCCGTCAACAAGGTAGGATGAGAGCAGACAATGCACAGACTTCCAAACGTCAGTCACAGATTAAACGATTCTAAGAAAATTTAACAAAAAAAAGTTCCTACACTTACAGGAAAACATGATGCACCGTTTGCAACAATTAATGAGAAAAGAGTATTTCACACTTACAATTACAATGCCCAAAGCTTCTTTCACAAAATATACAAACACAGAGAAAGAGTAACTCTCTATCGGTGGGCTCTCGGGGAGGTGGAAACAGTAATCACAGTTAATTTCCCCGATTCCACAGTATTAGCAATAACAGCAGTACTAGAAAATAAAAGATTGTTCTCCTTCCTGCCAAAACTCGACTAATTTCTCCGTAACTTGTGACAACAGCTATGTGAAAACATACTATCAGCTTACTATATTAGTATATATGTCTTCTAATCCTAATTACAACAAGCTACATTATGCATTATCTTCGGGTAAAAAAAAAAAAAAAAAAAAAAGACCATGTGAACAAGAACTATGGGCTAACTTCCAGTTGTAGAAGTAAGCAATGAGATCACAGGTATAAGAGGAAGGGGATAGGGGATGGGAGAGGTACGGAATGATTACAAGATGACGCACTTTTGGTTGCACCTGACACGTTTGAGAAATAAGGATACAGTCATGACAGAAGCGCATGCAAAGGTATGCAAATGTGTACCCGCCACAAATAGACTCTTCCATTACATCCAATATGCAAGCTTCTTGACGGCACTACAAGATGGCAAATTGGCATACAAAAGTGTCAGATCACGGCTCTGGTGCTGCTCACAAATCCTCCCAATAGTCGTTACCAATTTCTTGAGTACCTACACAGAATTCATGACATGCAAAATAAATAAATCATTCTGCAACAGTACAACACTGTATCTTCTGTGGTGTGGAAAATGTACTGCACACAATCCAGCGTTCTTAGGAAACCTCTACCTCGTCAACAGCGACTGGTGGATTTGTAAGTGAATCTTCATCCTGCAACACACAGAAAATGTAACACAGTTTTCATTTTAACACCATTCTACAAGTATGGCTCCTCTAGAAAGAAGAATGATATCTTTTATACTTAATACAGGTTGTTTTCTTCCACACCAACCATATTTCTTCCACAATCTAAAAGTTCCATCCTCGATTCATTCATTGGGTTCTTACAAACAGTCTCTCATAAGTGTGTGTGTGTGTGTGTGTGTGTGTGTGTGTGTGTGTGTGTGTGTGTGTGTGTGTGTAGGGGGGGGGGGTGGGCACATGTATTCTGTCTGCCAGTACCATCAATGACAGATGTGTTGATCACCACCATATGTGATTACCACAACCTGAAAAATCTGCGGCAGCTTGGCCCTGTCTTACAGAGGAACAGGATACTACACAAAGACACTCAAGTGGCTGCAAATGCCTCGCTTTACAGAGACTGTGTTTTAAAAGAACCTACTGAAATCAGAACAACAGATAATATCATTAACTGTGATAATGGATACCAGCTAAGTATAACTTGGAATCCTGTTTTATCCGACACGAAGAAACAATGGCACGGGAATCGGCCGGCTACGAGTATTAATTTTTAATGGTAAGTCGTTTTTCGCCAGCTGGAGGTACGGCAGCTCTTCATGCCCCATGGGGCAGCAGCAACGTTTGAGTACTTGCGCATTATCTCAGAGCGTGTGCTTTTGTATTTTACTGCCATTCGTGGTTCGAATCAGTTATCAGCGAGAGCAGCTTAGCTACTCTCACCTGATGGTGCAGCCTATTGTACTGTGGAAATATTAGGTGCAGATGAAAGTTTGACCCGCCTGAAGACCCAACAAGAATTTGAAAAGGACTTCAGGACTGCAACTGTGCATAAAGTAATTAGGCAAACATTGAAGTTGTTCCCATATAAAGTGACAGCAGTGCACAAATTGAAACACATGGAGGATGAAAAGCAATTCCATTGCCGAAAATGGTTTGAATCTTATGTTGAGAGGAATATGATTTATATTCTCAATGTCACCTTCTACACAGACGAGGCTCGGTTTCACGTCTCTGGTCATGTTAACATATAAGACACACAATTACAGTTGATGGAGAATCCCTGTCCAGTGCTCAAAATGCCACTGCGAGATCAGAAAATCGGAGTGTGGGTAGGAATATCCACACAGCACATTATTCAAAAATATGGCGCACACAGCTAACAAAACTGTGCACCTTCTGGAACAATTTTCTGGGGAACATTTCATCTCAAAAGACCTTGCCAGACCTTACCCGACCAGATTTTTTCTTTTGGAGAGCAGCAGGCTCTATAGTGTATCAGAATCACCTACGCATGCTGTGTGACTTAAAAACTGAAATAACTGCGTGCATGAGAAGCACATCATAGTCAGATCTGCACAAAGTGTTCTGACTTGTACAGCCAACTCTGGACATCATGTCCAACATAAGTTGTAACTGGACAGTAACTTTCTGAACACTTTGTATATAAGCTGAGAAGCAGGTATTTTGAAAATGCCACTGCTCCTGCTCTTACACTGTTGAGCTGTTTTCATTGCCCTAAGCGATTTAATACTAAGCAATTACAAAATTTAACTGTAGAATACAGTAGAGTCATATTAATCTGAACAAATTGGGACCAGACCTTGTTCAGATTACCGATTGTTCGGATTGGCCGGAATTACGGTGACGAGTTTCTAGTATGAAGTATACCAAGCAGATAAGTAGGTACACCATGGTAACAAGTGTGGGAACAATGGCTGATCCTCACCCCTTCCCCAGTTGTTGTACAATGATTAGACCTTTGTAGTGTCTGAGGTCAGTGCACTGCCAGTTGTCTTGCAAAGCACTTGATTATGTTACTTGCCAATTGCTGCCACGAATAACAGTTGTATTGTATTCATTCAGGTGTAGTGGTGTAAGTATTTTTGTGACGAGTAAACAAAACATACAATGTTAACTCTCAAAGAAACACTGACTGCTTTGAAGTGGATAGACAATGGTGAGAATGCATCTAAACTGGCAATGGAACTGGGTGTTGGTAAAGCAACCATTTGTGATTGGAAGAAGAACCGAGTGAAGCTGGAACAGTCCTGTGCAACGTCTTGGAGAAAAACACTCGAAATTCGGCAGACTTTTGAACAGTCCCAGTACGATAAAGTGGATGAAGCTCTTTTCCTTTGGTTTCTGTTGGAAAGAGAAAGGGGAATTCCTCTGAGTGGAGCACTGGTTCAGGAGAGGGCTGTTTTCCTGAACAAGTTAATGAATGGGGATGAGTCTTTTAGTGCGAGTACGCGTCGGTTGGGCAGATTCAAAAAACGACATGTAATCCGTTAGCTAACATTTACTGGTGAGAAGCTTTCTTCTGGGCGTGATGCAGTGAACGAATACTTAGGTGAGTTTGAGAAAGTGATAGGAGATGAAAAGTATTCTCCCCAAAAAAATTTATAACACTGATGAGACTGGCCTTAATTTTAGGAAGTCGCCAACAAAAAGCCTGGCATCAAAAGCAGAAGACCATGATCCCCGTTTTAAAATGTGCAAAGACCGTGCAACTTTATTAGCGTGCAGCAATGCTGCTGGTAATCACAAATTGTCTTCCCTGCTGATCGGCAAATCTGCTACCCCCGGAGCTTTTAAAAACTGCAACACGAAGTCTCTGCCCGTATTTTATCGCAACCAGAAAAAAAGCACGGAGGGACAGTAAGCTGTTCAAAGAATGGTTTCACAGCCAGTTTGTTCCCTCTGTTCGACGGTTTTCTAAGGAAAATCATTTGTCTCTCCATGCACTCCTTTTGATTGATAATGCACCTTCTCACTCCAGCACTGAGGAATTATGTGACGGAGAAATTGTGGCGAAGTTTTTGCCGCCAAATGTTACACCACTTCTACAGCCAATGGACCAAACATTGAAACTTATTTACAGAAAACAATTTTTAAGAATGCTGATCCAAGATGATAACATTCCTTTAGTGGGTAAAATAAAAAATACCAATGTGAAGGACGCTGTCTATCAGGCCGCTGAGGCGTGGCAGAATATTTTTGAAAATACTCAGAAAATCGTGGAGAAAACTGTGGACATCTCTTGAATTTCAGGACAACCTAATTCAAAATGAAGAGGAAAATCTACTACAAATGATTCAGACAATCCCTGGATGTGAAGAAGCTAGTGAAGGAGACGTAAATGAGTGGATGGCAGCAGATGGGGCATATGTGGAGAAAGTTACTGATGCAGATTTAGTCGCTGCTATGACTCGAGACCAGGAAGAAGTGGACTGCTGTGACACAAGTGACATCAGAGCGACAAAGGAGAGCCAGTGCCGCACAGCGACGCAGCAGAAGCCCTCGGCCTCGCACTACATTATCTGGAGCAACAGCCCACTGCAACACCTGCTGATTTGACATTTATAAGACGATGGCGCAACTATGCGTCATATAACAGACTGCCTTCATTACGCCAAAAAACAGTGACTGAGTTTTTGTCATCTAAAAAGTGGGGATCAAATGTTCTCTCTATTTTAGTAAGTTTGACAACTTTTCTTTCATTGTTATGCGTTGTTTAAATATAATATTTTCTTGCCAATTTTTCTAATACCATGTTTACAGCACTGTGTAAATTAAAATAGTGTGTACGTACAGCAGTTTACTGCACAGTTTTCCATACTTAGTCTAACATTTTTCATGTTCGGATTAACCAAACATTCGGATTACCAGGGGTTCGGATTAACAGGACTCTGCTGTACTACAAATGTTAAAATACATTTAATATGAACAGTGCCATTCTGCCGTTTAATGAACAGAATACAAGCATGCAGAATATCAGACCGACTGTGTGGCTGGATTGAAGAGCTTTCAGCAGATAGAATACAGCCTATCATTCACAACGGAGAGAAATCTTCAGACAAATGTAATGTATTGCGAATACATAGAAAGAAGGACCCTTTATTGTATGATTATATGATAGCGGAACAAACACTGGTACCAGTTACTTCTGTACAATATGTGGGAGTATGCGTGCGGAACGATTTGAAGTGGAATGATCATATACAATTAATTGTTGGTAAAGTGGGTGCCAGGTTGAGATTCATTGGGAGAGTCCTTAGAAAATGTAGTCCAACAGAGGAGGTGGCTTACAAAACACTCGTTTGACCTATACTTGAGTATTGCTCATCAGTGTGGGATCCGTACCCGATCGGATTGATGGATGAGATAGAGAAGATCCAAAGAAGAGCGGCGCGTTTCATCACAGGGTTATTTGGTAACCGTGATAGCATTACAGAGATGTTTAGCAAACTCGAGTGGCAGACTCTGCAAGAGATGTGCTCTGCATTGCGGTGTAGCTTGCTGTCCAGGTTTCGAGATGGTGCGTTTCTGGATGAGGTATCGAATATATTGCTTCCCCCTACTTATACCTCCCGAGGAGATCACAAATGTAAAATTAGAGAGATTTGAGCGAGCACGGAGGCTTTCAGACAGTTGTTCTTCCAGCGAACCATACGCAACTGGAACAGAAGAGGGAGGTAATGACAGTGGCATGTAAAGTGCCCTCTGCCACACACCGTTGGGTGGCTTGCGGAGTATAAACGTAGATGTAGATGTAGAAGGAAGTTGCAACTCTAGAATACTGATTTGAAATACTGCAAGACCTTGCAGAGAGTTGACACTTGGTATAGGGACTGCTGAGTACGATTACATGATCACAGAACAATCATTGGAAGCAGTCCATAAAATATGTAGTGGCAATTTAAAGTGGAAAGACCACATAAAACGTATCACTGGTGTGGCAGATGTCAGGCTGAGATTCACTGGAAGATTCCTCAGGAAGTGTGGCTCACCCGCAAAGGGGGCAGCTTACAAAGTTCTCGTTACACCAGTACTCATCAGTCTGGGATCTGTACCAGATGGGATTGATAGAGGAAATAGAGAATATCCAAAGAAGAGCAGCATATTTTGTTACAGGTTCATTTAGTAAAAGTGAAACTGTCACAGAGGTGCTCGGCCGACTCGAGTTGCAGATATTGCAAGAGAGGCATTCTGCGCCAAGATGTGCTTTAGTGTTAAAGTTCTGAGAGTAAAAGTTCCTAGAAGAGTCAACCAATATACTGCTTTCTCCCATGTATTTTATCGCAAAAAGTGCGTGGAGGTAAAACTAGAGACATCGAGCCCCCACAGGAGCTTGTCAACTATTATTATTCAACAAAACATTCATGACTGCAACAGGAAAGGAGGATATGATAATGGTAAAACAAAGATCTCACCACCACACACCATAAACTGGTTTGTGGAGTGTAGATGTAGATATACTGTTAACCAGACCAAATCACAAAGTCCATTCGTTCCAGAACGTGAAATTTCAAGCTGAACCCTAGACACAGATGCGTAGTCTATATGGAAATTATTTCCACTACAGTAGTAACCCACCCTAAATTCATTCTTATTATTAACCATGAGTATCAGTAAGGAACAAAGATATCGGCACACAAAGGTTGGAACATCACAACAAAAAAGAGTGAATAATTGTACTTTGAGCTTATCGTTAGTTAGGTGGTTTTAGCATTCTCCATTTTTACAAATATGAAACAGTGGTTGCTGCACATTACTAATACCCAGAATTACTCCATTCAGCTAGGTAATTTGCTGTTCTTGTCGAACTACATGTTACGGGAGGATAAGCTTCATTTTTCAGATTCAGTTAACCCTCCAACCTCTGACTTTTCTGGACCATTTTTTTCCACTAATTATTATAGTTATAAGGATTGCATCCCCCCCAAGAACCATGGACCTTGCAGTTGGTGGGGAAGCTTGTGTGCCTCAGCGTTACAGATAGCCGTACTGAAGGTACAACCACAACGGAGGGATATCTGTTGAGAGGCCAGACAAATGTGTGGTTCCTGAAGAGGGGCAACAGCCTTTTCAGTAGTTGCAGGGGCAACAGTCTGGATGATTGACTAATCTGGCCTTGTAACACTAACCAAAACGGCCATGCTGTGCTGGTATTGCGAACGGCTGAAAGCGAGGGGAAACTACGGCTGTAATTTTTCCCGACGGCATGCAGCTTTACTGTATGGATAAATGATGTTGGCGTCCTCTTGGGTACAACATTCCGGAGCTAAAATAGCCCCCCATTCAGATCTCCGGGCAGGGACTACTCAAGAGGAGGTCGTTATCAGGAGAAGAAAACTGGCGTTCTACGGATCGGAGCGTGGAATGTCAGATCCCTAAATAAGACAGGTAGGTTAGAAAATTTAAAAAGGGAAATGGATAGGTTAAAGTTAGATATAGTGGGAATTAGTGAAGTTCGGTGGCAGGAGGAACAAGAGTTTTGGTCAGGTGAATACAGGGTTACAAATTCAAAATCAAATAGGGGTAATGCAGGAGTAGGTTTAATAATGAATAAAAAAAATAGGAGTATGGGTAAGCTACTACAAACAGCATAGTGAAAGCATTAGTGTGGCCAAGATAGATACGAAGGACACGCTTACCACAGTAGTGCTAGTTTATATGCCATCTAGCTCTCCAGATGACGAAGAGATTGATGAGTTGTATGATGAGATAAAAGAAATTATTCAGGTAGTAAAGGGAGATGAAAATTTAATAGTCATGGGTGACTGGAACTCGACACTAGGAAAGGAAGAGAAGGAAACGTAGTAGGTGAATATGGAATGGGAGTAAAGAATGGAAGAGAAAGCCGCCAGGTAGAATTTTGCACAGAACATAACTTAATCATAGCTAGTACTTGGTTCAATAACCATGAAAGAAGGTTGTATACATGAAAGAAGCTTGGAGATACTGGAAGGTATCAGATAGATTACATAATCTTAAGACAGAGATTTAGGAACCAGATTTTCAATTGTAAGGCATTTCCAGGGGCAGATGTGGACTCTGACCACAATCTATTGGTTATGAATTGTAGATTAAAAATGAAGAAACTGCGAAAAGATGGGAAATTGATGAGAGAGGGCCTGGATAAACTGAAAGAACCAGAACTTATAGAGAGCATTAGGGAACAATTGACAAGATTGGGGGAAAGAAATACAGTAGAAGAAGAATGGTTGGCTTTTAGAGAGGAACTATTGAAGGTAGCAGAGGGCCAAGAAGGTAAAAAGACGAAGGCTAATAGAAATCCTTGGGTAACAGAAGAGATATTTAATTTAATTGATGAAAGGAGAAAATACAAAAAACACAGAAAATGAAGCATGCAAAAAAGAATACAAACATCTCAAAAATGAGATCGACAGGAAGTGCAAAATGACTAAGCAGCGTTGGCTAGAGGACAAATGTAAGTATATAGAGGCGCATATCACTAGGGGTAAGATAGATACTGCCTACAGCAGAATGAAAGAGAGCTTTAGAGAAAAGAGAACCACTTGTATGAATATCAAGAGCTCAGATGGAAATCCAGTTCTAAGTAAAGAAGGGAAAGCAGAAAGGTGGAAGGAGGATATAGAGGGCCTATACAAGGGCGATGTACTTGAGGACAATATTTTGGAAATGTAGATGAAGATGAAATGGGAGATACGATACTGCGTGAAGAGTTTGACAGAGCACTGAAAGACCTGAGTCGAAAAAAGGCCGCAGGAGTAGGAAACATCCCATTAGAACTAACGACAGTCTTGGGAGAGCCAGTCCTGACAAAACTCTACCATCTGGTGAGCAAGATGTATAAGACAGGCGAAATACCCTCAGACTTCAAGAAGAATATAACCATTCCAATCCAAAAGAAAGCAGGTGTTGACAGGTGTGAAAATTACCGAACATCAGTTTAATAAGCCACGGCTGAAAAATACTAACACAAATTCTTTACAAACGAATGGAAAAACTGGTAGAAGTCGACCTTGGGGAAGATCAATTTGGATTTCATGGAAATGTTGGGAACACGTGAGGCAATACTGGCCCTTACGACTTTTCTTAGAAGATAGATTAAGGAAAGGCAAACCTACATTTCTAGCATTTGTAGATTAGAGAAAACTTTTGACAATGTTGACTGGAATACTCCCTCTCAAATTCTAAAGGATACAGGGGTAAAATACAGGGAGGGAAAGGCTATTTACAATTTGTACAGAAACCAGATGGCAGTTATAAGAGTCGAGGGGTACGAAAGGGAAGGAAGTGAGACAGGGTTGCAGCCTCTCCCCGATGTTATTCAATATGTTTATTAAGCAAGCAGTAAAGGAAACGAAAGAAAAATTCGGAGTAGGTATTAAAATCCATGGATAAGAAATAAACACTTTGAAGTTCGCCGATGACATTGTAATTCTGTCAGAGACAGCAAAAGACCTGGAAGAGCAGCTGAACGGAATGTATAGTGTCTTGAAAGGAAGATATATACGATGACAATCAACAAAATGAGGAAAGTGTTTCTGAAGAGGAGAAATTTGTTAACATCGAGTATAGATTTAAGTGTCACGAAGTAGTTTCTGAGAGTATTTGTATGGAGTGTAGCCATGTATGGAAGTGAAACGTGGACGATGAATAGTTTGGACAAGAAGAGAATAGAAGTTTTCGAAATGTGATCCTACAGAAGAACGCTGAAGGTTAGATGGGTAGATCACATAACTAATAGAATTGGAAAGAAGAGAAATTTGTGGCACAATTTGACTAGAAGAAGGGACCGGTTGGTAGGACATGTTTTGAGACATCGAGGAATCACCAATTTAGTATTGGAGGGCAGCGTGGAGGGTAAAAATCGTAGAGGGAGACCAAGAGATGAATACACTAAGCAGATTCAAAAGGATGTGGGTTGCAGTAGGTACTGGGAGATGAAGACCACAGCAACAACAACGAGGATTGCATTACAGAAATGTAACAAGAAAATCAAAAACTATATTTAGAAAAGATTTTTAATTGATGTTTGACATACACAATGCGGGAAACACAAGAACTGTTTTCAATGTTACAAACACAGTAAAAATGTATTGATAATTTTTCTGGGTGTTTGGAGCTGCTTGGGCTGTTAGAACAGTAACTATTTTTGTGGCTTCTTGTGAGTCACCAGCAGAGAGATGTGGACTACTAGTGCTGGACCTAACAACAACACTGAACAAAGGTTGTCACCACATTATTATTATTATTATTATTATTATTATTATTTGGCAAGTCTCGGTTTCGTGTATAGTGTCATAATGGATGTGCTGGGTCTGGATTCTCTGAGAATGATTGGTACCTGACTGAATTTGTCACTGTCCTCTCTAAGTAGGGTTACAAAACACAAGGTTGCAAAAATGGATATATTTTGCTTACGTGAGAAGGTATATCCTATGTGATCATAAGTATCCGGACAGTCCCAAAACGTAAGTTTTTCATATTAGGTGCATCGTGCTGCACTCTACTGCCAGGTACCCCCTGTCAGCGACCTCAGCAGTCATTAGACATCATGAGAGAGCAGAATGGGGCACTCCGTGGCACTCACGGACTTTGAAGGTGGTCAGTTGATTGGGTGTCACTTGTGTAATATGTCTGTACATGAGCTTTCCATACTCCTAAACATCCCTGGGTCCACTGTTTCCAATGTGATAGTAAAGTGGAAATGTGAAGGGACACGTACAGCACAAAAGCTTACAGGCCGACCTCATCTGTTGACTGACAGAGATGGCCGACAGTTGAAGAGGGTCCTAATGTGTAATAGGCCAACATCTATCCAGACCACCACGCATGAATTCCAAACTGCATCATGATCCACTGCAAGTACTATGATAGATACTCATAAGCCACAGATCACACCAGTAAATGCCAAATGACACCTCATTTGGTGTAAGGAGCGTAAACGTTGGACAATTGAACAGTGGAAAAATGTTGTGTGGAGTGACAAATCACGGTACACAATGTGGCGATCCAATGGTAGGGTGTGGGTATGAAGAATGCCCGGTGAACGTCATCTGCCAGCATGTGTAGTGCCAACAGTAAAATTCGGAGGCAGTGGTGTAATGTTGTGGACGTGGTTTTCATCTAGGGGGTTTACACGCCTAATCTGTATCCTATATTTTATGTGGCACTATCACAGCACAGGCCTACATTGATGTTTTAAGCACCTTCTTGCTTCCCACTGTTGCAGAGCAATTCGGGGATGGCGACTGCATCTTTCAACATGATTGAGCTCCTGTTCATAATGCACGGCCTGTGGTGGAGTGGTTACATGACAATCACATCTCTGTAATGGAGTAACCTGTACACAGTCCTGATCTGAATCCTATAAAACACATTTGTGATGTTTTGGAACGCCAACTTCGTGGCAGGCCTCACCAACCAACATCGATACCTCTTCTCAGTGCAGCACTCCGTGAAGAATGGGCTACCATTCCCTACGAAGCCTTCCAGCATCAGATTGAACATTTGGCTGTGAAAATGGAAGCTGTCATCAAGGCTGAGGGTGGGCCAGCATCATATTGAATTCCAGCTTTACTGATGGAAGGCGCCATGAACTTGTAAATCATTTTTCGCTAGGTGTCCGCATGCTTTTGATCACATAGTGTATGTGTACATATGAGGGTATGAGACTCAAGAAAATAGAAAATGTGACTCCTGATGTTCCACAGTAACAGAAAAAAGTGATTTCCAATGCTGCTGAGCAACAGAAAAATATCTGAAACTTCCTGGCCGATTAAAACCTTTGTCTCCACAATATCCTTTCTTCCTGGAGTGCTAGTTCTGCAAGTTTTGCAGGAGAGCTTCTGTGAAGTTTGGAAGGTAGGAGACAAGGTACTGGTGGAAGTAAAGCTGTAAGGATGGGTCGTGAGTCGTGCTTGGGTAGTTCAGTGGTGGTAGAGCACTTGCCCCGCGAAAGGCAAAGTCCCGAGTTCGAGTCTCAGTCCGGCACACAGTTTTAATCTGCCAGGAAGTTTTATATCAGTGCACATACTACTGCAGAGTGAAAATTACATTCTGGAGAAAAATACCTGATGGGAAGACAATGACTTCCAATGTCTAAATAGCCAAAAAATAAATGTCAGTCAGAGATTTTGTTTTAGTAATCAGTTCCTGGTTCATGGTGTGGGTTCCTGTAGTCACGTCCTAGTTCATGAACCACGGGCAACATATGAGTGGCCGAGTAAGTGGCCCCGACAGTTGGGATACCAGTTACTTTGGAATAAGTCTGGGCATCTCGGTCATATTCTGAGTCGTGGTCACCTTTGTGCTCATACGGCAAAGACTACCAAATCCACCGGTTAGTCCCTCAACAGTTAGGGGTAAAATTCAATGGGACTCTGGGCAAGTGAGGCTAGCAACCTGCTTCCCTGGTACTTTAAATATGATGCTGGCAACAATCAGAGCAAAATGCCTTGGACCATTGGAGGTGACGGAGTCCCACCTCTAACTGACAAACCAGGGACTCCTAAGATACGACTTGGCAAACAAATGGTAATGAGATGGGGAGCTATTAATATCAATGGGGGCTACTCTGGGAAGAAGGTAGAGCTGGCAGAAGCTGCAAGTAAGATGGGGCTGGACGTTTTAGCTGTTAGTGACATTCAGGTAAGGGGTGAGAAATAAGAGGAAGTGGGAGAATACAAGGTCTACCTGTCAGGAGTCAAAGCAGGAATAGCACAATGGGGTGTAGGGCTTTACATCAGGAAAGAAATGGAGCCCAGCGTAGTTACAGTAAGGCATGTAAACGAACAACTGATGCGGATAGATTTGACAGTGTCTAGCAAGAAAATTAGGATTGTGTCAGTATATTTGCATTGTGAAGGGACAGATCAAGATAAGATGGATAGTTTTTATGAGGCACTCAGTGATGTAGTTGTTAGAGTAAAGGACAAGGACAGTGTTCTGCTCATGGGTGATTTTAATGCCAGGATTGGAAATCGAACAGAAGGGTATGAAAAGGTTATGGGTAAATTCGGAGAGGATGTGGAAGCCAACAGGAACGGGAAACAACTCTTGGATTTCTGTGCCAGTATGGGTTTAGTAATCACAAACTCCTTTTTTAAACATAAGAACATTCACCGGTATACTTGGGAAGGCAGGGGAACCAGATCTGTCATTGACTATATAATAACAGATCAGGAATTCAGGAAGGCTGTGAGGACCACACGTGTATTCAGGGGGTTCTTTGATGACACTGATCATTATTTAATCTGCAGTGAAATTGGGATTGTGAGGCCGAAAGTGCAGGAGGTCAGGTCTATATGTAGGAGGATAAGAATGGAGAAACTTCAGGATAAGGAAATCAGGCACAAGTACATAACAGCGATCTCAGAAAGGTACCAGTTAGTTGAATGTAGTCAATTACAGTCATTGGAAAAGTAATGGACAAGGTACAGGGACACGGTACTAGAAGTGCCTAAATAATGTCTTGGAACAGTAGTGTGTAAAAGTAGGATGGAGCAAACAGCTTGGTGGAATGACACAGTCAAGGAAGCCTGTAAAAGGAAAAAGAAGGCGTATCAAAAATGGCTACATACTAGAACTCAGGTAGACAGAGAAAGTTATGTTGAAGAAAGATACAAAGGCAAACAGATAATTGCAGCATCCAAGAAGAAATCTTGGGAAGACTTTGGAAACAGGTTGGAGACTATGGGTCAAGCTGCTGGAAAATCATTCTGGAGTGTAATTAGCAGTCTTCGAAAGGGAGGTAAGAAGGAAATGACAAGTATTTTGGACAGGTCAGGACAACTGCTGGTGAATCCTGTGGATGCCTTGGGCAGATGGAGGGAATATTTTGAAGAGTTGCTCAATGTAGGTGAAAATACGACCAGCAATGTTTCAGATTTCAATGTAGACTGGGATAGGAATGATGATGGAAATAGGATCACATTTGAGGAAGTGGAGAAAATGGTCAATAGATTGCAGTGCAATAAAGCAGCTAGGATGGATGAAATTAAGTCGGAATTCATCAAATACAGTGGAATGTCAGGTCTTAAATGGCTACACGGGATCATTGAAATGGCATGGGAATCGGGACTAGTTCCATTATACTGGACAAAAGCAGTATTCACACCAATCTTTAAACATGGAAACAGAAAAGATTGTAACAACTACAAAGGTATCTCTTTAATCAGCGTTGTGGGTAAAATCTTCTCAGGTATTGTTGAAAGGAAAGTGCGAGAATTAGTTGAGGACCAATTGGATGAAAATCATTGTGGGTTTAGGCCTCTTAGAGGTTGTCAGGACCAGATCTTTAGCTTACGGCAAATAATGGAGAAGTGTTATGAGTGGAACAGGGAATTGTATCTATGCATTATAGATCTAGAAAAAGCATATGACCGGGTTCCTAGGAGGAAGTTATTGTCTGTTCTACGAGATTATGGAATAGGAGACAAACTTTTGCAAGCAATTAAAGGTCTTTACATGGATAGTCAGGCAGCAGTTAGAGTTGGCGGTAAATTGAGTTCATGGTTCAGAGTAGTTTCAGGGGTAAGACAAGGCTGCAACCTGTCTCCACTGTTGTTCATATTATTTATGGATCATATGTTGAAAACAATAGACTGGCTGGGTGAGATCAAGATATGTGAACACAAAATAAACAGTCTTGCATATGCGGATGACTTAGTTGTGATGGCAGATTCGATTGAAAGTTTGCAAAGTAATATTTCAGTGCTAGATCAGAAATGTAAGGACTTATGGTATGAAGATAAGCATCTCCAAAACGAAAGTAATGTCAGTGGGAAAGAAATATAAACGGATTGAGTGCCAAACAGGAGGAACAAAGATAGAACAGGTGGACGGTTTCAAGTACTTAGGATGCATATTCTCACAGGATGGCAAACATAGTGAAAGAACTGGAAGCGAGGTGTAGCAAAGCTAATGCAGCGAGTGCTCAGCTACGATCTACTCTCTTCTGCAAGAAGGTAGTCAGTACCAAGACTAAGTTATCTGTGCACCGTTCAATCTTTCGACCAACTTTGTTGTATGGGAGCGAAAGCTGGGTGCATTCAGGTTACCTTATCAACAAGGTTGAGGTTACGGATATGAAAGTAACTAGGATGATTGCAGGTACTAGTAGATGGGAACAATGGCAGGAGGGTGTCCACAATGAGGAAATCAAAGAAAAACTGGGAATGAACTCTACAGATGTAGCAGTCAGGGCGAACAGGCTTAGATGGTGGCGTCATGTTACACGCATGGGAAAGCCAGGTTACCCAAGAGACTCATGGGTTCAGCAGGAGAGGGTAGGAGGAGTCGGGGCAGACCAAGGAGAAGGTACCTGGATTCGGTTTAGAATTATTTTGAAGTAATAGGTTTAACATCAGAAGAGGCACCAATGTTAGCACTGAATAGGGGATCATGGAGGAATTTTATAAGGGGGCTATGCTCCAGACTGAACGCTGAAAGGCATAATCAGTCTTAAATGATGATGATGAATCAGTTCCTCCTTGAGGGTGCTTCACCTTTATTCGGCAGGCAGTGTACTTCTCTTGCACTGAACTCAAAGACGGGAGTTTGTTCTCACGAAAAGTGTAGTTAAAGAAAAAGTACAGTATCATGTGGTTGAATGCCAGTAATGCAACATATTACTGATTGATATTTCAATCTCTGAAATTATTTGAAGCAAAACGTGTCATGAACCAATGTCTGGAGGCACAGAAGTCTCCTTCTTATTGGTATATATCTTCAGTGAGTGTAAACAAAGCTAAGCCATATAAACTTACAGTTAGGATGTTTCATTTCTGAAGCTGTGTGGACATAAAATATTTTCGAGACATCAGGTGCACCACACCATTACTCCAATGCAATTATAGTCCTCCACAGTGGATGAACTAATGGTCAACTGTGGCTCAAAGAGCACTATTTCCAAATTTTTTAAAATGACATAATGAGTGTAACATCACAATACAATGTGACACAGAATAAAGTTTCCCAATTGAGTTTACAATTTTCAACAATAAATTCTGATATTTAAATGACTGCAGTTCAGAAATTTTTGGTGACTTCTAATATTACAAAGTGAAAACTTAAACAACCTTGTATGTAAAGTTAAGGAGGCAAGAATTTTACAAGAAAGCTGTAACCTATTATGTCTTGTAACACCCTAACAAACCCCAAAACCCAGTTAGGAAAGACCATCATGGGGAAAAGTTATCCTGACATGTACGACAACTTTGCTGATGCTATAACACCAGAAAGTCTTGATAAACACCAACATTAAGCATTAAAGAGTGTGTTTTGGTAGAAAGCAAGAAGAAAGAAAGGTCACCTTTAGTTATTTGCCAAACATCTAAGTAATAATTGCAAATTAATACCATGAAAGTTAAGTCCAAAGAAATGCCGGTCAGAGATAATTTTTATGTGAAGGAGAGTTGTAAATGCAACAAAGAAATACAAAGCGTCTACAATACTCATTCACAGAAAAAGCAAGTCACTTGCTAGTTATCGCACTTTCAAGTCATACGAGAGGAGCTCTTGTCATAGTTGAGCGAACGGAGCGTGACCAGCTTGTTTTACTTTCGAGAGTCACTGTTGCGTGACGTGGGCGCATGGATTTTGTGAGCTGATATTCAGACCAGAGACTTGAACCGAGATAGTATGCTGACTGCGAGTAACCGAGTTGTTGGACTTTATTCACGGAAGTAGGCAATATTGGACTCAACATTCATACAAGTCAACTTATAGAAAGGAATGGACAAAGTTTCAAAAGACTATAATACACGTTTAGTCTCAAGTAGGAGACACTTACACGAAGAAGATACAATTATGTCGAGGGTTAAAGCTGTCTTAATTGTCACGATACTTGAAACTAACAGAACTGCCACGGCTGATTATATGTGTGTGTGTGAGTGGCGTCATGTTTATGAAGTATTTAGTGAAAAGAAACAATAAAATTGTTCATCCAAAGTGGAATTCAACGTGTCACCTCCATCATTCTATGAACATTTGGTAATTGCTCATCAAAAGTTAATGAACAGTGACTATTTAACTTGGAAGAAAATTCGTGGACTGTAAGTTGTGACAAGGAAGGTTTGGACATACATAATATTACGACGCGCAAGATAATGAAGACATTGTTAAAGAGTATCTGTGGAGCTCACGTCATATAGAGCGAACAATTTTACTTGGCAATGGACAAACAACGACCAATACAATCTGCAATTGAACCTCGCTTTCGGTGATGTGGACAATGCGCATGAGGGAAGATTCATCAATTACTGCACTAAAGTGTTAATCGGGCACATAATAATTAAACTTCAAACCATAAGAGACAGAGTGCGCAGTTCGCATTAATAAGGAAACTGTGCAGACTCGCAATAAGACTTTAATCATTACGAGAGGAACGATTTCTTAAGAGCTTTTTCAGATCTCATCTCTCATTAACAGACGGAGACCTCCATCATCGCGCATTACGTCTCGGCTCCACCGACCGAGATGTAGCGCCAACAGCTCCACGTCGTTGACAACACCGGCACGTGGTGGAGAGGGGATGTCACAGTCTCTGACACACCAGCTTCTTGAACTGGACTGTACACGTGTGAAACGAGGACATTTACTATAGGAAAAAATTTACCATTTGCTCAAGTAACTTGAGGGGACATTTTTTATGCAATATTTGGTGCATACGTTCTGTCAGGCCTTCAGGCTGCTGCCTATTTTCATATTGAAATACAAGAGGGCAATCAAAAAGTTACCATTCGAGGGCACCGTTGCAGCCCGACTCCATTGCAGGTATATAAGCAGCAACATGTAAACAAGGTGTTTAATGTTGCATTTGTGCCTATCTGATGTGAATGTTGTAAGTACAGAAAGGTGAACTATGACAATGTTTGCCGAAGGGCAAACCCCAGTAGACATCCGTCACAGCACGAAGAACGTGTACGGGGCAGCACGTATGTCCAAATGGTGCCCTAAGAGGTGCCGCCGCTTTACGGTAACGCATTCCCACCTATTGCGACGCAGAAGTTACGCCAACTCGTATGCGAGACACTCTAGCACCCACCTTATACTCCCGATCTCTCCCCGAGGGATTGTCACACCTCAGATCCCTCAAATAAGGTCTCAGAGGAATGACGATTGCTGTCAGACAAGGACGAGGATGTGCGGCAGGCAGTTACAGACCTCTTCGTGATGCAGGGCATTGTGTTTTACCGAACAATGTCAGTGGGAGGATCTCTTCAGTAATCGTGGCAATTTTCCTCTATTGCCGTACCGATTCTGGACTGTATGGCTGTCGGAAAGATACTTTTTAATCACCCCTTATACGTACGTACGCACTGCCAGATTTCTGAACTTCGTGTTCAGGGGTACTACATTTTGTATAAGTCAAGTTCCAATATATAAATAGTGGACAAATAGTTATTTAATGATACAGAGTAAGCACAGAGCCTTTCACCGATTACAAAAATTTATTTCTAACGAGGAAAACTCCCAACACACCCCCTCACATTCAGTGGTAAGGTGGCCCTGTGGATGGCCCGTCAAAAACTGAACACAGATCGAGCATAAAACAGGAAGAAGGTGTACTGAACTGAGAAAAAAGAAGCAAAATAGAAACAGTGAATTGTCCAAGAAGAAGAAGTGTAATAAGGAACAGCCTAGAGCAGCAACGCCGTCATGGGTAAGAGATTATGCCGTTAGACAGCTAAACGGGAGAGCTGTGTTCGAAACTCCCTCCTGCCCCCATCCCCCTTCCCACGTGCACACACAAAATTATGAACTGTTTGTCCAGTCACTGCAAGGTTTGTTCTCTTTCTGTAGTGTTGTTGAAGTTGTCATATTATACATCGGTTATAGAATACGACTCACGCAGTAAGAATATGTTACTGTCGCAAGTAACTGAGACGAATAGTGAGAGCAGGTGAGATACCGTATAGACGTCTCACAGAAATGAAAACGACAAAAGAGTTCGAGAGTGAAGACATATGTTTTGACAAAGTGCAGAGAAACTGTGTGATTGTCAAACTGTCGTGTTCATTTGTTGCAGCTTATTGTCAAACTATTATGTTTTCATCATTTCCTCGGATTGATCACATTCACATGAACACCTATGCCAGGCAAAGAGGCATATCTCACTCACTTACCACTCATACAAATTAGGTGCACCAGTAAGAGATTCCTACAATACGACACATGTACTGTCACTAATTCTGTGTATGACACCCTAGACATCTTTTCTGGTTGAGGATTCTGTAGGCTTGTCACCTTGCCATCAAGTGTTTGCAGTTCCCATTTCCTTTTGGCTGCTAACAGAGTAGTTGTTGTGGTTTTCAGTCCTGAGACTGGTTTGATGCAGCTCTCCATGCTACCCTATCCTGTGCAAGCTTCTTCATCTCCCAGTACCTACTGCAACCTACATCCTTCTGAATCTGCTTAGTGTATTCATCTCTTGGTCTCCCTCTACCATTTTTACCCTCCACGCTGCCCTCCAATACTAAACTGGTGATCCCTTGATGCCTCAAAACATGTCCTACCAACCGATCCATTCTTCTAGTCAAGTTGTGCCACAAACTTCTCTTCTCCCCAATCCTTTTCAATACTTCCTCATTAGTTACGTGATCTATCCATCTAATCTTCAGTATTCTTCAGTAGCACCACATTTCGAAACCTTCTATTCTCTCCTTGTCCAAACTATTTATGTCCACGTTTCACTTCCATACATGGCTACACTCCATACAAATATTTTCAGACACGACTTCCTGACACTTAAATCTATACTCAATGTTAACAAATTTCTCTTCTTCAGAAACGCTTTCCTTGTCATTGCCAGTCTACATTTTATATCCCCTCTACTTTGACTATTGTCAGTTATTTTGCTCCCCAAATAGCAAAACTCCTTTGCTACTTTAAGTGTCTCATTTCCTAATTCGACTACATTCCATTATCCTAGTTTTACTTTTGTTGATGTTCATCTTATATCCTTCTGCTAACAGAGTAGTTGTGCAGAATCAACTGTCATTATAGGTCCCTACCTTATACGTTACTGGTGCAAATGAACACCGCATCACGACACAGACACAGATTTGAATAAAGCAAGCAGTAGGGAGGGGGGATTTTGGCACAAGGGACGTTCAAACACGGGTCACCCATTTGGCAGCCCAATACTGTGACCACTTAACCGTGTCGATATATGACTTCCCGCCTGCTCCATATTGCACTTCTTGTTCTTGGACCCTTCACTGCTGCTATTTTTTGTCTTTCTCCACAGTCCAGTACACCTTATTCCTGTTTTTACGGTTGACCTGTATTCAGTTTTTGACAGGTTGTCTGTCTACCAGGGCCTCTTACCACTAAATTTCATTGGGGTACAACGGGGTGTTTCCCTTATACGGAGCTACACTATGTAAAGCCTTGTGGTTTGTCACAAATGGTAGGTTAACTCGTGAAGTTTTTATGGATACATGTCGACACGTGCTCTGAAAGCATCTTATTTCTTTTCTCTCTCTCGTTACAGGTAGTGTAATTTATGAGCACTGGTGTCACAGTCACATCTATGCTGCAGAAAGCACCGTGTGCTTTGTGGTTTCATAAAACATGGTCAGCTATTACTGTATTTACTCGAATCTAAGCCGCACCTGAAAAATGAGACTTGAAACCAAGGAAAAATATTTTCCAGAATCTACACCGTACCTGAAATTTCAGACTCTAAACTCGAGGGGAGAGAAAAGTTTTAGGCCGCACCTTTAAATCGAAACAAAGTTGGTCCATTGTAATATGAGACACAATTTAGGTCGAATGAATGACGATACAGCTACAGTAGTTTGGTTCGTGTTGTAAGCTTAGCAGTTAAGCTTTACCAGGTGGCCATTGCTATGTGTCAGGCGGGTCTGTATTTAATATAATCTGTATTTAATATAATCGATTGCTTATTTTTCTTTCATCTAAATGCCGCTCTCTTTTTTATAGGTGTTTATGTCACTCTAAGCTGAAAATGCATTACTGTACTGTGTCATGCATTGTTTGTCGACATGGCTTGCTTTCGTGCGCGCTACTGCTACTTGCAATTATAAAAATAAATAAATAAATAATAATAATAATAATAATAATAATAGAGAGAGAGAGAAACAATGGCAAGAGACTGCTATATGTTGTTACTTACACTGCTGCTATTTTTTTTTTTTTTTTTTTTTTTTTTTTTTTTTTTTTTTTTTTGCTGATGTGATTTTTCACATCTCCTAGAAAGTAAATAAAGTAAATGTGCGCAGTGTCCACTTCTGGGGGAGGAAGGGGGGGGGGGTGTTGGAGAACCAACATATTGTGGTACAGCAATAAGGAATAACAGGAAAGTGAATGTGTAGTGTGGCTTAATGCACAACACAATTACTAGACTACTCTTTTTCAATGAGACTACCATTATGGCAACAGTTTAAATCGATATGCTGGAACCTTACATTACACCTCTGTTAAAGAATCCCCCCCCCCCCCCCCCCAATGAACCATGGACCTTGCCGTTGGTGGGGAGGATTGCTTGCCTCAGCGATACAGATGGCCGTACCGTAGGTGCAACCACAACGGAGGGGTATCTGTTGAGAGGCCAGACAAACATGTGGTTCCTGAAGAGGGGCAGCAGCCTTTTCAGTAGTTGCAGGGGGAACAGTCTGGATGATTGACTGATCTGACCTTGCAACATTAACCAAAACGGCCTTGCTGTGCTGGTACTGCGAAAGGCTGAAAGAAAGGGGAAACTACAGCCATAATTTTTCCCGAGGACATGCAGCTTTACTGTATGATTAAATGATGACGGCGTCCTCTTGGGTAAAATATTCCGGAGGTAAAATAGTCCCCCGTTCAGATCTCTGGGCGGGGATTACTCAGGAGGACGTCGTTATCAGGGGAAGAGAAACTGGCGTTCTACGGATCGGAGGTGGAATGTCAGATCCCTTAATTGGGCAGGTAGGTTAGAAAATTTAAAAAGGGAAATGGATAGGTTAAAGTTAGATATAGTGGGAATTAGTGAAGTTCGGTGGCAGGAGGAACAAGACTTCTGGTCAGGTAACTACAGAGTAATAAACACAAAATCAAATAGGGGTAATGCAGGAATAGGTTTAATAATGAATAGGAAAATAGGAATGCGGGTAAGCTACTACAAACAGCATAGTGAACGCATTATTGTGGGTAAGATAGATACGAAGCCCACGCCTACCACAGTAGTACAAGTTTGTATGCCAACTAGCTCTGCAGTTGACGAAGAAATTGAAGAATTGCATGATTGAAAAATTGCTTGATTAAATAAATAAAAAAAAAAATATTCACATAGTGAAGGGAGATGCAAATTTAATAGTAATGGGTGACTGGAATTCGTCAGTAGGAAAAGGGAGAGAAGGAAACATAGTGGGTGAATATGGATTGGGGCTAAGAAATGAAAGAGGAAGCCGTCTGGTAGAATTTTGCACAGAGCATAACTTAATCATAGCTAACACTTCGTTCAACAATCATAAAAGAAGGTTGTATACATGGAAGAATCCTGGAGATACAAAAAGGTACCAGATAGATTGTATAATGGTAAGACAGAGATTTAGGAATCAGGTTTTAAATTGTAGGACATTTCGAGGGGCAGATGTGGACTCTGACCACAATCTATTGGTTATGAACTGTAGATTAAAACTGAAGAAAATGCAAAAAGGTGGCAATTTAAGGTGATGGGATCTGGACAAACTGTCTAAACCATAGGTTGTACAGAGTTTCAGAGAGAGCATAAGGCAACATCTGACAGGAATAGGGGGAAGAAATACAGTAGAAGAAGAATGGGTAGCTTTGAGGGATGAAGTAATGAAGGCAGCAGAGGATCAATTAGGTTAAAAGACGAGGGCTAGTAGAAATCCTTGGGTAACAGAAGAAATATTGAATTTAATTGATGAAAGGAGAAAATATAAAAATGCAGTAAATGAAGCAGGCAAAAAGGAATACAAACGTCTCAAAAATGAGATCGACAGGAAGTGCCAAATGGCTAAGCAGGCATGGCTACAGGACAAATGTAAGGATCTAGAGGGTTATCTCACTAGGGGTAAGATAGATACTGCCTACAGAATTAAAGAGACCTTTGGAGAAAAGAGAACCACTTGTATGAACAGCAAGAGCTCAGATGGAAACCCAGTTCTAAGCAAAGAGGGGAAAGCAGAAAGGTGGAAGGAGTATATAGAGGGTCTATACAAGGGGGATGTACTTGAGTACAATATCATGGAAATGGAAGAGGATGTAGATGAAGATGAAATGGGAGATATGATACTGCGTGAAGAGTTTGACAGAGCACTGAAAGACCTGAGTCGAAACAAGGCCCCCGGAGTAGACAACATTCCATTGGAACTACTGACGGCCTTGGGAGAACCAGTTATGACAAAACTCTACCAGCTGGTGAGCAAGATGTATGAGACAGGTGAAATACCCTCAGACTTCAAGAAGAATATAATAATTCCAATCCCAAAGAAAGCAGGTGCTGTCAGATGTGAAAATTACCGAACTATCAGTTTAATAAGTCACAGCTGCAAAATACTAACGCAAATTCTCTACAGACGAATGGAAAAACTGGTAGATGCGGACCTTGGGGAGGATCAGTTTGGATTCCGTATAAATGTTGGAACACGTGAGGCAATACTCACCTTATGACTTATCTTAGAAGAAAGATTAAGAAAAGGGAAACCGTCATTTCTAGCATTTGTAGACTTGGAGAAAGCTTTTGACAATGTTGACTGGAATACTCTCTTTCAAATTCTGAAGGTCGCAAGGGTAAAGTACAGGGAGTGAAAGGCTATTTACAATTTGTACAGAAACCAGATGGCAGTTATAAGAGTCGAGCAGTGGTCGGGAAAGGAGTGAGACAGGGTTGTAGCCTCTCCCCGATGTTATTCAATCTGTATAATGAGCTAGCAGTAAAGGAAACAAAAGAAAAATTCGGAGTAGGTATTAAAATTCATGGAGAAGTAGTAAAAACTTTGAGGTTCGCTGATGACATTGTAATTTTGTCAGAGACAGCAAAGGACCTGGAAGAGCATTTGAACGGAATGGACAGTGTCTTGAAAGGAGGATATAAAATGAACATCAACAAAAGCAAAACGAGGATAATGGAATGTAGTCGAATTAAATCGGGTGATGCTGAGGGAATTAGATTAGGAAATGAGACACTTAAAGTAGTAAAGGAGTTTTGCTATTTAGGAAGTAAAATAACTGATTATGGTCGAAGTAGAGGGGATATAAAATGACACTGGCAATGACAAGGAAAGCGTTTCTGAAGAAAAGAAATTTGTTAACTTCGAGTATAGATTTACGTATCAGGAAGTCGTTTTTGAAAGTATTTGTATGTAGTGTAGCCATGTATGGAAGTGAAACATGGACGATAAATAGTTTGGACAAGAAGAGAATAGAAGCTTTCGAAATGTGGTGTTACAGAAGAATGCTGAAGATAAGGTGGATAACTAATGAGGAGGTATTGAATAGGATTGGGGAGACGAGAAGTTTGTCGCACAACTTGACGAGAAGAAGGGATTGGTTGGTAGGACATGTTTTGAGGCATCAAGGGATCACAAATTTAGCATTGGAGGGCAGCGTGGAGGGTAAAAATCGTAGAAGGAGACCAAGAGATGAATACACTAAGCAGATTCAGAAGTATGTAGGTTGCAGTAGGTACTGGGAGATGAAGAAGCTTGCACAGGACAGAATAGCATGGAGAGCTGCATCAAACCAGTCTCAGGACTGAAGACCACAACAACAACAACAACAACAACAACAACAACAAAGGAATTTCAACCACTGGTAGCATTTCAAGAAGATGCTACATTGGGAGTTATTTGTTCACCAGTTCTCAGGTGAATACAGATGGATCAGCGGATGCAGCCCACCGTCACGGCTACCGTATTCACCAGGTGTAACACCACTTGGCCTTTCTTTGTGGGGTTACGTTAAGGATAAAGCGGTGAGTTCACCAGTTCCTTACTCCACGAAAATGAGATGCCGTGAACGCAGTGACAGAAGAGATGTAAGCAAAGACGTGGAGAGAAATTGAGCGTCACCTAGATTGTCGCTAATCACACTGGTCCCTACCATCTTTGCATCTTTCACAGTGGGCGGTAGGTGGTAGTTGTTTTGGAAACATTTTCATTATGTTCGCATAAAATGTTGACACCAAGTATTTGGGAAATAATTTTTATTATATGCTTTAATTTGCTCTAACTCTGATTAAAAAATTTTACAAAGTAAATGTACTTCTCTACTACATAAATCACTATTATAGCGCAAAAGATGACAATTAGAAAATTGTATTAGTAATAGAGTTACAACAATGGGCAGTACCGTATTTACTCGAATCTAAGCCGCACTTTTTTTCCAGTTTTTGTAATCAAACAAACTGCCTGCGGCTTAGAATCGAGTGCAAAGTAAGCGGAAGTTCTGAAAAATATTAGTAGGTGCCGCCACAACTAACTTCTGCCATCGAATATATGTAGCTCTACACAGACATACTTTGCCGGCACAAAGATAAATACTGGCGGTGCCAAAACCTCTGTGTCAGTAAAGAAAAGGGGGTGGAAGACGAGCTTTTTTTCTCCGCCCCAAGTTTCGACCACTGCATTTTCATACATAATCCAATGAAGTAAATACAAATTCCATATTGTTCGTCTTCGAATGTAGCAACATTTCAATGCACTACGAAAATCCGACTGGCAAGACTGTTGGGGATGTTTGTCAAGGTGGCCAACTCTACGTTCTGAATTTTTTTCCTACCTGTGAGAAGAGATGGTTGCTAATAGGAACTTTTATGAATTGTGAATCACATGCAGTATTCTCTTCACTATAAGAATAATACGAATATAAACACTTTGCCATGTATTTTTTCGTGTTTGCTGCTACCTCATTTAAATCCCGTCTGCCTAATAAATTGCGAAAATAGAGTGAAACAACAGCAAACGCGGAAGTATACACAAATCGTGTCATGTTTATATTGGTATTATTCTTATGCCTAAGAGTGATACAGTCAGAAATGAACCACGACAATTGACTAGATTTTTAAATCTAAGATGACTAATTTCTGTGCAGAATGTAATGTAGTAAAGAGGTGCCTGCAAAGATTTTCAAACGGAGAAAAATGTTTGCTACACTCTCGTTCAGAACATCTACCACACTCAGTCTATTATTTGGTTCTTGCTGATCATTATCAAAGAAAGCAGCAGTGTAAGTAACAACAAATAGCAGTCTCTTGCCATTGTTTCGCTAATGAGACGATTCCTCTCTTTTTTTTTTTTTAAATTGTAAGTGGTGGTAACGCGTACAAAAGCAAGCTCTGCCACGAGCGGTGGCAAGCCGTAAACACACATTATCAGAATGCGACAAACAATGCATGACACATACAGTAATGCATTTTCAGTTAAGAGTGATGTAAAAACCTATAACACAGCGAACGGCACTTACCAGATCAAAGAAAAATGAGCAATCAATTCAAACCAGACGCAGCACGTGAAAAAGGAAGGGTACCCGTATAGATATCGACGGAGTGCCTGACGCATAGCAATGGCTACCTGGTAAAGCTTAACTGCTAAGGTTACGACTCGAACCAAACTACTGTAGCTGTATTGTCATTCATTCGACCTAAATTGTGTCATTTTACAATGGACCAACTTTGTTTCGATTTGGAGGTGCGGCGTACAACTTTTATCTCCCCTTGAATTTCGAGTCCCAAACTTCAGGTGCGACTTAGATTTGGGAAAAATTTTTTTCCTTGATTTCGATTCTCATTTTTCAGGTGCGGCTTAGATTTGAGTGCGGCTTAGATTCGAGTAAATACGGTAGGTAGAAATGGTTGACCATCCCTGGCCTACTGTTCTACAGTCAACAAATGGATCACGATGTTCAGATGTATATCATTTAAAAAGCTTTGAATTACGTTAACATTTGCAACAAACCACATAGCTGTATATAACATAATTCTTCAAAAATAAAGACTTTAATCTTATCACCTACAATATGCAATGTACTGTGCATTATATTTGTGGTATGATTTTATTAACATTAATTTATTAAAAATTATTAATAACTGATACTGCAAAATTGTTTTTGGACAAAAACTACTAGACACACCTACAGTATTGATCGCACACTTTTACTTGGCTGCTGAGCAGAGGGTGCTAGGAGCAAAAGCTTGCAATCGACTCGTAGCACACTGGGTGCCGAGACAAGTCATCTTCCTTCTCCGAGAGCAGCCCACTCTTAGCTTATAAAATAAAGGAATGTGAACAGGTTGATGTAACACAGAAGTTGAAGGCAACTGACTAAAAGGCCTCTCAGGTCATGTTTGTAAATACAGCAATATTAACAACCACTGCACAGAACACCGCACATGGATAAACATTATAGTGACAAGAGCTACTTATTGTCACGACACACGATTAAGCCTGGCAACAAGCGTAAACATTCCGAAGTGCCACAAAGTCAAACGTCTCCCACCGATCACAGGGGGCAAGGATAAAATGCGCAATCGGTACACGTCAAGTAACAACAGTAGAAATGCAGCGTGCTGTTCGCCAGAGATGTGACGGTCCCATCAGTGTGGCAATTAGTGAGGGTTAAGTGTAATTTATCTCATTTTCTTGCCACGGTCATTTTGTGACAGATGTGTGTGGGAGGAAATACTATGCTCTCAAAATTTCAATAGTGAAACTCTCTTGGAGTGACTGTTACACGGGTTTTTTGAGTAACTCCGTAACCCTCTAGTGCCGACTTAACAATCCAATCACAAAATGTGCTGCTCCTCATCAGATCTTCTCTATCTCTTTTACATTACTTTAAAGTGATTCCTACTTGGGACTGATGAGCAGTACTCGAGATTCTATCTTACAAGTGTTTTGTAAGACACTTCTTTTGTCAATAAATTATATTTCCTATGTATTCTCCCAGTGAATCTCACTGTGCATCCTACAGTTATTTCTATGTGATCATTGCACTTTATCTCAACACAAACAGTTACTCCCAGATATTTCACTACTGTTTCTGTTACCAGTGATTTTTCACGTATTTATATGCCATGTGTTACATGCCATGTTGTTCCAGGTTAACTGCTGGCAGTCCCTGCACCCATCATCGATCCTCCACAGGTGTTCCTCCATTTTCTTACGGTCCTCTCGTGTTGTAATCTTTCTGCAGACAACAGTATGCTCTGCAGAAAGCCTTTATAAGACCATTATCCACGAGGTCAATCACATATTAACTATAATCGAGATGGCGTATGGGGATCCCTTACAGCTAGTAGCTGTGTTGCCAGCTTCCAAAGGCAAACCACAAATGGCTGGGGCTGAGGCAAGAGCTGTGACAACAGTGAGCTGTTGTGATAGAGATGTTTACAAAATTGCATTGTGTGATTGGTTGGAGTAGGCGCACAAAGCTGTCGTGCCCAGCCCTCTACATCTGATAGGTATCTGCTTACACCTTCTCGATTATACCACCCCCTCCTCCTTCATCAAATTTACTGCCTTACCAAACTTTAGTATGTTTATTTTTAAAAGACGAAAGACAAATTATATTTATTGTAAAATGTAAACTTTCACGGCCGGAACTGTCATGATTAATAAAATTCTTTTCCGGGCTATTATGCCGTGGTCTGATGGATTTCGCATTGTAACCCGATGTTTCGTCCCCATCTGCGGAGGACATCTTCAAGGGGGTTCGTGGCTTCTGTTAACTTCCGAAACACACACTGTCTCACTACTGACTGCAGCAAATTTTTGTTTTCGCGTGCTCCCGCGCATAGGCGTGACATCACATGTTTTGAATACGCGAGCGCAATTGGCCGTTGTCGGTTGCCGCCGTCCGCTGTTGCTATCATCCCATGGCGGAAGACTGGTACACATCTTCTGCAGCACCGGTATCCAGATGTCATTCAATTTCACGCCCTCCTCCTTCCTATTAAAATTCCTGGGGTGTTTCATAATCTCTATAGCCTCTCTGTAAAGCCTTTCATGATATTCGCTTGTGGCTGCCAGTACTTGAGTTCTATCAAAATAAATGTGGTGGTCTCCTGACTGCAAAGCGTGTTCCGCAACAGCTGATCTATCAATCTCTCCCCTTCTGCAATTGCCCTTGTGCTCTTCTAGTCGTTTTTTGACCGTTCTTTTTGTGGTACCCACATATACCTCCCCACAACTACACGGGATCCTTTAAATTCCTGCTTTTTCCAGCGGTTTACGAGCATCCTTAGCCAATCTCTTGTATCTTGTATCTTCCGGGTAGGTTTGTAAATCACCGCGATATTCCGTTTTCTTTTCAATATTTTCCCTATGCGGTCAGTGACGTCCTGAATAAAAGGCAGGAAAACTTTCGATTTTGCAAGCGCTTGTGCATTGCTATGATTTTCACGCGGCGGTCTTAACGCACACGGATCGTTATCTACACCGGGATTCGAACCACCACCCACAGCAAAAGCGAGGCATAATAAAAACGTTGGCGGATAGAGCGAGGAACATCTGTGAACCTGGGCTACTGGATACGAAACTGGAACACCTCACTGATGCATTACTCAGGAATGGTTACTCGGCTGCTGAGATAAAAAGAGCGTTAAGTAGTGAGACAGTGTGTGTGTTTCGGAAGTTAACAGAAGCCACGAACCCCCTTGAAGATGTCCTCCGCAGATGGGGACGAAACGTCGGGTTACAATGCGAAATCCATCAGACCACGGCATAATAGCCCGGAAAAGAATTTTATTAATCAAATTATATTTAGTTTTTGTAGGTGTGTCACCATTGCTTAGCGTATCGTAACTGCAAATAATAATAATAATAATAATAATAATTTAACGCACGATTAGGCAAAGATAAGAAATACAGGAAAATCACCGGAATCCATACAGGTCACAAGAGAAGTAACAACAATGGGGAAAGATTGATAAGCTTTTGCAAAAATTTCGGCCAATTCAAAAAACCCAGCAAGAAACTGTATACTTGGAAGTCGCCCAACACAATGTTGGGTGAATTCCAGATAGACCATGTGGTCATCTCCTAGAGTAACACAGCAGAAATTCTGAATGTGAAAACGAGGAGTTTTTGATTCAGACCACCATCTTCTACAGCTAAAGACCAGATTACAATCCAATAGAAAAAAGCCAAAACTAAACAAAGTGCTGAGACCAGACCCCGAATACATAAAACTCAACAAGGAAAACATCTTACATGAAATTAGTCACACAAACACCACAAACTGTATAGAACTTGTGGACATCCTCAAATCCACGATGAAATAGAGTCAACCCCTGAGAAGGAGAAAACACAGGTGGTGGAATATAATATGTGACCAAGCAATAGAAGAAAGGACCAATGCCTGGAAAAAGTGCAATAGTCACAAAACATCAGAAAAATGGCAACAATTTCTAGTAATCCAAAAACAAACATCGAAAACCATTTGGAGGGAAAAAAGAAATTATGACAAACGGCAACTAGATGAGATAGAACAAGACTTTAAGAAGAACACCACCAGAAATTTTTATAATACGTTTAAAGAAGAACATATTGCAGGATACCAGCCACCCAATCTTTGTTTCAAGAAACCGGATGGTTCACTAGAAACTAACACAAAGAATGACTGCCAGATCCTCGCACACTATTTCAGCAAACTTCTCAACTGCGGAAGACCTACAGAGGATATTCACTACCAGGCGTCTTCACCAAATCCCGACGCTAAACCGCCAACCGCCAACGAAATAGTAGAAATTATCAAGACACTGAAAAACAATAGAGCCCCAGGAAAAGATGGAATTATTGCAGAGCTATGGAAACTAAATGATGAAAGATTAACAGGAAAAATCCACAAAATCATATTAAAAATTTGGGAAACAGAACAGATCCCTTTTGAATGGAAATGCACACTCATCCATCCAGACCACAAAAAAGGGGACATAACTGAACCAAATAATTACAGGGGTATCTCACTCGTACCGGTCACATATAAAATCCTATCAAAAGTTCTCATGAATAGATTAGAAGAAGCTGACCCACAAATAAGAGAATATCAGGCTGGTTTTCACAAGGAACGATCATGCATAGAGCAGATAAGGAATCTGAAAATGATTCTCCAGATGAGAAACACCAGAAACACAGTGGTCACTTTTGTAGATTTTAAAAAGGCCTACGACTCGATAGACAAAGTAGTGCTCTGCAAGATGCTGGAAGAATTCAGCACTGACAGAAAGACAAGAGCAATCATTGGGCAAACATTAACTGACACAGTCTCCAAGGTTAAATTTATGGGGGATATCTCGGAAACATTTGAAATCCAAACTGTAGTGCGACAGGGTGACGGACTTCCACCATTACTCTTTAATATCGTTCTTGAAAAAATTATCAGGCATGGAAAAAAGAAGTCCAAGGAATCCAAATTGGCATTAGAAAAGATAATAGATTCAATGTGAAGTGTTTAGCTTTTGCAGATGACCTTGCAATCCTCACAAATAATAGATAAGAAGCCACTAACGCCATAGAGAAGTTACACGAAATTGCACAAAGAACTGGCCTGCAAATCTCATATGAGAAAACCCACTGCATAGAAAGAGTGCCACAAGACAAATTGCATATTGTGACAACTCATGGGAAAATCATACAAGTACCACATTTTAAGTACCTGGGAGAAATCATCCAGCCATCAGGGATCAACTTAAAGGCCAATGAGGAAAGAATAAAAAAAACTACAGAAAATATATAAACTCACGTGGACCTATTATAACGAAACGTCTATATCCATTAACGCAAAATTGAGGCACTACAACACTAACATACTTCTGGAGGCACTGTATGCATCTGAAACAACACAAATAGGTGGGCAAACTAAAATCAAAGAAATAGAGAAACAAGAAAGGAAAATAATCAGGAAAATTTTTGGCCCGATACAAGAGCAAGGAATCTTTAACAGTTGCCTCAACCACCTCGGCCATCCAGACATGCTTTCCATCAGACCCAGCTTCCCACTCACCACCCTGCAATGACCCCTGACTGTTAACCTTGAACTCACAGATTTCTGGTTTCTGTAGGGATTTTTTTTTTTTTTTTTTTTTTATCAAACAGCCATTGTCCTCATAAAATCACACATATGAGTGGTGTCTGCTGGACATGTCTGACAGTGCAGCCACTGCTTATATAATAACAATAATAATAATAATAATAATAATAATAATAATAACACCATTGCAATTACATAACCACTTCTACAACCCTTTAGATCACATAACATCAACAGACATGAAGAAAGTAAATTGGAAAAAGAAACACTACATGGCAAGCACCCGTATCATCTAACACAGCCACACATCTATCAAGATGCATCCAACACATGGCTAAGAAAAGGCAATATATACAGTGAGACGGAAGGATTCGTGATTGCAATACAGGATCAAACAATAAACACCAGATATTACAGCAAGCATATTAATAAAGATCCCAATACCACAACAGATAAAAGCAGACTTTGCAAACAACAAACAGAAACAGTAGATCACATCACAAGTGGATGTACAATACTAGCAAATACAGAATACCCCAGAAGACAAGACAATGTAGCAAAAATAATACATCAACAACTTGCCATAAAACAAAGTAATAAAAGAACACGTTCCCACATACAAGTATGCACCACAAAATGTACTGGGGAATGATGAATACAAATTATACTGGAACAGAACCATTATAACAGATAAAACAACACCACATAACAAACCTGACATCATACTCACCAATAAAAAGAAGAAATTAACACAACTAATCGAAATATCCATACCCAATACAACAAATATACAGAAGAAAACAGGAGAAAAAATTTAAAAATACATCCAACTGGCTGAGGAAGTCAAGGACATGTGGCATCAGGATAAAGTTGACATCATACCAATTATACTATCAACTACAGGAGTCATACCACACAATATCCACCAGTACATCAACGCAATACAGCTACATCCAAACGTATATATACAACTACAGAAATCTGTAAATATTGATACACGCTCAATTACCCAAAAGTTCTTAAATGCAATGTGACATATACCGTACAGTTAAAAGGAAGTAACGCTTGATCAAGGTCCGCGTCACTTTCCAGTTTTAACCAGACACAACATCTGAGATAGGAAAGAGAAATAACAACAATAATATTGTAAATGCCCAACAGCAATGTAGTAGCCATTACATAGTAGTTATTGTGTTTTGTTTTCAATTACTTCATTTATTTGTTGCAAAACGAATTATAAAGCAGTTTCTGATCTATCATGAAAACTATTTAAAAGGCATTTTTTGAGATATTTAAATATATGTGTCATATGTGTCTCAATTTTACTATAAAAGAAGCATGGTACAAAGTACGAAGCATGTGTGTAGTGGGTGGACTATGTGATGAAGAAATTGTTCATACATTCATTTCAGAAGCTGTAATCTGCTCTATATTGTGTCACGCGTTAATGCTGGTACTGAAACACTCCCTGCCACTCCGGTTCACAGGTGCTGGCGGACCCACCAGCACCAAGCGATCGTCCTGTCATTCTCGGCTAGTGGCATCAATGTATGCAGTATGGAAGGGCATGGGATCAGCACGTCATTCTCCCAGCTGCTGTCAGTTTTTGTGACCTGGTGCTGCTACTTCTAAGCCAAGCAGCATGAGGCCTAGTGCTGCTTATTCCAGTTCCTACAGCAAGGGTATATCCTCAGCACTACCAGGAATCGAACCCAGGTAATCTGAAAGGCGGTCAGCCACACTGACCACTCGGCTACAAATCTATACTTGGCATTTGAAAAAGTAATTATTGGTAACTTATGTAATCACTACCACAGTCATACAACAGTGATCACTGTACTGATATATTGAAAGAAATTGAGTTTTGTGGATGAAAAAGACAAATCTTTTTATTTTTACCCCTCAGTAAATTTCATATTACTCTTCTGGCGATAATTACCTCAGGTTGGCAATTGCTGTGCTAGATTGTTTATATGTACTATAAAGCGTAATGACCCATAATACTATCTTCGCATACTTCTGAAATAACTTTCCACTTCCCCTCTTTTTTTTTTTTTTTTTTTTTTTACATAAAATACAAACAGATAAATTGTTAACAAATTTTTATTTTTAATCAATGATGTAATCACCCTCCCCTTTTTTAAATCATGTTGCTTTCAATGGTATGTACTAATTTTTATTTCGTTCTTATATGATCCATATTTCGACCTTAGTTCATTTTCAAGTACAAAAATTGGAATAAACAACAAAAATATAAATCACAAAAACATAGAACAGGACAGCAATGAAAAATAGTATATGTTGTTGTTGTGGTCTTCAGTCCTGAGACTGGTTTGATGCAGCTCTCCATGCTACTCTCTCCAGTGCAAGCTTCTTCATCTCCCAGTACTTACTGCAACTTACATCCTTCCGAATCCGCTTAATGTATTCATCTCTTGGTCTCCCTCTACAATTTTTACCCTCCACGCTGCCCTCAAACGCTAAATTTGTGATCCCTTGATGCCTCACAACATGTCCTACCAACCGATCCCTTCTTCTGGTCAAGTTGTGCCACAAACTTCTCTTCTCCCCAATACTATTCAATACCTCCTCATTAGTTATGTGATCTACCCATCTAATCTTCAGCATTCTTCTGTAGCACCACATTTCAAAAGCTTCTATTCTCTTCTTGTTCAAACTTTTTATCATTCATGTTTCACTTCCATACATGGCTACACTCCATACTAGTCGGATAGATCACATAACTAATGAGGAAGTATTGAATAGGATTGGGGAGAAGAGAGGTTTGTGGCACAACTTGACCAGAAGAAGGGATCGGTTGGTAGGACATGTTCTGAGGCATCAAGGAATCACCAATTTTGTATTGGAGGGCAGCGCGGAGGGCAAAAATCGTAGAGGGAGACCAAGAGATGAACACACTATGCAGATTCAAAAGGATGTAGGTTGCAGAAGGTACTGGGATATGAAGAATCTTGCACAGGATAGAGTAGCGTGGAGAGCTGCATCAAACCAGTCTCGGGAGTGAAGACCACAACAAAACATCATCATCTAACTTTAACCTATCCATTTTTCTTTTTAAATTTTCTAACCTACCTGCCCGATTAAGGGATCTGACATTCCACGCTCCGATCCATAGAATGCCAGTTTTCTTTCTCCCGATAAAAACGTCCTCCAGAGTAGTCCCTGCCCGGAGATCCGAACGGGGTACTATTTTAGCTCCGGGATGTTTTACCCAAGAGGACGCCCTCATCATTTATCCATACAGTAAAGCTGCATGCCCTCGGGAAAAATTACGGCTGTAGTTTCCCTTTGCTTTCAGCCGTTCGCAGTACCAGCACAGCATGGCCGTTTTGGTTAGTGTTACAAGGCCAGATCAGTCAATCATCCACACTGTTACCCCTGCAACTAGTGAAAAGGCTGCTCCCCTCTTCAGGATCCACACGTTTGTCTGGCCTCTCAACAGATACCCCTCTGTTGTGGTTGCACCTAGGTACGGTCATCTGTATCGCTGAGGCTCGCAAGCCTCCCCACCAACGGCAAGGTCTACAGTTCATGGGGCAACAGCAAGGTCCACGGTTCATGGGAGGAGGGGTTATAAGTACAACCATTCTTTTACCTTATTTACATGTCAGAAAACATCAGACTTGTATGAAATACAAGCCTTTCTCGATAGAACATATCTGGTCATTATAGGCCAGATGAGTCATTAGTTATAATGATAACATCTCTAAAACACTTAAATATATTGCAGACTTTTATTTCTTGAACCTATAGCACAGGTGTTATATGACTGCTAACCAACAAATAGGTATGCATCACACTATAGTGTCTGTACAAGAACTGACATGGATGAAATGATCTTCCAAAGACCATCTGAGAGACATCACAGTCTGCACAATGCAATCTGTGGTGTGTTACAGAGCAAGGAAGCTGAACTGTTGAATTGCAGTATCTCTGCATGCATTGGTACACAACAGTGGTTACAGTATACGAAATAGAGGTCCATTATTAAAGTTCACATGTGAACGTTATGAAGTGTCTTATCTTAATACATTTGAAACAAAAATGAAATTTGTACCTTGTAATACAGTTAATCATGTAAAACATGCTGCACCTATAGAGGTGAATAGTAATGTACATCATTACAAATGGCAATGGCAGTACACAAATGCTCCAGAAAGCCCCCACATCAGCACAATCAACCGAGGAAACAATAATGCAATGGTGAAGACATGGTTGGGCAGAGGAGGGAAAATGGATGCAGTTCAAGAGCCAACAGAACATCTAACATTATTCAAATGGATAGGGGTGGCAGTGGAGTGGGTTGCAACTCCACAGGTTGCATTGTGCAGACTGTGATGTCTCTCAGGCGATCTCTGGAAGATCGTTTCATCTCTGTGCATGTCAGATATTGTTCAGACAAAATAGTGTGGTGCATACCTGTTTATTAGTTAGCATTTTCATGTAACAGCTGTACTATAGGGTCCAGAAATGAACGTCTGCAATATATTTAGGTGTTTTATAAATGTGATCACTTTTACTAACGACAGATCTGGCCTATATGACCAGATGTGCTTTTTCGACAAGGACTTGTACTTCATACCAGCCTCATGTTTCCAGACACATAAATAAAGCAAAGATTCACGGTATTTATACACCATTTTTCACGGTCGCCTTGTTCCTCATTTTTGTGATTTATATTTCTGTGGTTTATTCCAGTTTTTGCACTTGAAATTGGCTACAAGGCCAAAATATGGATCCTATAAGAATAAAATAAAAATTATTATAGTCAAATGGTGACAATAACATTCAAAAATTTACAATAGCTGTGGCTCTAGATAAAATAAAAAAATGATCACCCTCGTTATCAACAGCCTTTGTCATTAGTGCACACGTTTTTGATGCCAGGTCGATAAAAATCAATTGCTTTTCGAGCAAAATATCTGGTGATAGCATTTGGACATAATCCACATTTTCAATTTTTTTTTCCACTTAGGATATGTTGTAACAATTGGAATAAATAGAAATTCAAAGGCACAACATGGCTTGAGTATGGCGGTTGAGGCAATACTTCCCAGCCCAATTCATTAACTTTTTCCAGGGCTCACCTCGTAAGGTGTAGTCTTGCATCATTATGTCGTAGAATAAGCCTTTTCTGATGACAATCGCAGGCCACTTTTCACTTAACTCGATCTAATCATTCACAGCAAAGGGCTGCATTCACAGTTTATCCAGATTTCAAAAATTAAAAAGGAACGAGACCACCCACACTCCACAAAATACACAAAACTGTCTTTATGGTGTGTATTTAGTGATAATTTGTGCAGAGAGAGCCACTGCATTTTGTATTTTGGATTATCATAAAGGACCCATTTCTCATCCCCATTGAAGAAGCTATCAAAAATTGCATCTGTATTGTGCCGCTGAAGCAATAAGTTGGATGTGACGGATCAATTAGCTTTGTCTTCATCAAGGGCAGCAAATGTTCTCAGATGGTCAACCGAGACTGGTTACGAGTGTTGTCTGACTTAATTGTCTGACATGGATTTGCTTCCACTTTTGCCCTTAACATGTTATTGTTTAAAGCAATTGGTCAACACAAGTCAGAAAGACCTAAAAATTACCGGATATCAACTTAGAAAATCACTTCTGGCACTTACGAACATCTAATGCACTTGGTTAAACATTGCAAATGATTTTGGTAGCAACTGTTGTGTTACTACTCTTGTGAATCTCAAAAAGCGTATGACACCAGATATGTATTTCTTCTGGTATTTGGCTGGCCATTTCACCATAGACTGGGGGGAAAAAGTAAGATTTAATGTTTTACAATTAAACAAATTACTCCAACTTTAAAATGTCTTCAGCATGACTTTGAAGTAAACAGTAAGCTGATAGATGGCAAATGAATTCAACATTACTTTCCAGTACCCCCTAACACATCTGCCAGTTTCATCCTGTGAAGAACATGTTGAGTCCTATCAGCTAGAAAGGCTAGAATCCAGTCAAAAATCTGGTCAGATGGCAATTTCACTGAGTGAACAAATAATGTTCTCACAATAAAAGTTTTACACTTAGCCCAACCTTCAGACGGTTCAATTTGTGTACCGGACACAGCACTCTCAGAGAATATGCTCAGGCTATAAACTCGTAAAAAATAAGTAATGTGTTTTTTCCCACTATTATACTGGCTGTGTTATTCCCTCAGCTGTGAGTAACTAAACTGAGCAGTGCCCGTCACCTGTTGACCGGCAACTTCCTCCTCTGCCCCGACCATGGCGACACCCTGTGCCACTGCCACGAGGTCAGCTTCGTCTGCCCCCAGAGGCGGCTGCAGCATCACCTCCCCCGCATCCATGTCCACGTCCACATCCCGGCAGTCATCGTCTATGTCTTCGTCAGCTCGAGGAGACGTCGCCGACAGCGTCGACTCGGTCGACAGGTCTGCGTGGTTGCCGCTGCCGCTCACACTGGCCATATCGTCTGCCACCTCGTCATTCGTCTCCATCTGTAAACACCGACAGAAATCCCAGATAATATGTTGCTACACGTTGTCTTTAAACAGAACCCTCCACTCACTGACAGCTATGACCTTAACTTTTTCTACACTGAGGTGAGACACACTCCAAATTGAATAAGTGAGAAAACCCTGTAAGTGAAGCTAATCCCCCATTTTCACCACCTACAGCATCTATATTAAGGGAAGCCACCTGATTTTCTACATCTATAAGGATGACTTCCAACCACTGCAATGCTTCCCTAGTAATATTACCTGTATAATTATATACATACATCAATGCAACCTGGAAAGTGTTAGGAAGAATGCAAACAATGGGAGGAGTAAAGCTAACACCATTTTTGTACTTCTGTGAAGTATTAGCATACGAGGGTCGGAACTTAAATGGTGGCAACTATTTATTCACAACCGATACAAAAGAATTACACGTTTGCACCTGTTACTGTCCCTCAGAGTAGTCACCAGAATCTGTTGCCAGCAATGTGGAAGACGTAGTATACCGTTAGCTGAGCCTGTCGTATTGACAGAGCGAATGGAGCGGTCTACTGTCTGTCGAATCTCTGAACAGTTCTGAAGTGAATGCCACGAAGTGGTTCCTTCATCTTCGGAATCAAATCTAAGTCACAAGGAGTTAAGTCCGGGGAGTACAGCGGACGGTAGTACTTCCCAGTCCCGTCGACCGAACACAGCAGCCACAGATCGCGCCATACGCGCCCGCGCACTGTCATGCAAAACGACGGGTGGGTCGCGCAGAAAGTGTCGCCGCTTCTTTCGCAAAGCCGGTCACAGGTGGTGCTCCAAAAACGAACAGTAATACTGTGCACTGACAGTCTGCCGTGGAGGAATTTAACGTGTTAGGATAACACTCGCAGTCGTACAGGAGAATCACTATAACTTTAGACCGCTCCATTCGCACTATTTAATTTCTGACCCTCGTACAAACGAGGGTGAAATTAACGTGAAAACTTACTTTTCTGCAGTGCTATTGTCAGATAATTGTTTCTCATTTTTCTTGCCATGTCAGATTTGCTTGTATAGGAGTCAATTGTCATATTTATTGCATGCATCTACCTACTGGGAACTGTCATCACAGAAGCCACTTCAATCATAGTGTGCAACAACACTCTACCTGAGACATCATCTATACTCTTCGTGGTGCATGGAAATAGACTTTCAATATTGAAAGGATACATGGAAATAAGTTCAGTTAGGTACAGTCTAATTGACTCAGCATCTCAATATATGTGAATTATCTTCCTTTTAACAAGCAGAACTGGAACTTTTCGCAGATGACACTAGTGTCATAATGAATCTCCTTAGAGAGAAACCAACAGAAGGGATGAATTATTAAGTGTTCCTCAGACAACAGACTATCCCCACATTTGAAAAAACCCTCTATTCAGTTCCGTACGACAATAGTCGTACTAAGAATTAATGCAGCATGTGAGCTGGAGGCGATAAATGAGGAAAAATGCTACAAATTTTTTGGTGTGTATATTGATGAAATCTTGAATTGGAAGAAGCATATTACTGAGTTTCTAAAACAATTAAGTTCAGTTCCTTTCGCTCTTTGTATAATTGCTAATCTTAGAAACAAATTAACGTCCTGATATATTTTGCATACTTTTCCGCAGTAATGTCTTATAGAACAATTTCTGGTGTAACTCGCCACTTTGAAAGAAAAGTGAGCAATAAGAGTAATCTGTAGTGTTCACCCACAGACATAACAAGGAGCTGAGCATTGTAACTGTGCCATCAGAATACATATATTTGCCAATAAAATTTGTCATAAATAAACCATCACAACCGAAAAGAACACTGAGAGCCACAAGACGGAAAAATTACCTTTATTACCCACGATTAAAGCTGTCAGTCACATTTGCAACTTACCATACATTGACGAGGAAATATATTTTATCATAATGTTGTAGGACCTTCTTTTTGTTATACATAAAGATAGAGCTTGGCATGAGAATCCCAGATGATGGTGTTTACACAGCAATAATGAATTCCGGCCTCCTTGCCAATTAGTGCAAAAAGTTTCAACACCAATATTAATGAGTGTTACATTACTGTACACATCTTTTCAAATGTCCTTAAAAACCATACTATTCCATTAAAACAATATTAGAGAAGGAAAGTTGGTACTCACCATATAGCGGAGACGCAGGGTTGCAATAGGCATAACAAAAAGATTCACACAATTATAGCTTTCGGCCATTAAGGCCTTTGTCAGCAACACACACACACACACACACACACACACACACACACACACACACACACACAACGCAAACACAACTTGCACACACGTCTGAAGTGTCGGATAACTGAAATCAGTTACAGTTATCCGAGACTGCAGACGTGTGCGCAAGTTGTGTGTGTGTGTGTGTGTGTGTGTGTGTGTGTGTGTGTGTTGCTGACAAAGGCCTTAATAGCCGAAAGCTATAATTGTGTGAATCTTTTTGTTGCGCCTATAGCAACTCAGCATCTCTGCTATATGGTGAGTACCAACTTTCCTTCTCTAATATTGTTACATTCCATCGTGGAATTTCTATTCCATTAAAAAATATACTTGCTTCAATATATTCTAACAGTGAAGAGCATTATATTAAAAACAAAGATTCCAAGACTTACCAAGCGGGAAAGCGCCGGCAGACAGGCACATGAACAAAACACACAAACACACACACAGAATTACGAGCTTTCGCAACTGGCAGTTGCTTCGTCAGGAAAGAGGGAAGGAGAGGGAAAAATGAAAGGATGTGGGTTTTAAGGGAGAGGGTAAGGAGTCATTCCAATCCCGGGAGCGGAAAGACTTCCCTTAGGGGAAAAAAAGGACAGGTGTACACTCGCACACACACACACATATATCCATCCGCACATACACAGACACAAGCAGACATATTTAAAGGCAAAGAGTTAAGGGCAGAGATGTCAGTCGAGGCGGAAGTACAGAGGCAAAGAAGTTGTTGAAAGACAGGTGAGGTATGAGCGGCGGCAACTTGAAATTAGCGGAGGTTGAGGCCTGGCGGATATCGAGAAGAGAGGATATACTGAAGGGCGAGTTCCCATCTCCGGAGTTCGGATAGGTTGGTGTTGGTGGGAAGTATCCAGATAACTCGGACGGTGTAACACTGTGCCAAGATGTGCTGGCCGTGCATCAAGGCATGTTTAGCCACAGGGTGATCCTCATTACCAACAAACACTGTCTGCCTGTGTCCATTCATGCGAATGGACAGTTTGTTGCTGGTCATTCCCACATAGAAAGCATCACAGTGCAGGCAGGTCAGTTGGTAAATCACGTGGGTGCTTTCACATGTGGCTCTCCCTTTGATCGTGTACACCTTCCGGGTTACAGGACTGGAGTAGGTGGTGGTGGGAGGGTGCATAGGACAGGTTTTACACCGGGGGCGGTTGCAAGGGTAGGAGCCAGAGGGTAGGGGAGGTGGTTTGGGGATTTCATAGGGATGAACCAAGAGGTTACGAAGGTTAGGTGGACGGCGGAAAGACACTCTTGGTGGAGTGGGGAGGATTTCATGAAGGATGGATCTCATTTCGGGGCAGGATTTTAGGAAGTCGTATCCCTGCTGGAGAGCCACATTCAAGGTCTGATCCAGTCCCGGGAAGTATTCTGTTACAAGTGGGGTTCTTCTGTGAGAGGTTCTGGGTTTGAGGGGATGAGGAAGTGGCTCTGGTTATCTGCTTCTGTACCAGGTTGGGAGGGTAGTTGCGGGATGCGAAAGCTGTTTTCAGGTTGTTGGTGTAATGGTCGAGGGATTCAGGACTGGAGCAGATTCGTTTGCCACGAAGGCCTAGGCTGTAGGGAAGGGACCGTTTGATATGGAATGGGTGGCAGCTGTCATAATGGAGGTACTGTTGCTTGTTGGTGGGTTTGATGTGGACGGATGTGTGCAGCTGGCCATTGGACAGATGGAGGTCAACATCTAGGAAAGTGGCATGGGATTTGGAGTAGGACCAGGTGAATCTGATGGAACCAAAGGAGTTGAGGTTGGAGAGGAAATTCTGGAGTTGTTCTTCACTGTGAGTCCAGATCATGAAGATGTCATCAATAAGAGCATTAACCGTACAACAAAATTAAGTGACCTTCACAGCACACTATCATTTCCTGAAAACCTCATTTACCTACCTTCTACAAATTAAAAACTAAAACACGATATGGGTGATACGTGGTTCACCCTGTTTAATTTATAACAACATAACATATTTTAAAGTAATACTTCTACTCAAACGGAAAGTTACCTTCATTTCCACTTCCTCTATAATGCCACCAATGTTAGGCGTCAGTTCGTCTAACTCCATCTTAATTTTCTTGTTCGCGGGGCCATAACACGTGGCCTCGCAGTCCTCAGCCGCCTCTTCTTTTGGCACCTTTACTTCCTCCTTTGGCACACCGGCAATTCCCACCTTACCCTCGGTAGCGTGTCGGTCACCGGGGACGTACACCGTGTGCCAGGGGCAGCGCATGTCCATCTCGAACACGCGCAGCACGGGTTCCTGGCAGCGCTCCCTCTTCTTCGCCTTCCTCGCCGCCAGCGCGGCCGCCTTGAGCTTGGCCGCGGCCGCCTTGGCTGCGGCACTCTTCGTCCTAGCGCCGGCCGGCACCTTCGCCTTCAGTGCGAGCCCGCGGGCCCCGACCGCTTTCGACCCGGACTCGAGCGTGGCAGACGGGGCTGCCGAGTTCCTCGACCTGAGAGCGGCCGCCACGGCGCCAGCACTCCTAGACCTCAGTGCAGCCACCGGGGCCACCCGGTCGCCCGAAACTCCCCCACGCGCGTCTCCGGACTCCGCAGTAGCGGACCTCAATGCCGCGCCTCCGGCTCTGCGGGTCTCGGAGACGCGCCCACACGCGGCAGAGTCCGTCCGGACGGCGGTCGTCGGCGTGAGTCCGCCCTCGGTCGCCGCCGGGTCCGCGGCCTCAGATTTTGATGAGTTCGACGGGACGAGCAGGCCCTTCGCCCTCAAGTCGGCTACTACCGGTGCGACACCTTCCGACCTGAGAACTGCCCTGATGACGCTCTTGTCCCTGGTCCTGACGGCGGCCATCAGAGTCGCGTGGTCTGCAGGTTTGAGGGAATCCAGCAGTGCAGCAGAGTCTTTGAACTTCAGAGCGGCCAGTGCTTTCGCTGCCTCCACGGAAGACGTGGGAGGAGTCGGCATACTCTCCAGACTCTGAGGCCGAGCTGACGGGACTCTTACCGCGGCCTCGTCGGGTACAGCCGACCGACTCCCGGGCTCGGCTGGAGTGCGATCCGGCTCGAGGGCAGCCGCCACCGCTTCTTCCGATTGCGGCATGGCTGCCGGAGCTGCGACTTTTTTAGAGTTGTCGATCACTTCTTGGGTCGACTCCTCTCGGGTTTCCACCGACACTGCCACCTTCGCCGAAGAACTCTCGGATTTTCTGCCAGACGTCCTGGCGGCCAGGAGGGCGGCCGCGTCGCGCTTCTCAATCGCGTCCGCCATCCGAGCAAGTTTCCTCCGCCGCACCAGCTTCTCCAGAGACGGCGTCTTCTCCACACCCAAAGCGGCTGCGAAAGCGGCAGCGTCCTTATTCTTCACAGCGGCGGCAGCCCGTGCCGCCTTTTCCGACTCGACTACACTCTGCAGGGTGCGCAGGTCTATCGACTCGAAGGTGCGCAGTCTCCTCGCGGCAGCATCCTCGTGCTTCACAGTGGCGGCGACCTCCTTCACCTCTTCCGGCTCGAGTACTCTCTTCGGGACACCCACATCTACCGACTCGAAAGTACGTACTCTTCCCGCGGCGACACCCTCATTCTTCACGGTGGCGGCGACCTGTGCCACCTTTTCCGTCTTTGGTACTTTCTTCGGGGTGTGCACGTCTACTGTCTTAAAAGTACGTGCACTTCCTGTGGCGGCATCTTCATTCTTCACAGTGGCGACAACCTGTGCCGCCTTTTCCGTCTTCAGTACTCTCTGTCGGGTGTCCGAATCCGCCGACTCGAAGGGGCGCGCCCTTCCTGAAGTAGCGGCCGCCACGACTGAAACAGACAGCCACGTTTTAGTGTCTTTTTCCTTCGTATACGAGAGACAAATTGGACATCAAAATCTTCAAAGAATCTGAAGGAATTCTCATATATTTGTCATCAATGGGCAAAAATTTATCGATGGTCAAAATCGTGGGCATTGTAGGTTTATCTCTCCACCACAACAGACAGTGGTGAATAAAACTTTCCACACTTGCTGTTAAAATACTTTTATTATACAGTCACCGCTGATTTCACATAAGTGGTGATGCATCTTCAGGTGATCTGTACATGAAATTGAAACATTAAAGAATTACAACAGTCTTAAAAATAGATGTGTTGTACGATTAAGTACTGTATATCAATGAGAACTGCGTATTGACAAGTTTGTTTCTATTTTGCCTGAACTGTCACAGCAACACAAAGTAAATGCTACGAAATGAGTTCCATCATTCATCATCAAGATTTAAGCAATAGAACACTAAAAGTGGGATCACACTGCACCGTGGCGTGAACATCACAGTGTGGTGCACTCCCAGTCAGTTTGATCATAGACGACCACTTTTAGTGCACTATTGGTTTAATCCTGATGATGAACGATGGGACTCGGCTTGTACGATTTATGTTTCTACACCTAACTATTTAAAATAGTAAAGAAACTTGTGAGTACTCATATCTCATTGATATATGGCATTTTATGGTAGGGCACATCCATTTTTAAAAACATTATAATTCTCTAATGTTTCAATTTTTTGTACATATTACCTGACAGTGCATCTCCACTTTTGTGATCACAGCTTTTCAATAAAAGTATTTTAACAGCCAGTGTGGAAGATTTTATTCACTGTGTGCAAATTTGGCTGCAGTTGCCCAACCTCTAAAATAATGTGTACAATAGACAGTAATTATGCCACCTAACTGCCAGCCACGTAAGACAGTCAGATGCAAAACTATAAATATGCTATTACAACAGCCCACAGACCAGGCGGAAGGCATCTACATCGAGGACATCACTGTCAGCTATGCTACACTGTCATCATCTCACCACTGCAGCTGGACTACGATTGTTATTTCTCCTTAAACTTGATACATGATTATATTTTACTGTATCTTAAGATACCAGCATAATTGTTTGGCACTTATCCACTTACTTTTTCATAATTTTAAAAACTATTAATCATGTTTCCATTATTTGATGTATTTCATTTTATCACTGTAACAAGACAAAAGTTAGAAGGAATATAAGGAATGGTTTTACAACAGAAATTACCATGAAGTATTATAGAAGGATATCAGTAAATGGCAATCCCCCATAACTGTTAACATTCTTAGTAGAGCCAGCCATGACAAAACAATTTCACCTGGTGTGCAACACCTATGAGACAGGTGAAATACACTTAGACTTCAAGAAGAATGTAGTAATTCAGAAAAAGAAAAAGATGCTTGACAGATGTGAATATTACGTAACTGTCAGTTTATATCAACAAAAATAATCATTTTTTGAAAATACAGTGTATAGATAAAAATATGTACTCACTGAACGTGATGGCACGAGAACACACTTATAAACATATTGCAGTCCGAAAACTTTCAGAGCCAGTGACTCCTTCTCCAGGCAAAAGGGTTAAAGGGGAGGGAAGGGGGCTCAAGGAAAATGACCGGTGAAGTTTAGGAAAAGGGGTAGAGTTTGGATAAGTCACGTGGTGGAGACTGATTGTGGGTGACTGCAGACAATCAGTTTTTCTTTCTCACACCATCTGGTAAGTCTTTCCTGAACTGGGGTGACTGACTTTTCTTAACTCTACCCTTTTCCTAAATCTCACCAGTCCTTTTCCTTCATTCCTCTGCCTTCCCCTTCAACTCTTTTGCCATAGAAAGAAGCCACTGGCTCTGGAAGCTTGAAAACTTTTACACCTTTGTAAGTGTGTTCTCCTAGCACCACCTCGTGAATAGGTATTTTTAATCTATCCAGTTTCAACAATCAGTTAGTAAGTCGAGGTTGTAAAATACTGACAAGAGTTATTTACAGAAAAACATAAAAACTGATAGAAGCCGACCTCTTGGAAAATCAGTTTCAGTTCCACAGAAATGCTAGAACACACGAGGCAATACCGACTCTATGACTTTTCTTAGAACATGTGTTAAAGAATGGCAAGCCTTTGCTCATAGCTTCTGTAGACTTAGAGAAAGCATTTGACAATACTGACTGGAATACACTCTTTGAAATTCTGTAAGTAGCATGGCTAAATAACACGGAGTAAAAGCCTACATACAACTTGTACAGAAACCAAGTGACAGTTATAAGAGTTAAAGAGCATGAAAGGGAAGCAGTGATTGTACCCTATCCCCGATATTATTCTGCACACTGAGCAAGCAGTAATGGAAGGCATAGTGATATTTGGAGAAGGAATTGGAGTTCAGGGAGCAAAAAAAACAAAAGCTTTGAGGTTTGCTCATGACTCAGTGATTCTGTCAGACATAGCAAAGGACTTGGAAGAGCACCTGAACTGAACTGACAGTGTCTTGAAAGGAGGATACAAGATCAACATCAACAAAAGCAAAACAAGGATAATGGAATACGGGAAAATTAAATCACGCGATACCAAAGGAATTACAGGAGGAAATAAGACACTTGAGGTAGAAAATGAATTTACATACTTCGACAGTAAAACAACTGATGATGGCTGAAGTTGAGAGGATACAAGTGTAGAATGGCAATTGTGAGGTTACCATCCCTGAAGAAGAGAAATTTTGTCAATTTTGAATGCAAATTTCAATGTTAGCAAGAATTTTTTGAAATCATCTTCCTGATGGGCAGCTTTGTTCAGAAGTGAAACGAAGACAATCTGCAGTTCAGACAAGAAGAGAATAGAACCTTTTGAAATGTGATGCTACAGAAAAGTACTGAAGATTAGATAAATAGATCACGAAACTAATGAGGAAGTACTGAACAGAACTTGAGAGAAAAGAAATATGTAACAAACTTGAGTCAAGGAAGGGATCGGTTGAATGGGCACATTTTGAGACATCGAGGAATCGTCAGTTTAGTATTGGACGGAAGTGTGGGGTGTAAAGAGTGCACAAGGAGACTACAAGGCGTGTACGGGCTATAGGTACATGACATCCACGGTGCCCAGATATTGACTGTATCTGCCCTGCGAATGTGTCTGCCCATTGGAAGCGCGTGCATGGCAAACAAAAAGGGAAGTGGCTTGTTCGCAGCAGTGGGGGTAATTGGAAATCTGGTTTTACTTAGGACGTGCAAGCATTCAGTTCGGCTGAACACAGCTGGAAGGCAGTGGCCTGGCCAATCTACATTTATACTCCACAAGCTACCAACGGTGCGTGGCGGAGAGCACTTTACGTGCCACTGTCATTATCTCCCTTTCCTGTTCCAGTCGCGTAAAGTTCTCGCGAAGAACGACGGCCGGAAAGCCTCCATGCGCGCTCAAATCACTCTAATTTTACATTCGTGATTTCCTCGGGAGGTATAAGTAGCGGGAAGCAATATATTCGATGTTGTTGTTGTTGTGGTCTTCAGTCCTGTGACTGGTTTGATGCAGCTCTCCATGCTACTCTATCCTGTGCAAGCTGCTTCATCTCCCAGTACCTACTGCAACCTACATCCTTCTGAATCTGCTAGGTGTATTCATCTCTTGGTTTCCCTCTACGATTTTTACCCTCCACGCTGCCCTCCAATACTAAATTGGTGATCCCTTGATGCCTCAGAACATGTCCTACCAATCGATCCCTTCTTCTGGTCAAGTTGTGCCACAAACTCCTCCCCAATCCTATTCAATACTTCCTCATTAGTTATGCGATCTACCCATCTAATATTCAGCATTCTTCTGTAGCACCACATTTCGAAAGCTTCTATTCTCTTCTTGTCCAAACTATTTATCGACCACGTTTCACTTCCATACATGGCTACACTCCATACAAACACTTTCAGAAACGACTCCCTGACGCTTAAATCTATACTCGATGTTAACAAATTTCTCTTCTTCAGAAACGCTTTCCTTGCCATTGCCAAACTACATTTTATATCCTCTCTACTTCGACCATCATCAGTTGCTTTGCTCCCCAAATAGCAAAACTCCTTTACTACTATAAGTGTCTCATTTCCTAATCTGATTCCCTCAGCATCACCCGACTTAATTTGACTACATTCCATTATCCTCATTTTGCTTTTGTTGATGTTCATTTTATAACCACCTTTCAAGACACTGTCCATTCCGTTCAACTGCTCTTCCAAGTCCTTTGCTGTCTCAGACAGAATTACAATGTCATCGGCGAACCTCAAAGTTTTTATTTCTTCTCCATGTATTTTAATACCTACTCCGAATTTGTCTTTTGTTTCCTTTACTGCTTGCTCAATATACAGATTGAATAACATCAGTGAGAGGCTACAACCCTGTCTCACTCCCTTCCCAACCACTGCTTCCCTTTCATGTCCCTCGACTCTTATAACTGCCATCTGCTTTCTGTACAAATTGCAAATAACCTTTCGCTCCCTGTATTTTACCCCTGCCACCTTTAGAATTTGAAAGAGAGTATTCCAGTCAACATTGTCAAAAGCTTTCTGTAAGTCCTCAAATGCTAGAAACGTAGGTTTGCCTTTCCTTAATCATTCTTCTAAGGTAAGTCGTAAGGTCAGTATTGCCTCACGTTCCAATATTTCTACGGAATCCAAACTGATCTTCCCCGAGGTCGGCATCTGTTAGTTTTTCCATTCATCTGTAAAGAATTCGTGTTAGTATTTTGCAGCTGTGGCTTATTAAACTGATTGTTCGGTAATTTTCACATGTGTCAACACCTGCTTTCTTTGGGATTGGAATTATTATATTCTTCTTGATGTCTGAGGGAATTGCGCCTGTCTCACATCTTGCTCACCAGCTGGTAGAGTTTTGTCAGGACTGGCTCTAACAAGGCCGTCAGTAGTTCTAATGGAATGTTGTCTACTCCGGGGGCCTTGTTTCGACTCAGTTCTTTCTGTGCTCTGTGATACTCTTCACGCAGTATCGTATCTCCCATTTCATCTTCATCTACATCCTCTTCCATTTCCATAATATTGTCCTAGTATAGACCCTCTATATACTCCTTCCACCTTTCTGCTTTCCCTTCTTTGCTTAGAATTGGGTTTCCATCTGAGCTTTTGATATTCATACAAGTGGTTCTCTTCTCTCCAAAGGTCTCTGCTGCCTTCACTACTTCATCCCTCAAAGCTACCCATTCTTCTTCTACTGTATTTCTTTCCCCCATTCCTGTCAATTGTTCCCTTATGCTCTCCCTGAAACTCTGCACAACCTCTGGTTTAGCCAGTTTATCCAGATCCCATCTCCTTAAATTCCCACCTTTTTGCAGTTTCCTCAGTTTTAATCTACAGTTCATAACCAATAGATTGTGGTCAGAGTCCACACCTGCCCCTGGAAATGTCTTACAGTTTAAAACCTGGTTCCTAAATCTCTGTCTTACCATTATATAATCTATCTGATACCTTTTAGTATCTCCAGGGTTCTTCCATGTATACAACCTTCTTTCATGATTCTTAAACCAAGTGTTAGCTATGATTAAGTTGTGCTCTATGCAAAGTTCTACCAAGCGGCTCCCTCTTTCATTTCTTAGCCCCAATCCATATCCACCTACTACGTTTCCTTCTCTCCCTTTTCCTACACTCTAATTCCAATCAGCCATGACTATTAAATTTTCATCTCCCTTCACTATATTCGATACCTCATCCAAAAACGCACCCTCTCGAAACCTGGACAGCAAGATACACTGCGATTCAGAGTGCCTCTTTTGCAGAGTTTGCCACTCGAGTTTGCTTAACATCTCCGTAACGCTATCACGCTTACCAAATAACCCTGTGACGAAACGCGCCGCTTTTCTTTGGATCTTCTCTATCTCCTCTGTCAACCTGACCTGGTACGGATCCCACGCTGATGAGCAATACTCAAATATAGGTTGAACGAGTGTTTTGTAAGCCACCTCCTTTGTTGATGGACTACATTTTCTAAGGGCTCTCCCAATGAATCACAAACCTGGCACCCACGTTAGCAAAAATTAATTTTATATGATCATTACACTTCACATCGTTCCGTACGCATTCTCTCAGATATTTTACAGAAGTAACTGCTACCAGTGTTTGTTCCGCTATCATATAATCATACAATGAAGGATCCTTCTTTCTATGTATTTGCAATACATTACATTTGTCTATGTTAAGGGTCAGTTGCCACTCCCTGCGCTAAGTGCCTGTCCGCTACAGTGATATTGATGTCATCACACTAGATGGAATCAAACTGTCACCTCTTCTGTCACTTACGGAAGCGAACGTGCTCTGGGAAACAATGAGTGCCTATATTGTGGACTGTACAGTGAGGCCTTTTGAAAGGACAGTAATTCTGTTCTTAACTGATGAGTGACTCACGTCATCCTGGTTTCTTTTGGGCCTAGGCGGTATCTGTGGTTGTTCCGCTGATTTTCTGTTGCAGGGGAAGGAACTCGTTCATATTTTTATATCATGCTGTGTTCAGCTGATTTTCACGTATTCACAATTTCTGGCGAATGTGGATTATAATTTGGTTTTTGTTTCCTGCTCGCCAAGTTACTGGGTAGCGTGTTTTAGTTATTTGTGTTCGTAAGCTCACTTTCTGCCAGATTTTTCCATATGCTAACTGCCTGGAATATTATGTTTTCAATGCTTGCCAGCCCTATTTTATTGGCTGCTGTTTTCTATTTTATTAGAATTGTGTTTAATTCTGCTTTTACAGGACAGATTATCCATTATTTAATACTTACTTTATTGAATTCAGGGGCGAACCCAGGAAGGTGCCTCACCATGTGCTTTAGTTTGTCTTGTGCCATTTATCAGTTCGTTTTTGGCAATGTAAATTCCTCATACGCCTGCTGAAAGGTATCTTTTTTGGTAAGACAGCTGGCCAGCTGATTTAGTAAATACACACTACTTGTTAAATTAGCTTTTTTCCAGACTAGCTGCCTGTTTTATTTTGTGATTTGTCTGTTCACTGTTTCTGCCCACCAGGTGTAGCCGATTCTGCTACTACCATCATTTGCTTACTGGTAACCCCTGAGATTAACCCCCTGCCTTACTTTGGTGTCTCTCATTTCAACTATGTGGACCGATAAGGGGCCTTTATATTTATAATTAATTTCCCTTATGATTCAATGTAAGAGATTCCTTTTAAGTCCCACCTAATAAAATCCAACCGACTCAGTCTAGAGACAGCCTTTTAGTAAAAGTCTGGTTCGGGCACTTGAGGCACCTTTTACATTTTAAGCGATTTGCTGTGAAGTTCTCAGAAACTTCGTGCCTTGGACCTGTTGTTTTGATTGGCCATTGCTCCTAAAGGGCACTGTGTTTATAAACCTGGTAGTTTGCCTGCCCATGGAGGCGGGTTTTGCCACAAGCTTAAGATATCTCAAAATAATTACTAATGGACTTCTGTATTTTAACCAAATTGCATGTGAATCCTAAAGCACCTTTGTCTACTGTAAAGCTTGTTCGCACAAGCTGCCGGCCATCGATTCAAATATGCTGTATGTCTTACATGAGTGAAATTCTGTTTACTTGAGATTGGTCAGTGTTGCTGAAAGCTGGTCTTAATGGCCAAGGCCTTCTGTTCCTTTGTGAAATTTGTGCGTAAAATTTAAGTAAACTGTTTTGGTTTTAATGTGGCATGCATTTATCATTGTGCCTTAGCCATTTGTTCAATTACTAAGTATAAATATTTCTTTGAGCAACTGATTTTCTTGACCTGTAATGTCTCTTAATGAGCAATGCTGTATGCCCATTAATAATTCTTCTTTTAATTATTTTGGTAATTTTATTTGACCCCTCCCCCACTTTAATTATCATCTTGCACTTGTGCTTTTTAAGAAGTGTTTTTATTGATGTGGTGAGCCTTGTGTTTAAATACTTAATTCAATAGTCGTCAGTGCTTCCACTAATGACATCTGTAACTACATTGCACTCCACAAGCCACATAATAGTGTGTGGTGGAGAGTAGTTGTGGTTCCATTCCCTTCCCTATTTCACTCGCATGGGGGAAAAGTGTTTGTTGATAAACCTTTGTATTAGCTCTTATTTTCTTGAATTTTCTTGTCACAGTCATTTCACAAAAAGTATGTGGGAGGCAGTATACGTTTTCCACCTCTTCACGGAAAGTGCAAAATCGAAATTTTAAGAGTGTAACTCTCTGTGGTGCACAATGCCTCTTTTGTAATGTGTGTCAGTGGAGTTTGTCGAACACCTTTGTAATGCTCTCGTGCCGACTAAACGATCCTGAGATGAAACGTGTCACTCTTCATTGGATCTTCCCTATCTCTCCTATCAGTCTTACCTGGTAAGAGTCCCATACTGATGAACAATGCTAAAAAATCGGTCGAACAAGCACCTTATAGGCCACTTCCTTCGTGGGTCTATTACATTTCCTTGAAGTTCTTCCTATAAATCTGTCTCGTATCTGCTTTTCCTACTATTTGTTTCATGTGGTCATTCTACTTAAGGTTGTTTTGGATATTTAATAATAGATATTTTACAGAGGATACTGTTTCCAGCAATTTGTCATCAACAATGTACTTTTACAGTAGTGGTTCCTCTTCCTATGTATGTGCAATATGTTACATTTATTTACATACAGGGTCAACTGCCAGAGCCTGCATCATTCATAGGTCAGTCTGCAAATGGGTACTGTCTTCTGGCATGGCTACTTTCTGTATGTATCATCTGCCAACAGTCTTAAAGAGCTTCTGGCACTTTCTGCAGGATCAGTTACATAAACTAAAAACAGTAACTGTCCTACCACAATACCTTGGGATACGCCCAGAAATTACCTTTACAATCTGTTAATTCTCTTCCACAACGAGCAATGTGTCGAGTTCTATTGGTAAGGAAGTCTCCAATCCAGTCACGCCTGAGGAAGCTACGGATTTTATAGCCCATGTTTACTAGACATTTTTTCTTTCCTACCCTACACTCTTAGCAACAATAGTACTAGTACAGTGTCATCTGATGACGTTTATGGATGTGGGTTCCTATGAAAAACTTGATCACATCTGTCAGTGGTATCAGAACGATTTTTGCTTGTAACTTTTGACTCATTTGTTTCCAGTACAAGAACTCTCATCTAACATCGATACATTTATCGTTTTTCATCATCCTCAAAAGTTTGTAATATCACTATGGAATCATCCTGTGTATACATACATTTACAGGTGCTGGTGCCTATAGCTTTGCCCTTCTGCAGTGTCATCTGATGACGTTTATGGATGTGGGTTCCTATGAAAAACTTGATCACCCCTACACCCTCTAGAGTGTGTAAACATGGACTGTGAAACACACTGTATATATTTCTTCCTGCAGCCTCTTGATGAGTATATTATTTTTATTTAGCAAATTACATTTCCAAAGACTGATTAAAGGTAAAACAAGGATAATGAAGTGTAATTGAATTAAATTAGACAATGATGAGAGAATTAGTTTAAAAGGAGAAATTTTTCAGCATCTAATATATATTTCTGTGTTAGGAAATCTTTTGTGAAGATGTCTCTATGGAATATAGCCTTTTATGGAATGAAACACAGACAATTATCAGTTCGGAAAAGAAGAGAACGGCTTTTGAAATGTGGTGCTTCAGAAGAATGCTGAAGATTATATGGGTAGATCAAATAACTACTGAAAGCTGGGAAAAAGGAAATTTATAGCACAAGTTGGCTAAAGGAAAGGATCAGCTGGTATGACACATCCTGAAGAATCAAGCAAACAATAATTTGGTAATACCCTCTGGAGTGGTTCCACCAGCGGTACAGATGTCTGTATCACGGAGGTACACAAGCCACCCCTTTGCAACTACCTCTACAATTCGTGTGGGTATAATGGAGATGAAACTGAATTAATATTCATTGTGTCAGCTTCATATAACTTTGTACAGTTTCAAGTGTTTCACAGTAATATGGAAGCCAATTAATGTTGCATGACTACACCTAATTAGCCACTAACCCTTTTTTGAGTGAGTCGATGATTAATTTCTTGGATACTCATATTAACAATGTTGGCAATTTCGTAGAAATACTGGAAATGCTAGAAGAATTAGAAAATAACCCTGACAATTTGGGGAATTGTGGCTGGAGAGGTGATAGCTGCACAATAAGTTTAAGGAATAGGAATAACTTCCCAAAGAAGTTCTCATTGACAAAGACCATGCTGTGCATTTTTAATTAAACAATGGGAGGGAATAAAACTAACTGCAGCAGTGAGCAACACCAGTTACAGTATACAAAATTTAAGCACGAATTGTAAAAATGGAAGAAACAAATATGCAAAGCAAGAAAGAAGGAAAGAAAGAAAGATATACCAAATTGAAAGAGCAAAGAAATTAGCTGAAAGATCCACAGCCAAGGCAACAGGCCGCAAACGCGCTTCATGACAGATTACGTAATAACTGAGTTTACAGAGATCCTCAGAGAACCGGATACTAAGGCAAGGGCCCAGGGTGGCTAAAATAGGAAAGAAGAAATCGCTTCTTGGCTTTTGACGAGATCAGTGTGGTTTATTTAACCATTTGTTACATCTCCTCCTCCTACAAGTTCTCGATGTACCCTTATCTGATTCTCAGCTGAGACTACAGATATTAAACCCTGTTATACACAGTCATATCGGCAAAAACTTAAATTTACCAATAAAAAAATTTCCTGAAATATCAATCCTTATACTAGTTTGGAAGATTTCCCTCCACTTGATTTAATTGCATACCAAACATTTATGGTAATGAAAGCAGAAGTATCCACAAGGACTGATATTCTAGGAAATATTTTTACTGATAAACTTATGTGTGAGTATTCAGTTTCAATGTAAACTGAATAATGTTGACACTGTACCTCTTTTTATCGGAGGTCACGTAATGTCTACAAAATTTAAGTTTGTTAGTGATATGACTGTGTAAATAATATTTAAGATCTGTAACATTAGCTGTGAACCAGACAAGCGTACACTTCACTGCACGTGAGAGACCGATACAGATCGACAAATCTGGTTTCTCCGAATTGCAAGTGTGAGGAACATTCCAGAAAGATTATTAAAAACTAAAACACAAAAGACTAAACAGAAGGTCCACGCATCAGTGGGACATTACAGCTGTACAAAAATTGTTTTTACGAAGATATGCGACTTTTTACGACTACATATCTATACAAGAAATGCAAGCATAATTAAATACATGAAGAAACCATCAACAAACCAACCCCATATTACATTGTACTCAAATATTTGTTAGAAGAATGTAAATATCAAAGCAGTACACAAGTGAGTACTGGCACAGACTACTACGAGGGTCATCCCGAAAGTAACTGCTCCACCTTCTTTCTCAACCAACAGCAACAGCACGAATGCAAAACTTTATATGCGCATTTTTCAAGTTTCTAGGGTGCACACACTAATTTTCTGTTTCTTTTGCAAGGCAGTAAAGCTGCAGCAATGTTTCAAAATGGTGTCTGTGTAGATGTAAGTTATGAGTGGTCCACAGTCACTGAATTTCTCACTGCAGAGAAAGAAACTGTTGGGAATATTCAAAAAAAATTGTGTGAAGTTTAAGGAGCATCTGCAGTCAGCAGAAGTATGGTTAGTCGTCAGTGAAACAGAGTGAGGATATTACAAGAATGCAGTTCAGCGGAGCTGTAAGATTTGCAGCATTCTGGGAGGCCATCCACGGCTGACAAGTTGCAGCTTGCCAGTGTACGCACTCACAAGGACCGATGCACAGTGAATCGGTAGTGAGCACCGAGGTTGTCATTTGGCAAAGGAAGTGTGGATGCAATCATCCGTGCTCTTGATTACAATGTGTGTGCATAATGGGTTCAGCACTGTCTTACATTAGAACACAAATCTCTCAAGAGAATAAAAGAAAACAATTCCTTTCTTCTGAGTTACTGCAATGTTTTGAAGCTGATGAGGAAGCCTTTTTTTTTGTCCAAGAAAGTGACAGGTCAAGAACAGTGCAAAACAAAAGACTCTCAGTGGAACGGCATCATCCCAATGCTGAACAGATGAAAAAATTCAAAGCAATTGCTTCAGATCACTGTGTTTTGGGATTGTGAGGGTGTCATACTCACTGATGTGATGCCAAAAGGCAGCACCGCTAATTCTGAAACTTATGTGAATACATTGACCACACCCGAGAACTGCTTTCGGTGACTTCAGTGGCATAACACCCCCGGTGATCAATCGATTCAACATTATAATGATCAGCCTCGTACATGTTTGAGGACTCCAGAACACATCACCAAACAGGGTTGGACAGAGTTTACCCACTACCCCGCCAACCTCTTTTACCGTGACATAGCTACCTCAGACTTCCACTTTTTTGAGCCATCAAAGGATGCCATTTATGGTGGACATTTTGAGGACAATCAACAGGGGATTCACACAGTTGAGGAATCGCTTCATGACTTGAACAACGAGTGGTACCTGTTGTGTCGCAACTAGTGCGCGATCACCCATTATCTATTAAAAGCTTTACTTCAGAATGTATGTGGGCTGCAATGTAAGCCGGTAGAGTATTATACGGTCAGTAACAGACGAATTGTGTCCTGCAGACTGACGTCACGACCATCTGTTGCAGCTGCGCGTGTGAAAGCAGTGGAGTAGCGCTGGCAGGCCACTTATATTATATGATATTTGATGTACATCCTTCTGTTGTGAAAACAAACAATATGTCAAAGTCTGAGATCAAAAATAGTTATATTTTGGAAGTTAGTAAAAAAAAAAGTAATTTTTCGACAGTCAATAATGTAAATAAATACAGTGATGTAATAGTTCAGCTTCAGTGACTATGTACGATGATATGATAACGCTTTCACTGTTCATACATGAATTTGGAAAGTTTTAGTTTCAGAAAACCTCTGTGACTTTTCTATTACAATAATTTCTAATTTCAAGAATTCTAAGTAAATATGTGTATTGTGTGTTAAGGTGCATGTAAATGAGAATGCGTGCATGAGAGCATGTGGGAAGTTCGGCATTATTAAAAATCATTCATGTAATTCTCTACAGGAACTTGCAAGTGTTCCAACTCTGTAACGTGGGAACGAATCCTCTAGTTGGTTCCCCTACTGGTGAATGTCGGATGTCCAAGAATGTATGCTTATGTATAATACAGCCAGAACATTCACGACTACATAATAAATTTCCAGATGTAGAGTAAAGCTTATAGTTCATTTTGTTTTGTTTATTTAATTAGATAGTTTTGTGTTACTTAATTTGATGATATCAATGAGCCTAGAGAAGTGGTTGGTGCTTGCTAGATTTTGGCGCGAGACGCGCCCTAGAAGTGAGTTCTCATTGGTCGTAACTGCTAACAGCCAATGAGAAGTGAGACAGTTGGCCGCTTAGTGAGGAGATATAGTTTTGAGTGTGGGAGAGTGAGGGGGAGTCGCGAGCTAGCTTTGATTGGAGGCGGTTATGCTGGATGTGACTTTTCGCATTATGTGTAAGATGAAGTCTTGGGATGAATTCCGCGTTATGGTCCAGTGTTAATGGTATCGGGTAGTGACCAGAAACTGTTTATTAAAACTTTAGAGTGTTGTGATAATTCGTTCTGACGAAAATCGCGAGTGAACTTTGAATTATATAGCATGGCGGTACTGAGTATATTCTTACTGAGTATTTTATGGCGAGCATAAACTTTTACTGAAGAGAACCACTGAAAATCGTGTGCAGATGTCATTGGCCAATCATTGACTGTGTTACAAGTAATTTGTTTTGGAATTTGGGAAGGTAAAAGTTCTGGCTGTTTTAGGTATGGCGATAACTGTGAGCAGAAACTTTAGTAATTTTCGTAAATGTGGGCTGATGATCTTGCTTAACGGCAATAAAGACCTATTGAAGGTTTAAATTTGAACTTCATGTTTAAAATACGGGTGACAACCCCTTTCCGAATAATTTCTTTAAATTACACAGAAAATTTTCAGCAAATTTTACTTATAGTGGTCTCCGGCATGTAGCTATGAGGTTACAGTTTCCTCAACACTGCTTTTCTGTGATCTCGTAAGTAGCTGCAGTCAGGAGTTTACGTGCAAAGATCTACTGCTGTAAAGAGGTAGGTGAACAAAAATTATAAAAGAAATTGCATTGCAGCAGCGATGTATAATCCGTCGCAATTGGTGCATCGCAAGCACGCATTGCATACCGACAGGGCATAGATGCCCTTCTATCTTGCTAGACGAAACATCTTTCTTCCTTGTGTGTTTATTTTTGATTGTGCTCAGAGAATAGCTGTTCAAGAAAAAAATGTGGTGCATTACTTTCTGGGCAACCCTCATATGTTAAATGCAGAGAATAATTGGTGAATACCATGAACAGGCAATGATGTTCTCCACAGAGCAAATGAAGGCTCAAAATTCTGGCTATCAATGAACACCAGTCACAGAATCCTGATGTAATATTTATTGAACAAAAACAGTTCCATTATTCATCCTTACCAAAGTAGCAGCAAACAGTTAATATTTTTCTCGAAAAAAGATAATGAGCTTGTTGTAAAGAGTCTAACAGTTCTCCGCCCAACCCACTCTCTTGCCTGTTCATCACATTCATCACTTATTTTGTCCTATGACATAGAAGTTTGTGGCAGTACTCCCTTGTGTACTATTTTGTCCTCTACATTGTTATACAGGGCGTCTCAAAAGGTACACTACAACTTCAATATATCACAGCACCCAACCTAATTAAGATATTCACACCATGTTTGGCTTATGTGACAGCCAACTCTCAACATTTTGTTTGTGTGTGTTCCAGATGGTTGTGAATGAATTATATGACAACCGTTCAAGAAAAGGCTCAGTGCATGGAATGGTTTATTTAGACCAAATTGGACATGCAGGTTCAAAGGAAGCACCCATCCTCACACCAGTGCTACAGGAATTTTAGGTAAGCAGGAAGTGTTAATGTGAAGCTTAGACTGTGTGAGACATTATAATTTCCAGATCATTCGATTGACGGGGTGGTCCAATTCCCTGGCCTCATAGGATGTCTGACAATACACAGATGGACTTCTTTGTATGGGGGTATGTCAAGGGCAGTCTACCAAACATGTGTCAACCACACTACTCATTTAAAGAACCGAGTGAAAGCCGCCATTGCCACAACTGATGTGGATACATTGTGCCGAGTATAGGCAGAGCTCAAATACAGACTGGATGTCGCGTGTGTCAAGAAACAGACAAAAGTTGAATTGATTGAATGGCATAAAAGCTTTGTTAGAGAGTGTATCACATAAGCCAGACACGGTGAGAGTATCTTAATTACTTTGGCTGTTACAGCACGTCAAACCTGTACCCTACTTCTTGAGACATCTTATACTTTTAATCTTTAAGTAATGCGTAATATATAGCGTTTATTAGTTCCTGGTTTCTTTGAGTTCATAATGCTTGTGTTTTTCACATTTACTGTCATAAAAAGTCACATACCTTTGGCAAACCAATCTCTTTGCAGATATAAACTCTTGCTGATGATGTACAAATTATATATCTATTCTTAAGTTGTCTAAGGTACCATAGAAAGCTGAATGCCATTAACAGCAAGCCATAAATTAAATATTATTGTGGAATGTTGATATTGCATATTTCAGTTTTTAATACATCCATATTCCTCCGAGCACTGACAAAACGTTCTATAACATAATTCCACTAAGAATTCACAGTGGAGTGTGTACTGAATAGAAACTTCCTGGCAGATTAAAACTGCACATTGTACTGGGACTCAAATCCAGAACCTTTGCCTTCACAACTACATGGCCTACTGACTGAACTATCTAGGCACAAATCATGAGACAGACACACAGATGGGAGAGTGTTCCCATGTAGTTTGGAAAGTAGAAGAGATGTACTGCCAGAAGTAAAGCTGTGTTGTGTTCAAGCAGCTCTGTTGATAGACATTTACTTGCAAAAGGCAAAGGCACCTGGTCAAGTCTCAGTTCAGCATACAGTTTTAATCTGCCACCAGGAGGTTGCAAGATAAACATTTGCTGATTTCCAGGCTTTCTCAGCCAAGCTGGTGAAAGAAATTCAAGAAATGTAGGAAGCTACAAGCGAACATGTAGAGCAAATGTCGTTCATCAGTACTACCACACAGAAATCCATAACTGGTGTGATGACTATGTATGCACTTGTCCCTGCAACTGCTATGTTTAATGCTGATCAGTCATGTTTAGTCAAAGAACTGCCAACCAACCACAATTTTGTAATTTTACAGTTGTGGTGGAGTGTCAGTAATGCAATCTATGAATGCTAGAACATATTAATATGCACCAGCTGATCAAATGTGTCCGGACACCCCACATAATGTTGAACTGACCACTCGATGTCACGAGAGACGGATCCACTAGCATACAAGGAGGCATGGAGTATTGTGTTGTCAGTAGAGGCTCAATGACTCAGAACATACACTATGTTATCATAAGTACCTGGACATGCCCAAAAACATAAGTTTTTCATTTTAGGTGCATTGTGCCGTCACCTACCGCCAGGTACTCCATATCAGCGACCTCAGTAGTTATTGGACATCGTGAGAGAGTAGAATGGGGCACTCCGTGGAATTCGTGGACATTGAATGTTGTCAGCTGATTGGGTATCACTTGTGTCATATCTGTACGCGAGATTTCCACACTCCTGAATATCCCTAGGTCCACAGATTCCAATGTGATAGTGAAGTGGAAATGTGAAGGGACACGTAAAGCACAAAAGCTTACAGGCCGACCTTGTCTGTTGACCGAAAGAGAGAGCCAACAGTTGAAGAGGGTCGACATGTGTAATAGGCAGACATATATACAGACCATCACACAGGAATTCCAAACTGCATCAGGATGCACTGCAAGTACTATGACAGTTAGGCGGAAGGTGAGAAAACTTGGATATCATGGTTGAGCGGCTGCTCGTAAGCCACACATCATGCCGGTAAACACCAAACGATGCCTCGCTCAGGGTAAGGATCGTAAACATTGGACGATTCAACAGTGGAAAAAACTGTGGAGTGAAGAATCATGGTACACAATGTGGTGATCCGATGGCAGTGTGTGCGGTATGATGAATGTCATCTGCCAGCATGTGTTGTGCTAACAGTAAAATTTGGAGGCGGTGGTGTTATGGTGTGGTTGTGTTTTTCATGGAGGGGGCTTGCTCCCCTTGTTGCTTTGCATGGCATTATCACAGCACAGGCCTACAGTGATGTTTTAAGCACCTTCTTACTTCCCACTGTTGAAGAGCAATCGAGGATGCTGATTGCAGCTTTCAACATGATCAATCACCAGTTCATAATGCACGGCCTATGGCGGAGTGGTTACATGACAATAACATCCGTGTAATGGAATGGCTTGCACAGAGTCCTGAAATGAATCCTATGGAACACCTTTGGGATGTTTTGCAATGCTGACTTTGTTACCTACCATAGTTTGTTATGACAATTGTGAAGTACAGAGAAGGTGGTGTTACAGTATGGGGATGCTTTTTCACAGTTAGCCTGTGGTCCCCTTACTGTGCCTAAGAAAAAAACTAAATATGGAAGGATATGACCACATTTTACAGCAATGTGCACTCTGTACAGTAGAGCAATCATACTAACATGATGACTGTTCAGCATGAGAATGCGCCTTGTCACAGAGCAACATTTGTGGGGCAATGATTTGTGGGCAGTAACATTCCTGAAATGGACTGGCCTGTCCACAGTCCTGGCACGAACCTAATTGAACACCAGCACGAGTCAGTATGTCGACTTCACTGCAACTTCTCCCATTAATAACTTCTCTAGTTCCTGCTCTAGAGGAACAATGGGCTATCATTCCTCCACAAACATTCTCACATGTCACTGAAAGTGAGCAAACGGTGGACACAACCAATATCACTGTACACCAATAGCTATCCAAATCAGATAATGTACAACAAAGCCAGAAGTAAGTATGAGTTGATTACTACTTCTACATCTTTACCTCTGTCTACAGGAAGTTAAGGCAAAGTAGGTCTGGAAACTGGAGGTGGGCTATTTTACTTTAACTATTTTTGTAATAGACATAACACAATCTGGGAAAATGGTAAAGGGTGAAAAGAATTTCTCAGGGAATTGTTTTCAACATTTCATTCAAACTGTCCTCTTACAAGCTGCAGAAAGTATATTGATTTCGCTGAATTTTGGCCTCAATTTATCATGATACTGACAAAAAGGCTGTCGGTCTAATTTCAATTTTCTTCATAAGTACACACGATTTGACTTCTGGATAAGGAATTTTGCAAAAAGTGAAAATTATTTTCCGCGAAACTGTCAGACAAGATTATTACTGATAACTCTTGTCATTTCAGATTTACAACCAGAACAGTATTCTTATATTTCAGTTATGTCAGTATTTTTCTAATGGTGTCCAGAATTCAGCTAACAATGACACAGACTTTTGTGATCAGACTAGGAAATTCCTAACAGAAGATATACCATGGTGGGGGAGGTGGGGGGCTTTTCTTTTCACATTTTTCCCTGCTTTATTGGGAGAACCACAAATTTATCTTCAGTGAGCAATGGCCTATGTATATTACAGCTACATATGTAATATAAATAAAACTGAAGCAAGCAAACCAATCATGTGATGATCGTTTATCCTGATTTACAATGTTTCAAAGAATGAACATTCCAGGATGGAATAACAGTAGTACTAATATATCTGTACTCCACAAACCACTCTACAATGTGTGGGGGAGGGTAGCTGTGGACTAATATCACTCCCCCATTTTCATGTTCCAGCTGCCAATGATTTGTGGGAAGAAAGACAGTTCGTATACCTACATGTGAGCTATGATCTCTCTTAATTTTACTTTCATGTCATTTTGTAAAATATATACTGTCAGAAAAAAATCACACCAACATAAAATAATTAATGCACAGTTATGAAATTTCAGGAATACATATGTGTAGGTAACTTATTTCAGCGATTAACATATCAGAATCACAGGTTAATGAAATAACAAATGTGAAATGCTGGTATATTAATAATCAGTGTAATTGCTAAACATGCGTGTATCACATTGTACAAGTGCTGGATATTAGTTTGTGGGATGGAGTTACATGCTCGTTGCACTGTATCAGTCAATACAGTGACTGTCGGAAGGCAACTCCGGCGTCATCCACAAACACGTCGACCGTGTCCCGTACGTGCTGGACCGGAGACGGATCTGGTGACACTAAAAAACACAAACGACCTCCACCCTGCCCTCTAATGAGCTCTCAGTCGGAAACAATGAAGTCGCAAATGACAGTGGTTCGGGGTCAGTGGAATTCACACTACAGGGCGTCTGCCCGGAGCTGCCCGTGAGGTAACTGATTTGTAACAGTAGCTTCCGAGATGCTCAAAGGCTCACAACAACGCTGCGATTTAGAGGTTGTACCTTTACCTTAACGTGCAAAATGATTCTTTTTTTGCTGAGACTGTACTTGACAATGATCTCTTATCGCAGTTAATAGTCATCGTAGTGGGGAGTGGATAAAAAATGTACACATTAAAATGGACGGTAAAATCTCACAGCCAGTACTAGGTGAGCCACAGAAACCCTCAAAAACTCTACTTCTTTACAAATGCAATTAATCGAGATTTTTTAAACGTAATTAGAAAAAATAATGCACGCTTTCAGATTCGACAGCAAAATAATAGAAAAACAATCATTATGTACATACATACAAGCACTGCAAACATGTTTTATATATCTACATCACTATACATACAGACTCATCAAATGAATTTGCAGTTATGAATAAGGACTATCATCAGCTGCAGAATGGAATGACATCAACAAAAATTTGTGCCCGACTGGGATACGGGGCCAGATTTCCCACTTTTTGCGAGCAATCGCCTTACCGTTTGGGTATCCGTGCGCAACTCACAGCCGGACCCAAACTTCCATATGTTGTCAACAGTGTCATATTTTACAAACTGTGAAAAATTTACCTGTTTAAAAGTAATCAGTTTTTTGCTTCTCCTGTAAAATTGTGTTTTTGGGATATAATACAATTTGATATGATACTCCTCAGTTTTCTGTTGTGTTGAAACCAGTGAGTACGCAGTATCTTTGAGGTCTCTGTGATGTTATTTTTCAACAAGATAATGAATAACTCTGCGGTCTGACCTACCTCAGTAAGGAGGGAATCGGATTGCTGTCCCGGCCAGCACGTCACCCAGACCTTTCGGCTACTGACAATACCCGGCTGGCGGTTACCGAGAGACTCGGTCACTGCCATTACGACTGACTTCTTCCGGCACAGGGTCGGTGCAGATCGGAACGACGTACCCGTATCTGAGCTCACTGAGGTACTCCGCCTACCTGTCATCGTCGATTCTGTCCGTATTTGTGTTATACGCAGGGCTCGGCCAGAAATGAATGACAGAAGTGAGAGCTCTACACGGGCAAGCATTTAGAAGAAATAATACTGTCAGTACAGGTCTATACAAGGGTGATGTACTTGAGGACAATATTATGGAAATGGAAGAGGATGTAGATGAAGATGAAATGGGAGATACGATACTGCATGAAGAGTTTAATAGTGCATTGAAAGACCTAAGTCGAAACAAGGCCCTGGGAGTAGACAACATTCCATTGGAACTACTGCCGGCCTTGGGAGAGCCAATCCTGACAAAAGTCTACCATCTGGTGAGCAAGATGTGTGAGACAGGCGAAATTCCCTCAGACTTCAAGAAGAATATAATAATCCCAATCCCAAAAAAAGCAGGTGTTGACAGATGTGATGAAAATTACCGAACTATCAGTTTAATAAGTTACAGCTGGAAGATACTAACTCGAATTCTTTACAGATGAATGGAAAAACTGGTAGAACTATCAGTTTAATAAGTTACAGCTGGAAGATACTAACTCGAATTCTTTACAGATGAATTGAAAAACTGGTAGAAGCCGACCTCAGGGAAGATCAGTTTGGATTCCGTAGAAATATTGGAATACGTGAGGCAATACTGACCTTACGACTTACCTTAGAAGAAAGATTAAGGAAAGGGTAAAAATTGTAGAGGGAGACCAAGAGATGAATACAGTGAGCAGTATCAGAAGGATGTAGGTTGCAGTAGGTACTGGGAGATGATGAAGCTTGATCAGGATAGAGTAGCATGGAGAGCTGCATCAAACCAGTCTCAGGACTGAAGACCACAACAACGACGTACCCCACGGACCATCTGTACCTCTAACCGTGCATTCTCCTTCCTTCACTATTTCCTCCTCTTCCAGGTGTCGCAGTTTTGACAGAGGCGTACGTTATTAACTCGATAAAAGGAAGCGCTCGCCTCACCTGCAGCCGAACCCCTGGACGAGCGGGCTTTCTCCACCTTGGCGGGAACAGATCTCGTTCTGGAGGGAGCAGCTCTGGCGGGGGAAGTACTGGCGACTGCGGCTCTCACAGGAGCAGCTCTGGCGTGAGCCGCTCTGGCGGGAGCACCCCTGGTGGAAGCAGACCTGACGGGAGCAGGTCTCACGGGAGCGGATCTGGCGGGAGCCGCTCGGGTGGCCGCGCCCCTCTTCCTGGGGCTCGGGGTCGCGGCTCTGACCACCGTCTCCTTATGGCCGGCGGCAGCCGCCCTCGACTTTGACGCAGCCATCCTACCGACGGAAACGGCCCTGCCTCTTGCCGCCAGCACTGCCGCGACTGCGGGATTCACGCCCCTCGCACACGCTCGTGCGCTGGTCCGGCAACTCTTCACTACGGGTTGTCTGCTCGTGTTGGCACCGCTGGCTCTGCTACCTGTATATAAACAGAGGGATCAACTTCAGTTTTTTCTCCTACACAATAACTGTTCTTCGGTTTTGTTAAGGGAAGTTACTAGAATATATGAGGTGTTCACTTTAACTCGGAACTACTACACCGTGCATACTATTTCTCGAGTCGACACTCCTATTTCTCGACTCGTACTAACCGTATAGGAACGAACGATGTATCGTGAGGAAGATTTTTTATCCGGCTTCTGACTTTGCCTACCGATTTTGCACTGAAACTTATTATTTTAGGAAAATTTTAACATAATAACAAACTTTTAAGTATCACAGACAAAGGGGTATCGTACCTTTATTTTACAAAGTTAACTTCTATTAATCATGAGTACACGAGTCTGTTTTTGTATTATCCTATTAAAAATAGCAATTAATTTGTTTTTAAGACAGTTATTACAGTCAGCGCTAGGGTACTCCATTATCTCCGCCTGTCATACAAGCTGATTTTTTTAAACAAATATAGTTTCGAAAATGACAAACATATTTGTCATTCAAATGAAACTACATCGTTCCGGAGACCTTCAAAGTCTCGAACATCTATAGTGCACGTGAGGAGATTTGTACCGAGGCTGGGATTCGAACCCGGGTCTCCTGCTCAATAGGCAGATGCGGTAACCACTAAGTCACCCTGACACGGTGGCTTCACACAACTTCTGGGAACATCCCAGCATGCATCCCTCCTCGATCCAAATTCCCGTTCAGGCCTCAGCCCACCGGTATTCCCACTAAACTCGAACGGCCCATTTTGTTCGATGCTGAGGCGATATTCCAGTACAGTTGGAGAGCCCCTGCAATGTTGTTTGATTTTTGGGGGGAATACCAGTGAGCTGAAGCACGAATGGGAATGTGGATCGAGGAGGGACGTGTGCTAGTGTAGCCTGTGCAGTGCCTAGTGAGCAGGAAACCTGTGTTCGAATCCTGGCCTTGGCAAAAATTTCATTCCTAACTTCATTCTGCATATATAATTTTCACCTAAAGTACAAACTGCAATTAAAACCTCCTATTTCTCATCAAACTTCTCTTCAACAGTGGATAACTGTAAATGTTATGGTCAAAAGTTAAAAATTACAAGCAATAAAGTATGGAAATGTATATATGAGGTTGTATTGTAAATTCACGATTATTATTTCGCATCATTTGGTTCATTTTTAAAGATGGTTTCTCTTCATTCCCACAACTACCCATATCCCAAAGACTTCACACATTCAAAATACTGCCATTATTTAAAACTATAAAACTGTACACGTTTCGCCCAGGTACCCTGCTATCTCGAAAATATGCTTGGTATTAAAACAGAGTTCCAGATGAACCTTGAAGTTTCTTGTAAACAATCACAGTTTGAAAACAATAGTAACATTCAGAAATACTAGAATGAGAAATGATTTACAATATCCATCACCCTGCCTTCATTTGTCAGAGAAAGGAGTGGTGCATTCAGCCACAAAATCTTTTCAGAGAGAGAGAGAGAGAGAGAGAGAGAGAGAGAGAGAGAGGAGAGAGAGAGAGACTGTGTGTGTGTGTGTGTGTGTGTGTGTGTGTGTGTGTGTGTGTGTGTGTGTGTGTGTGTAGGGAGGGGAAGGGGGGGTAGAGAGAGATCATAAAGTAGAAGTCACTTTATGCTTGGAACTAAAGGAAAAAATATTTAAGAAATTACGTAAATGGTCAGCACGTTGCCATATTGTTCACTAAGTGAGTGTACTTAATTGTAAAATGGATTTGCTACATATCACAGCAAGGAGTCAGAATTAAGATGCACAGAACAACTAGCTGTACTGGGTTACTGGGTTACTTCTATGACACATTTTATAAATGTTGGGCCATGATGTGTGCTTCTATGAAAGATCTGTAATAGTTTTTTGTCAACCTCACGAAGGCAGGACAAGAGACAATCAGAACTAACCAGTCGAAGTACGGCGTGCCTTCTTCCTGCTTTTGGAAAATTCCTCGTCACGCTGCTCCAAGGTCAAGTTACGGCGGCCGACACAGGGGACGTAGAGCATCTGGTTTGGGTCGTTTAAGATGTGCTTTAGGCAGTACTTGCTCGCCGGAAGGCATCGCTCGCTGCACCTGTTGACAGTAACATTCAACAATTAATTCTCAATTTGATGAGACATAAAAGTATGAAGATAGGGGTGTTGCCCAAAACTCAGAAATAGTAATGTACTGTACAAAAGCTTCTGTTCTTGCACAGGTAGGTAATAAGCAGTTTTAGCTTACCACCAGATGTCCAATTAAAATACTGGGTTTCATTTAGCTAGTGTAGGCACAAATAGTATTAAACAGTACTGAGATAATTCATTGTCAATACAGATTAAGTTTCTATTATTTCTTTATTTTGTTAGTAAATTGACTTGCTCCACATCCCTAACATTCTCCTCCTCAACAGGAGCTACGGAACACACTGAACGAATGAATGAGTACCTTTTGAAGGCATCACCGAGTAAAACTGAGAGGTGCAAATGTGGTGTGACCTGTGCAACTTTCCAAGCTTTGGGTACAGATCTTTCGTTGAGCAAGCAGTTGTATATGATTGTTAAGTATGGAGATATTGTACCAGCATACTCTGAAAGGAACCTAACTGGTATCCAGTCTGGACCAGAAGACCTGCTTTTATTAAATGTTAAGTTGTAACTCATGTTGGCAGTTGTTCTTGATTCAAATTCTCCAATATTTACTTTGTCGTCTTTGATGGAATTTTGAAAGGCTATGTTCAGTAGCTCTACCATGGCAGCACTGTCACTGATAGTATTTCTATTGCTATTGTGCAAAGAAGGCACTGACTGTGTTTCGTCGCTAGCATGTTTTACATACAACGAGAATCTCTCTAGATTTTCTGCCAAGTTTCGAGACAAAGTTTCATTGTGGAAATTACTATAAGCATCATATATTGAAGTCCGTGCTAAATTTTGAGTGTCTGTAAAAGATCGCCAATCTTGGGGAGTTGTGTTTGTATAAATTTGGCATGCTTCTTTTTTGTTTCTGAGACAGTGTTCTGATCTGTTTTGTGTACCAAGACAGATCAGCTATGTTTGTTAATTTATTTCGTATAAATATCCCAATTGATACTATTTCTTTGAATTCAAGCCAAATCTGGTCCAAAATTATCTTGGTTATTTGGTGGAAGAGAGATTGTCTTTCTTGAAGACATCAAGTGAATTTTTATCTGCTTTTTGAATAGCTATACTTTTCGTTTATTTCTGGGAGATTTGGGGGTTACAATATGCAATCTCGCTATGACAACCCTGTGTTCACTAATCCCTGTATCAGTTTTGATGCTCATTATTTCCTCAGGATTATTTGTTTGTTTTCACAACTGTTTACTATTCGCATGGGCTCATGAACAAACTGCTCAAAATAATTTACAGAGAACACATTAAGCACAATTTTGGATGTTTTATGTTTATATCCAGATTTAAACATGTATTTTCACTAACATATCAAGGGGAAATTAAAGTCACCACCCACTATAATTGCACGAGTCAGGTACGTGTCTGAAATTAAACTCAAGTTTTCTTTGAATCTTTCAGCAATTGTAAAATCTGAGTTGGGAGGTCGATAAAGGATCCAATTATTATTATTATATTCCGATTGCCAAGAATGAATGACCTCTGCCCACACTGACTCACAGGAACTATCTGGTTCAGTTTCGCTACATGATAAACTACTTCCATCAGCAGTAAACCACTGCCAACTGTGTTTAGCCTATCCTTTCTGAGCACCATTAGGTTCCTCGCAAAACTGTTGGCTGAACAACTTATCTGCTTTCAGAGCATCAGTGCTTTTTATTAACTCTAGGAGCTCTGGTACTTTCCCAACACAGCTACGACAATTTAAAACTATTGTAGCGATGGTTCCTGTATCGACATTCTTCATATGTTCAACCTGCAACCTTTGAGGATGGAGCCCTTCTTGTTTTTCCCCGAATTTCACTTCTATTATGTGACATTGTCTATACCGAAGAGATTTCTTATTTTGTCTGTCGCCCTTTGCTTGTGACGCACCTATCTAGCACAATGTTCAGTATTGTAACCATTTCCTTTTCTAATAAAATTCATTAATACGATTTGCTTGAACTGTTGTCTAGCGATACGAGAAAAGAAGGTTTCCTAGGCACCCCATATTTGACAAGTGGGCAGGATAAAACGAAACCATTAGTTGATTTTATTAAATTTAAAGAAATAACAAACAACTGAGCAACCTAAAAGATAATAAGTGTGTTTCTAAATCTTTGAAATTACCCAACGTAAGTAACAGATGTAATCATTAATTTGCAAACTCAATATTCATCCTATATGTTGCGTAATTTTCATATGTTGCTCGTGTCTGGCGATAAGATTCTGCTCTCTCGCCGTCTTTTCCGCTCAGTTGTTCCGTTCCGTAGCTGATTAACGTCGTCTTGTTGAACGCCTGTTAAATGTTATCTAACGCTCATTAAGGGTTAGCTTGCGATCGTGAACAACTTTTACAACGGAATGTTTTCTACGTAGTTGCAGGTAATGTGGTGTAAAAAAAAGTGTATTTACGAGGTTCCGATCATTAAAAGTGAAATTTATATAGAGTGTCGCCCGACAACACAGTCAGGTAAATACGTTTGACTTGCCAAATATAATTTTTTATCTCTCTGACGGATGCAGCGTAACAAATCTGAAAGTACTAATTGCCGTAAATTCCTGCCCTACCGTTGAATTATTGGCGGAAAATAGTCGAGGAACATACCAACCATTTGTCGAATATTTCTTGATTCTTGGGCTTCCTATTACATCGTTCATTCGTACCAAACGTCTACGAAAGTCGGAACATTTCAGACCGATATGTTTTGACTATGGCTACTGCCAATCTCATAATGTAACTTGGCGCTGTCGTAGAAATGTAGCAGATATAACGTAATTGTGTGTGATAAAATAATATGGTTTCATATAGGTCACAAGTTTCGATTCCTGGCGTGCACAAAATCGTTAAGCTTTCGTAAAAACGTGTGTCAGTTCAAAGCATGGAGTAGAATGTACCAGCAGTGACTGTGGTTGGCAAATATTGATGCTCTTGCTAACAGCTACCACCCCGTCCCAGCAAAACTCTTTACAAACGATACTGCTTATACTTGGATCAAGATAACGACGTGATTTACAGTAGATTACAACTGAGAACGAAATGGAGCGATATCGATCTGCTGCTACCCACGCAATACACATGCACCAGCAAAAGCCGTGCAGTTTTCTTGTCAGAATACTCTCTTAATGTGCACTGTCGAGTTCCCTATGCCAGATCATAACAGCTTTACTAAATTTCTGTAAATTACTGCATAAGAATAAACCTCATTTTAACATTACACTATGTGTTCTCCCCCGTTTGCTGAAACTTCATTGGATTTCGTTTCACGTGGAGCACAAGCCAAGATGTCCCGAGTGCACTAATAGTCCGATAATGTTTTATGCTGTGCGCTACCAAAACCGACTCAAAGATAGGCCTCGGCGCTTGTTGGTGACGTCACGTCAGCTAGGCACGGCGAACGCCAGGTCTGTCGCCAGACACAAACGCCCGGGCGCGCTTATCACTATAAATCTCTTATTCTTGGACAAAATGTTTGGTATTGTTTTGGATTCTGCAGTTTTATTCAGATGAAAGATTTTCTTACTATCGAAAAGCTACAAATGAAGATCATAGGTCTGTATTACTGAATCCTGTCGAAACAAACGTAGATCAGTATGAGAAGATGCTTTGCCCCATTGCAAGCTTCGGAAATTTTACATTCAAGTAACTATATTTACTTGATCCATTTTGCTATCGAAACTTACCCCAACCCCCTTACAATTAACTCGTTTCTTTCATTTATTTATTTATTTATTTATTTTCGTTTGACATCGTCACTGGAAATGTGAACTAATTTACGTGTGTAAATGTCCAACTGTTGCCAGTCATTAGATTACAGTCGTTTTCAACGAAAGGAATTCTAAACAGGAAACAAAATAGCTTCATAGATCGAAAATACTACTGAACTTGAACTTTTTTAAACATGCATATTAGAAAAGATAAATATTCCCCTCTTGCAACTGAAAGGAGAAACTTTATAAGATAAAAAAAAATTATTTGACTAAACAAGTATCTCTCTTTTGCCTCTCCTTCTGTCTCCAACCCCCTCCCCCAACGTGTACAACCGCAAGATATTTTATTAACATTCAGTGCTCCTCACCCCAGAGTCAACCAAGATACTTAAAGAAGAGCACCCATATGTTAACAGTTTCTTGTAAAAGCAACCCAGTACAAACGTAACTTCCTCAGATTTTCAAATAAGGTAAAGAAGCACGAATTCTGTTGCTACTGGACCGTGAAGTTGTTTTTGTACGTCAATCATTAAAACAGGTGGAAATTTAAGTTCAGGAGTACACTATTTGTTAAGAAGTGTCATTACATTCAAATCTCTCAGAACAATGTGTGTATCTCGTGACATATCCCTTAACTTGGCTCCTGATCAATTCTGTTGGGTGACTGTAGTGTTAAGGTGACAACTGTAAACATGCAGCATTTGACGACTCCGTGAAAATTATCGTTTCCCATGTTTCTACGACGTTGCCGCTCTGGCTCGTGATGCCGCTCTGGCTCGTGAGAGACCTCGTCTGTCCTATAAAACAAAGGGCATATTCAAACGAAGGGTAACTGATTTTTCATTTTCTCCAAAAACTTTAATTGTGTAATGTTTTAAAAAATTCAAAATATTCACAATCTTTTATAATATATCGATGATTATTTGCAATGAAAATCATAATTCTTGGTGTGATACCGTATGTAATTAGAAACTGGAATACAGTGTGTAAACTTTTAGATTGCAGACCTCTCCCTAGTCCTGAATCGGTAGAAGTCGGTAAACGTCGGGAGGCTTCGGTAGGCACGCAGTTTCGACTGCTGCCAACATTGTTGTTTGCGAAACGTGTTGCGAATAGTGTTAGTAGTGAAGAAATAATAGAACAAAACATCATGCCTGACGCGGCACTTTTTCACGCATCTCGATGTTTACCACGTCATATCCCTGAATTATATGTCGTAAAGAGACATACATTTGCCGGCGCATTTATTGATATATGGGATACTGTATGCGAAATATGTTGCGATTAGAGTTAATAGTAACGAAATAATACATTAAAACGTCATGCCTACTACGGCAGATTTACGGTATGTACTGAGAATATGTAGTAAGCGACAACCTTTTTTCCTTTCATTATTTTGTGGAAGGGGGGGGGGGGGGGGGACTGTCAGCGAGAAAAATTTTCGTAAAGGTTTGAAATTGTATGTAACGTTTGTTGCTAGTCGCTAAGTGCCCCCATTCTCAAATAGTGGATGCATAAATCTGGGTATTTTCCCGCGGTGGCAACTCATTGTTTATATATCTGCTCAAGATGTGTCTTATTTCTTTTTCGGCTAGGAACCTACGTGTGCGCACGAAGAAGAAATCACCAAAATTTCATCGCAATCGGATGAATGGTTTGGGAACGCACAGAGGGCAGACATACATACATACATTCATTTTTGTACATAGCGATTGGCAGTTACTTTATACTATATGACCTGTTTAAGTATATTTAAATTTTATAATTATTAGTTTAACATTGCGGGGAATGAAAAAAAAAAATTGCGAGCAGTGGGAATGGAACAGAGGTCTACTGCACTACAAATTTCTACTTAGCCAATTGCGCTACGCATGCTACAGTGACTTAATTGTTGAAACATTGTTTATTACTCTTTTTGCAAGTTTCATTGCAATCGGATGAATGGTTTGTGAGGGCATAGCAGACAAATATGCAGGGGGTTACAAGAAGGTACGGCCAAACTTTCAAGAACATTCCTCACACACAAAGAAAGAAAATATGTTATGTGGACATGTGTCCGGAAACGCTTACTTTCCATGTTAGAGCTCATTTTATTACTTCTCTTCAAATCACATTAATCATGGAATGGAAACACACAGCAACAGGACGTACCAGCGTGACTTCAAACACATTGTTACAGGAAATGTTCAAAATGTCCTCCGCCGCATGGAAGAGGTCAGGAGAGCTTGGAGGCCATGGAATTGGTCCGCCTCTACCAATCCATCGGTCACCGAATCTGTTGTTGAGAAGCGTACGAACACTTCGACTGAAATATGCAGGAGCTCCATCGTGCATGAACCACATGCTGTGTCGTACTTGTAAAGGCACATGTTCTAGCAGCACAAATAGAGTATCTCGTATGAAATCATGGTGGTGAATCGAGGAAGTACAGTACATACTGACGAAACTAAAACGAGCTCTAACATGGAAATTAAGCGTTTCCGGACACATGTCCACATAACATCTTTTCTTTATTTGTGTGTGAGGAATGTTTCCTGAAAGTTTGGCCGTACCTTTTTGTAACACCCTGTGTATATATATAGATTTTAATGTATACATGACGATTTCAGTTTCGTTTAAGAATAACATTTAAAGCGAGTTTTACTTCCAAGCCTTTCGTCTGCTTTCGTATCAGCATGAGGCGCAATTTGTAGTGCCAGCACAACTGGAAGGAGTGCCTTGTCCCCCCCCCCCCCTCTACGGCTCCACTCCCCTCGCCACCCAATGCTACCCCCTCTCCCCGCGCTCCACTGATAACTCTGCCGTCTTACAGTTAACACACTGTACGTCCATTTCTCTCGAAAAAATGATGGTCAAGTACAAGTTATTTACGATATATTTAATAAATTTCACATTTATATAACTTAGCTATTCAAACTGAACAAAAGGAAATTGCAGATCACAACCACCGATCCTCTGTCCACTCAGTTACCCACCTACCACGCTACCCGTTACGCTACATGTCTCGACAATTGGCACATCATGTTTCTCCAAAAACGTAGAAGCTGCTTTGTCTTCGTAATGTTGTGAAAAACATTAAGAACAACTTGTTTCAGACATTAACGCTGTTCCGCGTAAGCAGGAAGCAGCGTCATCCATTTTCGCGGTACATTTGAATAGCGGGACAATCGGAACATAAGTAGCGCTTACAAAGGCTGGGACTGTACACGAGTTTTGAAATAAAAATTACGTAGCTAAAGTGTGATTAAGAAAAACGTCGATGGCTGTTAATACATCGGAATGTCAAAGTTTCATTTGCAGTCACACAGTAATACGATATCTAACACGTAAGTTGGACATACTTCCAAGGGCGGAATAACACCAGTGTACGAGAGTAACGGCTGCTGACCAATCATCGGGTATGTGTTTGTTTACATCAGAGTTTTATGATTAACGGGGTATAGTTGCATGGATACTGAGATTAGACGTGTCGGCAGAGCATAAAGAAACTGAAATATGAGGTGGAAAACGGTGAAACTGTTCGCCTTTTTTTGTTTTGTTTTATCAATGCTACGCATAGGCGCTTGTGGAATTTTAATGATGTTGACTACACAGACAAGCAGCGACGTTATGCTGCGCTTGACGCTATCATACGCGATCTGAACACGGATTGGTAGACAATATGTGGGCTGCAGAGTAAATCATTCAATTAGTGTACATATACAAATGAATCAATAAAAATACAGGCAAGCAATACATCTGGGCGCCGAACTGCCCACGTCTGCAAGAACAGAACTCGGTGCATACAGTTCTTCATTTGTACTCTGCAAACTACTGTGAAGTGCGTGGCAGACGGTACGTCCCATTGTACAAATTATTAGTGTTTCTTCCGTTCCATTCACGTATTGGGCACGGGAAGAATGATGGTCTTCTACATTTATGCTCTGCAAACCACCGTGAAGTGCATGGCAGAGGGTACATCCCATTGTTCCAGTTATTAAGATTTCTTTCGTTCCATTCACGTATAGAGCGCGGGAAGAATGAGTGCCTCCATGCGTGCAGTAATCTTATCCTTACGATACCTATGAGTGACTCGTAGGTGGTAGTATTAAACAATGTGATCAACAGTATCTGGACACCCCCAAAAACATACGTTTTTCATATTAGGTGCATTGTGCAGCCACCTACTGCCAGGTACTCCCGGCCAGCGACCTCAGCAGTCATTAGACATCGTGAGAGAGTAGAATGGGGCACTCCGTGGAACTCGCGGACATCGAACGTGATCAGCTGATTGGGTATCAATTGTGTCATACGCCTGTACGCGAGATTTCCACACTCCTAAACATCCCTAGGTCCACTGTTTCCTATGTGATAATGAAGTGGAAACGTGAAGGGACACGTACAGAACAAAAGCGCACAGGCCGACCTCCTCTATTGGCTGGCAGAGACCGCCGACAGTTGAAGAGGGCCGTAATGTGTAATAGACAGACAGCTATCCAGACCATCACACAGGAATTTCAAACTGCATCAGGATCCACTACAATCACTATGACAGTTAAGTGGCAGGTGAGCGGCTGCTCATAAGCCACACATCACGCCGGTAAATGTCAAACAACGCCTCGTTTGGTGTAAGGATCGTAATCATTGGGCGACTGAAGAGTGGGAAAACGTTGTGTGGAGTGACGAATCACGGTACACAATGTGGCGGTTCGATGGCAAGGTGTGGGTAAGGTGAATGCCCGGTGAACGTCATCTGCCAGCGTGTATAATAATGCTAAGAACATCATTCGGAGGCGGTGGTGTTATGGTGTGGTCGTGTTTTTCATGGAGGGGACTTGCACCCCTTGTTGTTTTGCGTGGAGCTATCACAGCACAAGCCTACATTGATGTTTTAAGCACCTTACTGCTTCCCACTGTTGAAGACCAATTCGGGGATGGCGAATGCATCTTTCAACACGATAATGCAGGGCCTATGGCTGAGTAGTTACACGACAATAACATCCATGTAATGGACTGGCCTGCACAGAATCCTGACCTGAATTCTATATAACGCCTTTGGGATGTTTTGGAACGCCGACTTCGTGCCAGGCCTTACCGACCGACATCGATACCTCTCCTCAGTTCAGCACTCCGTGAAGAATGGGCTGGTATGCCTGCGAGAATGGAAGCTGTCACCAAGGCTAAGGGTGGGCCAACACCATACTGAATCCCAGCATTACCCATAGAGGGCGCCACGAACTTTTATGTCGTTTTCAGACAGTTGTCAGGATAGTTTTGATCACATAGTGTATGTTCCTAGAGTGATCATTAAATGCTGTTTCTTGAAACTTTGTTAGCAGGCGTTCTCGGGATTGTTTATGTATGGCACTTTGTTAGCAGGCTTTTTCGGGATTGTTTACGTCTGTCTTCAAGAGTCTTCCAGTTCAATTCCTTCTGTACCTTTGACCTTCCCACGGATCAAACAAGCCTGTGACCATTTGTGCTGCCCTTCTCTGCATACTTTCAATATCCCCCGTTAGTCCTATTTGGTAAGGGTCCCACTCAGTTGAGCAATATTCTACAACCGGTCGCACGAGTGATTTTTAAAGAATCTCCTCTGTAGACTAACTGCACTTCCCACCAATACACCGAAGTCTACCACCTGCTTTGCCCACGACTGACGGTATGTTATCATTCCACTTCATACCCCTACAAAGTGTCAGACCTTGGTATTTCTATGACCTGGCCAATTCCAAAAGTGACTCACTGACTTTATGGTCATAGGATACTAAATTTTTTCGTTCTCTGAAGTGCACAATTTTACATTTCTTAACATTTAAAGAAATGCTGCAAATTTTAGCACCACTTTTAAATCTTATCACGATCTCACCGAATATTTATGCACCATCTTTCAGACAGTACTTCGTTGTAGATAACTACATCATCGGCAGTTGATAGTTTCTTTTTTAAGCAAAATGACAGTGGAAGAGGCTACAGAAATCTGGAAAGCTGAACTATTCATTCAATATTAATTTATTCAAAACTTCATAGCGGTGCTCTCCATTCACAAATTGTTGTACAGATGATTAAAATAACTTCTAGGGTCTTTCAGTACAACTTCTTTCAGCAAGGTCGCTGAGCAAACAAGCTGTTTTTTCTTTATACTGTCACGACACGTTCCTTGCTTGCTTTTTTTTTTTTAATCTCTTGTCTTACGCAGCGATTTCATGCAAGCAAGAATTAACTGCGCTACAGCTCTTACAGCTGCCAAAGCTTTCATTTACACGCGACAAAGTCACTCACAAAACAACAAAATTGTAACACCGTTTCTACACACACACACACACACACACACACACACACACACACACACACGAAACCATTTGCATGCAAGCCGATTGAAGCAACGAGAGGCGTTAAGTTCGTGTCATCGTAAAAAGTAGACTTCTGACCAGAAGCACTGCCGTAACTGAAGTGTGTGGCGGAAAGACACTGGCAGCGCTCGCTGTGAGGTGTGATGGGACCGCAACGGGGTGTGTCATGAGAAAGAGAGCAGCGGACAGGCGGCATAATATTTCGAGTCAACGAGTACAAAAAATCGCGTTAAACCGACAATAAAGAGCCAAAATTGGCAATTTACTCCCACAAATTCATGATGAACAGATCTCACATCACTCAATAAATCCTTTCATTAAAAACCCTTACGGTATTAGCCCTTCCGTCCTACTAGTGTTGTCACTAGATTGGTTTTTATATGTTCGAGCAACTCGCAGCGTAATCAGCTATAATTTGCTTCAAATCGCTTCAAATTATGCCGACACGAAGGCTCCCAATTGACATTTGCTTATACAGGTATTAACAAAGTTGGTTCATACAATCAAGCAAGGTTGGGTTGTTGGCAAAATCGAACTAGCGGCTTCCACATTTCAACTGCTTGTGCAAAACTGCCTGCCAAATGCTCAACCAAGCTTACACTAAATCACCTTTAGCCATTAGACGACTATGGTACAAGATACGCACATGATTTTTAAGTGTAATCCCTGGCGGATGATACGAATGTGTTGTTTTATCACAAACATGGAATGTATAGTTATTGTTGCATGTATTTAAGTAACATTTTTTCCTTTCTTTTTTGGCTTTTGGCCATCGCCATACAGCATCACACGCATTGTAGTGCGGATCGGGGATTACTGGTAATACGTACTTGTCAGTTTTTCAAATGTAAAATAGCACATTTGTCACGATGCTTTCACGTAAACGGTATCAGACCCTGTTAAAATTGCGTCTGCCTGTTGAAAATGAGTGTTGAATGTCCATATGTTGGCTTTTTGTGCAGCTATTCTGTGTTTATGTTAACACCTCTTTCCAAATGCGTGGTTTTTTTTTCTTTTTGGTTGTAGAGAAAGTAGTTACCATCGGTTATGTTTTTTCTTTGACTGTCAGCTTTTTTTCTTTGACGACGTTCTTTTTTTTTCTCTGGTATGATGGTCTTTCGTCGCTCACGAACTTCGATATCTGTTTGCCGCTCCTTTTCTTCAATTTGGCGATCTTCTTGATTAAAGTAACTATTTTTTTTTCGTAAGTTCGTCGAATGTCTTCCTCTGTTTGGTAGCCTTTTTTTAATTCAGTAGGCTCGTTTCCCATCAAGCTACATTTTTCCGTTGATTAGCAGTCTTATTTCATATGCTCATCGATCTTTACCTAGGTTTAACAATAATTCTTTCCTGCAATATTGTTTAGTGTCAATTATTTCATTCCACCTTCGGCCAGAGATCCGTTTGCTTGTTTGTGCAGACCTCTTTCCCTGTAGTGTTATAATTCATATCACTAACCTTCTCCCCAAAAAATCCATAAATGTTACTAATTCCATGCTCTAATACCAACACTCCTTCCATGGCTTTCACCATAGCCAAGTTACATCCCCACACACTGTTCCTCCAATGTTGAGTGACTTTTGGCATTATGTATAAGGCTTCACCTTAACAATTCCCATACTAACTGTCCAACTTCCCACAATAGATAAAAAAAAATAACCATGATATTTGTCTCCTTTATTCACCAAACTTATTTCTTCTTACTGTAGCTTCTGAGACACCCACTCCTTTCCCACCCACCACCAAACCTCATATCCTCCTCTTCAAACCTTCACCAATCCTTTCTCCTTTCCTACCCTGAAGAATGAACCTTATACGAGTGCAGTCATTATTTATTTTTATTTGTGCCTGTCAGCTGTACTGGATGATGTGCCGCCTGACGGTAAGTACTGGACATACAGTCTTTATGATTTTAATAAATTTCTGGATGGAATTTTTCTTTTCATCTGTTATGAACCTGTTGCTGTCATTTTTTCACCATTCCCTTGAAGTTATCACAGACTGTTAAAAGTTTGTTGACTTCTATGCATTGTTCGTTCGTTAATTCATACGTCATGCCCCATAAATCACACCATGAAGGAGAACCTTTCGGGATGTGGAACACTTCAAGTTCAACATTAACAGGCAGAAATAACCACCACTGGCATTTGATTTGATTTTACATTGGGAGACAACAACGGTGGACCTAGCCCCTGTTCCCCACACAAAAATTAAGTTTACTGTGCAGCATTTAGCCACAATGTCTTCCAGAATTAATGGCCCAAATATTTTCTGTCTCTGGCCTCCAGTTTTCCCAGTGGATGATTAAATGTTGCACTGTTTCACCCACTGTACCACATAGTCTGCACTTGTGGCATTCTATCCCTAATCCCACTATGTCCAGGTGTTTCCTGAAGTTACCTTGGGTTTTATCTGCCTCCTGTTCAAGCTGAGGATTATAGAAATTCTCTTCAAACATGGTTTTGGTATCATTAGCTTGCCACATTGTTTTGTTTCTGGGTTTCAAATCTATATTCTACAAGCTGCATCCTAATACAACAGTGTGGTTTAGATTTTACCACTGTCTTAGTACAAGTTATCACAAGTTTCAGTCCAACAAATGGGGTCATCACCTCCACTCTAACCACTGCTGGCTGCTTTTGTATTTAACATACTAGCAACCAATCATGACTAAAGATAACCTAGATTACTTATTAATATATTTGGAGTAAAGCAGATATTCTGCAGAGTGTCTAGGGACGAGGACTAGTTTTCAACTTACACTACTGTGTAATTTCCAAGAATGATTGCCTATTGAAGTCGTGGAGTTCAAACGACACGTATATCGAACGTGTGATTGTAAATCGATCGTGTGAGTCTTGTGGCGGGCGTTATGTCTATGGTGGTCACTACAGCAATGACTAAAGAAGAGCATTAAAAAAAATGCTTGTAATTACAAAGGAAACGACTTACTTGTCATCGGTGTTACTGTCATGTGAAAGTCCATGTTATGTGTATGCTGTTGGGACAATTCCCTTTTTGCCACAGCCTGGAAAAACTCTGCCAATATCACAAGAATATTGGCAGAGTGTCACATGCGTTAACGTTTCCCTGCAAACGCAAGTTGTGGAAATAGAGGTTCTGAAACAAGTACTGTTTGTCTCTTTGTCCTGGACACCCTTCTCTTTTAATGGAAGACTTCAGTGATTTCTATAGCCACTCAATATTCTGCATGTGGACATGAGGGTCATCCGAAGACACAAACTCCATAGAGTAGTTCATGCACTCATGGCCGAATCCTTCAGCTTTCAGAGTCGTGTACAACTAAACCCGTCTGTAACAACTTTAATTCCAGTGCTTTATCAGACCCACTAAAGTGACCTTCTCTTGTCAATACTCACAACAAAACACTTCTGGGAATCTCTATTCCACTGAATACCCAAATGTGATCTATTTCACTTTTTGAAGGTCATCCTCTCTGGTTCTTCCGTCTAGCTATATGAGATTCGTCTACTTCCACAACTTTACTCACTCCACCAATTGGTACACTGTCATTTGTCACTACCACATAACAGACTTCTTTGCAAAACCCGAAATAGTCACACATGGTATTTGCATATATCTCAGTTTCTGATGCTGTTGCTTGTAACATGTACTCTCAAATGCAGCACAATAGAAGAATTATGCTGGTCTGTATGAATAACTTGGAAGAGTCGAACCACGTATTCTTCCTGATACTGGGTTGTTTTCCGAACTGCCCACAATGAAACTGAAATGGTATTTCAGCATTGAAACTCATCTTACGAAGTTTTACACAGTTTGCAACACCACAGTCAACACAGTCCTTCCTTTCATCATCTGGTAGAACTCCATATTTGTGGTAAAAAGTCAAACAGTTTTGTACGCTAGATAAGCATGGAATTAGGTTTTTCCATGTGAGAGAATCCGACAAAGAAACATTAGGAACACCAGATATCACACTCAGTATGTACAGAAATCGTCTGGGGTTCCCAAGAAAGTCACAAATAATTTGCGAAGGAAAGAGCAAACAAACAAACAATGGAAAACAGATAAAAATGATGATCACAAATAATTGATCATAACGCCCGCCACGAGACTTGCATGATCGATTTACAGTCGCATGTTTGATATATGTCGTTTGGATACCATTACTTCAATAGGCAATCATTCTTGGTAATTACCTTAAATGCAATTTGTTCCTCTTGTAACATAAAATTTTCAAATAATTCGATCTGATGTACTGATATACCAATGTTTACTTTATTTTATATAGCTACATCTCTGAGTTACTGCCACACAAATACATACTATAGTTTTCAGTATATATAAAAAACTGTTTAGCTGTTCTCCATGAAAATTCTTCAATAGATAAATAACACTTTTCACCAGAAGAGTATAGAGTAATCTTTTCAGCAATCCAAGCTCCATGTTAAACATATTACTGCCTTTTATTGTATAGTAAATTTTTAACCCCATATACTCTGGTGTTTGTGCATAGTGCTATAACAGTGCATTGGGAGTTTAAAATTCTCTGTGGCAAGAATTGTAGTTGTGGTCATAACAGAAAGAGAGCGGTGTTTGCAGATTTTTCTGTATGAATAGCAACAGCTCATATACGTAAAGGAAGAGAATCAATGGAATTTTTAAATTTTTTTAACAGTGGTCAACAGGATACCCGTTGTTTGGCAGCACACACGTTTTTAATTGTTTTCTTTTGCAATACTAAGAATTTCATGACATCTGCTATATTTCTTCACAAGATTATGCCATAGTGAATAAAACTGACTCAAAGTAACCATGACAGACTATCTTTCTGATGTCTACTATGTGGCAGTTGCCAAAATACACATTGCAAATACTAAGTTGTTAAGATTTTTTGCTATGTAGTCAATGTCTACCTTCCAATTTAGATTTTTATTGAGATTTAAGTCTAAGAACTTTATGTGCTTTGCTTCTCTGAAAACCTGACCATTGCCAGTTACCTTTATTTCACTCCATTCTAATGCTTTAGCTTAAAACTGTATGATTTTGATTTTAGTTACAATTAGTTTTAGTTCATTTTGATGGAACCAAGAAAAGAGGCTAAAGCTCATTCACTTCTTCACGATTCATCTGAGTGAAAACAAAAGTAAGAATTTTTAAACAGTTCTAGAATCTCAGATGGTATGTGTACAAGTAAACAACACACATACTGATGTAAGTTAAAATTATTTTATTTGTAAAGTATAACAATAGTGAGGAAACAGATTGCCAAACACAGTGTGTGTATAATGTTAAGGAAAATGTTTTTGGAACAGTAAGTTTGTTTTGGTTTGCGCATACGACAGAGGAAGGTAGGATTGTACCCTCTCCACCTCTTCCTTTATCAGTTGTCCCTGTCTTCTCTGTGAATGATTCATCTTGTTTTAATGTTGGTGATATTTTGAATGGTTCTTATTGGTGATTATTCCAAAGTTTTCGAGCTGCTTTGTAACTACTGCTGCCTTAAGCGGTATACCAAAGTGTAGTGCTGCAGTAGCCATTATGCAGTGAACTGTTCTGTTTATTCTTGTTATTGTTGCTTTGTTGTGTGTTGCACAAAATACCATGGCGGTATGAAGAAAGCTTGTGTCTGGAAGTGGAGTTTGTGAGTTACAATGAGCCGATTCTTGACTACTGTAATTGTGATGTGAAGTTAAACTTAATTTTGTGACAAATATACGACGATGAAGGAGGTTCCTACCTCCAAGGATTCAGTTAAAAAACCTAAACCAACACATAACCATAAGTAGGCTGAAAGCTACAGTAAAAGATTAATAAAATATTTTAAATTTCTTTACCCCCTTACCCAATGAGTATTTGTATCAGTGCCAGCTTAATTTACTTTCACATTATTTGCTACAAATAACTACCACATGTGGACATGAACAGCCTCGTAAAAACGTCCTTGCAAGAATCCTTATTACTTGTGTCACATTTCTACCATACAGTTGTTGACCAGCACTACGCAAAAACTGGCACCGAGCCAGATTGCAAAAATTATTTTTCCCGTAACATTCCTCACCCCTCTGGCAGGCACCCCCTCACCCCCCTCCCTTCCACAAGTGTTTGTAAACACTGGTACTGGTACACCGAAATTTAAAAAAATGTAAAGCTGTAGAGTGCTATACAGTGCCAAAAGGTCGGGGAACCACTGGGTTAACCGAATCACCCTGTATTAAAAAACAGGAGTCAAACAGCTATTTTTTAAAATAATAATTTTTTTTCTAATTTTTTAGGTACTCTGTTAAAGTTCGGTGTACATCCACATTACCTTCCACATTTGACACGATCTTCCTATTTCTCATGGTGAACATGTGACTTTCACACTTCTAACTGTTGAAGATTTAAGTCCAAGAAAGAACAGCTGAAAGGGAGCCTTTTATTTGTAATAAAATCTAGTATATTCAGTCTCCGATACAAACCTCTGTTCTCCATGGCATTGAACTCCCCTACAACAACAGTGGCACAACTAGGGCAGCAGTAAATGTTAAATTTATGTGACTGTACTAATTAACCATGATATTATTGCACTCGGCTGTTATTGGAAAAACGCAGTGACATTACCGTAAATAAGTGCAGTGGTGACTGAAGAAAATGCATCACCCTGTCAATGCTTTCAGGTCAGTAGTCCACACATTAACAATCTGGCTTACAATAAGCAGACAGAAGCACCCTCATTCCCAGGTGTAATAATTTTGTGACTGACTACTAGATATACTATGTGATCAAAAGTAGCCGGTCACCCACAAAAACATAAGTGTTTCACATTAGGCGTATTGTGCCGCCACCTACTGCCAGATACTCTATATCAGCAACCTCTGTAGTGATTACACATTGTGAGAGAGCAGAATGGGGCGCTCCATGGAACTCACGGACTTCGAACATGGTCAGGTGATTAGGTGTCACTTGTGTCATACGCCTGCACGCGAGATTTCCGCACAACTAAACATCCCTAGGTCTACTGTTTCCGATGCGGTAGAGAAGTGGAAATGTGGAGGACATGTACAGCACAAAAGTGTACAGGCCGACCTCATTTGGTGACTGACAGAGACTGCCGACAGTTGAAGAGGGGTCATAATGCGTAATAGGTAGACACGTATCCACACCATCACACAGGAATTCCAAACTGCATCAGGATCCACTGCAAGTATTATGACAGTTAGGCGGGAGGTGAGAAAACTGGATTTCATGGTCGAGAGACTGCTCTTAAGCTACACATCACATCGGTAAATGCCAAACAACACATCGCTTCATGTAAGGAGCGAAAACATTGGACGATTGAACACTGAAGAAGTGTTGTGTGGAGTGACGAATCAAGGTACACAATGTGGGGATCAGATGGTAGGGTGTGGGTATGGCAAATGCCCGGTGAACGTCATCTGCTAGCGTGTGTAGTGCCAACAGTAAAATTCGGAGGCGGTGGTGTTATGGTGTAGTTGTTTTGCATGGCACTATCACAGCACAAGCCTGCACTGACGTTTTAAGCACCTTCTTGCTTCCCCCTACTGAAGAGCAGTTCGGGGATGGTGACTGCATCTTTCAACACGATCGAGCACCCGTTCATAATGCACGGCCTGTGGCGGAGTAGTTACACAACAATAACAACCCTGTAATGGACTGGCCTGCACAGACTCTTGACCTGAATCCTATAGAACACCTTTGAGGTTTTTGGAACGCCAACTTCGTGCCAGGCCTCACCGACCGACATCGATACCTCTCCTCAGTGCAGCACTCCGTAAAGAATGGCCTGCGATTCACCAAGAAACCTTCCAGCACCTGATTGAACGTATGCCTGCGAGAGTGGAAGCTGTCATCAAGGCTAAGGGTGGGCCAACACCATATTGAATTCCAGCATTACCGCTTGAAGGCGCCACTAACTTTAAGTCATTTTCAGCCTGGTGTCCAGATACTTTTGATCACATAGTGTATGAAGCTAGCTAGTGAGAAGTAATGCTTGGAGGATAGGGTTGGGGCAAAAGTCTTTGCAAGCATTTTTTTTTTTTTTTCTTCACAGGTATGTGAGTAGATCACTGCTATTTGTAGTGTGCAAGCTATGCAGCCATAGTATGTATTCACAACAGATGACTGTGAATGCTGGTAGTAGCACAGAGCACACTGCCAAATAAGACGTGTGAAGAGCCGTGTCGAGCATCTTGCGTGCATGAAAACAGGCATATTCTCCAGGGACATACGGGAGAAAATGTCATAGTGAAATAGTGTAAGCCTCCCGCGAATAATGGCCTCTCATACCGTACAGTAGCACGGTGGGTAGAAAGTTTCAGTGAGGATGTGACGCAACTGGTGATCGGCATGCTCAGGACAACCTGTCAGTGTGCGGAACGATGTGGCATGTACCGCAATTGAGCAGCTGCCACGGGAAGATAGCGGATGCTACTGGAGTTAGTGTGTGCGAGTGGCATTGAGAAGCTCACTGTGGTATCACAGGATATTTTGGACAGAGCTGCAACTGTGTAAAATCGCATCACAACGAGTAACAGATGACTCGATGGAACTTCAACAGTGGATGCCATACGCATAACCCTCTGACCAATTAGCACGCTGGCAATAGGACAGCTGCCAATCCCTGTCACGAATAATCACCACCGACAAAGTTTGAGCGAGGGTGTTCAAACTGGAACTCTAATGTCAGTCCGTGGGATGACGACATATCGGATCACTGAGGCAGCGGAAGTTCCCTCAGAATATTTCTCTCGTGAAACTGATGGTGATTATCATGTATGCCCACACGGGCACAAGGCACTACCAGGGCCTTCCTCGTGCGACAGGTAGCACTTGACAATTGGGACAAATGTCCAGATCTCGTGGATGGTGCAGTAGTGCTGCACGACAACACAAAATCAAATAAAGCACAGTGTGTGCAATGGCAACTTTGATGCTGGGGTGGGACGAGTTGGAGAACCTGCTGCACTCTCCTGTCCTCTGTCCCTGCGACTTTGACTTTGTACGAAAAGTAAGGAAACCACTATGTGGTAGGTGGTTTGCAACATGGGAAGACATTTGACAATGCTGTGCGACAACAGATGACCTGAAACTTTCTGGCAGATTAAAACTGTGTGCCGGGCCGAGACTCGAACTCGGGACCTTTGCCTTTCGAGGGCAAGTGCTCTACCAACTGAGCTACCTGAGCACGACCCACGCCCCGTCCTCACAGCTTTACTTCTGCCAGTACCTCGTCTCCTACCTTCCAAACTTTACAGAAGCTCTCCTGTAAACCATGCAGAACTAGCACTCCTGAAAGAAAGGATATTGCGGAGACATGGCTTAGCGACAGCCTGGGGGATGTTTCCAGAATGAGATTTTCACTCTGCAGCGGAGTGTGCCCTGATACTAAACTTCCTGGCAGATTAAAACTATGTGCCGGGCCGAGACTCGAGCTCAGGACCTTTGCCTTTTGCACGCATGCTCTACCGACTGAGCTACCCAAGCACGACTCATGCCCTGTCCTCACAGCTTTACTTCTGCAAGTACCTCGTCTCCTACCTTCCAAACTTTACAGAAGCTCTCCTGCGAACCATGCAGAACTAGCACTCCTGAAAGAAAGGATATTGCGGAGACATGGTTTACCTGAAGGATGTTTCGAGAATGAGAATTTCACTCTGGAGTGGCACACAGTCTTAATCTGACAGGAAGTTTCGTATCAGCGCACACTCCGCTCCAGAGTGAAAATCTCATTCTGGAAACAGATGACCTAATTAAGATACGGTGGGGCAAATGGTGATGCAGATGCTATTCAGTGTCTCTCACATTATTGGCAGTGCAGGTCCATTCTGAGGGCCTTTAGGCTCAGTTTTGTCCTATAACCTGCACATGTGCGGTGCTGTAATCATTTTGAAACATGAAATTGTATCATTCTATTCACTACCATAATAAATATGTGAGAGACACTATGTTCACACTTTCTACAGTGTCCACACGTGTAGTTCTCACCTCATCCTTTCACCTGTACATTTCACGTTTGCCACGACTTTTGCCTCAACCCTCGTATTAAATTATATTGCCTTCTATTTCGGGGATTTCTTCATATCCAATTATATGTATTTCAAAGACATCTACTACAAAGTTTACCCTCACCAAGTGAATAGATGGCCATTCCATGGACAAAGAAAGCATTTCAAATGTTTTGGCAAATAATGACATTAACACAGAACTGTGGTTATAGAGGAGGATTATAGAGTACAGCAGCCACCAGCAACAACTTGGTTTTGGTTTACTTTACTGATAAAGCACGAAATGTTCCTTTCGTCCATTTTTCGGAGTTTTCGCTGCACTGTAGAAAAGCCCACTAGTGACCACAGGCAGAATTCGTGTTTTGTTGGTGCAGTACTTGAGACAAATTAAATGATATACTACACTGCAGACTTAGTTGGAAAAGTTTGCAAAATTAATCCTCCTCTATGGTACTCCACCATCAGTCTAAATATGAGTTGCCAGCCTCCTCCAACCCACATGACAGGAATAAACTACTCACAACTAAAGTTAATAATTAAAAGGCCTGTAGCTATATAACTATTTTCAGAAAAGCTACTAACAGGTGATCACTGGACTGGGATATGTTCACCGCTAACAGTTCAATGCGCTGTGTCCAACTGGCTCTCGGCAAATCTCACCTATAAACACCACAACAACAAAACAGGAACACTGTTCAAAGTCAACAGGGACAGACATAAACATCACTATCAACTTTCCATGGACAGCAATATCATTTATTGGTTCCTACTAAATGCCAAGGTGCCCAACTCGTACACTAAAACACTAACTTCTGCTTAGCTACAGGCTCCGGTATCTCGTTCAAGGACTTCGTCTACCAAGCACATGCACACTCAAAAGGCAACACTGGAAAATACATCCACCTACTGGAACACTCTTTTCAGCATTCTATACTGCAAGATACTGTGGGTGTACCATAGACAACAACTTTTCACAGTATCTATAAACTAGACTGGTGCCCGCTACTTCGTTCTTGTACACTGAATGGCCTGCACAGATTTTCTTTTTTTCTTAAATCAAATTTTTATGTTGTTTGCAAATTGCAACACCTTCTATACTTTTCATGCTAATTATGTCTGTAGAAAAACGATCTCTTCCTGGTGCACTTCTGATTAAAAAGTGATTCTTGCAGCTGGATACCTTTTGTATTCTTGGGGTGATATTTCCATATCAACTTTCATCACATAACACACATTTCTTTAGATCTAATCGAGAAGTGAAACACCAATTTTTCATAGATTTAGTTTTAAGTTTTTTAATATGGTGAAATAGTATCTTAAACATTTTCATTCCCTATTTCACCCCATTAGGGACTGAATTTCCAACGGTATTTTTTTTTTAATTTCTAACAGAGAAGCCAAATACAAATTTTCATGGATTTAGCTTGAAAATGTTTTCAAAATGAAATAATTTCGTAAAACTTTTCATTCTCTGTTTCACTCTCTGAAACACGTATTTTTCATTTCTAACTGAGAAGTAAAATACTAATTTTCATAGATGTAGCTCAAAAATGCTTTACTAGGTCTTTAATAATTTTATTTTCGAAAAAAAGTTTCACCCATTATTTTACCTATTTAGTGGTTGAATTGCCAAAACTGCTGAAATACATAATTTTTGTTTCTGATTGAGAAACTAAATACCAATTTTTGAGCTTCGAAGCTATCCTCAGAGTGACATACTTCAAAAAAGCCTTTCATTCCCAATTTCACCCGCTTAGAAGTGGAATTTCGAACAGACAGTACAAGATCCACACCCTCTCCAAATTCAAGTTTCTGTCCTTGGTAATTTGTGCTGAGCATGACAAATCAGTGAATCAAGTCTGCTCCTATCTCACTCATTTAGGGGATGAATTTCCAAAAAACAGTGGCACACGTACTACTACTTTTCCATCCAAGAAGCCAAATACCAGTTTCCAAGACTTGGCTTTAAAAATGCTTTCACAACAATATTTTCATAAAACATTTCACCACCTGTTTCACCACCTTAAAGGTTGAATTTCCATACACAGTGAAAGACACAATTTTTTATCTCTAATAGAGAAGCCAAATACAAATTTTCACAGATCTAGCTTAGAAAGTGCTCACATAATGAAATATTTTGATAAAAACTTTCATCCTCGATTTCACCTTTAAAGCGGTTGAATTTCCAGAAACGAATAAACATGTATTTTGTTATTTGAAACAGAGAAGCTAAATTCAAATTTAAAAATGGTTTCATTAAAAAATATTTTTATAAAACATGTCACCTCCAATTTCATCTCTTTACAGGCTGAATTTCCAACACTGAAACACACATTTTTTAAAACCTGTAACTGAAAAGTCAAGTACCAATTTTCAGAGCTGTGTAGCTTTAAATTACTTAAGTAGTTCTGTAATAATGACTTATTAATAAAACTTACACCCAATATTTCACCCCGTAGAGGTTAAATTTCCAAAAATCCTGAAACATGTATTTCTTTATTTCTGACTGAAAAATCAAATACCAATTTTCGTAGGTCTAGTTTCAAAATTGCCTTAATAATGACATTTTCCAAAAACATTTCATGCCCTATTTCACACCCTTACAGATAGAATTTCGAAAAATTTCGTGAACAAAGTGTACAATATAAGATCAACAAACTCTGCAAATTTCAAGTTTCCATTCCTTGTGGTTTGGGCTGGGTGGTGATGAGCCAGTGAGTGAGTCAGGCAGTCAGTGTATCACCTTTTATATTATAAAGATGACCTAGTGGATAATGTCGGAAGTTATTTGAGAATTTATGTAACAATGTTGTTATATATAAGGTAGTCACAACACCAAAAAATACCAATAAAATGACCTGCAGAGGAATTGATGCTGGGTGGAGCGATTACTAATTGACTATGAGCATAAATAAAGTCAACAAATTGCTCATAAACAAGACAAAAAGACTCACTATTGTATGACTACTCAACTGGAAAATAATCAATGCGTTGACATCTGTTAAATACCTGGAAGTATGCATACATAGTGATGAAGTGGAACGAATACCAAAACTAATCATTGGTAAGGCAAATGCTGTATTGAGAGTCAGTGGAAGTATTGTCAGGGAGTGTAGACCACTCACAAAGGAATTATCTTACGAAACCCTCATTTGAGCAATACTTAAATACTGCTCATTAGTAAGGGATCCATATCAGATAGGATTGATACAAGAAATAGAGAAGATCCAAAGAAGAGCAGAGTACTTCATTACTGCTTCATTTAGTAACCTTGAATGCATCACAGAGATGCCCTGCAAACTCACTGGCAGATGCTGCAAGAGTGGTGTTCTGCATCCCAATGTGATTTACAGTTAAAGTTCTGAAAGCGTGTGCTCCTAAACGAAATCAACCAATGTATTGCTCCCTCCTCTGTATACCTTGCGAAAAGAGCACGAACTTATAATTGGACATACAGAATTCACCTCTACACGGAGGCTTACCAACAATCTTTCTTTCCACAAATCATCTGTGAATGGGGGAAAGTGACAGCAGACACAACGTACCCTCCATCACACTACATAAGGTAGCTTTTGAAGTATAGAAGTAGATGTACATACAAATCAGTTGATCACGGAGGATCACTCATAATGAGAGCATATGATTTATACACTACCCAAGGGCTACTGGTTGTCTCCTTTATTTTGTAAGTTCCCAAAATTCGCAACAAAATTATTTAACGTTTAGGCATCCCAGACAATTAGAATTAGGAACAGAAATTTAGGCATTTTCATTGGCTATTTCGGATTTCTCCTGATATTGCTTCTGTAAGTTACTGCTTCCTGGCAGAGTTTTGGGAAGTTACTTTGCAACAGTTGTTACAAAACATTGGCTATCATATGAAATGACAAACCTTTAAGCTGCCCACTTAGGAGGATTAGTGAAAGACTGGCCCATCACCTCCAGGCAAAACAGCAACTCCTTCCTCCAGACACTGACATTGATCAGCAAAATAGCCAACTGTTGCATGTTATAAGCAACATAACAATTTTCAAACATAGACATTCATGCTTTAACATGTTAGTTTACTTGCGAATTGCTGCGGAATGACTGCCTGAAAGATTTGTTTTTGCTCTCTTTCTACCGCGAATAAAATTCATGTTGTTGTTGAAGTTATCACTTATCCTCACAGTGGTTTCATTATTATTATTGTTATTATTATTATCATTATTATTATTGCTATTGATATTAATGAATTCTCCCAATAAATTGTAGACATTAAGCAAATAACTCAGTCAACTTTTCTTTAGTTTCTTCTTATTGCTCCAATGAACTTTCCATTTGTCTACTTTGTGTCTGAAAGTCTCTATTTCTAAAAATGTCAATTGGTCTTATGTTTGCATTTTTTAGGTCCTTTCAACCAATGTGTCAAGTTCTTACATGATGTTATATAGTCTATTATCCTTTCTGACAATCGTTTTTCTTGTACTCTGTTGAGATGACCAAAGATTTTATCTTACTGTTCTTAATATCAACTTTGATGTTTGAAAATTTTTCTGTTCTTTTGACTGATTGTAGATTGTAACTGTCTTCGGTATATCTTGCAATTAAAATTTTCTTGATGATTTTCTCTCTCCTTTTTTGTTTCTTGAAGCGCCATGTTTTATTTTCTTTTTCTTTTTTTTTTTTTTTTAAAAGTGTCAGTGTTCTGCTTCCATAGAGGACTGTTGGTTTCATTGTGTTACACAGCCAAATGTTTGTCTATATTGACATGAATTTTTTGTTGCAGAGGTTTTGGACTAGCCCTAATTCTTTTCTAACTTTTCAGAAGCGATTTTGCTGTGAGATTTTTTCAAAGCCTGCCAGTCCGACAAATTCTCCAAAGCATTTTAAGTACGAGACCCTGTTGATTTTACTATATTTTGTTTTCAGGCTCATGCTTTTTCTGTCTTCGAACATAAGAATATAAGAATTCAGTTCTCTCAGGGAGAGGGTGGGCAACCATACCTGCACATTCTTTAAGTATCTTTAGCAGTCTCAAACAGTCTCTTCATCTTCTGTCAGTGCCTTCAGTCAACCACAAATGTTAGGTGTGGAATGTATAGGTTGTCAGTATAATTGGCTTCCAAAACCCACATTTCTTGAGTTCTCTCCCCCATTCTTCCATACCTTGTTTAGGATGACGTTCAACAGACTAGGAGAAAGCCCACATCCTTGTCTCTTGCCTGTCTGAATGTCAAGGGGTTCTGAGATTTCCCCCATAAACTTTACTTTAGGTTTTGTTCCAGTTAGTGTTTGCTTTATGAGTTCTTTTGTTTTGGGATCTAGTCCCCTCTCCTCTAAAATTTACAATCATGATGGCCTGCCTAACCGGTCATACAGATTTCTGAAATTAAAAGTGTGCATCAAAGAAATTTTTGTGTGAGGACTCACATTTGACTATGGTTTCGATGTTAAAAATTTGTTCCAGATGTGAACCGTTCAGTCAGAATCCTGCTTGATATTCTGCTAATTTTTCACTGTTGTGGGTGATTATAGTTAGAAATTTCTTCCAAACTTCCTGCAGGTTGTTCTTTCAATTTTTCTCTTATTTTAGAGTCTTTGATTTTGTGTAGATAAAATTTTGTGATCAATGGTGTTTCCTGAGAAATTTTCTTTTGGATGTGAGTTTCATTTTGATACTGGTTAAATAATGATCTAAATCGACATTTGCACCTTTGTGTACTTGCACATCAAGAATTTCTGTTTGGTACTCGTACAATATTGTCACATGGTCAATCTGAAATTCTCCTAAATGATGGATAGGTGATAAATTGTTTTATTTTTTGGACTTTTTCTGTAGTGAGGTTGACATAATTTTAGGTTGCTTTGTTGTCATAAAACAACAAGTACTGTGCAGTTCTTAGTGATGAACTGGTGTGCAGGTACTCTTGTATTAGTGTTCCCCATCAATTTGCACACTAAAATCAACAAAAAGATGCTTCACATTGTCTTTTGGAATTCTGGCTATTCTATTTCAAATTCTTCCCATAATCTTATCAGTTTTTTCAGGCTCTTTTTTATTGTCTCCATTTGCTGATGCATCCACATTAATGAAGGTGTAATGTGTGTGTGTAATGAGATAAAAGAAATTATTCAGGTAGTGAAGGGAGACGAAAATTTAATAGTCATGGGTGACTGGAATTCGAGTGTAGGAAAAGGGAGAGAAGGAAACGTACTAGGTGGATATGGATTGGGGCTAAGAAATGAAAGAGGGAGCCGTCTGGTAGAATTTTGCACAGAGCATAACTTAATCATAGCTAACACTTGGTTCAAGAATCATAAAAGAAGGTTGTATAAATGGAAGAATCCTGGAGATACTAAACAAAGGTATCAGATAGATTATGTAATGACAAGACACAGATTTAGGAACCAGGTTTTAAATTGTAGGACATTTCCAGGGGCAGACGTGGACTCTGACCACAATCTATTGGTTATGAACTGTAGATTAAAACTGAAGAAACTGTAAAAAGGTGGGAACTTAAGGAGATGGGACCTGGATAAACTGACTAAACCAGAGGTTGTACAGAGTTTCAGGGACAGAATAAGGGAACAGTTGACAGAAATGGGGGAAAGAAATACAGTAGAAGACGAATGGGTAGCTCAGAGGGACGAAGTAGTTAAGGCAGCAGAGGATCAAGTAGGTAAAAAGACGAGGGCTAGTAGAAATCCTTGGGTAACAGAAGAAATATTGAATTTAATTGATGAAAGGAGAAAATATAAAAATGCAGTAAATGAAGCAGGCAAAAAGGAATACAAACGTCTCAAAAATGAGATCGACAGGAAGTGCCAAATGGCTAAGCAGGCATGGCTAGAGGACAAATGTAAGGATCTAGAGGGTTATCTCACTAGGAGTAAGATAGATACTGCCTACAGAATTAAAGAGACCTTTGGAGAAAAGAGAACCACTTGTATGAACAGCAAGAGCTCAGATGGAAACCCAGTTCTAAGCAAAGAGGGGAAAGCAGAAAGGTGGAAGGAGTATATAGAGGGTCTATACAAGGGGGATGTACTTGAGGACAATATTATGGAAATGGAAGAGGATGTAGATGAAGATGAAATGGGAGATATGATACTGCGTGAAGAGTTTGACAGAGCACTGAAAGACCTGAGTCGAAACAAGGCCCCAGGAGTAGACAACATTCCATTAGAACTACTGACGACCTTGGGAGTGCCAGTCCTGACAAAACTCTACCATCTGGTGGGCAATATATATGAGACAGGTGAAATACCCTCAGACTTCAAGAAGAATATAATAATTCCAATCCCAAAGAAAGCAGGTGTTGGCAGATGTGAAAATTACCGAACTATCAGTTTAATAAGTCACAGCTGCAAAATACTAATGCGAATTATTTACAGACAAATGGAAAAACTGGTAGAAGCCGACCTCGGGGAAGATCAGTTTGGATTCCGTAGAAATGTTGGAACACGTGAGGTAATACTGACCTTACGACTTATCTTAGAAGAAAGATTAAGGAAAGGCAAACCCACGTTTCTAGCATTTGTAGACTTAGATAAAGCTTTTGACAATGTTGACTGGAATACTATCTTTCAAATTCTGAAGGTGGCAGGGGTAAAATACAGGGAGCGATAGGCTATTTACAATTTGTACGGAAACCAGATAGCGGTTATAAGAGTCGAGGGACATGAGAGGGAAGCAGTGGTTGGGAAGGGAGTGAGACAGGGTTGTAGCCTCTCCCCTATGTTATTCAATCTGTATATTGAGCAAGCAATAAAGGAAACAAAAGAAAATATTTGGAGTAGGCATTAAAATCCAGGGAGAAGAAATAAAAAGTTTTAGGTTCGCCGATGACATTGTAATTCTGTCAGAGACAGAAAAGGACTTGGAAGAGCAGTTGAATGGAATGGACAGTGTCTTGCAAGGAGGATATAAGATGAACATCAACAAAAGCAAAACAAGGATAATGGAATGTAGTCGAATTAAGTCGGGTGATGCTGAGGAAATTAGATTAGGAACTGAGACACTTAAAGTAGTAAAGGAGTTTTGCTATTTGGGGAGCAAAATAACTGATGATGGTAGAAGTACAGAGGATATAAAGTGGAGACTGGCGATGGCAAGGAAAGCGTTTCTGAAGAAGAAAAATTTGTTAACATCGAGTATAGATTTAAGTGTTAGGAAGTCATTCCTGAAAGTATTTGTATGGAGTGTAGCCATGTATGGAAGTGAAACATGGACGATAAATAGTTTGGTCAAGAAGAGAATAGAAGCTTTTGAAATGTGGTGCTACAGAAGAATGCTGAAGATTAGATGGATAGATCACATAACTAATGAGGAGGTATTGAATAGGATTGGGGAGATGAGGAGCTTGTGGCACAACTTGACCCACACACACACATCATATTATTGTTCCTCAATCTGCAAATCCCATTTTCATAACTTTGGAGTCAATTTTTTTTCGAATTGTTGTTCTTTCTTTCTTTCTTCTCCAAATTATTTAACTGTTTTGAAGTATTATGGTAAGGCAGCCTGGGGCATAAATACATGTGGTTTTAATCACTACATTCTAAGGTCTCAGTTTTTTATTTTAACACATAGAGATTTTTTTGTAGTATATGTTCTTTGTTATGTGGAGTGCCACTTTCATTTTTCTGGTTCTGTTTATATTAACTGCTTTCTCCAGAGCATTTGATTGGATTATGTTTCCCAAGTATTTAAATTTTGCAACTTTCTTGATCTTCCCATATTTTGATTTTATCACTTTAATATTGGTCATATATATGTTTTTTTTCCCCAAATGGAATTTGTAGTTCATTTTTTTCTGCTCTTTCATGGGAAATGTATATCTGTTTCACTGCATCTTGTAAGTCCTCTGGTAATATTGCTAAATCAGCAAAAGATAAGCAGTCAATTTCATGGTTCTCTCTTTCTTCCATGTTTGAATTTATTTATTCCCTTTTCTTCTGTTCATTTTCTTCATTCTCATACTACTTTCAACAAAACATTTGTTGGGCAGCAACACAACTGAAAGCTCCCTGCATTTTGGTTTACTATGCGTGGTGTTCAGTAAGTAATGCAACATTATTTTTCTCAGCCAATTTAAGTTGAAAAAAATGTGAATTTTTTTTGTAGGACACCATGGGATATTTCCACTCCAGTCCATACAGTTTCGTGAAATTCAATAGGTTGTGGCACTATGTACAGCCATGAAAATAACTTCTGTAATGGAGGTGCACTCCAAACAGAGGGCTGTCGTTGAACATTGCAGGTATTCATAGGCGCTTGCAGACTGTCTACAGAGACATAGCTGTGAACAAAAGTGTGGCGAGTCATTCTATATAGCTGTGATTCCTGCAATGTGAGAACAAGCGGGCATTCTGATTTGAGGTGACTGACAGATCACAATCAAATATCTCACTGCTCAACTGGACATCTCTAGTGCTGGACTAGTGCTGAAACACTCATCCAGCAGTCGGGGTACTCAGAGAAAAGCGCAAGCTGGGTTCATCACCACCTGGCAGGAAGCCACACAGAGCAACAAAGTACTATCCTAGTGGAGTTGTATCCAAAACTGTGAGGAATGATATGCTGTATTGGAATCCTGAATGAAAACAAGAAACTTTCAGGGGAGGAAAAAACCACACACATGCCGAAGAAACTGGTATAGGCAGGCGTATTCAACTACAGACATGTGTTAACAGGCAGAATATGGAGCTGATATCGGCAACATTTATATGAGACAACAAGTATTTGGTGCAATTGTTAGATCGGTTACTGCTGCTACAATCACAGGTTATCAAGATTTATGCGAGTTTCAACACAGTGTTATAGTCAGCGCACGAGCGATGGGACAAAGCATCTCCGAGGGGTAGCGATGAAGTGGGTATTTTCCCATACGACCATTTCACACATGTACCATGAACATCAGAAAGCTGGTAAAACATCAAATCTCCAGCACTGCTGCAGCTGGAAAAAGGTCCTGCAAGAACAGGATCAATGACGACTGAAGAGAATCGTGCAACGTGACAGAAGTTCAACCCTTCTGCAAATTGCTGCAGATTTCAATGCCGGGCCATCGACAAATGTCAGCGTGTGAACCATTCAACGAAACATCACCGGCTTTTGGAGCTGAACACCCACTCGTGTGCCCTCGATGACTGCACGGCACAAAGCTTTACGCCTCACCTGGGGCCATCAACACCGACATTGAACTGTTGATGACCGGAAACAAGTTGCCTGGTTGGACGAGTCTCAAGTTGTATCAAGTGGATGGACGTATACGGTTATGGAGACAACCTCATCAATCCATGAACCCAGCATGTCAGCAGGGGACTGTTCAAGTGGATGGAGGTTCTGCAGTGGTGTGGTGTGAGTGAGGTTGTAGTGACATGGGATGCCCGATACGTCTAGATATGACTCTGACAAGTGACATGTCTGTAACCATCCTGTCTGATCACCTGCATCCATTCATGTCCATCGTGCATTCTGACGGACTTGGGCAATTCCACCAGGGCAATGCAACACCTTATAGATCCAAATTGCTACAGAGAGGTTCCAAGGTACTCTCTTCTAAGTTTAAACACTTCTCCTGGCTACCAAACTCCTCAAATATGAACATTATTGAGTATATCTGGGATGCCTTGCAACATGCTATTCACTTCAGAAGAGATCTCCATCTCCTCGAAGTGTTATGGATTTATGGACAGCCCTGTAGGATTCATTGTGTCAGTTCCCCTACTTCAGACATTAGTCAAGTCATGCCACGTCATGTTGCGGCACTTCTGCATGCTCATGGGGTCCCTACATGATATTAGGCAGGTGTACCAGTTTCTTTGGTTCTTAAACTTACATATGAATCAACAGTTCCAGGTTATGAAGTGAAGTGATACTGCCACACTGATCTGAGCAGCAATTGTAATACACTACCAGTATCTTGTCTACAGATGTGTTCAATAATTCATGGTCCCACTAACAGTCATTGCAGTTATTACAAAAATGCCCTCTCAGTCCCCCAAGAATAATGCCAAAATCTTGCTGCGATATTTCAGTGAATACTTGAAAGCAAAAAGTCACCTAACCTTTGTATTTCCTCCATCATCTCTTTACAACAATAATCTGCACACTGTTATAGTGGTGTGCACATGAGAAGGTGGTCGGTTGGACATTGCACACTGGCAAGGGGCAGTGTTCCACATGGCAATCCCGCCAATAGCATCACACTGCCATGTCTGCCTGCAGCATGTGCTTAGGGGTGCATGCAGAATATGTAGCACTGATTTTTCGTGTCTTTTTAGGTATGGTGAGATTATTTACCATGGGATGGTATAAAGCAAAGATGACAGATTTTAACATTAAGAAGCAACAGAGATTTTTTCCCGAGCGTATAAATTCTACTAGGTAGAATCAGAAGCAGAAGCTGTTCCACTTATCCAGCACTGCCAGTTACTTGGGTAGCCAATAGAGTCCTGCATGACTGAGTATGTGAGCATGAAGAGAAAGGTGGTAGGAGCACAGCCTAACTGGATAGGCTACCCACACCAGTTAATGTTGCCGATCACAGAAACCGTGTCCGAATCTTAAGTAATGTCCACCAAAGACAATATACGTGGCTTTATCCATGTGCAACTACTGTGGCACAGGCTCTTTACTCGTGGCATGGCTGTCTGTAATCAGGCAGCATGAGGAAGCCAGTGCAGACGTGTAGACATTTAAGAAATGGGAGAACATAGATAGCAAAATTTGGAATAAATGTCTGTTCGCTGTAGACAAAAACGGCAAAGTCTCCTCCGTATGTATCATGTATAAACTGTGTTTGCAGTCCAGAACTTGGGAACGCAGTTGAAAGAAATCCCACACAGATAAAGTTCCGTAACGGTAGCAGCAATAATGAAAAATAGTTTAACAGAAAAATGTGTTGCAGTGTCTCCCAAAGATGAGACCTTTTAAGGCTGTTTCTAATAAAGATTTCAAAGTATCAGAACAAGAAGTTAAGTTCACATTACGAAGAAAAGGAAAAGGTTGGGATCAACCACACACCAAGATGCCTTCCATTATCGCGGAATTATTAATAAAACATCTGCCGCAATAGTTGATATGAGGACTTACACAGAATCAGATGCATTATTTGACACAGCACATTACAGAAACACAGATTAGTCTCTGGTGAAGGTTTTACTTACAAGTAAATTGTCAAACATTAAGAAGATGGAAGTAAATATCACGAAGAAAATATAAGAGAGGGTGGCTGTCTGCCACTTTCTGGCTGACATGTTGCATAACTCGGTTTTTGTCTCTGACCAGAGCACCAATACAATAAAAACCTAGAAAGTCACAAAAGATTTCTTTGTGATGCTTATAGTATTGATGCAGCACTTAACCACATTTTCGAAGAATGCAGCTTCTTCTTGAATGGTGCCACGAACAATGCAGGAACAACAAATACTGCACAATGCATTGTACGGTACATGAGGAAAAATGGTTGCTCTTACCTCATCATCTTTGAAATGAGATCAGTACGTGCTGGAACAGCTTGTACATGATGCTGGAGCCTTACTCAGTGTATCAAAGTTTCTGTGTTAGTGATGGAGAGAAGTCCACTTGCAGAATAAAGGAATGTGATGATGGGCTTTCAGAAAAAAATGTTGATCTCCTGGAACCAATTAAAGAGGGGACAAGTGAATCAGAAAGGGGGTGGGAGCACTACAATCAAGTTAGTTTTTCTTTGGTTACAGAACAAATATTCAGTGTCCATGAAAATGACTGAGATATGAGTTAAATTACTGAAGCCCGAAGCACTGTTCTGTATGACGTACACTAACAGATAAGTATTTTTTAGTAAGAGGTAGAAAGGATTAAAAATTGGGCTCTGTATTTTGTACATGGGATGATTGTAATTACTTCAAACCATGAAACTGCTACTTTCTTTTGGTTGCCTTTCTATTTTGACAATCTGTTTGACATAAGCAGGAAATTCTTAGCGATATGCTACAAAACATGCTAGTTTTGTAGGTAGGCCTACTACATGTAATCATTGCTCATAAGGACCGAGAAGGTAAGACACAAAAAATTATGGCTCCCCCCTTGCTCTATTTCTGAGTGGAATAGGAATGGAAATGGTAAGCAGTGGTTCAGGGTACTCTCCGCCAACAGCATACGGTGGCTCGCAGAGCATAGATGTAGATGTAGAAAAGCACGAAAAATACACTGCAGCTGTTTATTCGTTCGTTTCAGAAGTTTGGATTTTTTATTGCAGAAATACACACATCAATAAAAGTTTTGCATCACCCCAGTTTTCAGAACTCCTGAAAATAGACGTTGACTGTGGATATTGTATCAGAGACACAGTCCCTTTGACTGCACAGAGGTGTAACTAAAACCGCACAAAGATGTAAGCAACCATCCACGAGCAGCGCCTATTAGATGGATGGGGTCCAACAGCTGACCAGTTCCAGTCATTCCAGCAGGAAGGAGGTACACGGCTTGTGTTGTCCGTAGTTCAACCGTGCCTAGACAGTCAATACCGCGGTTCAATGGCGACCGCATTGTTACTTTGTGCCACGAAGGGCTTTCAACAAGGAAAGTCTCCAAGCGTCTCGGAGTTAACCAAAGCAATGTCGTTCACATGAAGGAGATACAGAGAGATTGGAACTGTCGATGACGACACGCCTCGCTCAGGCTGCCCGAGGGCTACTACTGCAGTGGATGACCGCTACCTACGGATTTAGGCTCGGAGGAACCCTGACAGCAATGCCACCACGTTAAATAATGCTTTTCGTGCACCCACAGGACGTCGTGTTTCAACTCACACTGCATGCAATAGGCTCTACACGATGTGCAACTTCACTCCCAACGTCCACGGTGAGGTCCATCTTTACAACCACGACACCGTGCAGCGCAGTACAAATGGGCCCAACATGCCGAATGGACCACGTTCTCTTCACCGATGAACTACATATGCCTTCAACTAGACAATCGTTGGAGACGTGTTTGGAGGCAACCCGGTCAAGCTGAATGCCTCGGACACACTGTCCAGTGAGTGCAGCAAGGTCTGGATGCCTCGGACACATAGTCCAGTGAGTGCAGCAAGATGGAGGTTCCCTGCTGTTTTGGGGCGGCATTATGTGGGGCCGACGTACGCTGCTGGTGATCATGGAAGGCACCGTAGTGGCTGTATGATACATGGCTGCCACCCTCTAACCGATAGTGCAACCACATGAGCAGCATATTGGAGATGCACTTGTCTTCAGGGACAACAATTCGTGCCCCCATCGTGCACATCTTGTGAATGACTTCCTTCAGGATAATGATATCAGTCGACAAGTGGCCAGCACGTTCTCCAGACACGAACTCTATCGAACAGCCTGGGATAGATTGAAAAGCCCTTTTTACGGACGACGTGACCCACCAACCACTCTGAGGGATCTACGCTGAATCACCATTGACAAGTGGGACGATCTGGACCAAAGTGCCTTGATGAACTTGTGGGTAGTATGCTATGACGAATACAGGTATGCATCAATGCAAGAAGATGTGCTGCTGGGTATTACAGATACTGGTGTATATAGCAATCTGGACCACCACCGCTGAAGGTCTCACTGTATGGTGGTACAACATGCAATGTGTGGTTTTCATGAGCAATAAAAAGGGTAGAAATCATGTTATGTTGATCTCTATTCCAATTTTCCGTACAGGTTCCGCAACTCTCGTAACTGAGGTGATGCAAAACTTTTTTGATGTGTGTACATAACAGTACTACCTTCCTATACTCTACAGTAATGTATTTTAATCTTTCAGGTTTACAGATCACTCCCAGCTTTGTTGAAGTTGAAATCAGACAAATATATGAACAGCATCTCTTCTTATAACGAGGTTCATCAATTCACTGAAAGATTCCTCATTCCTTAACAAATTCTGATAGTCATCCAGCTATGCTGCAAGTTCTTTTAGCATGGAAGTATGGTGATATGTTGAACACCTTCCAAGTTGCCTTTTCACCCATTGCACGTCCTCTTTTTTTTCTTTTTGCAACTGGAACCACAAACCAAGTATGTGCCGACATGTTCACTACGCAGGCAGAGTTCTAACTGTATGTTCCGGGAATAAATACTGTGCTGTTCTTGGTGTCACAATTTCTGACAATACGTTGACAGAATTTTATTGCACAATAAATACTGAACGTGGGACGGTCCCTTACTGGATGTGTGTACAGTGTGGTGTTATATATGTGTTGTGAGATTGTGATGAAAGAAGGGAGAGGATGAAACATAATGGAGCACATCGCCTACTCCAGTCAACAGCTATAAGGAGTTCACCGACCTGAAAATCGGGAGGGGGTTACGTAATTAGCTGTGATTATCCAAACAACCAGACACGTGAGGACAGCTGATGACACTGTACATAAAATAGCTTACTTGCTCACTATCACTCATCACAACGAAACTACAGTATTGAAATAAAGCAAAGCAAAACGTGCAATCAAATCGAACACGAACTTTTGGCACTATGCACTCGCATAAAATTTTATGCATATTTACTCAGAAATAAATGCTTGCCGAAGGACCTTATTATGAAACAGCGGGTTGTGACATGCCTGGATTGGGATGTTCAATACTTGTTTGTTTCCATTCCTAGAATAAGAAGTAATCAATATACATTACAGCAATTCTCGATAGTAATTCTTTGACTGACATGTCAAGATGTTTCTCAAAATGTTTCACAAAAAGAATGTCATCTTCCATCCATGGATTCCCATCTGAGTTCACAAAGAACTTCCACAATTATGTCAATGTGTAGTGTCTGTTCTTTCAGACACGACTGATTTCACGTAATGTCCCATAGCAGCTGACAGCAGTGATTCCCTTCAACACTGGCATGTTGATCAAACCTACCAATAACAAATCTAGCAGCACCCCTCCAACCTGCTTCAATGTCTTTGTTTAACCCAAGCTGGTAGGGATCCCAAACACTCTAACAATACTTACGAAAGTGTCCCACCAGTGTCCTATACACCATATCTTCCGTAGATGAGCTGCACTTTGCTAGAATCCTTCAACCAAACCAAAGTCGAGCATTTTCCTTCCCTACAACTGACCTTACGTGCTTGTTCGATTTCATATATCACTCTCCAACATTACACCATTACACCAGAGATGGTCTACACCAGTTTCCCAATGTGTGGTCCGCAGACCCCTTAGGGGTCCACTAGCTTTTTCTAGTGGGTCAGTGGCCACCCTTCACGAAATCGTGTAAAATAATGAGTAAAATTATTGAATAAAAATGTGAAAATCAAATTCATCACTTTTTTTTCATGTGAAATAATGTACTCTTACTTCAGGTGTATTGCGGTTCCTAAGTGAAATGCATACTCCGTTTACTGCCAGAGAATGCGGCTTCTCTGATCGACTGTTTCGCAACAATACGGGGGTCGTCTGTGCGCCGCCTCACGGCAGTAGATGCACTGAAGCCTTATACGCATGCACAGGGCGAGCTTTGTCGACCAATCACAGTACTCGCTGCCACGTATGCAGCCCCAGGCATCATTAAATGTTAAACTTGCTTTGCACTACCGATTTCGTAAGTCAATTTTTGACCTTCATGTTTTTTCATTCATCTCTAAACCAAAGACTATTGATACTTTGGGGCGGGGGGGGGGGGGGGGGGGGTGTCATTGGGAACAGACTAGGTGTCCACCATGGATTTTCGACTGAAGAAGGGGTCCACCAGCTGAAAAGGTTGGGAAGACCTGGTCTACACTGTTCTAGAATTCTCCCACTACATCAAAGTCGAGTATTTTCCTTCTCTACAACTGACCTCAAGTGCTCGTTCTACTTAATATCACTCTCTAACATTACACTTAGATACTTAACTGACATGACTGTGTCAAGCAGCATGCCACTAACAATATGTTCAGACACCATAGGATTATTTTTCCTGCTCATCTGCATTAACTTAACTTTTCCACATTTAGAGCAAACAACCATTCATCCCTCTAATACAGAGCCTGCTGAACTCGTCCTGTATCCTCATAGAGTCATCAGCAAACAGTTGCAGACTGCTGCTCACCCTAATCGCCAGATTGTTTGTGTGTGTATAGAGAACAAGAACAGTCCTACCAAAATTCCCTGGGGCACTACTGACAGTACTTCAGCCTGGCGAACACTTGAATTTAATACTTAAAAAAGTGTTTGAGGTGTTCACATAGGTGGGAACCTGTACCACAAGCCAAGACCTTTGTTGGCAGTCTGCAGTGTGACATGGCGTCATATGCTTTTCAAAAATCTGTTGTCCTCTACCTACAGTTCACAAAGCATTGTGCGAGAAAAGGGCGAGCAAAAGTTTGCAGCATCAATGCTTTCTGTTGAAGAAAAGCACAGCTTCAACCAGATTTTTGTAATTCCCCGAGCCTTTCAGAATTTCCCAAGATTTCCCTGACTTTTCCAGTAAAAGTCACTTTTCCAAGTTTTTCAGATAAGTTGCCACACTCTATTACAAGAGGTTACATTCATTTGGCTACAAATACTGTGTGGCTACAAATACTGTGACTGAACAAGGTGTAATACTCTTGAAGATATCTCTAACCTAGTAAAGTGCTGGACACAAAAGCTGAGATGTAATGCACATTTATGAAATTCGGACACACAATCTCCCATTTCCTTGCGTCTACCCTCGTGCAGCCTTTCCTTCGGACTTTTCACCCGGAATACACACGCCGAGACGAGGCAGAACGAAACACACTCACCTGACGCCACCTTCCGTGTGGATGCAGCGTGGTCCCGGAGGGGCAGGGGTGTCGGCCCGGCGTTCCCACGACTTGCGGCGCAGGACTGCGCACACCCCACGGTGCCGGTGGTAGCGCCACGTAGCGCGCAGCTTCTCCTCCGCATCGTACTGGCTCCGCTGTGGTGTGCCCCGTCCGCTGCTCCTGCCAGGGGCCGTGTCCGAGGTGGAAACCCGTTCCGACGGGCCCGTCCGCTCCGAGTTCTCTTCCCCGGCCTCTGCCGCAAGCTGACGTTCCTTTGCCGCGTCGGCTTCAGCCTGGCGTTCCAGTTTCAGCTCGTGTAAGTACCTGCGTCGACCCTCGCGCAGTAGGTGTTGTAACCTGTAAAAACAAAATTCACAAGCAGTCAGAAAATTGGCAGTCCACACCAGTGTTTGCTGATAAGGCATACTGGGTGAATCCTAAGGTCTCTGAAAAAAGTAATGCTTCTCGTACCACCATTCACAATATTTTTCTATGGTCTGTTACAAATGTAAACAGTGCGATGTGACGCTTATCAAAAGTGGTTTCTTATTACAAAATATTTCATAGTTTTCGTCCCAAAGCCTTTGATACATTTTGCTGTCAGCAGACACTTGCATGAGTACCGCGCTTTGTTGTTGTAAATGAAACATTTTCTTTGCAACTTAAGTTTTATTTTGGTGTTATTCTCCCATTTATGTTTAATGTTGCAGTATTATTCTGCAGCATTGGGCTAAAGTAAAATTCTTCATTACAGTACCAGTGCTTGTTGTAGTTGTCTTCAGTCCTGAGACTGGTTTGATGCATCTCTCCTTGCTACTCTATCCTGTGCAAGCTCCTTCATCTCCCAGTACCTACTGCAACCTACATCCTTCTGAATCTGCTTAGTGTATTCATATCTACAATTTTTACCCTCCACACTACCCTCCAGTACTAAATAGGTGATCCCTTGATGCCTGAGAACATGTCCTACCAACCGATCCCTTCTTCTAGTCAAGTTGTGCCACAAGCTCCTCTACTCCCCAATTCTATTTAATACCTCCTCATTAATTGTGTGATCTACCCATCTAATCTTCAGCATTCTTCTGTAGCACCACATTTCGAAAGCTTCTATTCTCTTCTTGTCTAAGCTATTTATCGTCCATGTTTCACTTCCATATGCGGCTACACTCCATACAAATACTTTCAGAAACGACTTCCTGACACTTAATTCTCTACTCAGTGTCAACAAATTTCTCTTCTTCAGAAACACTTTACTTGCCATTGCCAGTTTACATTTTATATCCTTTTATATCATTTTATTATATAATGAGTATTTAGTTGGTGAGAGCCTTTTATAAGCACGTTACTACCTTTTTTTTTTTTTTTTACCTAAGGCCATAGTGCCCAAACAGGTAAAGCCCAGCATATAGGTTTTAATCACTCGTCACATTGTACCTAAGTCATGTTATGAACAGCTTACTATGTGTGAATTCCTGACTTCCATATATGAATAAGAGTAAATTATAATATGTAGTTTTGTATGACGCTAATATGGATAATGTTTTACTCTGTAATTGACATACTTCATAGTATGTATAGTATGCATACCATTTAAAGTAAGTGTACGTGAAAGTGTTCTTTGCATGGGTATTTGATTAGCAGTAATAGTAAAGTTGTATTGTTGTAGTAATGAGTGGTTATCCCGTGGGACTGTATGTGCACTGCTGGGACAGTGCTACCTAGTGGTCGGTTGTGAACCACTTGAATTGCAGGAGGTAAACCGGTGCGGAATAGGGAAGTGTGATGCCGAGCGTTGTAGTTCAACAGCGGTCACGTACCAAATAGTTTTATCTTGTGAGTTCGGTGGAAAAGAATGACCAAGAGAGCAATTGTTTTTTATTTTTGTGACAATGATTTGGTATCAGCTGGTCTGCCTCATGTATCATTATATCCAAATGGTTTATAAATGTTAAGCTACATTCAGGTATGTAGTACTGTACAAATAGTAATGTATATAGTATAGCTCATGTAAGTCCTCCCTCAAACCTGTCATGTTGTATCTTCGCAGATCCGATGATAGCACCTTTAGTGTCTTGAAACCGGTTATCTAGTTAACAGTATTTAAGCGATCTTGGTTTTTGAATTATTTCTCCAAGATTTAAGTGTAGCCCTTCAGGCTTTCCCGGCGATCTAATGACGTCTTGGGTTGCTGGGTGTTCTGCCAGATATTAACGTTGTTCTTGCACGATATTTTGGTTATGCAGCTCGTAACCTCCTACATCTAGACCCATACCCCTGTGGTGCAGGGTACCTTGAGTACCTCTATCGGTTCTCCTTTCTATTCCAGTCTCGTATTGTTCGAGGAAAGGAGGATTGTCAGTATGCCTCTGTGTGGGCTCTAATCTCTCTGATTTTATCCTCATGGTCTCTTCGCGAGATATACGTAGGAGGGAGCAATATACTGCTCGACTCCTAGGTGAAGGTATGTTCTCGAAACTTTAACAAAAGTCCGTACCGAGCTACTGAGCGTCTCTCCTGCAGAGTCTTCCACTGGAGTTTATCTATCATCTCCGTAACACTTTCGCGACTACTAAATGATCCTGTAACGAATCACGCTGCTCTCCGTTGGATTTTCTCTCTCTCTTCTATCAACCGTAACTGGTACAAATCTCACACTGCTGAGCAGTATTCAAGCAGTGGGCGAACAAGCGTACTGTGACCTACTTCCTTTGTTTTCGGATTGCATTTCCTTAGGATTCTTCCAAGGAATCTCAGTCTGAAGTCTGCTTTAACGACGATCAACTTTATGTGATCATACCATGTTAAATCACTCCTAATGTGTACTCCCAGATAATTTATGGAATTAACTGCTTCCAGTTGCTGACCTGTTATATTGTAGCTAAATGATAAGGGATCTTTCTTTCTATGTATTCGCAGGAGATTACACTTGTCTACATTGAGATTCAATTGCCATGTCCTGCACCCAGCGTCAATTCGAAGCAGATCCTCCTGCATTTCAGTACAATTTTCCATAGTTACAACCTCTCGCTATAGACCCTACAGCACCATCATCCGCAAAAAGCCACAGTGAACTTCCGATGTCATCCACAAGGTCATTTATGTATATTGTGAATAGCAACGGTCCTATTAAACTACCTTGCGGCACACCTGAAATCACTTTTACTTCGGAAGACTTCTCTCCATTGAGAATGACATGCTGCGTTATGTTATTTAGGAACTCTTCAATCCAATCACACAATTGGTCTGATAGTCTATATGCTCTTACTTTGTTCATTAAACGACTGTGGGGAACTGTATCGAACGCCTTGCGGAAGTCGAGAAACATGGCATCTACCTGGGAACCCGTGTCTATGGCCCTCTGAGTGTCGTGGACGAATAGCGCGAGCTGGGTTTCACACGACTGTCTTTCTCTAAACCCATGCTGATTCCTACAGAGTAGATTTCTAGTTTCCAGAAAAGTCATTATACTCGAACATAATACGTGTTCCAAAATTCTACAACTGATCGACGTTAGAGATATAGGTCTATAGTTCTGCACATCTGTTCGACGTCCCTTCTTGAAAACGGTGATGGCCTGTGCACCTTCATCAGGTGCGACCTGAGACTGCTCCTCGAGTGGACCTAGCCCTGTCTATGGCCTTCCCCCTCCACCAGCAGTTGCAGGCGTTCCTTCTGTGGTCCGCGCCTCTGCTCACTGCAACCCGCTGCCGTTCACTCTTCCGTCCGCTGCCATTCTGAGCATTCCCTCCGCGGTCTGTGCCCATCGGACCCGCTCCTCGGGTTCCATCTTTGCCTTGGTGTCTTTGGAGTTCGGTCTGGGTTGCCAGGCGTTCTCCCTGCGGTGCTTTCCCGCTCACTGTGGTCTTCTGGACGTGGCAGAGGAAGTCAAGAGACTTGCAGGGCTTTAACTGACACAAGGCCTCCAAAATCGATCATCACAACTGAAGAGAGGAACGCACTTACGGATCTCCAGGAAGACGACAGTACTGTAGTACTGCCAGCAGACGGGGGAATTCTACAGTCATTCTGCAGTGGGTGGATTAGAATGAGAAAAAATACACCAACTTCTAAAGGACCCCGCATATACAACCTCAGAGTGTGACCCTACTGACAAGGTGGACGACAAGACTGGGGCTCTTTTGAAGGAGGTGGGGATGCTCGATAAGATCGTCAGACAACTCCGGGCAAAAGCACCAGCACCACCTAGACCGTATGGTTTGCCTAAAATACACAAAGAGGGCGTGCCCCTAAGCCCAATTGTCAGTAATATTGGGGCACCTATGTATGCAACTGGAGAAGAAATAAAAACTTTGAGGTTCGCAGATGACATTGTAATTCTGTCAGAGACAGCAAAGGACTTGGAAGAGCAGTTGAACGGAATGGACAGTGTCTTGAAAGGAGGATATAAGATGAACATCAACAAAAGCAAAACAAGGATAATGGAATGTAGTCAAATTAAATCGGGTGATGTTGAGGGTATTAGATTAGGAAATGAGACGCTTATAGTAGTAAGGGAGTTTTGCTATTTGGGGAGCAAAATAACTGATAATGGTCGAAGTAGAGAGGATATAAAATGCAGACTGGCAATGGCAAAGAAAGCGTTTCTGAAGAAGAGAAATTTGTTAACATCAAGTATAGATTTAAGTGTCAGGAAGTCGTTTCTGAAAGTATTTGTATGGAGTGTAGCCATGTATGGAAATGAAACATGGACGATAAATAGTTTGGACAAGAAGAGAATAGAAGCTTTTGAAATGTGGTGCTACAGAAGAATGCTGAACATTAGATGGATAGATCACATAACTAATGAGGAGGTATTTAATAGGATTGGGGAGACGAGGAGCTTGTGGCACAACTTGACTAGAAGAAGGGATCGGTTGGTAGGACATGTTCTGAGGCATGAAGGTATCATCAATTTAGTACTGGAGGGCAGCATGGAGGGTAAAAATCTTAGAGGGAGACCAAGAGATGAATACAGTAAGCAGATTCAGAAGGATGTAGGCTGCAGTACTTACTGGGAGATGATGAAGCTTGCACAGGATAGAGTAGCATGGAGAGCTGCATCAAACCAGTCTCAGGACACAAGACAACAACAACAACAACAACAACAACAACAACAACATGTATGCAACAGCCAGGTACTTAAAAGATCTGCTGTCTCTGTGTGTGGGGAAATGTGTCCACCACATCCAAAACTCTGAAGACTTCCTGAAATGCCTCGAGCAACTACGAATCACAAATTCTGACTTCGTGGTTAGTTTTGATGTGGTATCACTGTTCACTAGTGTCCCACAGAACGAGCCACTGGAACTGATTGTGGAAAAATTTGACGGGGCTCTGTTGGCCCTGTTCAGGCATACACTGACATCCACGTATTTCCTGTGCGGAAACCAATATTTCGACTAAACTAAAGGTGTAGCTATGGGTAGCCCGTTGTCGCCTGTGGTTGCCAACATGTTTATGGACAGATTTGGGGAGAGGGTATTAGAGATAGCCAGATATAAACCCACATGTTTTTTCAGGTACGTGGACAACACCTTCGTGATCTGCCCTCATGTGAAGGACAGGCTCGATGAGCTCCTTTAACATCTTATCTCCTGCCACCAAAATACCAAGTTCACCATAAAACTGGAGAAGAATGCCCAGCTGCCATTTCTGGATTTGCTAGTTAAAAGGAAAGCAGATGGATCAATTGGCCACAGTGTGTCTCGAAAACACACACACAGGGATTTACAGGTATATCTGCCGGCCAGCAGCTGTCACCACCCTGCGCAGAACGGGGTTCTTAAGACATTGGTCCATAGAGCACTTATGTCAGACTGAGAGTGTCTACCAACGGAAATATAGCATCTTAAAATAGGGTTCTGCAAAAATGGATATACTACCAAACAAATTGAGATGGCTCTCCAACCAGTCACTACGCCACAGGTTCCAGAAGCAGAGCAAGATGAAGCAAAGAATGTGGCTTATTTACCCTATGCTGGTTTTATTTCTGCCAAAATCAGTAGGATCCTCCGTAAACACAACATCAAGAGTATTTTCTGTCCATCCAACAAGATTGAGGGACTGGTGGGAAATGTTAAAGATGACCTGGTGTTACGGAAAGTGGGCATTTACAATACACGTTGTCAATGTGGCATGTCCTACATTGGCCAGATGACAAGAACAGTGGATATCAGGAACAAGAAACATCAGAGGCACACCTGATTAAGACAGGTGACGAAATAAGCCATTGCTGAACACTGTCTAGAACTAGATTGTGCCACGAATTATGATCAAACCAAGATTCTAACACAGACACCCAGATTTTGGGACAGTGTTATAAGGGAATCGATAGAGATAAAAGTAAAGGAAAATCTCACGAACCTCGACATGGGGTACCACCTAAGCAGAGCTTGGGATCCTGCTCTGGAATTGTTAAAGGAGCAAGGGGGCAGCTACAGCACTCCACGAATAGAAGAACTGAAGGTGTGGAAATACAAAACGATCCCAAGACAGAGTACCGGGCTCTCCGTACCGAAGATGGAACAACTGGGAGTGGGTCCGACAGGTGCGGACCACAGAGGGAACACCCAGAACCGCAGCGGACCGAAAGCTGAAGATCGCAGTCAGTGGGAGAGGACCACAGCGAGAACACCTGGCAACCCAGACAGAAGTCCAAATGCACCCGGCCAAAGATAGAACACCGAGGAGCGGGTCTGGTGGGCACAGGCCGTAGAGGGAACACTCAGAATGGCAGCGGACCCAAAACGGAATGGCAGCACGCCATCAAGTCGCAGTCAGTAAGTGTGGACCACAGACGGTATGCCTGCAACTTCCAGTGGAGGGGGAAGGCCACAGACATAAATACTGGACCAGGTCCACTCAAGGAGCAGTCTCGAGTCGCACCTGATGAGGTTACGAACTACGTTACCGAAATACCACACAAGAATGACGCTGATATCCAGCAGAACACCCGATAACCCAAGATGCCAAGATTTAAGTGGTTTGAATGTGGTGTTATAGTTGGAGCACCCAAAAGATTATGTGTAATTGTCTTTCAATTTTGCCTGTCTGCAGCTTAGTATGTCATCTTTACAGTAAATAGCAATCCATCATTTCCTAAAGTATTGTTAAAATATGCACAGTATTTCACAATGACCTTTCAGCCATACTATAACTGGTAAAACCTTTAAAACAGTGTAAGCAAATTGAGATTATCAAAGTACAACTTGCTTGATTTAGACGCAGAACAAGGTGAATGCGAGTGAAGAATACCCAACACACACACACACACACACACACACACACACACACACACACACACACACACACACACACAAATATATTTTGTTTTGTAGGTTTTTTCATGTTTTGTCCTCCTTTTCTCAAGCTATCTCTTTGAATAACTTTCTTCTGGACATTTCTGACATTTTGACCACAATTGGAAGAAGGTACTGCAGACAGCCAATTCACAAACCCTGCCAGGCGGTGAGTAAACTCTCACATTTTTTTGTGTTCTTACATTTGCAGGCTTTGGTTATCACTTTAATCTCATTTCTATTTCCGGGCATCAGAAGCACTGCTGCACTACACTCCTTTCGACAACAATGAATAACAGGCTGTATTTTTTTTATTATAATTTTTTTTATTATTTTTGTTAACTATTACTGTCATATCTCTTCTTACTGTCTTTAAAGTAATTCTCTGACTATGGTGCACTTTTTCACTCATTTTCTATAACAGTCAACAGTTCCTCTGAATCTGAGGAATCAGAAAGTGACACTAAAACAGTTTGGAAAAGAGTGCACTTGTTGTTGTTGTTGTTGTGGTCTTCAGTCCTGAGACTGGTTTGATGCAGCTCTCCATGCTACTCTATCCTATGCAAGCTTCTTCATCTCCCAGTACCTACTGCAACCTACATCCTTCTGAATCTGCTTCGTGTATTCATCTCTTGGTCTCCCTCTGCGATTTTTACCCTCCACGCTGCCCTCCAATACTAAATCAGTGATCCCTTGATGCCTCAGAACATGTCCTACCAACCGATCCCTTCTTCTAGTCAAGTTGTACCACAAACTCCTCTTCTCCCCAATTCTGTTCAATACCTCCTCATTAGTTATGTGATCTACCCATCTAATCTTCAGCATTCTTCTGTAGCACCACATTTCGAAAGCTACTATTCTCTTCTTGTCCAAACTATTTATCGCCCATGTTTCACTTCCATACATGGCTACACTCCATGCAAATACTTTCAGAAACGACTTCCTGACACTTAAATCTATACTCGATGTTAACAAATTTCTCTTCTTCAGAAACGCTTTCCTTGCCATTGCCAGTCTACATTTTATATCCTCTGTACTTCGACCATCATCAGTTATTTTGCTCCCCAAATAGCAAAACTCGTTTACTACTTTAAGTGTCTCATTTCCTAATCTAATTCCCAAAGCATCACCCAATTTAATTCGACTACATTCCACTATCCTCGTTTTGCTTTTGTTGATGTTCATCGTATATCCTCCTTTCAAGACACTGTCCATTCCGTTCAACTGCTCTTCCAAGTCCTTTGCTGTCTCTGACAAAATTACAATATCATCGACGAATCTCAAAGTTTTTATTTCTTCTCCATGGATTTTAATACCTACTCCGAATTTTTCTTTTGTTTCCTTCATTGCTTGCTCAATATACAGATTGAATAATATCAGGGATAGGCTACAACCCTGTCTCACTCCCTTCCCAAACACTGCTTCCCTTTCATGCCCCTCGACTCTTATTGTGGTGTCACTGCCAGACACCACACTTGCTAGGTGGTAGACTTTAAATCGGCCGCGGTCCGTTAGTATACGTCGGACCCGCATGTCGCCACTATCAGTGACTGCAGACCGATAGTGACTGCAGACCGAGCGCCCCCACACGGCAGGTCTATACAGACAACCTAGCACTCACCCCAGTTGTACAGCCGACTTTGCTAGCGATGGTTCACTGACTTCTACGCTCTCATTTGCCGAGACGATTGTTAGCATAGCCTTCAGCTACGTTATTTGCTACGACCTAGCAAGGCGGCAGTATCCGTACTATTGATATTGTGAATCATGTACCATAAAGAGCGACATTCTCCATTAATGGATTAAAGTTAAGTATTCCACCAGCTACGCCCGTTTTTCTCAATTTTAATTCCCTTGTCATGTTCCAGACCTCACTCCAGCCTGCTTGAGCTGAGACGCGTGCATTTCGGCCTCCTTTACTACACGGTTGACTCTCCTGCCAACCACAACACATATAACTGCCATTTGGCTTCTATACAAATTGTAAATAGCCTTTCGCCCCCTGTATTTTATCCCTACCACCTTCAGAATTTGAAAGAGAGTATTCCAGTCAACATTGTCGAAAGCTTTCTCTAAGTCTACAAATGCTAGAAAAGGAGGTTTGCGTTTCCTTAATCTAGATTCTAAGATAAGAATTATTATATTATATTTTTCTTGAAGTCTGAGGGTATTTCGCGTGTCTCACACATCTTGCTCACCAGATGGAAGAGTTTTGTCAGGACTGGCACTCCCAAGGCCGTCAGTAGTTCTAATGGAACGTTATCTACTCCCGGAGCCTTGTTTCGACTCAGATCTTTCAGTGCTCTGTCAAACTCTTCACGCAGTATCGTATCTCCCATTTCATCTTCATTTACATCCTCTTCCATTTCCATAATATTGTCCTCAAGTACATCTCCCTTGTATAGACCCTCTATATACTCCTTCCACCTTTCTGCTTTCCCCTCTTTGCTTAGAACTGGGTTTCCATCTGAGCTCTTGCTGTTCATACAAGTGGTTCTCTTTTCTCCAAAGGTCTCTTTAATTCTGTAGGCAGTATCTATCTTACTCCTAGTGAGATAACCCTCTAGATCCTTACATTTGTCCTCTAGCCATGCCTGCTTAGCCATTTGGCACTTCCTGTCGATCTCATTTCTGAGACGTTTGTATTCCTTTCTTTCTGCTTCATTTACTGCATTTTTATATTTTCTCCTTTCATCAATTAAATTCAATATTTCTTCTGTTACCCAAGGATTTCTAATAGCCCTCGTCTTTTTACTTTGATCCTCTGTTGCCTTCACTACTTCATCCCTCAAAGCTACCCATTCTTCTTCTATTGTATTTGTTTTCCCCGTTCCTGTCAATTGCTCCCTTATGCTCTCCTTGAAACTCCGTACAACCTCTGGTTCTTTTAGTTTATCCAGGTTCCATCTCCTTAAATTTCCACCTTTTTGCAGTTTCTTCAGTTTTAATCTACAGGTCATAACCAATAGATTGTGGTCAGATTCCACATCTGCCCCTGGAAATGTCTTACAATTTAAAACCTGGTTCCTAAATCTCTGTCTTACCATTATATAATCTATCTGATACCTTTTAGTATCTCCAGGGTTCTTCCACGTATACAACCTTCTTTCATGATTCTTAAACCAAGTGTTAGCTATGATTAAGTTGTGCTCTGTTCAAAATTCTACCAGGCAGCTTCCTCTTTCATTTCTTACCCCCAATCCATATTCACATACTACGTTTCCTTCTCTCCCTTTTCCTACTACTGAATTCCAGTCACCCATGACTTAAATTTTCGTCTCCCTTCACTATCTGAATAATTTCTTTTATTTCATCATACATTTCTTCAATTTCTTCGTCATCTGCAGAGCTAGTTGGCATATAAACTTGTACTACTATGGTGGGCGTGGGCTTTGTGTCTATCTTGGCCACAATAATGCGTTCACTATGCTGTTTGTAGTAGCTTACCCACACTCCTATTTTTTTATTCATTAATAAACCTACTCCTGCATTATCCCTATTTGATTTTGTGTTTATTACCCTGTATTCGCCTGACCAAAAGTCTTGTTCCTTCTATCACCGAACTTCACTAATTCCCACTATATCTAACTTTAACCTATCCATTTCCCTTTTTAAATTTTCTAATCTACCTGCTCAATTAAGGGACCTGACATTCCACGCTCCGATCTGTAGAACGCCAGTTTTCTTTCTCCTGATAACGACGTCCTCCTGAGTAGTCCCCGCCCGGAGATCCGAATGGGAGACTATTTTACCCAAGAGGACGCCATCATCATTAACCATACAGTAAAGCTGCATGCCCTCGGGAAAAATTACGGCTGTAGTTTCCCCTTGCTTTCAACCGTTTGCAGTACCAGCACAGCAAGGCTGTTTTGGTTACTGTTACAAGGCCAGATCAGTCAATCATCCAGACTGTTGCCCCTGCAACTACTGAAAAGGCTGCTGCCCTCTTCAGGAACCACACGTTTGTCTGGCCTCTCAACAGATACCCCTCCGTTGAGGTTGCACCTACAGTACGGCTATCTGTATCGCTGAAACACACAAGCCTCCCCACCAACAGCAAGGTCCATGGCTCATGGGGAAGGGGGGGGGGAGTGCACTTAAGTGACACATTTGACTGGAAAGAAACTGATTTCCAGCCGTTAAACCATTACTTTGAAGACTCAAGTTCAGGACACGAATGTCAACCAGATACTGACCCAAGCATTCTTTCAGTTTTTGTGATATTTATGTCTGAAGAACTATTTGAATTTATTGCAGAAAAATTGATCTTATGTTTACACCATAGAAAATAAAATACAATCTGTGAATTCTCGACTGCCAAAGTGGAAAGACACTGGATTTCAGGAAATGTATAGTTTTGTTGCTATTTGCCTTCTAATGGTACAAGTTAAGAAGTTAAAAATAAGTGATTATTGGCCCAGAGATACACTTTTGAACACAGCACTTCTGAAAATGCTACACTTCAGTGGTATCTCTACGAGTACTGGACACGACAGTCTACTCAAAATTGGGGAATTTGCTGACGAAGTTCTTACGACATTTCGTAATTCTTTTCATCCACATCACAAGCTCTGTATAGATGAAAGGCTCTTGCTGTTCAGAGGACTTTTATCTTTTAAGCAGTTTATTCCAACCAAGCAAAGTAGATTTGGAATAAAGACATTTGTACTGTGTGACCATCAGAGTGGGTATATTTTGAATTTTATTGTATATACAGGCACAACAACAGAAATTGGTTTTCAGAATTTAGAGAAAAGTGGCAATGTAGTGGCAACTCACGGGACTGTATTTGTAACGGTGTCATATTCTTTATGTTGATAATTGGTACCCCAGCCCGGACCTGTCCGTCTGGCTTCACAAACATGGAACAGCCGCATAGGCACTGTTCGTAAGAATAGGCGCAACATACCAAAACTGTAGAAGAAATTAAAACAAGGAGAAACTGATTTTAAGTCCACTGACAAGACCCTATCAAGTGGTATGATATGAGAGAAATGTGCATGTTTACCACAAATCACACACCACAAATGGTTGACACAGAGAAGACTGACAGAAATACTGGCAGAAACCACAATGTATTGCGGATTACAATTCATGATTACAATTCAAGTATGAGTGCAGTTGACTGTTGTGACATGTTACTGAGCTCAGTGGGATCAGTTTATAAGACTGTGAAATGGTAGAAGAATTTTTTTTTTCACCTTCTCCAAAATGCTCATGCTGTCCACCAGCCAGTGATAGGGTGGAAAATGGCACTCGCAGAGTCTCCGTTTCTCTCATAAGGGAGACTGTAGAAAAATATGCTACAGAATAGAAAAAGCGTAGTGAGGGGAAGGGGGCACTATGACAACGAGAATCCTCTGCGATTCACAGGGAGAAGTTTTCCAGCTGCTATTGTGAGTGAACATTTGCAAAAAAGTATGCTAATGTGCAGATGCGTTGTCTGCAAAAAACAGAAAGTGCACCAGGAAACTAGATACCAATGCAAAACTTGCAATGTTCCGTTATGTGTTGTACCCTGCTTTGAGACTGATCATAAAAAGAAGTATTACTAATCACTGGGAACTAAATCTGAGAAAATTTATTGACACTTCTGAATGAATTACTAAAAAAAGGGGGGCAAAAACCGTAAAAAAATTATAAATCTATTTTTAACTTCGCCAGTACCGGTCCAAATATGGCACAATATCTTTACTGTGGTAAATGTAATTATGCCGAGTACATTGTGCCAGTATAACAAAAGCCATACATGAATTTACATACGATACATTTAAATTATTAACACGTAACAAGGACAGTTACATTCTTTTATCCTTACGAGTACAAATACATATCACATTTGGTCTATTTATACAAAACCTGCTTTCCATAAGTGATTTCAAATGCCTTTGATCAATGAGAAATAACAAGCTGTAGTTAACACTATGTTCTCAGTGCGATTTTTGTTGCTTCTTTGCCTGTGTTGTTATGCAATATTGGAAATTAACCTCACTGTTCCAGGGATTTGTAAAAAGAAGTATCAAATATACCCTGCTTTCATCTTTTCATAAAAAATCAACATCTTTTCAGCTAATTTGTAGATTATTGCAAAATAGTGAGTGAATAAAAATTTTTATTCCATATCTTTGTGCTGTCAATCTATTGCACAATATATGTTTTATAGAACATAGCTTTTTCAGCAAAATTAAAACGAAAATACTGCATTTTTGACATTTTACAAAATCTTCAATTTTGCATTTAATTCATTCAGTACTGGAAAGTGGCACACAAAAGAAACTTTATATTTGAGAACCTTGTGTTGTTAGGTTACTACATGCCAAGTTTTACATTTGTCATAGCATTAGTCCAGGAGCCGCAAGAAGCCAAACTTCAAAATTTTTTCGGGTGTGCCCTATTGGTTTGGCCAATTTTATTTATAACTTTCAGGCTCAATATAGCTCATAAAATCTTTTCATTATTATTGTTAAGAGAACGCATAACGTTGTACAAGATGGCTAAATCTGATTTATTTACGCCGGCTCTACGCGAGTAGTAATCAGTCCAGAAGTAGTCAGCCTCTAGCTAGGTCGGCGCAAGCCACTCTGGTTCCGGCGGTGGCTCTGAGTGACAGGCACTTAACACAGGTAGAGTTCCCTACCATGTTATAGTTCTGGGTGGAGATTTGCCAGATATAGACTGGGAGACTCAAACGTTCATAACGGATGGCAGCGACAAAGAATCATGTGAAATTTTTTAAAGTGCTTTATCTGAAAACTACCTTGAGCAGTTAAACAGAGAACCGACTCGTGGCGATAACGTATTAGACATCCTGTTGACAAACAGACCCGAACTATTTGAAACAGTTAATGCAGAACAGGAAATCAGCGATCATAAAGCGGTTACTGCAGCGATGATTTCAGCCGTAAATAGAGATATTAAAAAAGGTAGGAAGATTTCTCTATTTAGCAAAAGTGACAAAAAGCAGATTACAGAGTACCTGACGGCTCAACACAAAAGTTTTGTCTCAAGTACAGATAGTGTTGAGTATCAGTGAACAAAATTCAAAACCATCGTACAATATGCGTTACATGAGTATGTGCCAAGCAATATCGTAAGAGATGGAAAAGAGCGATCATGGTACAACAACCGAGTTAGAAAACTGCTGCGGAAGCAAAGGGAACTTCACAGCAAATATAAACATAGCCAAAGCCTTACAGACAAACAAAAATTACACGAAGCGAAATATAGTGTGAGGAGGGCTATGCGAGAGGCGTTCAATGAATTCGAAAGTAAAGCTCTAGGTACTGACTTGGCAGAAAATCCTAAGAAATTTTGGTCTTATGATAAAGCAGTAGGTGGATCAAAACAAATTGTCTAGATACTCTGTGGTACTGAAACAGAGGATGACAGACTAAAGGCCGAAATACTAAATGTCTTTTTCCAAAGCTGTTTCACAAAGGAAGACTGCACTGTAGTTCCTTCTCTAGATTGTCGCACAGATGACAAAATGGTAGAAATCGAAATAGACGATAGAGGGATAGAGAAACAATTAAAATTGCTCAAAAGAGGAAAGGCCACTGGACCTGATGGGATACCAGTTCGATTTTACACAGAGTATGCGAAGGAACTTGCCCCCTTCTTGCAGCGGTGTACCGTAGGTCTCTAGAAGAGCATAGCGTTCCAAAAGATTGGAAAAGGGCACAGGTCATCCCCGTTTTCAAGAAGGGACGTCAAACAGATGTGTACAACTATAGACCTATATCTCTAATCTTGATCCATTGTAGAATTTTTGAACACTTATTAGATTCGAGCATAATGACTTTTCTGGAGACTAGAAATCTACTCTGTAGGAATCAGCATAGGTTTCGAGAAAGGCGACCGTGTGAAACCCAGCTCGCACTATTCGTCCACGAGACTCAGAGGGCCATAGACACCAGGTAGATGCCGTGTTTCTTGACTTCCGTAAGGCGTTGGATACAGTTTCCCACAGTCCTTTATTGAACAAAGTAAGAGCATATGTACTATCAGACCAATTGTGTGATTGGATTCACAATATACACAAATGACCTTGTGGATGACATCGGAAGTTCACTGAGGCTTTTTGCGCATGATGCTGTGGTATATCGAGAGGTTGTAACAATGGAAAATTGTGCTGAAATGCAAGAGGAGCTGCAGCAAATTGATGGATGGTGCAGGGAATGGCAATTGAACCTCAATGTAGACAAATGTAGTGTGCTAAGAATACACGGAAAGAAAGATCCCTTATCATTTAGCTACAATATAGCAGGTCAGCAACTGGAAGCAGTTAATTCCATAAATTATCTGGGAGTACGCATTAGGAGTGATTTAAAATGGAATGATCATATAAAGTTAATTGTCAGTAAAGCAGATGCCAGACTGAGATTTATTGGAAGAATCCTAAGGAAATGCAATCCAAAAACAAAGGAAGTAGGTTACAGTAAGCTTGTTCGCTTACTGCTTGAATACTGCTCAGCAGTGTGGGATCCGTACCAGATAGGGTTGATAGAAGAGAGAGAGAAGATCCAACGGAGAGCAGAGAGGGTCATTAAGTAATTGCGAAAGCGTTACGGAGACGATAGATAAACTCCAGTGGAAGGTTCGGCAGGAGAAACGCTCAGTAGCTTGGTACGGGCTTTTGTTGAAGTTTCAAGAACATACATTCACGGAGGAGTCAAGCAGTATATTGCTCCCTCCTACGTATATCTCGCGATGAGACCATGAGGATAAAATCAGAGAGATTAGAGCCCACACAGAGGCATACTGACAATCCTCCTTTCCACGAACAATACGAGACTGGAATAGAAGGGAGAATTGATAGAGGTACTCAAGGTACCCTCCCCCACACACCGTCAGGTGGCTTGCGGAGTATGGATATGGATGTAGATGTAGCTGGATTACACTGCAGGCCTCGTGTACCAAGCAGATGGTGCACCTCCACAGTCAAAGGGTTAATCAATCATTCTCTTCTTGCTCTATATGTGAATGGAAGGGGAAGAAGCCCAGTATCCTCTGGTGTGCTTCACATTGAAGTGCAGGGTATAGATACACATGTAGCAATAAACACACAAACTGCAAACACCTTCTCTCAAATCCCCAGGCTAAGAACAAAGTCAAACAAATCTACTCGCAACATTTGACAAACTTGCCTCCGACATTATCACTGCATGACAAATAATAACTACCATTACCTTGAGAAATGAAAGCAAAATCACAGCCCACAATGAATGATCCCAGAGGACAGGCAACTGTCTGAACCTAAAGCACAATCCAAGTGTCAAGTTTGGTAATGGCTGGGGTGAAAGTCTGGCAACTGCACGCAGTCGCAGCGGATACAGGTGTCACGCAAATAGCCGAATGCGGGCCGTACTTCCCGGGCCAGCTTCACTGCCTCCCTCACCCCATTGTCAGTGCTACAGTAATTCTGAACAGATTACAGCAGCTAGGTACACGAGTGCACCACGCATCGCCCGCCGCGTCACACCTGGAAAACTGCTGTATGTAGAGCGCCTGCTGCCGCACCAGCTTGTCGCGTGCGAGAAGGGCCGCCTCCTCCGCCGTGTAAACGCCGGCGTGGTGCAGGAGGTCCACAGGCTCCAGACCTTCCGGGCCCGATTCCGCCCCCGACGAGTCTCCGGTGCACCCTGAAATGCAAAATGAGTTATCGGGCCAGTCAGCTAAACATTTTAGGTTAAGCTTGACCCTGACCTCTATAAATACCAACTGAATACGCAAATTGCTGTAAGCAGGCACATTTATTATACAGGAAAATTATAAAATCTATGAAACATCGCTAAAATCGGAAGAGGTAAATGGCAGAGATCGACATAAAAAGTGACTCAGTATGTGTGAGACTAAGTCTCACCAGGAAAGTACTTGGGCTCGAACAAACAGATCTGTATGAACGTTTGGTTATAGGACCATTATGTACCTCTGAATGAATGTTCTGGTGGGTGTCGTTTTCTGCAAAACTCTGCACTCATGTTCTAGACATTACTGTAGATGTAATTGTAGGCACCATACACTATGCAGCAATCTTAACTATAAATGTAAATGCAGAATGTCAATAAAATGCTTCGAGCAATATGAATGACTGCAAAACGCACAGTGAATAAATGCAAGTTGATCGTATGGCGTATCTGCACATTCTATAATACAGTGTTGAACGCCATGTCAATGACACTTTTGAAGTTGTTCACTGGTTCACCAATATCTTAGCCAGCATTCTGCCACGCATAACAAAGCATCGGTCTGTATACTCCCGCAGATAAATGATTGTAAATGACAGAATGCATATTCGTGATAAAGAATCTGTAGTGCAATTTCGACTGCATATTACTGGAACATAGTTTAATGAAATCTGTTATTCTCTTGGCATATATTGCCTGAAGAAATACACATCCAGAGGTGCATACTTTGTAGTTCTAGGCGGAATGATTTTTAAATCTACATGTTTTCCGCCACATACTTCCAGTAGTACTCGTTCATCCTTATGTCCAGACCAGAAGTCACGAAGTACTAATGACTTTCTCGACAAATGTGGATTCTAAACTGACAGAAAAAACGTCTTCAGATGTTGTTACGTCATTTTCCCACTCACTTGCATCGACGACGACATTTGGAGGGCACAGCGTTTCTATTTCCCTTCACACGCGGGGTCCAAACTTTCCACTGGATTCTTGGAAGCAAATATAGAGTTTGTCTGCCAATCGTCCATTCATTGATATAGCAACATCGATTGTGTAACTATGTGTTGCACAGTTAACTGATTGCAACATCGCGACAGTGTTTCTCTCCCCTTTCATGGATAGTGTTCTGTCACAAGAAAGTTCATAGTTGAACTGACTCTGATCACAGTTCCATGTAGAACTAATATCGATGTTTTCTCTCGTGATATGCTCATTGACGTCAGCAACAAATGTTTGAACTCTTTCAATCAGCTCTTCTTCGTCATCCTTATCTTTTCGTGCTTGGAGCATAGTGATACGGCGTGATGTTGTCCTAAACTCCTTTTTCAAATTAGTAATAAATCCTAGTGAAGCTGCAAAGTTTGTACACCCGAGATTTCTGGCTACATCCAATGCCCAATGTTGTAAATGCCAATAATGAACGGCAGAACTGCATTCTCTGGGCGAATTTCGCCATTACATGCTCCCTGATGGTCTTTAAGAGCAGTGTATGATTTCCTTTGAAAACTGTATTTCCTTCTCTTTTCTTTGCCACGTAATCCAGTATGTTTTTAATATTGCTTTTAGACTTCAGTTTAGGGTATCTTTTCAGAAGCTTGTCATATGTGTCAAAACTTCTTACGTAATAATCATCGTACATGTTCTCCAGTGTGTTGTCATCAAACGCAGTGATGACACTTGCAACTTTAACCTTCTTCTTGGGAGACAGTTGGTATTCACTCTCACTGCTGCCATCCCCTCTTGCCACACTTGCCGTAGCACTACCGTTTGCAATGAGTTGTTCGTCATCATCATCCCTATCATCATCATTACTTGTTAGTGTTACAACAGTATCTGTTTCTAACTTATGCTCATGTTTCTGCACTATAATAGATACAAGAAAACAAGCAAATGATTCATCTTCTACACCAATACCATCTTCACGAAGAAGGGTTCTTCATAACTTCATCTCAACCAATCGCAATACATTAGCAGGATTGATTACCAATCGCCGAGTCCATCTGACACTTCAGTACACAAATAATGTCACAAAACGCAACTTCAGAGGCACACTGCACCGTCCCTACTGGTCCCGACTGGCTTACCGGCAGGTCAGTGTGCAATGTGGCACGGCATACGCAGAGCCCTCTAAGGACGACTGCAGAGTTTTGCGGATGCGGGAGTATCACTAGTGCAATAAGAGTCCTTTACATTATTTCTCACACGATTTTGGTGTATTTGTGTTTGTTCGAGCCCAAGTACTTGCCTGGTCAGACCTTTTTTAAAATGTTTACAAATGTTCTACACATCCAGACTTTGTCACACGCCACACAGCTATTTAGCAGTCAATCCCGCCCGCACCTGACCCGAAGTGAGATAAGGACAGACAAAGTTTTGCCCAAGTCTTTGAGGTTTCGTGATAGGAGCAGAACATAAATCCTATCCTTAATGTAACCCACAGAAAAAAAATTGCAGTGACGCAGTGACATCTCGTTCGAGTAATCTCGTACACAGTTGTGGAAATGATGGGGAGGGGGTTTCACATGGATCTGGTTGAAACATGGTAACAGTGTCAAGCTGTGGAACGAGCCACAATTGCACCATGTTGACGTAGGTGATACTGTTGATGACAGATCTCTTTGCAAAGAGGACACGGCACATGGTACGAAACACACTAAGTTTGTTAGGATCCCAGACGTGTTCGCTGCACACGGATTCTCTGTTCCCCAAATGCAGTGTTGCTTGACCTTTTCAAAAGATGAAAAGTGGCTTGGTAAGTGAAAATTAATGTTCTTCAGAAGTTGCCATTTTTGATACGATTCTGCATCTCAACACAGAACTGCAGACAGTATAATTTGTCGTCACAGATTATGGCTTGAAGGAACTGCGATTTGAGTAGCTTTACTCTTAATCACTTACTAATCACATTATTGGATGAGCGATATTAAATTCTGCACTAGTCTGATATGAAGACTTTGTGAAACACAAACAGTCTTCTCAAACATTTTGAACTCAAGCAAATTTCTTGCACCATTTCATAATGTCGTCGTAAACTGGTGGTGTCTTGTGAAACTTGCTCTGGAAAGCTCTTTGTACACTCATACTGATTTATAACAGGCAAATTTTAGCACACACAATGCTTTCTCTACCTGGTTCAACCAATTTTTAGCAACTACATTCAGTGGCACAACTGTTGGCAGTTAACTTACTGACACTAAATTTGAGTAACTTTGAGAGTTTGTTTCGACGCACTGGACAACTGGTTGTTGTTATGTTTAGCCATTTAACTAGACCAGTTTTTTAAAATTGTTTCATGGACATTTTAATTACCCTTTATTGGAAGTTACCACGTCACACACAAATCGACAACTGTTCTCTTCACACAACCACACCCCACAAAATGATAGCATTTCAGTATACAGTTAATGAAGCAATCCAATCACCATACTCTGAAGTTAAAATTAATAAGTGAATGAAAACAGCACCACAAACAGTTATTACAAGTGGTTGGCTATAACTGCTCAACAATAGATACACTGAAACACTCAATTTCAAGACAGCTACAGCACAAAAGACACATAGTGAATAACACCATCTACTCATCCTCTTACAGAGTAATATTTGGTATTGATCTTTCAATATCCTTAAGCACAAAGTGTTGAGTTCTTTCTTTCACTTTTAACAAGCATAGTGACAACTGAGTAGTCTTTGCAACTGGACATGTCAGTATATCCTGTATAGCCTGCTACCTCTTGGGACCTTTGTAACTGCATTTGTGTTACCCATCCAGAGCACCTATCCCTTTTTTTTTGGGGGGGGGGGGGGGGGGGGGAGGATGTAGTTCTGCTGCACCACTGCGAAAGGACATTGCAAAAATTGGAAGAGATAAATGGCCAAGAACAACATAAAAAGTTACTTAGCACGTGAGAGACAAAGTCTCTGAGGTTTTTGACAATGTTTAAAATATTCTGTCCATCCAGGCTTTGTCACATACCACACACCTAATCAGCAGTCAATTCTGCCCACACCTGAGCCAGCAGACCCGGAGTGAGGTAAGAACAGACACAGTGTCGCAAGTCTTCAAGGTCCTGTGATAGATGTAGGACATAAATACTATACTCAATGTAACCCACAAGGAAAATATGCAAGGTGTCAAGTTTGGTGACCACGGTGGCCACCCAAATAGTGCCATGTCAGTAGCCACAACGTGGTCTATCTGGTGACACCTTGTTCAGGTATCATCCTAGTAGGCTCTGCACTGAGTGGAATCCACTGTACATCCTGGAATTTGTTACAATAACATACCAAGGACCTAGACGTTGGTGGGGAGGCTTGCATGCCTCAACAATACAGATAGCTGTACTGTAAGTGCAACCACAACAGAGGGATATCTTTTGAGAGGCTAGACAAATGAGTGGTTCCTGAAGAAGGGCAGCAGCCTTTTTAGTAGTTGCAGGGGCAACAGTCTGGACAACTGACTGATCTGGCGTTCTTTTGATCGGAGTGTGGAATGTCACATCCCATAATCGGGCAGGTACGTTAGAAAATATGAAAGGGAAATTGTTAGGTTAAAGTTAGACATAGTGGGAATTAGTGAAGTTTCGTGGCAGGAGGAACAAGACTTCTGGTCAGGTGAATATCGGGTTATAAATACAATATCTAATAATAGGGGTAATGCAGGAGTAGGTTTAATAATGAATTGAAAAATAGGAGTGCAGGTAAACTACTACGAACAGCATATTGAATGCATTATTGTAGCCAATATGAATATCAAGTGCTCAGATGGAAACACAGTTCTAAGCAAAGAAGGGAAAGCAGGAAAGTGGAAGGGGAGTATATAGTGATGTTCTTGAGGACAATATTATGGAAATAGAACAGGATGTAGATGCAGATGAAACGGGAGATATGATACTGCATGAAGAGTTTGACAGAGCACTGAAAGGCCTAAGTCGAAAAAAGGCCCCGGGAGTAGACAACATTCCATTAGAACTACAGCCTTGAGAGAGCCAGTCCTGACAAAACTCTACCATCTGGTAAGCAAGATGTACGAGACAGGCGAAATACCCTCAGACTTCAAGAACAATATAATAATTCCAATCCCAAAGAAAGCAGGTGTTGACAGATGTGAAAATTACCAAACTACCAGTTTTGGAGTAGGAATTAAAATCCATGAAGAAGAAATAAAAACTTTGGAGGTTTGCCGAGGTTTGTTTATGACCTGGAAGAGCAGCTGAATGGAATGGACATTGTCTTGAAAGCAGGATATAACATGAACATCAACAAAAGCAAAACGAGGATAACGGAATGTAGTCTAATTAAGTCGGGCGATGAAGAGGGAATTAGATTAGGAAATGAGACACTTAAAGGAGTAAAGGAGTTTTGCTATTTGGGGGGGCAAAATAACTGATGACGGTCGAAGTAGAGAGGATACAAAATGTAGACTGGCAATGGCAAGGAAAGCGTTTCTGAAGAAGAGAAATTTGTTAACATCGAGTATAGATTTAAGTGTCAGGAAGTCATTTCTGAAAGTATTTGTATGGAGTGTAGCCATGTATGGAAGTGAAACATGAACGACAAATAGTTTAGACAAGAAGAGAATAGAAGCTTTTGAAATGTGGTGCTAATGAAGAATGCTGAAGATTAGATGGGCAGATCACATAACTAACGAGGAGGTACTGAACAGAATTGGAGAGAAGAGAAATCTGTGGCACAACTTGACCAGAAGAAGGGATGGAGTAGTAGGACATGTTCTGAGGCAGCAAGGGATCACCAGTTTAATACAGGAGGGCAGTGTGGAGGGTAAAAACATAGAGGGAGACCAAGAGATGAATACACGAAGCAGATTCAGAAGGATGTAGGTTGCAGTAGGTACTGGGAGATGAAGAAGCTTGCACAGGATAGAGTAGCATGGAGAGCTGCATCCAACCAGTCTCTGGACTGAAAACAATAACAACAAAAACAAGGGTTTACTCATGTGCCAAATACCATATTTTCAGGGGCTCTTCCACAGATTTTGAGCAGCCAGTGACGGATTAGAGAGATGATTTTCTTCCAATTATGGTGAAAGGTAGCTATTTGTTATTGCATTACCACAACCTCAAAATATTAGTGATCTATGGGTAATAAAATCTTATTGGCAGGTAATAATGTTTGATAGGGCAAATAATCAATAGATACATATAAAATCATGATTCTTGAAGTTAGGAAGACATATTTAAGAAGCTATAATAGTATTATTTAAGTATGCATTGGCCTCCAGTTAGTTTTTATTTGATAAGCCATATTTTGAACTGACTGTGTCACTATGGACAGCCATTTATTTATGAAGGATTTTGAAGAAAAGGTGCTAACTCTGCAGTTTTAAGTCCAGCAGGATTGATGACACATTTGTAGTTTGGTAAACGATTAGCCTCAACTGGTAGACTTATTTTAGAATCTGAATTTGATTCATGAAATATTGGGTTTACAACTGAGTGGGAGATGAATAGCTATCTACTGTTTTTGGGTGTACAAGTTCAATATAATTTGGGTGAGTTTTTAGGGAATCGTGTGTACTTTAAGTCCATTCATACTGTTTTATCCTCCAGCTGCCACCAGAAGCACACTTAAAACATTAATATACAGTCTATCTGGTGTTTAACACTGACACTACTAGTACGTCTGGAGGACATTTTAGGAAAAATGTATACATAAAACTTGAGATTACAAGAGCTATGCAAATGAAAATGCCAGGCAAACCAAAGGAACAGGAAATGGATGCAAAATCTATGCCTTTCTAACACATGCCATAAATGTTTCTTCAAAAACTGCAAGCTTCATGAAGTAGCATATAGTGCATATGACTTTCCAGCCACCAGTGAAGATGGCTCTTGCAGATTCTGTGAAAGATGATCCACTTTTACAAAAGGCACATATCTACAAAATTCTTTGTCAGTGTGTTAAATTTATAGTGGTGGTTCAAAAAACGGTCACTTATTCTAAGTTCCTAATAATTATATGTCCGGAAATCAGTACCTGCTGAGATGTGGGCTGAAAATCCACATTTCACTGCCTGCATTTTACTTACAAATGAGGCAGAATTCACAAGAGATGGCCGGCCTAGTAAATTACCACACTAAGCACAAGTAGGCAGATGCAAATCCTGGGGCAACTGTGGACGTGAGACATCACGATCGTTTCAGTATTGATGTATGAATAGGAATTGCGTGCAACACACTTTTAGGGTCATACACTTTATTATATAAATTAACAGGTGCTGTTTATCGTCAATTTCTGCATGGTGAATTACTACACTATTGGTGAGTGTTACCCTTGCAGAAGGATAATGGGTCCACCCCATTTTCTACAAATCTTGTGACCACATCATAACGTTTTATAGGCGATACATTAGTCGTGGTGGTCTGGTAGCACAGCCTCCCTGTTCACCAGATCTGAATCCGTTAGATTTCGCTGTGGGGACATTTGAAGGCATCAGTGTATGGCCAGCCTATCAATAAAGTGCACATGATGCAAGTGTGTGTGACCAGTGTACGAGAGACGTAATCAGAATGAAGCCAAGTGTGTATGGAAGACTGCACGATTCCGAAGACTGCAGGATATGTCAGGATGCGTGGATATTACATGCAGCACTCCCTGTAGTGTCTGCTACTACTTAACAGATGGATGGCAATGAGAGGACGGACTGGCCCACATACCCAACAGGTGTGTTTTTCCAGGAACTTTCTTCTAGTTTTGAACAATATTACCTCCTATAGGAATGTATGACGCTTATTGTCAACATACTGTATAGGATGAACCATAAGCACTGTAAAAGAAGATTCCACTGAACACCAACAACATTCGTCTTCTACAGCTCGAGAAAACTGCAATAGCTGAATACTATATTTCTCCTGACTGTTCTGTGGATTACAACAAAGTCAAGATACTGGTCATGGTGTCATCTTGTTGGGATCCAATGGTCAAGTGAAGCTGTGGAAATGTAGCTGTCAGACAACTTGTTCCACAGAAAAAAGGACTTCCCATCTCAGAAATTCACGGAAGGCACTTTTTTCATGTTCGTGTTTGCAGAGGAATTATTGCTTTCAGTCTTTGCTGCCTGGCATTTCAACAACTGACAACTGTTTTAAAAATTATCCCCCTAATTTGTATACACTGCAGATTTGCTGACTCAGAGCTCACTAAATTTTCATCTTAAGACACAAAGTTTCATTTATGGTGCTATTGTGCCATTGCCTTTTTTGTGATGTATGCTCCTTTAAGTCCATAGTATATCTATGAACAATGTGATTTTAGCATTTCTGCATATGAGTATGCTCATGTAAGACGCTCAGAACTTTGTAACTGACTCATATTGAAGCTAGATGTACGATTAACAGCCCTCGCTGAAGATGGTCGTACGATTAAGAGCCAAAATTTTGGTCAACGAAGCATTGCTGTACAAATGCAATCCCAAAACATGATGGAATACATGGAAAATTACTTAACACAGAGCATGGACAACCCAAATTAATTTTTAGTTGGCACGATTCTAGCAGCATATATTTTCATTTGATTCACATTGCCCACTTCAAGTAATTATTATAACTTTCAAATCTAATATAGACATAGGGCTACATTACATATCCATCTACCATCACACCCAGAATTTTGTATTCACATATGGCTTCATACTCTTATTTTTGGACTTCACTCACTCAAAACTGAACAGTCACTTTCCAACCTAACCTAAAACTCTGGCTACTAACGCGTTATGAAACTCCGTATCTTTACATGTAATATCTTTGGATCCACATATTTATTTATTCTTTCACCTACTGGCCAGTTGAATACTGATTACAACTGGGATAAAATTCAGTCCATGAAAGAATAAAAAGTGCACCCTTCAGATTGCCAAGACTGTGTCATGTGGGGGTAGTGTTTCTCCATTGCTTGCTATTTACTTGTTGCCTCATCTTCACAATCAACTAAAGATAAGCAAAATTACACACTTCCTCGAGAGTACGAAAATGTCAATAAGTTGACTGTGAACTTTTTTAAAGAATAAAGTAAACTGTTTAAAATTTATATGCAACTGTGGAAAATGTATTGTAGACTGCATGAAATGTCTCTTGGACTTTGCAAAATTTAGTTTCAGATTGTGTAGAATCTATGGTAAAGTGAACAGAATGTACTACTAACTGCACAAAATGTATCAAAAACTGCATAAAATGTACACAAACTGTGTTGTACATATTGTAAACTATGTGAAATTGACAGAAATGCTTTGAAGGACATTTCCACCAGGAAAAAGAAAAGAAAAAACACAGAAAGAAATAACAAAACTTCTTTGATAATGGCAATAAACATATACAGGGCTCAATTAGCATTCAAAATAGTGCAACGCCTCTATGAACTTTCTGCTTCAAATGAATATTTGCCATCCACCTTTTATTTTCATGTTGTTCACTTGATTATATTTGTCATAAGTAGCTAGCAGAATGCTTTGAGGATGTTCCTTCAGCTAAAATGATTGGAGTGTACTTTTCACAAGATGTGGGGTCCCGCATTCTTCACAATTTGCAATGGAAGCATTTGCATTGTGTCTCTGGGTTCAATATCTCAATTGGTAAAAATGAAACCCATATGGAATCTACTTGCAAAAAACATTTTTTTTCTGGCCAAGGCGTCAAATATAAATGGTTTGGTTAAGTTTTAATATACAAAACCAAAATTAGTAAATCTGTATATCCTAGCCAAGTCAAATCAATGTTAGCTTGTATTTGTAACGATAAGACTGACGTGCTTAATTCTGTCACTGATGTAAACTTCAGAAAATAACACATACTACTACTACTACTACTACTACTACTACTACTACTACTACCACCTACTGGTTCTTCGACATGGCCTATTATGAAACTAACAGCATCATCTATTGAATAATTAATGGAAAATCTCATATAAAGATGTGAAACAAATACTAACAAAGAGATAGAGGGGCTGGCCAGTACTTACCTCAACTCAGTACAGCTAACAGATACACAAAAAACAACAGTACTTACAGTAGAATATCTTTGGCTTCCCTCTGGCAACCATGCCTCCATCCTTGCTACCCTCCCTGTTTTCCTTTCCCTGTTGCTTCATAACCTAGGTTGTGAGTAACTAAATCCACTTTCCCTTCTTCCCTTTCTTTCCCCTCTCTCCTCCCTGACGAAGGAACATTTATTCCGAAAGCTAGGAACGTAAATTTTCGATTGTCTTTTTGTGTATCTATCGGCTGTACTGAGCTGAGGTAAGAACTGGCCAGCCCTTCTATCTCTTTGTTAGTATTAGCATCATCTATTGGTTCACTGGTGTACTATGCTGTCACTAAGGTAAACACACGAACTACTAAGCTGAGCACAGACTCCTACAAACTTAAAATAAGATTTTTTTGCGTGGTGTGATTTTGATAAAGCCTACATGTTGCCCTGATCTATGCTCAAATTACCTGTGAAAACCCAATGAAAATTCGTCCAGCAGTTTTTTAGAGTAGTGTGTTGAGATAGGCAGTAAGGATGGTTTTACAGTTTTATTATTAGTACTCACAGAGTACACATAACGGATGTGGAAACGTGCATGCCTTCAGAGCCAGTGGCTCCTACTGGCAGAAGGGAAAGGAAGAAAGATGAAGGAAAAGACTGGCGAAGTTTAGGAAACAAGAAGAGTTGCAGAAAAGTCAAGCAGAACCCCGGGTCAAGGGAGCCTCATTTTACGGGATGTGAACTCCCCTGACCTGGAGTTCCAGGTAATCTTTCACCAGCTCTTCCTCATGAGTCCTTGTCTTTCATCCCTCTTCCTTTCACTTCAACCCTTGTGCTAGAAGGGGCCACTGGCACTGAAAACTCTTGTGTTTCCGCATCTTTTATTTGTTTTCCCTGCCACTGCTTGGAGAGCGGTATTTTTATCTATCCACATTACTTTGCATAGTCACTGCTCGAAGTGTGGTCTTTTACCTGATCCAGGACTAGGATCTAAGAGCACCAGCCAAGAAATTAGTCACCTCCAGAAGACGTAACACTAATTACTGCGTAACATGGCTAATTGTGTCAGCAACGGTATCAATTTGGAGACGAGAAACATCCGTAAATGTTTTCAGGCATGCAGTATCCAGCTGAAACTACTCGCTGATAAGCAGATCCGATAGAGCTACCAAATTACAGGGATGTCGATTGCTGTGTCTCACATGCAGTTCCACACAGTCCCTGACATTTTACTAATATATGACTACTTAGCGGACCGGATGGTACGATATGTTTCCAGCAACCTCATCAAATTAGGAATGTATGTTTGCAGTCCTGTGAACACAGTTGTCCTCTTGGAACACAAGAATGCTGACAGCAAACTCATTAAGGAGTCATAGAAGAGCAATGGCCTTTCCCAAGGTGCATAACTTCAAATGTCTACTGATTGCAGTTCCCCTCACAATGTTTGCTCAGGAACTGGTAGCGATGGACCTGCATTCACCGACACCAAATGTCAGATTTGACACCAACTGTTATTGACAGGAGACACTAACAAACTGGGCAACTTCTTACGCATTGTCATCATGGGCATGTCAAAACACATGTTCTTTCTGGCACTCAGTCTCGTCTCAATGTCATGTCATCCTACTGCACCAATTCCATTCAATTCAGCAGTACACGTGAACCACAACTGCCACCTACTTCAGCAGATTTTTTAGTTACACTGGCTGACAAATGCGGCACTGCCCAGATATTCATTTGCCAATTTTCATTATAAATGGGAAAAAAAATATGAACTGTGTTTTGTAGTGTAATATCAAAAAAAGTTTCATTTCCATGTTTTTGTGAAAACACAACTGAAATTACGGAACAGTCCTACAAAGAAATATGCATAATATACAAATGTATAAATACAGAAGAAGTAGTATAAATACAGTATTCTGGACAGTTTCTGTACGCTGGGTGTAGCTGCTTTGTTTCTCTACGTCGTTATTTTGTAAACATCGCTATAGACCGCTATAGTTCTACCTATGGCCATATTGCATTTCACAGTTGAAATACTACCAAAAGCACTGTCAAGGTGTCGGGGATTTCCCCAAGCTGACTAGACTGCAGGAATGTCTCAGTAGTAAAGAATAAATATATTAAAACTTCACACATGATCCAGCATTTTTCAGGCATCTCAGTGTTTATGATACTATATCTTCAGAACTAAGATAGGACAGTGGTTCTTACCTCCACAATAATTCTTGTCTGACAGTAAGATATATATGTACTAAGTCTGGTTGAAATCTGTTTGGTGGTTTACAAAAAGATGTGGAAACAATGACACACACACACACACACACACACACACACACACACACACACACACACACACACACGGTTTGCTAAACATTTTTTACAATAAATAAAATGAAAACACTTCAGATTCAGCATTTCTAATGAGGCAGTGGGGGCAAAATGGTGTGGGTGGAATGGCAAGAGAGCTTGACACCATAAAAAGGGCCACTTGCATCAATACGCACAAACTGCATTGTGCCATGGCATCTGCTGGCTGCGGTCACCCACCTGCCACTCAACACCCAGCTAGATAGCTGAAACCAGGGACACTTTGGCACAAACCATAAGTGACATTTACAGTGGCAACACCACAACAAACCCAATTCTGTGCTTATAAAAACTGGCTGTACAGCTGGGCAAGTCACCTAATCGGTGAGCCATAACGTCGACGTCTGCCCTCAGGCTTATCTACTCAACTGTCATCTTGACGCGACCACAAGTCAGGTGTCCGGCCAATGCCCGGAGGGCCGAGGCCCTGCGGCACCAGCAGCACCAGTCTCCACGAACCGACCATCTCGTACTTGGCGGGCCGTGAGCTTGCCACATCGGCACTGATGTAGCTCACTACCAGCAGGTGACATCTATTATACAAGGTTACACCACATCTGTGCCACCCTAAATACAGCAGCTGCTGACAATTACTACGACACTTCGTCTCTGGGCCTGTGGGTTGAGCCTGATGTTACGATGTTGTCAAATGTCGGCCCGAGCTCGGAGTAAAAAATGGATTGCACTGCCTTTGAATGGTTTCTGACTCATCCTGACCCACCGTCTTCTACCACAGACCACCCACATCCTCTACAATAGGCACACAATGATTTAAATACATTATCTCATTACTCTAATGAGTGTACCTACAAAATCTGCCTGCCAGAAATTCTTTCTATAGGTATTGATGTATATCAATATGCAGACAGAGGATTTCACTCTACCTAAGAAACCTGGACCTCTAGCTACAATTACTTTCAACAGTATTGACAGTGCAACAGAAACTGCTTGCAACGTGTGCCTTTAGGTATCATTTTATTCTTTAACATCATTATGCAGATATCTGCTTGGCATATATCATAAATTATGGAATGAGTCTTTCTTTCCTATTTTTAACTACTGACAGTTGGAGGATGAGCACTGATTGTTCAAAATCAATAAAATCATTGTGAAATGTTCCTGCGATTATTTCATGAACACGTTAGCATACTTAGTATGGAGGTTCATGAAGTTTAATTCTGCTAACTGAAAACTGTATTTATTATTAAAAATATAACCTATAGAGGAAATGAATTCTCTATCAGAAAGGTCACTCCCGTTTATGACAAGTCTGTGAAAGACAACTACACAACTGAAATGTTCCATCACACTGTACATAATCGAGGCCACCACAACGGACTTACCACTACCAGCATACTGCCGTGACGATCCGAGTGTCGGCGTCTCGTGGTCGCTGTCTTCCGACCACGCCGACTCTGCACTCGGAGAGGAAGCACGGAGCCGGTCTATGCGGGCGAGAAGTTGTTCGACGGTCGGCGTGCGCCCGACGGAAGAGCTCCGTCGCCTCACCTCAGGTGCACTCTGCGGCACAGGCGCAGTCACAGCCGCAGGTGTCGCCACCGGTCTACTGGCTCCGCCCCCCCTGCCGCCCCGGCGGGACGGTTGCGACGGGGCGGGTACTGGCGGCGGGAGGTGGAGCAGGGATGCGTGCTGGCGGCAGTAGCCACGGTGTGCCGGGAGCGATGCCCGCGAGCACCGGTAGCCGCCAGAGTTGACATGGCGGCAAGACATGGTGGGGCAGTCTTACTGTCTGCAAGACGAACGATCCAACTTAGTTCTGTCGGAAAGCCACTGCACATTATTCATGACATTTGCAATTACACTCTATAAACTCTTAAAATAATACAAGATGTACAACTTTGCTACCGCCGTTTGCCTACAGGTGGCGACAATGGTAAGTAGTGGTCGAAAGAAACAGATAGCAGACATCAGGCAGTTAGCTCGGACCTCAGTCATCATAACCTCATTCAAACATTAGTTGATTTGTACCCAAGTCATACAGTTGTTCTCGATTGAAAATGTCAGTTTACGAGCCTAATTCTCGTTATTTGCAGGAGGTGTTACTGTTTTGTTTCAATATGAAGAAAACAGCATCTGAGTCTCATCAAATGCTCTGAAGTACGTATGGTAAGGATGCTATTAGTGAAAGAATGTGTCGTGAGTGGTTTCAATGTTTCAAGAACGGTGACTTTAATGTCATAGACCAGATAGTGGTGGAAGAGAGAAAGTTTTTGAAGATGCAGACTGGGAGACATTGCCGAGAGAAGACTCGTGTCAAACCCGAGGAGGATTGGCACGATTAGTGGGAGTGACATAGCAAGCCATTTTAGAAAGTCTCAAGGCTACGGGTTGTTTGAGAAAGAAGGAACTTTGGTTCCGTGTGAGCTGAAACCAAGAGACATTGAACGGCACTTGTGTTTTTGTGAACAGTTGCTTCAGAGGAAAAAACGGAAGGGATTTCTGCATCGCATTGTGACCAGAGATGAAACGTGGGTTCATTACGATAAACCTAAACACAAAAAATCATGGGGATATCCTGGCCATGCTTCCACATCGACGGCCAAACCGAATATTCATGGCTCTAGGATTATGATCTGCATTTGGTGGGACCAGCTCGGCGACATGTACTGTGAGGTGTTGAAACCAAGTGCAACAATCACAGGTGCTTGTTATCGAACGCAATTAATGCGTTTGAGCAGAGCATTAAAAGACAAACGGCCGCAATAGAGCGAGTGGCACGATAAAGTGATTTTGTAACACCACAACACTCAACCCCTTGTTGCAAAAAAAGGTCAAAACGTACTTGGAAATTTTAAAATGGCAAGTCCTACCCTACCCGCCGTAGTCTCCAGACATTGCTCCCTCTGACTATCACCTGTTTAGATCAGTGGCACATGGCCTGGCTGACCAACACTTCCGATCTCATGAAGAAGTCACAAATTGGATCGATTCGTGGATCACTTCAACAGATGATCAGTTTTTTCGACACAGGATTCGTAGACTGCCCGAAAGATGGGAGAAAGTAGTGGCCAGCAATGAAAAATACTTTGAATGATACACATGTAACCAATTTGTTTCATTAAAGCCTCAAATGTTGGGGAAAAAATGCCGGAAGCAAAGTTGTACACATTGTAATCTAATAGGCAATTAAAAATTACGGGAATTTTGTTATTTCTTGTGTTTCAAATCTCATTATGAAGCATCTCCCACACACTCAACATACACAGTTTTCAAACTGTTTGCGTTGAACACAAGGGAGTTACTTCACTGCTGTGTTTCGAACAAAAGAAATCAGGAAAATTCACCGATATACGTCTTGGCATATTGGCGACAAAATGAAGGTCCTTGCATACCAACAGGAAGGCCTCATGATGAAGCTGTGACTTCAAAATCTACATTGGCATAGTAAAAATGCTTATAAGTTCATATACAGATTTTATTATTAATGTTTCCCTGAAGAATATTGGACGTATTGTAGCAGCACTTACTACTACTTTCTTGCAATAGGCATTATTTGAGAGTTTTTAAGTAGGCCCTTTAAGAAAAGACAAGAAATGTTACAGTTACAAAAGCGCAAAGGAGTGTAGTAACTGTCCCATAATGCAATGTTATGTGACTACATTTTAGGAGGGTCTGCAATGAAACTTTTAATAAATGTTTAACTAAGAGTTAATCATAAGACTCTGAAGGTAATGCAAAGCTGTCTAAAAATTAAGGTTGTTTTCAACACAGCAGGCCTTTACTCAATCGAAATGGTGTGCCCCTTCCCTACCTCTGAATTTTGAATTGACTGACCCCATGAGTTAACAAGGGAACTCTAAATTGCAGGGCAGCTTGGTATTTTTCGACGGCAGGTTGAAGCTCACCCTTGTGTCTGTGTTTACTAACAAAGAAATTTGTTTTTGGATAGGTTTCACCAAGACCAAACAATTTTCTTCTTCTTCTTCTATACCCAGACATGTTTCACTTAAGCTTCAGCAGCAGTGGTTCTTTTTGAGATTAACAGGAAAAAACTGCTTTTTGCTGTCTGTACATACAGAATTTAAGTTTTTAAGTAAGGTATTCACAAACTGAAACAGAAAACTTTTTATATTTTGTTGGCACACAGTTGGTTTCTGCACTCTGCAGTGTAATTGTCATCCTATCACAGTTTGCAATCCGCCACAGCAAAGAACTTTATATACAAAACTTAGCCTGGAACGTTAAACTGTTATGGTTTACATATTTTATACTGTGTTAAAGATAGTGTGTTTGCACAGAACCTAATAACTGAAGAAAACTACTAAATATGAAAAGCCACAGGAGAAGGAAAAGAAATAATAAACAAATGTACAGACTCTCCAAGAACGATCAAGTGACCAAAAAACACGCACACGCATACACACATGCACGCACGTGCATATTCTCTACTGTTGCAGGTCACATACTGCGAAGTACAGAAAATTACAGACACTACAGGATGGGTTGACAAGGTACAAGAAAATTCTGTTTCAATTTGTGAATACTTCACTTGAAAACTGACATTCTGTGTGTTCAGACAGTGAAAAGGAATTTTTTCTTGTTAAAAACAGTACTATGAAAAGGCCAGATTGCTACTCACTGCAACCTAACCCTTTTCTTGTTAATTTGAAAGAAATTTATCTGACAGAAGCAAATAAACTTAGCTGTAACTTCAACAAAAAAGGGGTGGAACCTATCAAAAATCATTGATATTTTTCATTCTTTCATGTCTTGTTCCGTAAATGTCATCACTAAGAAAAATCTTTCAAGAATGTGGAATGAGTCAGGTTATACACCAATAGGCAGGACAGTATAGAGCTGCTGGGTGCAGTGTTGGGAGGCTGTGTGGGGGTGGGAGAGGGAGGAAGTAGAGAAGAGGGAATGTCTTACAGGTGCATCAGCAGGATGTAAGGTGTGTGTATACTGTAGTCAGAGCACTGAAAGGGATATGCAAATGAAGGACAGGGGCTAGTAATTATGGGAAATACTTCAGAATATAGGATGTCAACAAAAGAATATCACAGTTATACATGACAATAGTATCACCTGTAAGCATTGTAAACTGTTGATTCAAGGTAATAGTTAAGGAGTAACTCAAACAGTTTTAAATAAGTTCTTCTATGAATACTGATTTTCATTTTCCCACTTGCAGCACCACACTAACAAAATGGAGATTGCCAAGCATAACACATTTTGTGTTCTGCAGTTTGCTAAGACGCAATCTGTAATTTCAGTTCAATTTGCATTTTGTTTAAAGTTTAAATTGTGACCCCATCAGGCAAAAACATTTGTCAATTGTATAGTCAATTCCAAATGACCGAATGCGTGTAACCGGAAAAGCACAGGGCGACTGAAAGCGTCTGAAGAGGATGTCAATCGTGTCAGAGCATCTTACTGAAAGCTAGTCTTGAACTTCAGTTGCCAAAGATGACAGTGTGGACACTTAAGAAAATGTTTACATTTGCATCCATACTGGTTACCACTTGTATACACTTTGAAGCCAGATGACTATGTTGTATATTAAGTGACAAGCTGCGGCGGGAAGATGACACTGTTGATAATGTGGTGCTCAGTGATGAGGCAACTTATGTAAGTGGAAAGGGGAACACCCACGTGTTCATATCTGGAGATCAGATCATCATCTGTAACTTCTGAAGCTACATTAATAGTGGTGGCTTATCAGGCTATGTTGCAACAATGGCTCTTTCCCCTATTAGAAGGTGAACATGAGAACTTTATTTGGCACCAAGATGGAGCTCCTCCATATTGACATCTCTCACTTTGAGAGTGGTTGAATGTCGAAGTCTGTGACCACTGCGCTGGTTGTAATGGTAAGTATGACACAGATTCCCTTTCTGCTGGGCTCTGCATTCACCTGACCACACACCATGTGATTTCTTTCCCCTTCGAGGCTTCACAAAAGTGTGTCTATGGTCCACCACTACTTAATGATTTGCCAGAATTGAGATATAGAACTGAAGAAGCTATTGCTGTCATTAATCCGGACTTGTTAACCAGTGCTAGGGAAGAATTGCATTTCAAGTTGAATGTGTGCTGTAGAACTAGAAGAGCTCACATTGAGCATTTTACTATCAGTCTCATGTACGATTTGTTGTAAACAGACTAAATTTGACTGTTATAACAGACATTATTTTATGGACACACTATACTTCACATATATGTATGATAGGAGACAAACAGCTAAATCAAAGATCACTGCTCCTATACTGCTTATCTGTGTTCTTAACTAATACTTCAGACAAAGCATTTTAATTTTACATAGACCACTATTAGCTGTCTGTGTAATGGCAAAATCTGCCCAACAGAAATATTAAGAGTTAGGCAGAACTTTCATTCAGGTATACTGTAGGAGTGGCTAATGAATATTCCTTTTTTGTGTTTAAATATAAGGGGATTTTTCAGTTTCCTGTCATATGTTGACTGGCAACCTGTTACAGACTTTAGTACCAGAATATAAAACTCCGTTCTGAACCCTAGAGTGAGATGCTAGTTTATGTGGATATTATTTCTACTTCTGGTATTGGGGTTGTGAACCACTGAGTGATTTAACCTTCAACTGATGTGGGAATGTTAACCGGCCCGACATTTGCGCCTGAGGTTCACAAACCCCCACATTTTTGGGAATATTTCAGAGGCAGTGAAAAAGTCTGTGTATGATGCGTGCTGATGAAAGACATCATAGTTAGACAATTTTTGTTCACCTAGCAGACAGTAACAGAACCCAATTATTTGAAAATATCTGAGCAATTTTCTGTCTGTCTCTCTACTTCTTCCCCTTCAGCCAAAAGCTATCTTCCAGCAGAATGGTGAACCACTGAACTGGAGTTTTCAAGTCTGTGACATTCTGGACGGAATCTCTCTACAGTGATGGGTATCCCTCTGGATTTCCTCCTGATTGGTTATGTGAATGATATTGTGTGTGTCTCATCTGTACACTACATTGGACATCTCCACAGAAGAGCTGTGGATACAATAGTCTGTCACCCCAGAATGTTTGTGTATATACAGGTTGACACACAGCATTGTCTACACATGTTATGGGTTACAAAATGAGCCGATGTAGAAGTGTGTCATTTTTTTTGTACAAAAATTTTTTTTTACTTACTATACACGATACAACACAAACTGCAGGTATTTGTGTCTCATTTTTTCATTTGTAAATCATGAAGGTTTCAAGGGGACACCCTGCTATATTGAATGAACTTGTGTACAGAAGCCCTTCACTGACGGTTCTACCCCTCCAGGACAAAATATGGTACACAGCTGTCAAAGGATGTATAAGTAAATAAAGAAGTAACTGTGTTCTGCAGATGGCAGAATTTTTTTTTTTTACAAAAAAATTTTCATGTACATAACTTACTACAACGAAAATATCTGACATCGTGTTGAACCATCACTGCCACAGTATCATAATAGGGCTGTAAAGAAATAGTAAATGCAGTGCGTATAGGTGAAATAAGTCACAAAAATATAAAAGCAAATACAATAGTCAGCTCTTCTGGCCAATAAGGAGGATTCTCTTTGTCTGTCCTGACTCTGACTTTGAACACAATGGGGATGGGAAAATAAATGCAGGGACCACAGCTGAAAAAGAAATGCGGTCAAGCATTGACAGCGAATAAGCAACAAGAACACCAAAGAGAACAGGTTTTAATATTACCAGTCATCACTGAGTGTTATACAGAAAGTTTAAAATACTTGTGCATAGATACTAAAAAGATTGTTTATGCTGGCTGGTCACTAATTTTGTGTGTTCATTAAAGTGAACAAGTTTGCCCAATACAGTTCGTACTATTCATAAAGTTCTAAAGAATTACCACCTTGCTGACTAAAATGCGAGTTATTTTTCAGTTTTTGTACACAAAAATTGTTGGATCCTGAGAAATAACAGTAGCTAGATGGAACAATGGACAGAACTACAGTTCTAAATCACATTATGTTAATTTATTGAAGAACTACAGAACACATTTTGTCCTTGTGTACATTGACTTTTGATTTTGGAGACTGAACAACATCTACATAGGTGTCCGCAAGTGCCGACACTGTAATACCCAGTTAGTGCTCTCTTTTCACAAGATCCAGAAGGCAGCAGATACGAGAGGTCCAAAGATACTGGAGGCCTTTTTTCCACTTCTGAAGTGCCTCACATTTGATTCCAAATCAACATACACTAAACAATTTATGTGCTTACTGAAAATCACAACAGGAAGGCTTCATAGCAAATAGAACTGTGTATGTTTGACTTAGAAGACACAAAAATCACACGTGAAGGTAGCATCTGACATGATTTCAAAGTAGTGCAAAGATGGGCAACTTGCTTTAAACGTTCAAAATGGCAAAACTGTGCAGTCCATAAAACACTAAAATAGGAATCGGCCAACTTCTACAAATATCTGGTTGTAACACTTTGTAGTGATGCAAAACAGAATGATCACATTGGCTTAGCCATGGATAAAGCAGGTAGCACGTCAGTTCACTGGTAGAACACTAGGGAAATGAAACCAGTCTACAACGGAGTCTGCTTAGAAAACACTCGTGTGACCTGCCCTATAATATTATTGAAATGTGTAAGACCCATAACAAAGAATATTGAACATACACACAGAAGGGCAGCTTGATTGGTCACAGGCTCGTTGGAACACTGGGAGATAACTACACAGATGCTGAAAAACTGAACTGGCAGCTACTACTTCAAGTTGGACATAAACTATCCCAAGAAAGCCTACTTACAAAGTTTCATGAACCATCTTTAAATTATGACTCTAGGAATATAGTACACACTCCTACAAATTGCAGTAGTAGGGATCGTGGGGATAAGATTACATTAATTACAGCACGCACAGAAGTGTTTAAGCAATCATTCTTTCCCTGTTCCATACATAAAAGAAATGGGAAGAAATTCTAACAACTGGTGCAATGAGAAATTCCCTCAGTAATGCACTTCGCAGCACGTGCATCTTCATGTTTTCACGGTGCAAAGACTGTTCCATAAAATTTTGGGCATGCAGCACCATAAATTCAGATTATTCTTCTAATATTTCAGCTGGATACTGTCCAGCCATCTTCATAGTGAGTCAAGGTGACTGATGCTCCAGAACTTGCTCCGTCCTTTTAAACCTGAGGACAGAATCACTGCATAAGCTGAATTTATGTGGCTGCATCCCCGAAACTTTATGGAACATTTCACAGCAGTTTGCAGAGTGTGGATGTAGATTCAGTGTACTATACTTTGAGGTAGTCGTAATCACTGGAAACTTGTCACGAAACGCTTTGAAATTTGCAGACAATTGTTGTCTGGTGAAAAAGATTGCTAACTGACCATAAACAAAAACTAATGTATCAAATTCGGAATTTCTAAAATCACTAGGGGGGGGGGGGGGGGGGGGGGGGGAGGGGGATTACAAGGGAAGTGGCAACCAAATGACTGTTGAAATTGGGATGCAAAATCTGCAAGACTAGAGACATACCATCAGACTTTCAGAAAAATATCATTAGCGCCATGGGTGTCCACAGAATTTTTTCCAGGGGAACTAGACTCATTTTTTTATATGAATGAGATGTTCAGTTTTGAGACATGTCACACCATAAGAATTAAATTTTATAGGTGACACTTAAAATTCCTTTATCCGAGAGAATTCATGGTGGTCCATTCAATGTATAAATAAAACTTCTGTACTCCAGATTTCAGGGTAAAAAAAGGGGAGGGACGCAAGTGCACAAGCTCATGTGTCCAAAATGCTGACAAAAATTACACACAGAGGAATGGAAAAGTAAACTGAGGATCTGTTAGATAATGTTACTTAAAAACCGTCTTGATTGCAATTTTTTTTTTTTATTCATATGACCGGTTTCGGTTCATTCAGAACCATCTTCAGATCTGTAAAAATAATCATACTAATTTACTATTTCACGGAAGCAAATCTTTTTCATCCTATCTAATCAACATCAAATGTACCAGAGCATACCTGATATTTCAGTTACAGGAGTAACTCATCCAAATCCAGCAGTTTTCACATGCTACGTCACATAAAATTGGTTGGCAGAGTGCACGTCATTTATATTAATTACAACACTATTACCGACAGGTGGCGTCTGGTACATTTGTTACATTCCATTTGCACATACTATATTCAGTAGATCTTTTTTTTATTAATTAAAAATAGTTAATTAAAATATGTAGATGTCAAGGTTAAAATCTGTACTTGTCAGCATTAATAAAAAACAGTAAAATTATCATTTTTATACGATCTAAAAAACATAGGGTGATTTATGTGTCTATGGTGATGGTGTGAACTTGTTTTCCTCTACGGTCTGCTTCCGTATTTCCCGCCATTTCGGTGTTGTGGCGCGGTCCGCTCAGTCGTCTGATGTCCATCGCCGCGGGCAAGAGGGCCGCACAGGAGGGCCCCGTCAACGACGCCAGGCACTGCACGCGTCTTCCAGCTTCTCCACCGCGCACCATCTCTCATCCCTCGGCCTGGATCTCCACACGCAACAGTTGTCATCTTAGTAGGTCGTCATAAATGCTAAAATAGGCGTTATGATTGAATTCGCTTTGCTCGTTGAGGATTAAATCCCGATCTTTATTTTTGTGGGTGTATATTTCAATTTGTTCCAAAATGTTAAGAAACCGTCCCTTATGGGCTCTATGCAGGATGTCTAAATTATGTTCAATGTTCGTGACTGAGTGCTTTGTCGCAGCCATATGCGCCCCAAAAGCTGTTTTGTTTTGAGAGTAGGTAGGCTCCCTGAATCTGGTTTCAAAGTTCCTACCAGTCTGCCCTATATATTGTTTACAGCAGTCATTACATTTGATCTTATATACACCTGAATCCTGAAATTTATTCCTACTATTACATATTCTATGCCGGAGCTTCAATTTTAACGTGTTATTTGTTTGGAACCCTATTTTAACGTCGGATTTACGAAAGCATCTTTCAATTTTATCTGTAATTCTTCCATTGTAAGTGAGAGCCACAAATTTTTTCTTGTTGTTCCTCTTAACTTGTACTTGACTTCCTTTTATTTGTTCCATATAAATTGAAGCTCCGGCATAGTATATGTAATAGTAGGAATAAATTTCAGGATTCAGGTGTATATAAGATCAAATGTAATGACTGCTGTAAACAATATATAGGGCAGACTGGTAGGAACTTTGAAACCAGATTCAGGGAGCCTACCTACTCTCAAAACAAAACAGCTTTTGGGGCGCATATGGCTGCGACAAAGCACTCAGTCACGAACATTGAACATAATTTAGACATCCTGCATAGAGCCCATAAGGGACGGTTTCTTAACATTTTGGAACAAATTGAAATATACACCCACAAAAATAAAGATCGGGATTTAATCCTCAACGAGCAAAGCGAATTCAATCATAACGCCTATTTTAGCATTTATGACGACCTACTAAGATGACAACTGTTGCGTGTGGAGATCCAGGCCGAGGGATGAGAGATGGTGCGCGGTGGAGAAGCCGGAAGACGCGTGCAGTGCCTGGTGTCGTTGACGGGGCCCCTCCTGTGCGGCCCTCTTGCCCGCGGCGATGGACATCAGACGACTGAGCGGACCGCGGCACAACACCGAAATGGCGGGAAATATGGAAGCAGACCGTAGAGGAAAACAAGTTCACACCATCACCATAGATATATAAATCACCCTATGTTTTTTAGATCGTATAAAAATGATAATTTTACTGTTTTTTTATTAATGCTGACAAGTACAGATTTTAACCTTGACATCTACATATTTTAATTAACTATTTTTAATTAATAAAAAAAAGATCTACTGAATATAGTATGTGCAAATGGAATGTAACAAATGTACCAGACGCCACCTGTCGGTAATAGTGTTATAACTAATATAAATGACGTGCACTCTGCCAGCCAATTTTATGTGACGTAGCATGTGAAAACTGCTGGATTTGGATGGGTTACTCCTGTAACTGAAATATCAGGTACGATCTGGTACATTTGATGTTGATTAGATAGGATGAAAAAGATTTGCTTCCGTGAAATAGTAAATTAGTATCATTTCGTTATTTTTACAGATCTGAAGATGGTTCTGAATGAACTGAAACCGGTAATATGAATAAATAAAATAAAAAGAAAAAAAAATGCAATCAAGACGGTTTTTAAGTAACATTATAAAATCACTGATTGCTGTTGTCCCATAAGACATTATGTCTGTTTTTGCAAAGATCTGTTAGATGATGATCAGTATGGCTTTATGAAAGTGATTGATAATAAAATATGCTACAAGATGTTTGAAATGCTTCAGAAAAATAGGTGTAAGCAATAGAGAAAGATGGGTAATACACAATTTGTGCAAGAACCAAGACGGAACAGTATGCGCGGAGGACCTAGAATGAAGTATTCGGACAAAAGGGGGTGTAAGACAGGAATGCAGTGTTTCAACCCTATTCCTTGATCTATATATTGAGGAAGCAATGACGGAAATAAAAGAAAGGTTTATGAGTGGATTAAAATTCAAAGAAAAAGGATATCACAGATAAGATTCGCTGATGAAATTAGTATCCTCAGGAGGAGAGAGAGGAAAAGGGGGGGGGGGGGGGGGGGAGAGAGAGAGAGAGAGAGAGAGAGAGAGAGAGAGAGAGAGAGAGAGAGAGAGAAACTGCAGTATGTGTTGAATGGAATTAACTGTCTAATGGGCACTGAGCACACACTATGAACTGTGAGTAAACTAAAGAAAGACGAAAATAATGAGGGGCAGCAATAAACTTATGAAAATTTGATGACACAAAGTAGATGAACTGAAGGAATTATTCTACCTTGGAAGCAAAATAACACATAAAAGCTGAAACAAGAATAACATAAAAAGAATGTATGTCTGGAGTACATTTAATGGTACAGCAGTGAACCATGGACAGTTTGGGAAAATGGAAAAGAAGACAACTGAAGCATTAGAAATGTGGAGCTATAGAAGGACGTTGAAAATCTGATGAACTACATGTTGAATAGAATGTGAGGAAAGCTTTGACAAGAAGTAGTGACAGGACATGTGTTAACGTCTCAGGGAATAACTTTGATGGTACTAGAGGGAGCTGTACAGAGTAAATATTGCAGAACACAGAGACTGGAATAAGTCCTACAAATAAAATGTTGAGTTTAATTGGCTCTCTGAGATGAAGAGTTGGCACAATTACTGAATCACAATATTTGGTCTACGAGTATGATTAATTGTAATTTCGTGTATAATCTGAATTAAGTACAAGTAAATAAAATAGAAAGAAACTTCCACATGGGAAAAATATATTAAAAACAAAGATTCCAAGACTTACCAAGCGGGAAAGCGCCGGCAGACAGGCACATGAACAAAACACACAAACACACACACAGAATTACGAGCTTTCGCAACTGGCAGTTGCTTCGTCAGGAAAGAGGGAAGGAGAGGGAAAAATGAAAGGATGTGGGTTTTAAGGGAGAGGGTAAGGAGTCATTCCAATCCCGGGAGCGGAAAGACTTCCCTTAGGGGATGTGTGTGTGTGTGTGTGTGTGTGTGTGTGTGTGTGTGTGTGTGTGCGCGCGCGCGAGTGTACACCTGTTCTTTTTTTCCCCTAAGGGAAGTCTTTCCGCTCCCGGGATTGGAATGACTCCTTACCCTCTCCCTTAAAACCCACATCCTTTCATTTTTCCCTCTCCTTCCCTCTTTCCTGACGAAGCAACTGCCAGTTGCGAAAGCTCGTAATTCTGTGTGTGTGTGTGTGTGTGTGTGTGTGTGTGTGTGTGTGTGTGTGTGTGTGTGTGTGTGTGTTGTTCATGTGCCTGTCTGCCGGCGCTTTCCCGCTTGGTAAGTCTTGGAATCTTTGTTTTTAATGAATTAAGTACAAGAATTTATATCTGATCTCATGGCCAGTAGAAATTTGACAACTTGTTACATGTAATACATGGGTAATGTTATGTTGCACTGCACTGCTATGATGTAATTTTTGGAAAGTCTTGCTATAGGAATAGGTGCATCTGAAGATTATACTGGTAGTCCTGATATCAATTATGCAATAAAGACCATCCTCACAGGCTAATTTACTTATTACTTAATTTCAAAAAATATAAGATTTCAGAATGAGATTTTCACTCTGCAGCGGAGTGTGCGCTGATATGAAACTTCCTGGCAGATTAAAACTGTGTGCTGGACCGAGACTTTGCGGGCAAAGGTCCCGAGTTCGAGTCTCGGTCCGGTACATAGTTTTTATCTGCCAGGAAGTTTCAACATAAAATTTGTTGGTGACATGGTAATTCTGTCAGAAAATGTGCTGGACTCAGAAGACTAGTTCAATGGAACAGACAGTGTCTTGAAAAAAGATTACATAAGGAGCATTCAAAAAGAAACGAGTCGGAAGCATAATTACAGAAGGTTCTGCTCCACGACAGTGTAGAAAAGTCTCATACGGCCTACAGTCATGGCACTCCTGCAGATATTCAAATGGGAGGTTCTCTGCCACCCTCCATACAATCCGGACCTCTCTCCCTGTGATTTTGTCATTTTTCGTCTCCTTAAAAAGGCTCTAAGGGGGCAAACGATTCACCTTGGACGATGACGTCCAGCTATACGTGCGGAACTGGTTAACATTGCAGCCCTGGGAATATTATGAGACAGCCATTCACCGCCTTGTGTCACAGTGGGACTAGTGTCTCAACAGTCAGGGTCAATACTTCTAACATACAGGCACTAGTTTCTGCAATTATGCCTCAGGCTGATTTCTTTTTGAATGCCCCTTTTACAATGAACAACAAATCGAATCAAACCGTGTGATACTGAGGGAATTCGATCAGCAAAGAAGACAGTAAATGTAGTCGATGAGTTTTGTTATTTGGCAAGTGAAATAAATGAAGATGGCCGAAGTAGAGAGGATATAAAATGCAGACCAGCATTAGCAGGAAATTTTGAATATTTCTCGGGTATTCAGCCAGGTGCTGTTGTTCAAAGGCGGCAATATTTTGGCAAAATGACTTCTTGTCATGTTCAGGCATTCCTGGAGTCTGATTGATCTCTGTTGCGTACCAATCCCATACAATCTTTAACCCCCCTTCAACAGCATCTGCCCAGTTCGCAGCCAGAGGTGTCACGGTTCCCCCACCAGTCGGCACTGTGCTTCCCCACTGACCAACACAGAGGCATCAAAATGTTAGAGAGAGAGATGGGGAGACCAATAAATGAATACAGTATGCAGTTTCTAGTGGATGTAGGCATTAGTAGTTATGCAGAGATGAAGAGGATTGCACAGGATAGAGCAGCATGAAGAACTGCATTAAATGAGGCATTGGACTAATGACAACAATAACAACAACAACATATTCAAATACAACTCAAGATATACATACATCTTCCTCTGCTGCATATCTCACTTAATGGCGACAAGAATAGAAACACACACATTTAGGCATATACAGATTGGTACCAGGAACATTTTTCCTTCAGGCCATCCATGAACGGAACAGGAATAAGACGGCAGTGCATAACTTCAGTACAGGGTGAGTGTAATATACGGCAAAAGTCTTCAGTGGGGGCTTCAGAAAATAATTTACACATGCCGCCCCACACTAGAACCATTGTGCAACAAATGTGGCGTATTGCCATAAGAAAGTATGTGTGTCTTGGTTCCTGCAGAGTTTCACTGCAGTTCAAATAACAGGTGGATCACAATGTGCGAGCGAAACAGCACAGCAGCTAGAAACACTCCAAAGTTGAAGTACGTGGGACATATCACCCTTATGAGCAAAACGTGTCAAGTGTGCACCGATCCACTCTTGAAATTCTGGCAGTATATGGACCAAATGCACTGTCACATCGAGCCACAGTGAAATGGTGCCAACAATTTGACCAAGGCCACCAAGATGTGGATGACGGGAAATCCAGATCTTGTACCGTGCAGTTCCCATTATTTCGGCAAGCTGAAAGAACATCTTCAGATGGCGTGGGAGAGGGAGTGTAAGAGATTTTCCAAAAATGTGAAAGTTCATGTAGTAGTTCTCCAGTGGCTTGGGGACTAAGGAGCTGATTTCTATCAGTGAGGAACTGAATGATTGGTAGCACCTTCCAACCATTGTTTACAGAGGCACTATGTTAACAAATAGTGTAATGTACCTGTGTCACTTTGAAGTGTAGTGCAACTTGGCCTGCCATAGTAATGTGATACTTTTTGAGGTACCCTTGTAAATGTGAGTAGTATTCAGGAGTAGTGGTTAATGGTTACAAATCCAAAACACATAATCATGACCCTGGAGATGGGATGTCTTTCAATCGTGTGCAGAAAGACTGAAACCAAACTGCATTTTTCAGGGTACTTCAAAGGTGAATATGCACTTTACATACAGATGGTATATGAGTGATAGCTTGAGGATGATGTCTGTGTTGAACCTACAGATATGACAAAGATTCATTAAATGTCTTGTGGTAATCTGACTAGCCTATGGCACAATTTTGTTGTTTATTGTTTCAGAGAGATTCTTATTTGGCATAATTAGGTACATGGCTTGTATATCATTAATATTCAGTTCCTTATAAATCTAATTCACCAGGGAGACCAACTCTGTCAAAACACTGAAGTACAGAAAGTGATCCCAAAATATAGCCACATCAGAAACCAGTCATGCAACAATATGCATAAAACATCCCAGTTCTTGCATACCAAACATACAGCAACATTTTGGATCACTTTACTCAATACCTCCTTCATGCTAGACTACAATAAACGCACCTGAAGATTAAATTGTATAATTTCAAAATCAATCATGTATTAAATACCACCAATGAAACAACTGAATGGATTTTCCAACACAGTACCTATATTAATAAATGACACATGGTTTAAAGTGAAAGTGTGTGGTACTGAACCCCCCCCCCCCCCCTCCCCTCGATATCTTGTCTGTAGTGACAGACAGCTGCATTACGCAGCACAAGGTCTATTTTAGGTTGGAAGGTGAAAATATGATTGAGACTTGGCGAAGCAAACTGATGCGAAACCCAAATAAAAGTTGTGTCAACTGACTGGTACCGAACACTAGTGTTTACATCTGCACCATATTGACAAAGCAACTTACATATTTCGCATTTCAAGTTTCTGTAGAATTCTTAGTAAATATCTTTAAATACAGCAAAACTGTCAGTTAACCAAAAACAGCAGGCATGGACAAAAATAGAAAAAACACAAAAATTGCAGAAGTAAAAGGACTGAAAGAACAGACGGAAAACTAGTCTTATTTTTAAAGATTAGCCCCTTTACTTTATTATCCTCTGCATTATCTCCCTTTGTCACCCTATGCACTATTGGTATTTTACTATCCTGTGATAGTGTCACAACATGGATCACCGGAACAAGAGCTAAATAAATAAATTACAGTGTGCCGTAATAATTATACGACAGTGGGAACACAAATACTTCCTATCACTTCATGTTCATGGCAAAACGTCCGTTCAACAGTGTACATTAATGCGGTAGGTAAGGATCTGAAAGGGCAAGAGTGCTTTAAGTTTGCACAGGCTGTCACATCCATGCTTAAATACGATTCCATATTACAGTATGCCACTAGGCTCAAATTCACACTTTCACACTAACAACTTCAGGATGCCTAACATGAATGCTCAGTTCAATTGTCCTCACAATAAATAACGTTCTAAGCTAGAGTCTGCAGATGCACATATACAAAAGGCGATTTCCTTCACTATGGCCTGTTAACGATTTCTGGTTCTGGAAGTCCGGGACAACTACTATTTATGCGACACATTATCGCGGCAGTTGGTTTGGGGGGGGGGGGGGGGAGGAGGAGGAGGTAGTTTTGTGTGGTTGCTTAAGATGGTACCGGTGCAGGTCGGCCTGTACTACCACATTTACGACACTGCCAAGCACCTTGCAAACTTCAAAAAAACTATTGCGCTGTAGTTGCTAGCGAACGATTTCTGTACTTCACATTGCTTTGTGCTGTACGTTGCTCGTTTTATTTTGCAATGAATGAAGAGAGTAATTCTGGTCCACGCCGGGGTTTCAGTACACCCCACACAATACAAGAAGGGATTGGTGGTTCTGCTTTCGCAGCAGCACAGAACAAACAGGTACGCTGCCAGCCCTGTGTAAGAGTGGTGAGGGTTGACTCCCTTCCTCCCCGACCTACCGTGCGGAAACTACATATTCTTCCCTAAGCCAATTTTTTGACAGACTATGGCTCGGTCTCGATTTATTGAGAAGTTGAGAACTGAATGCATAAATAAAAAAATGGATTGTTAAAAATTTATCCTGAATACATGTGTAGATATAGTGCCCTCCGAAGAATAAAAAAAATGTCCTTTGTACAACCGACAGAGTGCTCTCACAAAGAATAAAAAATTGTCTTTTCTATAACTGACCGTAAACCTACTCCAGTGTCTCATGGGCAACAAGTAACTTAAAATAATAGTCTGTGTATAACTAAAGAATACTTTTATATTTGAAAACTAATGCCAACAATGAATCAGCCTTTGTTCAAACGAGACAAAACTGCTGGCCAGAACCAACGGGAACTAGGAGTAAACGACATACGTCAGTCGTCTGTTGTGCGAACAAGTTAAGCGTCGAAGTAATAACATGTAATACACCTCCTGAGTGGGTTAAAACTGATACATGCGTATCTGGAAATATGAGAAAAGTAGCTGTGACCTAAAATACGATTGTCAGGCATTAGTATCATGATAAATCTTAATTTTTAACAATGTGTGTTCAAATAAACTTTGTAGTATTTAATTCGAAGTAATTAGCAGCATTTTTCATTAAAATTATTAACGTTAAGTTTTGTGGTTACCGGTATTACACTGTGCATGTCTTTCCCTTAGTAAAATAACAGCTGCTCCACGTAAAAATTTGGTTTTATCATTGCTGTCTCGTAATGCTGTGCTTTACAAGTTGGCAACCCTACTGTCGACTGGCAGATGAAAAAGACGAGAATCATGTCACACGGACAGTTAATGCCCTGGTAAAAGTCAAACTTCGTCGAATTAGCTGTTTTCTACTCACAGGTTTGTTAAACAAACGCGCTCCCACATATTAACCACGTCTTTCAAATTTAACCTTACTTTGAAATAGTTGTCACAGTGTGTCTGCGTCGCCAAGTATTCTCAAACTGGTGGAGATAGCTACCAATGCAAAACATTTCTTGCACTGATTTGAGAATTGTGTATTTCTTCTTACGTCTTTCTGCTCAATATGTTTGCTGGGAAAGAGGCAACACCTAAATCTTGATAAGTGGCAACATGGTCGCGGGTTACAACAGTGATCCATGATGTGTAGAATTTCTTTTATTTCCGCCAATAACAACAAATCTGACCCGTTTCGGTCAGCAATCACTATCTTCACGTCTGCAGCAAAATACGGAATATGAAATACAACTAGCGGCCAGATTAAGTATCACAACAAAAAAAGTGTCATAGCGAAAACTGATTACTTTCAAGAATGTGAAAACATCCGCTTAAAATATGACGAGGCATACCTGTTTAATAACATGTTCTAATAGAATAAAGCCATAATGGCATCGTTACAAAATCAGCTTATCATCGTCGCACATCTTTCAAATATGGTGCAAGGTAGGTCACACTGCTAGTTGAGCTGTACTATCTGCCGCTACTGTTCATAAACTGCAGTACAGTATCCATAACGCGTTTGTGCCGCACGCTCGTTAGATGTCGCTACTGTACATCTACACTTATTCGTCAATTATAAAATTGTATAGTACGCATAAATGAAGAGTACGGTGCGTAAAGTTCATAGTGAACTTGCCAACGAATAAGTTACTACAGTGATAAAGTGTAATATATAATTAAAAAAAAAACACGAATAAAGTTAAATTTAGAATTGTTAAAAGTCAAGTGACTGAATTATTCTGAGAGGCTCTTGAGGTAATTTTGGGTAAAAATAATAACGTACACGAGACTAAGCTCCTGGAGCTAATAAAATAACAAAGTTGACAGAATAACTAGGGAAAGAAACGGAAAAAGATGAAAACAAAAGACTACAGAAAATGATTAGCGTCCTCTGTTGGCGTAGCCTCCAGAATGCAGCAAAGGCGAGAAGTCGGAAAAACTTTCCCGCCGGAGGGCTTCAAGCACCCTGTCAACATGCTGTTCGAAAAATAGCAGAATAAAACATTTTAGCAGTCACGAAGATTATCTTGTTAATGATATTTACCACATAAAGAAGGGGGAATCAAACACGAGTGCGAAACGAAAAATATAAGAAAATGGAGCAAAAAGTGACGCACTCTACTGTGTAAGGGCAGGGCAAGATGCACACAACACAGGCGTTCAATCAACATTGTCAAATTAAGCAAAGTGGGCATGAATACGAAATCGCGTAGCCCAAAAATCACTTCGGCCATCTCCTGCCTTTCGGCTCTAAAAATTTCAAGCTCTTGCAATACATCGAGAGCAAGGCCTTTTTAAGGTCTTGTAGAACATTTTTTTTTTTTTTTTTACCAATACTCCCTACAGAATGATCAGTTTCTGCTAGGTACAGCCCAAAGGTTTTTGCTACTTACCTGTAAATGCCCCTTACGCCATATATTGAAAGTAACTGGCCGATATGGCATATTTTATTGTTCTATGACGTAATCTATTCAGTTGTACTTCATTTCCCATGTTTTGCTGCAGATACATAGATGGTCATTGCTGACAAACCGGTAGTGTACAGACTAAAAAAATTTGGTGATGATTATCGAAATAAAAGAAATTCAACCTAACATATCGATAATTGACAGTGCTCTTCTATTCTTTAATTGTAGTTTCTATAACTGTGGAAGATAACCATACAGGGAGATAAGTTATAATAAAATCTCTTTCTCGTCATGGAAGCGTGGCAAAACAACACATGCAATATCTTCCATCTTGTCGAATCTGACGTCAATCAAAATTTCTTATAGCACGATATATGTTTGACAAACTCACCACACGAAACTTCACACTGCCAAATAATTTGACGAACTGCTTTACTATCTGCCCTACTCGATGAAACTTATTAAAATTTTTCAAGTTTGTTTCACTAACACCAAGATCATATTCAAAAGTACAGCTTGAAAAGTCAATATAAATGCAACGAAGACCCTCACAGCTACAATTATCAATGCATATATTGAGAACGCAGAAATCCCATCAAACTTTTACACAGAACAGGCAGGAAGTCTCAATATCACCTCAATGAGTGTGCTCAAAGACTTCTTGAGTAATAGAACCCAGTACACTGTCCTCTTCAGTGAGTGTTCATCGGAGAATCATAAGTGCCCCGGGAAGTGTGACAGGGCTGTTGCTGTTGTCTACGTACACAATGAACTGGCGGCCAGGTTGTGCAGCAGTCTGCAGTCGTTTCTGATGAAGCTGTGGCGTACGGTAATGTGCCAAAGTTGAAAGACTGTAGGAAGATACAAGACGACTTCGACAAAATTTCTAGTTGGTGTGACGAATAACGGCTAGCTCTAAAGGTAGAAAAATTCAGATTAATGTGGATGAGTAGATGGTACACAACTGTAATGCTCGGATACAGTGTTACTAGTGTCCTGCTTGACATAAACAAGTCATTTAAATATCTAGTTGCAACATTGCAAAGCGATATGAACTGGAACAAATATGTGGTAACTGTGGTAGGGGAGGTGAATGGTCAACTTAGGGTTTAGTGGGAGAAAAGAGTTGTTCACATGTAAAGGAGACCGCATATAGAATGCTGGTGTGACCTATTCCTGAGCACTGCTAGAGTGTTTGGGATTCGTACCTGGTCGGATTGAAGGAAGACATTTAACCAATTCAGAGGCAGGCTGGTAAATTTGTTACCGGTACGTTTGAACATTGGAGATCCTTTGGGAACTCAAATGGGGGGCAGAAGGCAACATTCTTTTCGAGAAACATTATTGAGAAAATTTAGAGAACCGGCATTTGAAGCTGACTACCAAATGATTCTACTGCCGCAAACATACACTGCATGTAAGGACCATTAAGACAACATTCAAGAAACTTGGGCCCATATGGAGGTGTATAGACAGGTGTTTTTCCCTCACTCTACCTGCGAGCGGAACAGCAAAGGAAAGGACTAGTAGTGGCACAGGGTGCTCAATGCCATGCACCCTACGGTGGCTTGTGGAGTATCTATGTAGATGCAGAGGTAGATTGGGTGAACAATTTGCACACATTCAATTAAATCTAATTAAAATTCACTCTGCCAAATATCACTCTACAATTATTTTTCCTTTTATTTTTCATAACTTGCATCTCTCTTTGAACCCAAGTCACAGATCATATTCAGAGTGTAACCTGTAGCAGTAAAATGTAAAACAAATTATATACAGTTGGGCACATTTAATGTTGGCTGCAGGAAATTTTCAGCGGAACAAACTGGAAATAATAACAATAAAATAAATGTGGTGACCCTGATGAAACTAATTTCCATAAAACTGCACTATCCACTATTCATCTACAGGTGAGTAAAAAAACTAAAATATATATTATTGTGGAACATCAGTATTATGAATTTCAGCGTTCATTGCCAGTTTTTTGGCTTTCTAGGCCATTCTCAAACCATGTAAGATGAAACAGTACATACATGACAAATGATACAGTTTATTACGTTATATGGGCAAAATAACTGGTGAGTATGATTAACTGGCAAATGAAGAAAAGGGGGGGGGGGGGGCAGCAGATGGGTGGCAGGAGTTAACGGAATGTGGGTGAAGAACAGATACGCACACTGGCTGAGAAAAAAAAAAAAAGAGGTGTCGAAAAGACATTGTTGGATGTCAACATAACTTCATACAAATACGCCATTCATGGATATGTAAACCTTTTTTTGTCATTGTTCCCTCATTGGTTTGCCACAGCCTACCACAAATGCCCCTTCAGAGTCGACCTTTTCATCTCAGTAGCATTTGCAACCTACATCCTTAATTACTTGCTGGGTGTTTTCAATCTCTGTCTTTTTCTACAGTTTTTACCCTCCCTGATGTCTTAACAGATGTCCTACCATCCCATCCATTCTACTTTTCAGTGTTTTCCATTTATTTCTTTCCTTGCTGATTTTGCAGAGAACCTCCTCATTCCTTATCTATCAGTCCACCTAATTTTAATTGTGGCTGACCACACCTTAACATGTCTTCCTAATGGTAAGCAGCAATCTATCTTTTCCCACATTGTTGATATCCCTACCTGGAGTTTCCGTAGTTTGATTTCACCTGATTTTCAACAGTCTTCTGTAGGACTACAACCCAAATGATTCGATTCTCTTCCGTTCCAATTTTCCCGCAGTCCATGTTTTTCTAGCATACACTACTGTGCTCCAAATGTACAGTCACAAAAGTTTCTACCTCAAATTAAAGCCTACGTTTGATACTGGTACAATTCCCTTCGGCAGGAATGCCCTTTTTACCAATGCTAGTCTGCTTTTTATGTCCTCCTAGCTCTTACTGTCACGAGCTATTTTGCTGTCTAGATAGCAGAATTCCTTGATTTCATCCACTTCAAGATCCGCAATTGTGATGTTAAGTTTCTCGCTGTTCGCATTTCTGCTACTTTTCATTACTTTTGTCTTTCTTCATTTTACTATGTCCATATTCAGTACCTACCTATTAAACTGTTTATTCCATTCAACAGATCCAGTAATTATTCTACACTTTCACTCAGGATAACAATGTCATCAGCAAATCTTATCAATGATAACATTTCACACTGAATTTTAATCTAGCAGTTGAATCTTTTTTATTTCTGTCACTGCTTCTTCAATGTACAGATTGGACAGTAGGGGCTGAAGACTACGTCCCTCTCATACACCCTTTCTAATTTATGCTCATCATTCTTTGTCTCCTCACTTTTATTGCTTCCTCTTGGTTCGCGTACACATAATATAGTACCCGTCTTTCTCTATAGCTTACCCCCACATTTCTCAGGATTACAAACATCTTGCACCATTTTACGTTGTCGAGCACTTTTTGCAGGTCAACAAATCAAATGAATGGGTCATTTTTCTTCAGTTCTGCATCCATTATCAACTGCAACATCAGAACTTTCTCTCTGGTGTCTTTAACTTTCCTAAAGCCAAAGTGACTGTAATTTAACAGATCTTCAATTTTATTTTCCATTCTTCTGTATATTATTCTTGCCAGAAACTTGGATACATGAGCTGTTAAGCTGATCATGTGATAATTCTCACACTTTTTGGCGCTTGTTACCTTCAGGACTGTGTGGATGATGTTTTTCTGACAGTCGTATGGTATATCACCAGACTCTTACACTCTCCACACCAATGTCAATAGTCATTTTGTTGCCACACATCCACCAATGATTTTAGAAATTTTGATGGAATGTTACCTATCCCTTCTGCCTTATTTGATCTTAAGTACTCCAAAGCTCTTTTAGATTCTGACTAATACTGGATGCCCTATCTCCTCCCTATCAATTCCTGTTTCCTCTTCTATCATGTCATCAGACAAGTTCTCCCCCTCATAGAGGCCTTTTCACCTATCCATCCTCTCTTCTCCATTTAATTGTGGAATTCCCATTGCATTCTCAATGTTGACATTGTTGCTTTTAATTTCACTGAAGGCTGTTTTGACTTTCCTATACACTAAGTCCTTCCAACAATAAAAACTTTTTCAATTTCTGTAAGTTTTCATGCAGCTATTCTGCCTTAGTTTCCCAGAAATTTCTATTTATTTCATCCATAAGTGACTTGTATCTCAATATTCATGAATTTGCCCTGAACACTTTTGTATTTCTTTCTTTTGTCAATCAACTGAAATATTTCTTCTGGTACCCAAGGTTTCCTCAAAGTTACTTTCTTTGAACCTATATTTTTCATTCCAATTTTTGAGACTGTCTTTTTTAGATATGTCCATTTCTCTTCAACTGAACTGCCTACTGAGCTATCCATTATCACAGTATCTATAGCCTCAGAGACCTTCCTCAGTAATTCTGTATCCCACTTCTTTGCAAATTGCTTGTTACTGACTGTCTCATAAACTTCAGCATACTATTCATCATTACTAAATTGTGATCTGATTCTATATTTGCTCCTCAGTATACCTTACATTCCAATATTTGATTGGATCTCTGCTTGACAGTGATTAATTGAAATCTTCCCATGTCTCTCAGCCTTTTTCAAGTATACCTCCTCCACTCATGATTCTTGAAGAGAGTACTCACTATTATCATCTGAAATTTATTGCAGAACTCAATTAGTCTTTCTCCTCTTGAATTCTTACTACCAAGACTATATTCTCCCACAACCCTTTCTTCTACCCCTTTTCCCCTAGAACTGCATTCCAATCCCCATGACTAAGATTTTCACCTCTATTTACGTACAGAATTACACATTCGGTATCCTCATATACTTTATCTTCTCATTACGATAGGGCATGTGTACCTGAGTAGAATTGCAATTCTCTGTGAAAGGTGGAACGAGCACCATTTTGCATCAGTGTTGGTTCAAGTTTAGTGTTTAGGGTACATAAGGTGCATGAAGAGCATCAGTGAGTGATCACTGTGGAAGACAGAGAGATGCTACGTGCTCACACGAGACAGCATTATCAGCACCTGTCAGAGGGTAAAACGGGCCTCACTGTGTGTCACCATTTGCCCAGCTGGTTGAATTGTGCAACATCTCATTTGTGGGGCATTCAATGTGACAGTGGCACGATGTTGGACTGCACAGAAACACGAGAGAAGGCTTGCATGATCAAGATCTGGTCAGTCACATCTGACCGTCACAAAAGAGGATCGCCGTATCGTGCACCGAGCACAGCGTAACTCCTTCACGCCTATACCTAGCATTTGAGGACGAGTAATGGACTCCCTACAACATTCTGTGTTACCCTGCACCATTGATCAGAGGGTAGCAGCAGTCAGACTACAGAATTACTGACCCATACATAGGATGCTGTTAACCCTCCAACACAAACGGCCGCATTTGGAGTGGTGTCATGACTGGGGAACATAGACTGTTGATGAATGGAGTCACATTGTGTTAGTTAATTACATTTTCCATGGATCATTTGGAGGATTCTTTTACCAAGATCTTTTACTGGCAACCAGATTTTAATTAGAAATTCATCACTGGAGTGGAGTGAGTTGTCCAGGAGAAATGATTTTAATTCAGATTTAAAACTTGCTTTGCTACCTGTCTGACATTTTATGTTACTGGGCAAATGATCAAAATTTTTCTTTTTACATATTGAGCTCCTTCCTTAGCCACTGACAGCTAATGGACAATGAAGTTCATTTTTCCCCTCTAGTGTTTTAGGTATGGACATCACTGTTCTTCTCAACCTATAATGGATTATTTATCACGAATTTCGTTAGCAAATATATGTATTGTGACAGCAAAGTTAAAATGCCTAGCTCCTTAAAAGAGGTACCTACACAACATTCATTCATGGCTGAATACCACATAATATTCTTACTGCCCAATTTTTTTTGTCTTCATCTATACTGTCCAAAATAGTGATGCGCATGGCAGAAGGTATGTCCCATTGTATCAGTTATTAGGGTTTCTTCCTGTTCCGCTCATGTACACAGCGCAGAGAGAATGATTGTTTGAATGCCTCTGTGGGTGCAGTAGTTGTTCTAATCTTATCCGCACAATCCCTATGTGAACAACATGTAGGGGGTTGCAGTATACCCCCGAGTAATAATTTAAAGCCGGTTCTTGAAACTTTCTTAACAGACTTTCTCGGGATAGTTTATATCTGTCTTCAAGAGTCTGCCAGTTCAGTTCCTTCATATCTCTGTGACAATCTCCACGGATTACACAAACCTGTGACCATTCATACTGCCCTTTTCTGTATTCATTCAGTATCCTTCGTTAGTCCTATCTTGTATGGGTCCCATACACTTGAGCAATACTCTAGAACTGGTCGCACGAGTAATTTGTAAGCAATCTCCTTTGCAGACTGACTGCACTGCCCCTGTACTCTACCAGTAAACCAAAGTATACCACCTGATTTACCCACGACTGAGCCTTTGTGATCATTCCATTTCATATACCTACAAAGTGTTACACCCAGGTATTTGTATGAGTTGGTCGATTCCCATTCGATTCCAAATGAGACTCATTGATATTGAAGTCATAGATTGCTTCATTTTTTTTGAATATACAACATGACGCACTTCCTTCGGGCACAACCTAACTTCCTGCTACATCTGATGACTCTCCTTCCAAGGTAATATGCGGTGTCCTTCCTACCAAAATGTCCTCAACCTGGTCACAGATTTCACTTGATACCCCATGTGATCGTACTTTTGACAGTAAGGGCAGGTGTGGTACTAAGACAAATCCTTTTGGGAAATCCAGAAAAATTGCATCTCCATGGTTGCCTTGCTCCAAAACTTTAAATACGTGATGTGAGGAAAGTGAGAGTTGGGTTTCCCATGATCGATGTTTTCGAAAGCCATGCCAGTTGGCATTGAGGTGGTCATTCTGTTTAAGATACCTCATTCTGTTTGAGCTCAGAATATGTTCTAAGATTCTACAACAATTTGATGTCAAGGATATTGGTTGGTAGTTTTGTGGATCATTTCTATTACCTTTCTTGTAGGTGGGTGTGACCTGTGTCTTTTTCTAAGAATTGGGCACAGTTTTTTATTTGAGTGATCTACGATAGGTTATGCTTAGATGAGTGGCTAACTCAGCTGCAAATTCAGTATAGAATGCGACGATTCTATCGGGGCCTGGAGTTATCACAGTAAATTATTCCCTAAGACACTGAGTGAAAATATTTGAAGAGGCCAATATTTTTTTTCCAAGATCAACGATTACACAATGAGCAACAGTAGTGGAACTTCACTATTTGAGCAGCTCAGTAATATGCTTGTAATTCAGGTTTTCTTCAATATGTACACCCAAAAATTTGTAGCATTCTTCTGTATTCAGGAAGGACCCCTATTCTGCATTACCACAGATGAACACTTTCAGTGAGTATGGCAGCAAACTGGGGAGAGGATTGCAACATTTTGAGGAGGAGGAATAATTTTTACATCTACTCTGAAACACTGTTCATAGTCTGTCCCACAGTTTTCGTTACTTGTTCTGGCTTTGCATACAATCTCATTTCAACAGTTTTCGTTACTTCTTCTGGTTCTGCATACAATCTCATTTCAACAGCTTACTCTTTGTTTCATTGAGACAACCTGCTTGTTAAGTCTAATTACTTTTATTTTATTTTTTCTAAAGTCTGCCACTGCAACAGTTAACACAATTAATTACTTTAGAGCATCATGAAGGAGGAAACTGTGGCTCTATCATAACATGAAGGACAGTCACAGCCAAGTGATAGAATTTCACCATGGAATATACTGGAATGTGCTGTCTAGTGAGGACAGAATACAGATTGAGAGAAAATGGAAGAAATTAGGACTAATGGAGGAGCAGCGGAAAGAATTTAAGCAATAAACTTAACATCAAAATTGGGGGACCACGAAGCAAAGCAAGTGAAGAAGTCCTGATGTAATGATAATACAAGAAACGGATGAACACAGGTAGAGAGGGTATTCTTCATTAAAAAGTAGTCTAATATAATAAAATACTGACCTTAATTTGAAGAAGAAATTTCTGTGAATATACATTGCAACACAACATTGTGTGGAAGTGACTTGTGGACTGTGGAGGCAAACCAGAAAAAAGAAAAAGTTTAAGAAGTGGTGTTCTAGAAGAATGTTAAAAATTGGTGGACCGATAATACAAGACCAATAAACCACTGATTGGAGAGCATTGAACTCTCGCATTTAAAACAAACAGTTTCAAACTTCTAATTACAGATGAGTTAACATTTCAAATACTTAATGTTATTAATGTATGTGAGAAACAGTTAAGAAAAGGTTTGAAAATATGTTTCAAGATTGTTGGAAGTGGCTCTCATAAACACTGGGTAAGTATAGTTTGAGTAATTTGTGCTCTGTTTAGAGCAACTAGTTTTTCATACATGTCAATTTTTTTTTCTAAACTATGTGTCATACTACAATTTTGCAGGACTGTGGATGCTGCCAGCAAAATGTGTTGCAAACAGAGTTAGCAGTAAGAAGTAATATGAGGGTCATTCAATAATTAAAGAGACAAATTGGTCTGGAGAAAAAAAAAAACATTTATTTTTACAAAACAATACTTTTTCTACTTTTCAACATAATCCCCTTGAACATTTATGCACTTGTTCCAATGGGTTACAAGCCTTTTTTATTCCAACTGCAAAAAACTCTTTACCTTAATGTTTGAACCAATTTCCCACAAAAATTTCCACATCATCATCATCCTCCTCCTAGAACCTCTTCCCACGTAATGCCTCCTTCGGTGCACCAAACAGGGCAGTACTGCCCAACCCATTTTGTTGATGGCTTCATGGGTTAGTTGAGCAATATGAGGATGTGTGTTGTCTGCTGGAGAATCACACCTCTCTTCTGACATAAATGACATGTATCTCTCAAAGCTGGCTTCACCTTGTTTAAAAGCAAATCCAAGTAGTAATGGCTGTTCATTGTACATTGCTCTTTGAGATAATCACAACAAACTGGACTTTCAGCATCCCAAAACACTCAACATGACTTTTCTTGACAGGTGAGTTGGGATGCTTCCACTCAATGCTTTGTCTTTTTGATTTTCTGGCTCGTAATAGTGAACTAAGTTTCATCACAAGTTAAAATTTTGTTGAAGTGTTCACATTCTCTTTCACAATGTTCCTTTAGCTCTGTGCACACACTCATCCTTGTTTTCTTGAGCAAATGTGTCAACTCCTTTGGGATCCATCTTGCACATGCTTTACAGTACTTCAGCTTGTTACAGATAATGTTATGAACTGTACCAGTGCTAACTTGAACCTCATCAACAATCATTTCCACAGTCACACAGTGGCCAGCATGAGTAATCTCATCAATTTGACTTTCAGGTGAGGGAGTTGAAACTGCAACTGTTCGGCCAGAACGGTGTTCTTCACTCACCGAGTCACGATCATTGAACTGCTCAACCCACTTGTAATTATTTGTACAATTCATACAACCTTCGCCATAAACTTTAGACATTCTACAGTATATATTCACAAGTTTCTCGCCTTCAGAAAGTAAAAAACAAACAACAGAACATTGTTCAACTAATGTGGACGTCTTAAGCGGACTCGCCATCTTCAAAAGTATTTTTGAGGTTATAAACAAAACAACGTTGATACATCAGTTGATCAGGGTGCATTTCAGTGATGTCAACTTAAAGCCATACAAGTATCAAACTTGCCCTACTAACAGTTTTTTCTTCGAGACCAATTTGCTTCTTTAATTATTGAATGACCCTCATATATTATAATGTCATGTCTGATGCAGTAGTTTTACTACACAAACAGTGAAAAGATTGGAAACAATGAACTTAGTTCCTTTCACCACTGAGTGTGTGTGTGTGTGTGTGGGGGGGGGGGGGGGGGGATGATGGTGAAGTGGATGGGATCGGCAAGGAAAAGGCTTCATAAAGCTTTGAAATTATGTGTAATAAACTTTGTTGGAAGTTGCTAAGTGCTCTCATTCTGAAATACTGGATGAATATAGCTTGTGTTATTTGTGCATCATGAGTCACACTGCCTCTATCTTTAACACTTGTCTTATTGTGTTACACCTTTAACATGACGTTAACCCTCCTAATGATTAGATTATGGCAGCATTTAAAATTTTCAAATTTGGTCGATAACAATAAGAAATAATTTTTGTTGACCGTGGAATCTGTTGGAAGGCCTACTCACATCTTGGAGTGTGGACCATGAACAATGAGCCGTGAAATAAGTTAGTCATTTAGTAACACAGATGAGGTGGTTCACCGTAGAATCAGCAATGAAAGTTATATGTGCGACAAAATGAGGAACATATGCTGAGAAGAGTATCTTCCACGGTACTGGAAGAAACTACAGGCAGTAAAAAGTGTAAGGGAAAATGAAGAGTGGAATATACTCAAATGACACTGGGTGTAAGAGCTACTCTTATGATGAAGAAAATGGCACATGATAGGACATTGTGGTGGGCTGCATCAAACCAGTCAGAAGATGGAAACAAAATAAAAAAATAATTAAAATAAACAAATTAAACCAAAGACAGATTAAAAGCTCAGAAGTTCAGAAGAACGCGAAATCCCGAAGATTGGCTACAATTTACAGACGCTCGAAATTTGACACGGACTTCAATGCGAGATGCCTTTAATAGGTTCCACAACGAAACATTGTCTCGAAATTTGGTAGAAAATCCGAAGAAATTCTGGTCATATGTAAAGTACACAAGCGGCAAGACGCAGTCAATACCTTCGTTGCGCAGTGCCGATGGTACTGTTACTGATGGCTGTGCCGCTAAAGTGGAGCTATTGAACCCAGTTTTCCGAAATTCCTTCACCAGGGAAGACAAATGGCATATTCCAGCATTTGAAACACGAACAGCTGCTAGCATGAGTTTCTTAGAAGTAGATACCTTAGGGGTTGCGAAGCAACTCAAATCGCTTGATACGGGCAAGTCTTCAGGTCCAGATAGTATACCGATTAGGTTCCTTTCAGATTACTCTGATACAATAGCTCCCTACTTAGCAATCATATAAAACCGCTTGCTCACCGATAGAGCTGTACCTACAGACTGGAAACTTGCGCAGGTCGCACCAGTGTTTAAGAAGGGTAGTAGGAGTAATCCATTTAACTACAGACCTTTATCATTGACGTCGGTTTGCAGTAGGGTTTTGGAGCATATACTGTATTCAAACATTATGAATCACCTCGAAGGGAACGATCTATTGATACATAATCAGCACGGTTTCAGAAAACATCGTTCTTGTGCAACGCAGCTAGCTCTTTATTCGCACGAAGTAATGGCCGCTATCAACAGGGGATCTCAAGTTGATTCCGTATTTCTATAATTCCAGAAAGCTTTTCACACAGTTCCTCACAAGCGACTTCTAATCAAGCTGCAGGCCTATGCGGTATCGTCTCAGTTGTGCGACTGGATTTGTGATTTCCTGTCAGGAAGGTCGCAGTTTGTAGTAATAGACGGCAAATCATCGAGTAAAACTGAAGTGATATCAGGTGTTCCCCATGGAAGCGTCCTGGGACCTCTGCTCTTCCTGATCTATATAAATGATCTGGGTGACAATCTGAGCAGTTCTCTTAGGTTGTTCACAGATGATGCTGTAATTTACAGTCTAGTAAGGTAAAAAAAAAAAAAAATAAATAAATAAATAAATAAAAATAAAAATAAATAGGTTCAAATGGCTCTGAGCAACATCTGAGGTCATCAGTCCCCTAGAACTTAGAACTACTTAAACCTAACTAACCTAAGGACATCACACACATCCATGCCCGAGGCAGGATTCGAACCTGCGACCGTAGCAGTCGTGTGGTTCCGGGCTACAGTGCCTAGAACCGCATAGCCACGGTTGGCTAGTAAGGTCATCCCAAGACCAGTATCAGTTGCAAAGCGATTTAGAAAAGATTGCTGTATGGTGTGGCAGGTGGCAGTTGACGCTAAATAACGAAAAGTGTGAGGTGATCCACACGAGTTACAAAAGAAATCCGTTGGAATTCGATTACTCAATAAATAGTACAATTCTCAAGGCTGTAAATTAAACTAAGTACCTGGGTGTAAAAATTACGAACAACTTCAGTTGGAAAGACCACATAGATAATATTGTGGGGAAAGCGAGCCAAAGGTTGCATTTCATTGGCAGGACACTTAGAAGATGCAACAAGTCCAGTAAAGAGACAGCTTACACTACACTCGTTCGGCCTCTGTTAGAATATTGCTGCGCGGTGTGGGATCCTTACCAGGTGGGATTGACAGAGGACATCAAAAGGGTGCAAAAAAAAGGACAGCTCATTTTGTATTATCACGTAATAGGGGAGAGAGTGTGGCAGACATGATACGCGAGTTGGGATGGAAGTAATTAAAGCAAAGATGTTTTTCGTGGCGGCGAGATCTATTTACAAAATTTCAGTCACCAACTTTCTCTTCCGAATGCGAAAATATTTTGTTGAGCCCAACTTACATAGGTAGGAATGATCATCAAAATAAAATAAGAGAAATCAGAGCTCGAACAGAAAGGTTTAGGTGTTCGTTTTTCCCGCGTGCTGTTCGGGAGTGGAATGGTAGGGAGGTAGTGTGATTGTGGCTCGATGAACCCTCTGCCAAGCACTTAATGTGAATTGCAGAGTAATCATGTAGATGTAGATGGAAGTACCACATATAGAATGTTGTGCAAAATTGAATGCTATGCTAATATTTTTTTTCCATAATAATAATCCCTAGTACCTCTGACACCAATACACAAAAGTTGTTTACTTTGCATGCTTTTACTCTGTTATTTGGTATGGCATTACACACCAAAGGTAATGGATAACATTCCATCATGAACTTCTTGACTGAACACTACCAATCTGATACTCAAATATTTACATACCTGTAGGATACGTTGATTACAGTTTCATCCTTATGAACGACTATTTTCAGCATAGAAGAAGATGCATTCCTATAGATGAAGGTCAGTGTGAGTAAATTTGGTACCGGATGTCGGAACATAACATTCCAAAAAGATGTGCACAAGAAGCAGCTTATTGCTACGTTTTGAACTTTGCGAATTGTTTGGCCGACAGACACAGGAGCATCATACCAAGAGACTGCAGAGACTACCGGCAAAGTGCAATGATGGCAGTATGACTGGTGATGAGATGGACAACAGTATGATAAGAAGTTAGGTACATGTCCTTCCAGAAGATCTACACCAGGAAGATTGCAGGCTTGCTCCACTGGCTCTGATGAATAAATAGATGACAACAGATGTTACAGGCAGAATGTCATGACCAACTGTCAGGAATATATTACTAGAATATGGGTGGAGATATAGAGTCGTCAAGTGTCACTTACTGCTGACGTACCACAGACAGCTGAGGCTTGCATGGTGTACACCCAGTCAACTGGGACACTGAGTGACATTCTGTAGTGCTCAGGCTGGAACCCACTGCCCCTCCTGGACACACACTGTGCAAACATTTAGAAAACATTATCCCACTTGAAAAAGGGAGAAACTAGAAGCAGACAGATGGGGTGCTCAGATTCCTTCCTGGTAGCGCAAAAAAAAGTTTCATTGATATTTCAATATTTCAGATGAATGACTTCTCGCCTCAATATTTTGCTTACTACAGCTAGGTAGCAATCTTCGTCAGAATTCTACAACGGGGAATCACGATGGTCATTTTCGACCGAGTGTACTGTTAACAAAGGCAAAATTATGTGCCTCATGCCTATTCAGCAACAATTCATTTTATCTGTTTGACTATCATGTTTTAACTCTACGGGCCCACAATCTGACAGATGATACAAATGCAATAGATTGGCACGCACTGACACACCTCAGATGTGGTGATTATGCATGTGCTTAGCATAAACATAGCCACACATACTACTAATCTCCAATTGTAAAAATCATTAGAAGATGGCTGTTTGATCATCAGCCCTAAAATAACAGCAAGAAGCAGCATGTGGGTTGGCACAAGGATCGGTACTGCACCATCTCTCTTTCTTAACTACACAAATAATCTTCCCGTGACGACAGAGTGGTTCAAAAACTGTGATGCTTGCTGATTACACGAGCATACTAATCAAGAGCTTAGACTCAACCTTACCAGATACAGCTCAGATGATAGCTGAAGACACCTAAAGGCCTCATAGCTAACAATTTAACCCTTATTCTAACAAAGACTCATACTATGTAATGTCAGAAAAACAGTGGCGACATATTGGCACCAAAAATAGATGTTAATGGCCACAAATTACATGAAACATACTGTGTGAAACTTATTGAGAATCCAGTTGGATAACAAGTTGAAATGGACTCAACGCATGGATCATCTTATCAAGAAGCTCAGTTCAATATTAAGCCCTTAGAAGCATCTACCATTAGACATAAAGACAAGAGTGCTGGTTTATTTTGCATATTTTCACTCCCTGTTGCCTTATGGAATTATCTTCTGCAGCAGTGCACCAAACTTAAATAGTGTGTTTTTCAGTAGAAGCAAGCAGAAAGAATATTGTGTAAGGTAGATAACTGTAAGCCTTTTAAAAACCATAGAAATCTGCATGACTAGTACTAATGTACTATAAATAGCAGTCAGTATTTACATTAATGAAAAAATCAATTTTTGAAAATATAATGTAACTGGATAGATAAAAAATCAACTCCTATAGTGGTGGCAGGACGACACACACACAAAGTTATTTAAATTTGCAAGCTTTTGGAGCAAGTGGTTCCGCCTCCTGGCAGGAGGATTCAATGGGAAGGAAGAGGGATGAAGGAAAAAGACTGTTGAGGGTTTGAAATAGGGAGATTTCGGAAAAGTCACTGAAAACCTTGGGGTAGAGGAGACATACTGGACGGGATGAGAAAGAAAGACTGATTACTGGGGACCGTACAACATGAGATTTGAAAACCCTAGAGATTACAGGTGGAAAGTAGGGTAATACTCTAGGCAGGATTACTGCCAAAACATCACGTGTGAGCTAATAAGAGCAGAAAGCTATGTGCATAGCATGTGGCAGAGGCAGGGAAGGGAGGGGGCGAAGGAGTGATAGACATGAAAGGTGTAGAAAATTAAAAGGGAATGAAGAAAGGAATCGTTATAGTGAATAAATGCTCACACAGAAGAAATTAACGTAAATTAAGGCCGTAGGGGTGCCGAGAAATTTGGATGTATTGTAGCGTTAGTTCTAGCGTCTGTACCCAGTGTTGATATAGCAGCTAGTATTATGATGTGTCATTTCACAAGTGGCTCTCCCTTTGAATATGTTTCCCCAGCCGCGGAGCTGGTGTAGCTCTATAACTGGCAAAACATATGCTATTCAGTAATGACCTATACTTTCACATTCATAAGACAGAATGCAAGAGGAAGAAGAGATGGAGGAGGAGGAGCAGGAATGTGATGACCTGCATTTACCTGAGATGGTGAATAAAACCCAGAAAGTCATTGTAGATGTAGGTTGCCTGGATGTAAGGGTATTACATTTGTGTGGTCAAGGCACAATGTACCTCTGTTTCACAGGAGAAAGATTTCTTTTTTAATTCCACAAAAATGGCAGAATCATGAAAACTAGTATTTTAGTTGTACTTTGTTCCACAACGATTTGACCACTAGTATAACTTTCCGTTCACAAAATCTGCGCTCAGTACTGTGGTGGTTAATGGCATTTCACAAGGATCTCTTTCACTGCTGGGAAGGTAATAGTAAGGAAACAGCAAAGTTACAATTAAGCATGACTACACAGAAGTTATTACACTAACTTCTCACTACTCCGGCTCTCAGTAACATGGCCACATCCTGTCTGCAGCCACTCAAGCAGAAATGAATTATACAATAACTAATTATCATGTGCAACAATGTTGTTAGTTAATTGCAACGCTAAACAGGTCATGCTAAACTTCAAGCACAAACTTAAAATTAGAGGAAAGTTGAACTAGGGTTCTTTGCAGAAAGTCATTGCTGCTGAGTTGGATGAGCAATTATTCATGACTAAACTTTAACAGATTAAGAGATAATCCGAAGCATACAGGAAAATTATGATGAAAGTGATGAAGAAGAGCACACGGGAAGAGACAAAATGAAGATATTTCACATTGCTAGTGCCGAAGCTGCACACATCTTCCTGGAGTACAATATGCAACAATCAGGCATGCAATACCAATGTAAGGTTTGTAAATCCATTGTGTTGTAAAGCATACTGCCGTCACATATCATCACTGCAACAACTAAAAATTTGGGACATGTTTCATAGTGGGGGATACTACTTTATGAGACATGATCAAAAAGTAACAGCTATTTGTTTTTTCTTACAGAATCTTTATTTATTCATCAATATCAACTTTTTCCCTTCAAAGCAATCCTCCCCAAATGTCATCCACATGTGCCAGCACTAGACTTCATACAGCAATTCGTGTGCAACATCTATGCAATGCCACTTTGTCAAAATTCAACAATTCCAGAACAAACGTTGTTGCTGTAAGTTTCATGCCCAAAACATACTAAAATGTTGCTTGATATGAGCCAAATGAAATGCCAACATCATCAGCAACCTCTCTAGTGGTGATTCAGCAATTTTTACCACAACCATTTTCTCTACTTGTTCCACATTTTCATCAATAATTGATGTTCTAGGGCATCCAGGAGAGTCATCATCTTCAATATCTTCTTGGCTCTCTTTGTAATGTTTGCACAATTCATAGAAGATTTGCTAAAAGCCAGTCAACATTTTGAATGCAGTACTACACTTTATTCCATTTTTCAAGCAAAATTTAATGCAATACTTTAATTAATCTTTTTTGAAAGTAAAAATTTGCCAATCAGTCAAAAACTTGTATAACCTTTTCAAGTGTCAACAACAAACTATATATTCAAAACAGCTGTAAATGGAGACATGTATCAGAATGTTTGTACCAAAAAGAAGAAAAAAAATTGAAAACTGAATGTATAAAGCCTCGGAAATTAAAAAATTCCAGTTACTTGTTGATCACACCTTGTATATTTGCTACGAAAATGAATGTATCTTTGGATTTAAGTATAATCCCTGTGAGTTTACACTAAATTTAACACACACAATAATTGAGTTGGTCAGCACACTTCACTCCTTTACCAAACAGACAATTTCAAATTGCTCGCAATATTTCTAATCAACTGATTCCTTCTTTTAGTCAGTTTTTACTATAATTTTCTTTCTTCCATATTTGATTCAGTGCTTCATTAGTTAATCTAGCTTTCTACTCTTCACTTTGCCATCTGGAAACATAAGTTCTTACTTCATCTCCCTTACCCTTAAAACTCCATTCCAAATACCTCCTTTGATTCCTTCACAGTCTGGGGAAGGCACAGACTGAATAACGTTGGGAATAGGCTGCAACACACACTCACTCTCAACTAATATTTTTGTGTCCTTCACCTCTTATCACTGGGGTATAGTTATACTACTAGTTTTAGAAAATCCTTTATCCCCGTACCTTCAGAATATGAGAAGTGCATTCCAGTCATCACTATCAACTGGTCTTTCGAAGCCTCTGAATGCTACAATTGTGGATTTCCCTATCTTTAACTTTAACAGATTTCTCTCCCTCAGCAATGCGATTCTTGCTATTCCCACTTCGCATTTTATATCCACATCTGCACCTACATACATAGTCCGCAAGTGACTGCAAGGTGTGCAGCGCAGGTAACATTGCCTAACTTAATTGGACTAATTTCATTACCATGTTTAATATTTGTTAATGTTCATCTTACAATCTCGTTTTAGGGCACTTTTTGTATCAACTGCTCTTCAATTTCATTTGCCATCTGACAGACTTACAATGTCATCAGCGAACTGCAAAGTTTTTATGAGGGACATTAATAAGTAATACAACACATCTTTTCTGAAAGATTCGCTTTATTCAGGATTGCAATACAACATGTTATTCCCCACTCTTATGGCTACAAAATCCTATTTTCAATAACCTTCGTTCAGTATTTTGCCCATCCCCAGCAAATGTAGTCATATATAAAGAAGTAATAAGCAACTAGTTAAATAAAAGAAATTTAATTTCTTTACCAGTTTCGGGAAGTTAATGCTCTGCTTCAGAAGGTAATACACTATGTGATCAAAAGTATCCGGACACCTGGCTGAAAATGACTTAAAAGTTCGTGGCGTCCTCCATCAGTAATGCTGGAATTCAGTATGGTGTTGGCCCACCCTTAGCCTTGATGACAGCTTCCAATCTCATAGGCATATGTTCAATCAGGTGTTGGAAGGTTTCTTCCAGAATGGCACCCCATTCTCTACGGAGTCCTGCACTGAGGACAGGTATCGATGTCGGGAGGCGAGGTCTGGCACCAAGTCGGCATTCCAAAACATCCCAAAGGAGTTCTATAGGATTCAGGTCAGGGTTCTGTTCAGACCAGTCCATTACATGGATGTTATTGCCGTTTAACCACTCCGCCACAAGCTGTGCATTATGAACAGGTGCTCAAACATGTTAAAAGATACAATCACCATCCCCGAATTGCTCTTGAATAGTGGGAAGCAAGAAGGTGCTTGAAACATCAACATAGGCCTATGCTGTGATAGTGCCACACAAAACACGACCACACCATAACACAACTGCCTCTGAATTTTACTGTTGGCACTACACACGCTGGCAGATGACGTTCCCAGAGCATTTGCCATACCCACACCCTGTTATCAGATCGCCATGTTGTGTCCATGATTCGTCACTTCACACAAAGTTTTTCCACTGTTCAATCGTCCGATGTTTACGCTCTTTACACTGTGCAAGGCATCGTTTGGCATTTTTTGGCATGTGTGGCTTACAAGTGGCTGTTCAATCATGAAATCCACATTTTCTCACCTCCCGCCTAACTGTCGTAATACTTGCAGTGGGTCCTGATGCAGTTTGGAATTCCTGTGTGATGGTCTGGATAGACACCTGCCTATTAGACTTTACAACCCTCTTCAAATGTCGGCGTTCTGTCAGTCAACAGATGAGGTCAGCCTGTACGTTTTTGTGCTGTGTGTGTCCCTTCACAGTTCCACTTCACCATCACATTGGAAACAGTGAAAGTAGGAGTGTGGAAATCTCGCGTACAGACGTACGACACAAGTGACATCCAATCACCTGACCACGTTCAAAGTCCTTGAGTTCCACGGAGCACCTCATTCTGCTCTCTCACGATGTCTAATGACTACTGAGGTCACTGATATGGAGCACCTGGCAGTAGGTGGCACCACAATCCAGATACTTCTGATCACATAGTGTATGTATTGCACTATTTGCAAGTGTCAACAATCATATGCATACAGCAAAATGCCATGATCATGTGGTTCAAGGTGTATGTACAAAATTAGTATAAAGAAGCGAAACATCAAGTGCAGGCATCATGAGAACAGGAGCTAATAGCAGAATAGCTTCTGTTCTGTCATGATGTCTGCACTCGATGTTTCACTTCTTTATACTAATTTTGTACAGACCATATGACCATGGCATTTTGCTGTATGCATCTTATTGTTGGGACTCACAAATAATTTGATAGGTATGACCTTCTGAGGAAGGGCACTAAGAGCCCAAAACCAATAAATAAATTAAATTTCTTATATCCAACTGGTTCCTTATTATTTCGTTATAATCTCTGTCACAAATAAAGCTTTTGTCCTTCGATAAAAATAGACAACGCACACATGCGCGCCCACACACAAACACGACTGCACTCTCAGGTAACTGAAGAAATGTGGCTTCAGTTGCCTGAGGCTGCAGTCCTGTGTGTACGAGTTGCGTGTGCGTGTGTATTTTTGATGAAGGCCTTACTGGAGGAAAACTTTATTTGTGACAGTACTTTTGTTGTGCCTATCTGTGACTCAGCATCTCTGCTATATAGTGGGTAGCAACTTCCCTTTTCGTAATACTGTAACATTCCATCCTGGATTTTCCACTGTTTGAAGAAGTTTGACTGCATTTTTGTGGTGACGAACACACTGAAGCCATTTCTTCATTTTCCGGAGGGTAGCACAATACACTTCAAACTTCAAAACTGACTGTTGAACGAGGGAGGACATCAAATAGAATCACCCCCCCCCCCCCCCCCCTCAAGAGTCCCAGATGACCGTCGTCATGACTTTACTGCTGAGCATGTGGCTTCAAACTTATTCTTCACAGGAGATGTGATGTGGCACCACTCTGTTTTGTTTCTGGTTCGAAGTGATGAACCCCTGCTTCATCACCTGTGATGATCTTCGACAAAACACTGTCACACACACAGCCTCACAACGCACATGCAACTGCACCCAGACGGCCCGTCATTGGCCTTTACGGCCTTCTGTTAGGTGGTGAGGAACCCAGAGGGCACATACATCTGAGTAACCCAACTTGTGGACAGCATGAACAGAAACCCCAGTCGCGCAGCGAGATGTTCAATTGTGATCCGTCAATAACCTCAAATGAGAGTGTCCGCATATTCCAACATTGCAGGAGTCACAAATATGTGTGGTCACCAGCATGCAGGAGATCAGACAGGTATGCACGACCATGTTGCAGTTATGACAGACACCTTGTCCAATGACTCACTGTGCTTTTGTTTGCAGCCAGATCTCTGTAGACATTTGGCAAGTGCCTATGAACGTCTGTGACACTCTGGTTTTCTGCCAAAAGAAAGTTAATGACACCTCTGCTCAGAAAGCACCACAGGTGCCACTTTGAAGGCTGTGTATAAAACTGCCAGCTATCTGAACTTCATGAAACTACAGGTTCTGAAGCAGGAATATCCACTATGTGCCCAAAAAAATTCCACGTTTTTTCAACTGAAATTGGCCAATGAAAAAGTGTGTTGCATTACTTAATGAATGCTCCTCATATTTCTACACACTGAAGTTTAATTCTCTTACCAGATTTCTCCCAAGTTTCTTGAATGGCTTGCTCAGTACACAGACTGAACAACATTGGGGAAAGAATACAACCCTGTGTCACCCCCTACTATTGCTTCCCTTCCACATCCTTCCACTCAAAGCTGCAGACGGGTTTCTCTACAGGTTGTCAGTAAACTTTCACTCTGTGGATTTTATCGACGCTATATTTACAATTTCGTAGTGTGTATTCCAGTTCGCGCCATCAAAAGATTTCTCTGAATCTGCAAATGGTATAAACACATATTTAACTTTATTCAGCCTATTCGTGCACAAAACATGGAAACACTAAAAACACAACACACCACCATACAGTGTAAAAAAACCTAGACACTCAAAACAACTTCCAGTCATCTCTGAATTGATAAACACAGGTCCTGTGTATTTTTCGAGGTAATAATATACCTTTCTTCTTGTCAAATTGTGGAACATTCAGGTAACAATGACAGAGATGGACAGTGATCATGAAACCTTCTCTCTGAGTTACACCACAAAGACTCAATAGCGAGAGTACGACCATGGTGGGCATGGGAGATGCGATAATTCATCTTTGCACTCACAGACCCAATACCGGACAATGTGAGCTGTGTCAAAAGAGGCCTCGACATCTTGGAACACACCTCCACAATTGGAGAACGAGACTTTTGCAGCTGTCATCTTATTTTTTGTCACATTCCTCTTTAGTGACTGTGTCACGATCATTTAAGCACCTGTTGTGATGTAGCGGATGACGTTTTTCTCCTCTCCCACTATGCAGCCCCTCAGTTCTCGAAGCACCCATCATACGAGCACCGACAACTGGTCCATGTTTGAATTCACTTAGCTCCAGCGTAATGCACTCACAACTACACAGAACTCTGTTCTCACCACGACTGACACCTGCAACGTAATGAGGACACTGCACATGCGCTGTCGATAATCAAATACAATTGCGCAACCGGCACGCTTCACTTCGAGCGTACATTTCTCACAGTGTTTCCGCATTTCTGTCCAATGCCTGTATCTTATAAGATGAGTCACAGAGTCAGTATCATCCTTCTTCTTCCTATGTTTCTCCATAACTCAAACCGATGTCCCCCGAGGTCAATTTCTACAAGTTTTTGTGTTCTTCTGTAAATAATTCAGGTCAGTACTTTGGACCCATTACTTATTAAACTGATGATTCTGTAATGTTCACAAGTGTCTGCAACTGTCTTCTTTGGAATTTGAAGTACAGCAGATTTCCGTTAATGGGACACCCAACTGTCTGGAATGTAAACTGACAAACATTACAGAAAACAAAACTGAACAGTTAGAAAGCAAAATGTAGAAATATTTCAGTGTAGTATGCTCTGCACTGCTGCTCGCAGTCTGGCTTCAGCTATCAGAGACTCTAGTCGTCTCTCTCTCTCTCTCTCTCTCTCTCTCTCTCTCTCTCTCTCTGTGTGTGTGTGTGTGTGTGTGTGTGTGTGTGTGTGTGTGTGTGTGTGTGTTTGTTTTTTTCGACAAAGGTCTTGTTGGCAAAGCTCACTTTCCAACAGCCTTTTTATTGTGCCTACTGCAACTCAGCATCTTTGACAAATGGTGAGTAGTAATTACATTCCATCCTGGATTTTCCATTGTTGAATACAATGGAAAGTTTGAAGAAATAATCACAGATAATAAACCAGCGGATCAGATTTACAACGCCGATAAAAACAGGCCTACAGTGGTGCTGCTTATCAACGTCTACTCCAGCTGGAGGAGGTGAAAAGGCAGCTGAACAAAGACTGACAGTTATGCTTTGTGCAAATGTTTATGGAAGCTTCCAAGCAACTCTTCTTGTAATTGGTAAATCTGTAAAACATCAGGCATTTAAGAATGCTATGAGATTGCCTGTTCATTATGATAATCATGCCTTATCCTACCAGGTGACAGCTAAGCCATTATTCTTTCGGACAACTATAAAGCACATCCGCCAGTAGCCGAGTTCGTTTATGATGGAAACTTATTTGCTCCACTTCTCCCACCTAATTTTACATCACTGATTCAACCAGTGGTTCAAGGGATAATCCAGAACTTTAAATGCTTTTATAGGAAATCTTTTGTTCACAGTCTGTTACGAGTGTGATTTAACTGACTTTCAAAAAAAGTCTTATGAACGAGATGCTATCCATCTATGCTGTCACACTGTCTTGGGCTCAAGTACAAAAAGGTATTTTACAACAGTGTGGGGGAGATCTTTGGACAACTGCAGATCTTACATTTGATTCATCACAGGGGGGGGGGCACAAAATACTGAATCAGTACCTGAAGTTTTGGATGCTGTAAGAAGTATAACCAACAGCAACCCTTTGGCGAAGGTGCCCGAAGGGGAACTTGTGGAGTAGATTCAATTGGATGTGATGAACCTATTGAACCAATGGGGACATAATCCGAAGTGTAGTAAACCTCAGTACACTCAGACTCGGAAATCAAAGAAAGGAGAAAACTGGCTGGCCGCAAGCTGCAGAGTACCTACATAAATTCAACACTTGGGCTTTGTGTAATGCTAGTTACAATGCCTCTGAACTTATTTATTTATATATCATTAGAAGTAACTTTTTACATTAGTGACAACGGCCTTGAGTGAGGGAATATTTGAGATTATTTTAAATCAAAGTAAAATACTGTATAAAACACGTATATAAACTGAATTAATTTTGAGCTTAAGTTATTAACCTAGTGATTCTGCTAATCAACATTTTACTGCAAAACACCACATTACAGTTGTATTCGCTGTATGGCTTAGCCTACACCAGTAGTGAGGGGTACTGCCAATAGTCCAGTATTTTCAGTGATTTGGCAGTGGATCAGTCCCAAGCACGTTGGAATTTTACAGTATTGTATTATTTTTAAAGTCTTGGAATATTACACTTGTGTTATACCTAACATATCAAGTAGAAATACATCCATATATTGTAAAAACTACTACGCAGTCAAAGAATTTTAAACAGATTTATATGGGTAACCACTCGAAAAATTTAACTGATTAAGTACGACACTTAGTAACAGAACACTTACAATATTTATATTGAATTTGGTTGTTATCAGCTTTATAGACTGTGCAAATAGTTATGTTACTGCTGAAAATAATATTTGATGAATTAATCCGTTATACCTCAGAGGATACTTTTAAAACAATAAAGCTTGCTTATATTTTAAAATAATTCATATGTACATAACAACAAGGAATAAAACATGCATGTCACCACCCATGCTCATGCAAATCTTGTCACAGTTAAATAAAATTGGGAAAGTATACTGATTCACAAAATGAAGATTAAACAGTTAAATATACTAAACTTTTCCTCAGATACATGTGACTGCCTGACTACTAATAGAAAGGAGAAAAAAATCTGGAAGGCAGCAGCCACTCAAACATTAAAGTCTGCTCCCCAATTAAGGGCAAACTGCTGTTCCTGATACAATTTTAATGTCTTTGCTACACCCATTCAACTGTCTCTTAAAATGGAAGTCAGGTCTCGTGTCACACTGTACAGTGCCCTTTGTCAGCATACAAACAATAATCAGTTCAAATATGGCACACTTTTAAGCCAATTTGTAACGGGGGAAAAAAAACGAATACGAGCAAACAAGTACCAACAAATGATAATTCTCTCTGGTATAAACAAGAGGTGAATGGAGGCAAACTGCATTCAGTCATATTCAGTTAGTTAGCACTAGTGTTCGCATCCTCTCTGCTTTGGCACTAACATTACAGAAAGCTTTAGTCAGCTATTTTGAATACTACTGCTATTGACATTAGTTAGTGAGCAATGGAGTGGTATGAAGAGAATGTAGTGTTGCTAATGGAAGTACACTAACGTCATAGGGGCTTCTGGGATCCAAGAGACACCGAGCAAAAATGCCGAAGTAAAAGAAATATGAAACATAATGTACCTGTTACAGTAATTAAAATTAAAAATATACGAATGACCCTGTGGTTCTCATTGCTTACTTTTGTGGTAACTGTAAATTATATTGCTGATGTTATCACTGTCACGTGTTCTCCTTCCACTGGCACTACATACCAGGACAGGCGGCCTCCTCAATAATTTTCCATTCGGCCTCCTCAATAATTTTCCATTACTCTCCTCTGGACTTCGCTGTCTTGTTACATCCCTGTCATGTTACAGAGTTTTAATGGTGAATAAAAATGGTTCACCCAAGATCATTCTATCTGCCCTTTAACAAACTATCTAATACTAAGGAAAGCTGGAGCTGCAATTCAGTGTTAAAGTGAACTACCTGCATATATTCATTGATTTCACATTCACTCACAAATTCAAATGCCTAAGTTGTTCTTTCCCTACATTTATTTGCTCTCTCCGTCAAAACCAGTGGACTCACCATGCAATATAATGCTCTCTGTACATCAGTTCTGCATCCTGGCTCTAGGTGACAAAAGTCATGCGATAGCAATACGCACATATACAGATGGCAGAGATATTGTGTACACAAGGTGCAAAAGAACAGTTCACGGCGAAGCTGTCATTTGTACTCAGGAGATTGATGTGAATAGGTTTCCAATGTGATTATGGCTGCACGATGGGAACTAACATACTTCTGTTGCGGCCACATGTAGCAAGCGTTGTTTCACGCAGTGGAGAATGGTGAAACAGAGACACGCCGGTGACTGAGGTGTTGTGAAGTAGGCGAGCACAGATAGCTTGCTGACAGCAGCAGTCTACCAACCGGCAGACGCAAGGACGCGCACAGACCGGGTGCCGAGCGAAGCCTGGAGAGTGCCAAGTAAAGGAAAGTGAGGCCAGCACGCTAAGTTACGCTGCAATATACTGCGGGAGTAATAACAAAAAGCTACCACCAAGGGTAAAAAACATCCTCCTGCGGATATAAACAGTGGAGTGCGGACAGCAACAGACAGAAGCATTAGGAAGCAGTTCAGATCTGACGACGGACGTGGTGCATATCCCAATGTTCAATCTTCGTAGGTGACGATTACAAAAGTCTGTTCCAGTTCGCAGGAGTCATCCGTTCGCCGCCAAATGTCAACCTCAGCTCTGGAGGTCGGTCCGAGTTCGGTCGGCACCACGGCTGACTGACTACAGCGAGAACGTCCGGCAGGACCGGCCGCAGTGTGGTCTCGGTCACAGGCACTGCCGGAGTCTGACTCCTGGACTTCACAGCGGCCCCACGGCGCGTGGTCCGACCGTGACATCGCGACTGTCGGCTTTCCAGCCACAGGGCATCCTGGCTTCAGCGGAGCAGTGGCACGCATTGTTGGAGAATCTACACGGCAGCAGCCAGGCGGAAGGATCCGCAGGGCTGGGCAGTGAAGAGGAGGGAGAAATTGTAAAGAAATCTCGATAAATAATTGTAAAACTCCACGCCGTCTCGGTCTTTGGCGCAGCCACTGCGTCTGCTGCTAACAAGTGGTGTAGAAGCCATAACAAGTGATGTTGGGCGCACCCACGCCAAGACTGACTAGCACCGTGCGGAGCAACTGAGAAACACCGAATAGGGAGAGTCCAGCAACTGCCTTCTCTATGTTTCCTGTGTACCTAGACATGTTGAGGGTAACGTTAAGGGGTGTGAGAGTGTCATTTAAAAGGCCTACCAGCCCTGTAGACTTACCGCAGTTTCGTGGGAATGATAGTCACGTTAACCTAGTACCATATAAATGTGTAATGTGTGGATTAACAGATCACGTTACTCCTTGCGATAAATTTGTACCAAGAACTTGTGATGTGTGTGGCTTCTATGGTCATGTAACAGGGCAATGTGATAAGTCTAGATGGCTTACCATTAGACATGCTAGGAATTAACTTGCTTCTGGGTAATAGAATTTAATTTTTGTGCGGTGATATATACCACACGGAAAACGCCAGAGACACATGCAACTGGGACAAGTGACGCCATAGTCGCATTGACAGAGCAAGTTAAGAAACTGATTGAAGAAAATAAGTTGAAAGAGCAGCACATGCAGAGGATGTAGCAACAATTGTTGCAAAATACTCAATCAGGCTCGGGAAGCGATAGTGTAGAATGCAAAGATACCATCTTTTCTGGTGTGGCAGATTGTTCAGCGGCTAATTTGATACCTTCCTTCTCGGGTAAAACATCAGAGGATGTGAATTTTTTCATTGATGATGTACGTAGTACGGCTAGACTGTGAGGCTAGTCGGATGAAATGTGTTTGCAAATGGCGAGGTTACGGTTAGTAGGTGATGAAAAGACTTTTGTGGCATACCACGAAAGATTACAGGATGCCACTAAGTTCACAGAGTTGGCTGAGGGATTATTGCAAATGTTTAGGAAACAAAACAGTGCCAGATTTTTTAGAGAAAAATTGGGGAGGATGACGCAAAAAACGGGTGAAACTGTAGAAGAATTTTCAGACAGAATTAGGAGAACGAATGCGCATACACATGAGTTAATGCAAGATGTGAGTGCCAATGAAGTGCTATCGAAAAAAGCAGAGAATAGAGCGTTAGATGCATTTTTGCGAGGGGTCTCGCCAGATTTTTCATGCCAGGTACAGCTGGAAAATCCAAGTGTCTTAGCAGCAGCATTGCGCTTAGCTACACATTTGCAGGAAGTGGACAGCACCACTAGAAGTCGCAATGACAAGAAAATTTTTTCGTCTTCCAAAGAGTGTTACAGTTGTGGGAAGCATGGTCATTTTAAGGGACAATGTCGGGAACCACAGTGTTTCAATTGTCAGAAATTAGGGCACAAGGCACAGCAGTGTAAAGCCAAGAAAAGGGTTAATGATACAGCAGGTAAAACACTGTGAAACGAAAAAGAGTGTGTTCCTGCCGTGGGAGGCATTCCCAGTAAAAAGAGTTACTCAGAGAGTGCACAAAGAGGCGGATTGTAGTTTGATGGTTTGGATAAAACGTAAGTGGCGAAGTGTTTTAGTGGATACTGGAGTGCATGTATCAGTTGTCAGTATGGACCTCATGGGCAACAAAGGATTGGAAGCTCCGAGATACAGATTGTGCGCAGTAGGTGATAAAAAATTAGATGCACTAGGGACAGCACAGCTCAAGTATAAGATAGGGAATGTGTGGTTCTGGGAGCAAATGGAGGTGTTGTCAACTGGGGGACAGGGATTTTCAGCGATACTTGGGTTGGACTTTCTGATTAGACATCATGCCAAAAGTGACCTTTCACAACATACACTGGAACTAGATGAGAACTTGTTCTCAATGGGTACAGCTGTTGCAAATGTTTCAGAGTCGCAAGGTGCACCGATAGCTAAGGCGACACCAACTAAACTGCGTACAAGTGCATCAAAGGTGATTTCGTGTGACAAAGTACGAACAGGTACAGGGAACTTGATCTGGGTACGGTGGATGTCGATGTGCCACAGCAGGGGTTAATCTTGGTAAAGCCACAACCAAGTAATGAGGTTTTAGACGAAAAGCATTGCTTTATTCGTAGGAGAGTATCAGGGGGTAACGGAAATAAACGGGCAGTTTATGGTTCCGGTGAATTCAGATAACTTCGGGTGGGATGATGTCAATCTGCCGAAGGGATTAGTAATAGCCACAGTAGAGTTAATAGGTGAAGAGGACATCAATAGTTCGAGGCTAGACTATGATGTAAAGCAAACTGTGAGCACGTCTGCACTTCGTGACAAGGTAAATCATTTGAGAGGAAATAATCGTTCGGGTATGGAAGCATTATTACTAAAGCATAAATCATTGTTTGAAGCACAGGGTACATTACCTACTACACCGATAACACAGCATTGTATTTCGACAGGGAATCACACTTCAGTGTATCGTAAGACTACAGAAACAATTACAACCAGTAGTAGAGCAATTAATAGAGCAACACCTGGAAGATGGGATAATCCAGCACAGTAATAATCCTTGGTCTAGTAGCGTGGTCCTAGTTCTGAAGAAGACACCGGAAAGGGCGAAAAAATTTCACTTTTGTTGCGAATACAGACATTTGAATGAACAGACAGTAGCAAATGTATATCCGATTCCGAATATCACAAAAACGTTAGACAACCTAGGACAGTGTAAATTTTTCTCTACTATGGATTTGCGAAGCGGTTATCACCAGATTGAAGTATGTCCAGAGGATAGGCCAAAAACAGCATTTACGACACATTGCGGTCATTTCAAGTATAAAATAATGCCGTTTGGACTAAAAAACGCTCCAGCAACATTTTAGAGGTGGTTGGATGGAGTCCTCCGCGGGTTGAAACCGAAAAATGCATGGTGTATCTGGATGACATAGATTTTTCAAGAGATATAGAGCACCATGTGGAACGGTTAAAGGAGGTGTTTAAAAGATTAGAGGCAGCACGGCTAACATTGAGTTTGGACAAATGCCATTTTGCGCAAGCACAGGTAAATTGTATTGAGCATGTTATCAGTCAGGACGGGGTAAGGACAGATCCTCGCCTCACTTCTGCAGTAAGAGATTTTTCGGTTCCGCAAATGGTTAAACAACTGCAATCGTATATTGGTCTTGTGAGATATTATCAAAAATTTGAACAGGGGTTCGCAGAAAAACCGAGGCCACTTACTAAGTTGCTAAGAAAAGGTGTTACCTTCCAGTGGACGTCAGAGTGTGAGAAAGCATTTCAAGAGTTGAAATGGATACTGACATCAGATCCAGTTTTGAAGCTTCCAGACTTTTCGAAGGAGTTTATACTACAATGTGACACGTCTAATCGCGCTCTTGGGGTTGTACTTGGGCAAGAAATTGATGGCAAAGAACATCCAATTGCGTTTGCGCCTCGTCAACTTAACAATGCGGAACAAAATTACTCCACGGCGGAGAAGGAATTGTTAGCGGTAATATACAGGATTTCGTACTTTCGATGTTATCTGTACGGTAGAAGGTTAAGGTTGTGATGGATCATTCAGCTCTGAAATGGTTATTAGGTTTGAAAGACCCAGCGAGTAAGCTAGTGAGATGGGTGCTGAACCTCAGTGAGTTCAATTATGAGGTAATACACAAGCCAGGTGTGAAACATGCCAATACTGACGCATTGAGCAGGAAAGTGGCAGTATTACAAGCAACATGATTGATTGAAGATGAGCGGAAAAGGGCACAAGCCACGGATAGTGATTGCCAATTGTTCAGAAAGCAACTGCAGTTCCTAGTACAAGATGAGTTACTTTGCAGGTCGATGAAATGCGGCCCACGCGTCGTCATACCAGCAGCGGTAAGATCTGAAGTTTTGCAATAGCCGCATGACCATTATCTTTCAGGACATGGTGGGAGAAGAGTTACGGATAGGCGGACAGCGAGAAGTTCTGGTGGAGGACATGACGTCAAGATGAGGACGAGTACGTCAGGAATTGTGTGCCATGCGCACAGCATGCGGACTTGAGCCATCAAAAAATTCAGCTTCAAAGATTACCAGAGGCAGACGGACCCTTCCAACAAATCGGAATTGATGTATTAGGACCATGTAATAGGAGTACAGCAGGGTAACAGTGATTGACCACTTTTCTAGGTAAATAGTCAACTCACCGACCGGGATGTGTACTTGTAATTCGTAACCAGTGCATATAATAGCAAGGTACATAGGTCAACAGGATTGTTGCAGTACGAAGTAGTGTATGGGTGGAAGATGCCATCACCTTTTGACATGCTTCATCCAAGGCTGGGAGCGGAGGGCGAGCATGTAAGGCAATTTGCGAAAACCATTAAGGAAGTATGGCAGACTGTTAGACGAGCTAACACAAAAGCATTGGAACAACAGGAACGGATGGGAGGTACAACGAGGAAATTGCCACAGTAAAGAGTAGGCCAATGGGTGCTACTAGCTAATCCGTATGTTCCAAAAGGGAGAACCAATAAATTCACAAACTAGTTCCAGGGACCTTACCAGGTAGTGGAAATGACATCACCTGTCAATGTAAAATTACAATTGCCTACCAAGACAGTGGTGGTTCATGTTAGTAGAGTTAAGCCGTTCCAGGGGAGTAGTAGATCCGTGTATATGTACTTCTCCTTCTGGCAGAAAGGGAAAAGAAGCGCTAGAAGCAGACAGTAAACTGGGTATTAAGTGTAAGTTGCATTCGAGGGAGGTGTAGTTAGTAGTAATTATCATGTGTGTTTTATTTTTGTGCACAGACTAGGGTTATTTTATTGGTATTAAGGGGTAGTGATGGGAGTTTTTTCATTCTCTCTCCATTTTGTATATGACGCAGGATGAGGTGCAAGTGGATAGTATGGGGCGTAGTCCTCTGGCAGCTGACACAAACTGGCCAGGTACAGGATATGCCGTTGCGAAGTGTGATGTTGTTCGGGAAACAACAGGATGTGCTCCTCATGAGTCATGAGTAGACACTTTGGCTGGCACTCAACATCCTGCACGTAAGGAACGAGATGTGACAGCTACAGGAGGCAGTATCGAGTGTGGAAATGGTTGCATCTAAGAACGGAATATTACGGGACGTGCAAGAAGAGTACGAGGCTTTGGATAGGTCATGTAAGGAAATAAGGGAAAAACGGCGCAGAGTCGTGGACATGATTCCAGGGAGGAAAAAAGAGTAAAGAGGGGTTGGTTGAATGCAGGTGGGACGTTACTGAAAACAATTTTTTGGAACAGCGGATAGAGACGATATTGAGGGTTTGAACAATTCTTTAACAGTTATTCGCGACAGGGAGGAAAGCATAGGGAAGTTATTGGATATACACACAACAGAGATACAGGGATTAGGTACAGTGTTGTTGAATGTGACACGCGTGGTGCGTGGGATGGCTACAGGGTTACGAGCACATATAGAACAAACACAGAAATTATTGTATACGGATCTAGAAGATTTAGAACAGGTACAAACGTGACTGGATAAAGTGGAAAGGCAGCTGGAAATGGCTAACATGCTGCGGGAACTGGTTAACAACATTGATGATGCACAAGTTAGGACGGATGAATTGCAAGAGGCAGTACATCAAGCATTGCATGGGCAGGTGAGTGTGACGTGATGTCACCAGAAAAATTCAGACAGAGTCTGAAGCAGACAGAGGGAGTGTTTCCAGAGGGGTAGAGCACGTAGTGCTGATAACTGGAGCGAGTATGTAACTTTTTTATCATATGTCTAGGATTAAAGTAACAACGGATCTAGATAAGATGTATATAGAGATTAGATTGCCAGTAAATAGTGTGGGGAGACAGTATCACTGTTAGACAGTGCATCCTTATCCGGTCAGATGGGAGTGCATGGGGACGGCATACAGTTCAGGACACAGGAAGTTTTATAAATTTCTAAGGAGGGGGATACTCATGCTACTATGTCGAGTTTAGAGTTGAGTAGATGTCTAATGGAGTCAGTTTCCATTTGTCCATCACGGGTTGTTTTCACGGGCAAGGGGTCATGTGAGATCCAGTTACTTAGGGCAGAAGCTGAAGCTTTGGAGTGTCGGGAGAATAATAGTGAAGCCTACGCCACATTTTCAGCAAGTTGGAAGGCATTGGTTGTATTCAGTATTCGCTACGGAGAGGATATCAGCCAAGTGTTATGACAATGGGAATTGGACAGCAACCACAGAGATGGAATTATGGGACAGTAGTTTGCTACTCAAGGGGACAAATTGTGAAATAGTAAGGGATCATTTCAGCTAACCAGCAACAGTCATGGGAGTCACCAAGGTTACAGATACTAATCTGACATTGTACTGGCCAGATGCGTCATTCAGCATCGCTCCAGGAGAAAATTTGACGTATATTAACACCTTGGACGCTACACTATTGCAAATGATAGATAAACTAGTAGATTTGGAGAAAGGTCAAATTTCAATGCAGAAATTATTAAGGCATGTGGAGGAATACGATACCAGGTGGAAACGTAGCATAGTGACCATTGGTATTTCAACCAGTACTATTATCGTGTTGATTGTATTTATCGGTGTGGTATATGTCTTATTAAAACGGAGGATTCAGCATGTTAATGCAAGACCGCTCCATGAGATTTCTATAGAATGGATTACCAGTAGGGCTCAAGTCAGGGCAACCTGGATGTATATAGGGAGGAAGTAGAATGTAGGCTAGAACTAGGTTTAATGTATAGGGTAAATTCGGGGATGAATTTAATTTTTAGGAAGCAGTGTTGCGGCCACATGTAGTAAGTGTTGCTTCACGCAGCACAGATAACTTGCTGACAGCAGCAGTCTACCAACCGGCTGACGCAAGAACGCAGACAGACCGAGAGCTGTGGGAATTGAGGCCCACACGCTAAGTTACACTGCAATATACTGCAGGAGTAATAACAAAAAACTACCACCACGGCCTCCTACCGGATATAAACAGTGGAATGTGGGCAGCAACTAACAGAAGCCATTAGGAAGCAGTTCAGATCTGAGGATGGACGTGGTCCATTTCCGAATGTTCAATCTTCGTAGGCAACGATTCCAGAAGTCTGTTCCAGCTTGCAGGAGTCATGCGTTCGGTGCCAGATATCAACTTCAGCTCTGGAGGTCAACCCGAATTCGGTCGGCATGACAGCTGACAAACTACAGCGAGAACTTCCAACAGGACCAGCCGCTGCGCGGTCTGGGTCACAGGCACTTCCGAGGACTGACGTCCGGACTTCACGGCAACCCGGCGCCACAGCACATGGTCTGTCCATGATGGAACCTCGCGGACATCGGGATTGACCGGTTCCCAGCCACCAGTGCAGCTGGCGTCGGCATCTGACCTCACGGCGACGAGTTCATCTCGACCACAGGGCATCCTGGTTTCAGCGGAGCACTAATGGCCTGAGGCTCCAGAGTGTGAACAGTGGTGTGTGTTGCGCGAATTGTTGGAGAATCTACACAGCAGCAGCAGCCAGGCAGAGGGATCCGCAGTGCTGGGCAGCAACATCGAGGAAGAAATTGTAAAGAAAGTTCAATAAATAATTGTAAAACTCCACACCGTCTCTGTCTTTGGCACAGCCACTGTGTCTGCTGCTAAGAAGTGATGCAGAAGCCGTAACACTTTGAATGCAGAATGGTACATTGAGCTAGATGCATGGGACATTCCACTTCAGAAATTGTTACAGAATTCAATCATTCAAGATCTGCAGTGTCAAGAATGTGCCAAGAATACCAAATTTTGGACATTACCTCTCACCACAGATAACACAGTGGTCGACAGCCATCACTTAACAACCAACAGCAGTGATATTTGCACGGAGTTCTCAGTAATAACAGACAAGCAACACTGTATGAAATAATTGCAAAAATCAATACGGGATGTACGACGAACATATATGTTAGTACAGTAAGGCGAAATTGTGTGTTAATGGACTAAGGCAGCAGACTAGTAATGGAAATCTGATCTGGGCTAGTAACAACAATGGTTGTACCTAGAAGACTAGAAAACCGTGGTCGGTGAGAGGAGTTCAGATTTCAGTTGGTAAGAGCTGGTGGTAGTGTTTGAGTGTGGTGCAGACCCCACAGTCGTGGACCTAAATTGTCAACAGGACTGTGCAAGCTGGTGGTGGCTGCATAATGTTGTGTCCTATATTTACATAAAATGGATTGAGTCCTCTGGTCGAAATGAACCGATCACTGACTGGAAATGGTTATGTTCGGCTACTTGGAGATCATTTTCTGCCATTCATGGACTTCACGTTCCCGAACGACAATGGAATTTTTAGGGATGATAATACACCATGTCACCAGACCACAGTTGGTTTGAAGGACATTCTAGATAATTCGGGTGAATTATTGGCCACCCAGATTGTCCAACATAAATCGACTTTCATAACCTCAGTGTATATGGCATTGTTTCCTCTGTGCCAATTATTTGTGCAAAAAAAAATTGCAATGTTCTCATGCTACACTTATTCCACTATTTTCTTCCAACCCCTTCTGTGTTTGCACTTGTTCATAGACACGAGATAATGGTAGTTGACACTGGCAAATTGTCTGCACATGCTCATTCACTTGTATTCACTTCCATTCACTCCACTGTAAACAAGAGTTTACAACAATCCATTATGCGTAACATTCTAGAGGATTTTCATGACATGGGAGGAAGCTACACGTTAGAGATCAGATTAAATAGATGATGTTTGGTACAGGATAGCTGGCCTGTTTAACATTGTGAAATTTATTTTCATGTTTGTGTGTTGTTCTCTCCTGAAAGTAATACATACTGTCACCTAATTACGAGTTAACATATCCTCCAAGAAATAGTCAGAGCCCATCTGCAGTGCCTGCTGCTGTTGCACTGCACAAAGATATTGGTAATGACATGAGCGATGAATGACAGGAACTGAATATGACCAATTTTGAGTCAGTTGACAGTAACCAATTAGAAGCTCATTCATAATTTCCTATGGTTTGTACATAAAGTTACCTGGTAATTTTCTTTTATTAGGTCAGAATTTGACCAGAGAGTGTGAATTTTTTGGTAAAATTGAAATATAAGACATACAAACGAATGACAAACACATATTCTGGGCTATACTGCACACCTACCTATTATTGTAAGATTTGTTATTGGCAGATCTCAACAACATGCCAAGTGTTATGAAGATGCTTCAGGTACTCCAATGGGGATACCTGGAGGGACGATTATGAGGTTTTTGAGCAATAGGCTACTATTGAGAAACTTTAGAGAACTGGCATTGAGAAGCTGACTGCCAAATGGTTCTACTGCCGCCAACATATATTTAGCATAAAGACAACTAAGGTAATATACCAGATGTTTAGGCTCATATGTAGGCATGTGGACTGACTGTGAGTGGTACAGGAAACATGACATAGTGGAACACGGTACCCACCACCACACCACACTATGGCTTGTCGAATGTGTACGTAGGTGTAGATTATGACAGTAGTGTTTTCATGTTGAGACTAGATGGCTTCGCCTGCTCACAAGCATTTTGTCACATTCCAAACTAACAGAGGCCTCTGGCGACACAACAGGTGAGTTTTTCAGTACGTCTAGCTTCCTTCCACTCATATGGTGGTTCATTGGTATAGTGGTTCAGTGCCAGACTAGAGATACAAAGGTCACGGGTTCAATCCCCAGTCAGTCTTAGTCATCATTTCTTTCACCTTCGTCATTTCTTTCGCCTTCACCAATGTAAACAATTCCTAGATGCAATCTTAGTTCAGACTGTGTGTAAAAATTGTAGCTCCCCATATAACTGGCTAACAAGGACAGGTACCACTTTTTGGAACCCTCTGTAAGGTATTGTAGGGTAAAGTCCTAGGTATGACACACTGCAACCATTCACTCTCTGGTGGGCCCTCATTTGTGAGTAATCGACAAAGAAAATATTCCTAAATTGTGTGTGATGCTTCATGACTAGAGACTGGTTGCTAAGCATAATGGTTATGGTAAAAGAGTCATATGCAGGAGGTTGTAGGTTCAAATTTCATACAGTGCTTTGAACTTTTTTTATTTTTAAATCTTTATCAAAATGCCTTTGATCTTTATTTGTATTCTGTTAGTTTAAATGTATTTTTTAATATCTATTCCTTGGTCATCATTTTTATCACTGTATTAACTTTTTTAATTGCTTTCATTTTTTTCTTCTGATCATTCTTTTTGAAGTTCGTATATCTGTGCCTGTGAATTTAATTATTTTTATTTTGTTAAAAAACAAAATATGGATGCAATAACAAGGACGAAAATGCAGGCTGATGAAATGGAAGAAATTAAATCAATGTTAATACACTGAAATAATTAAAATCATTTGCAAAAATTCCAAGTGAAAAAAACATAGGAAGAAAAATTGAGAGCAACTGAGGAAGTTAATATAGTGATTAAAATACTGTGACAAAGGAACAGCAACTAAAAAAATACACTTATAGCAATTAACTAAATAAAAACAATGATCAAAGACGTATTGATAAAGATTTGCTGGGTGTGATGCCTGGGACCTTAATGTACTTCACTGTATAGATGGTTTCAAAAAGTCAATCCCATCTCTGGGAACCTCCCCTTGAACATCAAGATCAGACAAAGGCAAGGCATACCACTTCCAATAAAACTGTACAAAGTAAAGCATTGTGGTGATCAATCTGACCTTTTGGGCTGATTACACTTTTACCCTTTCATTTCAATCATCCCTTTGGGACTCTTACCATTCTCATACAAATTTGCAGGCTGTGGTGCACTTGCTCATGGAAAAATAACTTCTAATAATGCCCTTTTCCTCAGACTCTGAATTCATGAAAAAGTGTTGTGTAGTACAATTAAGAATTGTGACTGTTTAGTAAAAGCTTAACTGTAACCCTCAACAGCTTTCGAAGGTGCAGTAAAACTTTACCGTGACAAAGAAGAGTGGGGCACACTGACACATTGAGGTATAACGACACCTTATGATCAACATTTCTAGCTAATGAAGTAAAGATACCCACAGTTGTGACACAGGTGTCAAAAAATTATGGAGATTGTTATTATAAAATAAATTTCAGAATGCTTCTTGGCAAGAACCTAAAGATGGAATGTGCCACGGATTAGCACCAACTTTACACTACAACTGGAAAAACTGTAGCCTTTTTAAAGTAATGTTTGTTCTTTGTATTCATTAAAAGGCCATCTGCGATATATTCTGTTAGTACTTAATGAAAGAAAGGAATGACATTGATTACCACACGTTCAGGAGACCATCATTAGTAGTAGTAAACTGTTAGCCTAGAACAACAGGGGTTTGTACCAGCTGTTTATCTTCCCACCATTTGTCATTCCTGCAGAATATCTCCAAAGTAGCCTCTAATGGGCAATATGTGAATGACTCTCACCAAAATATTAAATTACTACTCACTATAGCAACTTGTGTGTCTCCTAATAGCTACTAAACTAAAAAAAATTCACTTGTGGTTTCAAAAATCAGAAGCACAAAAACAAAGAAAAGTTCAATTTCAATAAACACTCATATCATTAACACAGCTGATGAAAGTAAAGCAGAGAGGCAGGTATGTACGTGAGGAGTGGGAACACACATAGTCACAGTCAGGACAAGAAGAAAAAAAACCAGTAACTGTTCAGCACCAACACAAAAACTTCGAGGAATTGGATTTATAACACACAAATCTTCAAGACACTACAGTCTACACTTTTTTTAGGGGAAAGAGAAATGTGGGTTAGTTCTGTGTGAGCAGTGCACCAAGAAGCAATGCAATCCTCATAAGCAGATGACTTCAAATATTTTTCAGGACTTTTTAACCAAACTGAAATAACATTTAAAACGTGTGACAGTCTACAAAGTCACTTTTCTGTAACATGTTATCTACTGATTTACTGGAGCAATTACAGCTCTTTTTCTGGGATGTTTTCTGTTTGTAAGTTTTTCTTCTCCAATGTTGGACCTTATCCAGCATACAAATTTTGCACTTTGGCTCCAAACCACCTAACCCAGCCCCCTAACGCAACTCAGATCCTGGATACATTCTTATGAACTATTTACACATCAAATGGCTAGAAAATAGGAGTCTTTCAGTACCACTCAAGGAATGAAGACTTTTACTAAAATTATGTTACCAGTACCAGAAGTACGGAACAATTACTAAACCTTTCTTACAGCAAGAATACAAAACAATGGAGGCTGAAGATCTGTCTGTCTTTAGAACTGTTAATATCACTCTGTGCACGGTACCAACATGTTCCAAAAAGCTGGATGTGGAAATGTGATTTTTCAAGGGGTCATTTCTTGGGTTCTACTGATTAATGAGATAAGGGGCCAAGAGTTTTGGATAGTCCTTGGCCTAGTGACCACTCACATATCTATTGGAAGAAGCAGCACGCTGTAGCTATCCGATAGGACAGTGTCACAATCTACACATTACACATTCCCTCCAGCCCAGGAAAACTGAGCAAATAGGGTGGTTCTTTTGCATTACATGTGGTCTAAGGTGGGTCTTAGATGGCTTATAAAAAACACTATTTGTCCATGGGCAGCTCCTGAGAAAACCATAAAAACCATGATTTTTGGGTACCATATGTACCAACTGTGGGAATGGCAGAGTCTTTAATTTCTATTTATGGTAGATAATCAAAATTTTTACTGTATTTTCTTACGGTGATATTCTCACAGAACTTCAAAGCTTTTTTCAATATCATTATCTGTTTCAGAGAGTGACAGATTCAAAGTTACCGTACTTATGCATGAAATATCCAGCATGAGGTGTAAATATAGTTTCAACTGACGTAGTGAAAGGGGCTGAGGTCGCCAAACTATGCTTTTTCTCTACCAAAACCAGTAAACTATGATGCACTGTCTCTGTTTAATGAGTGTTTCATATCTATACATGTTATCTTGAGGTAGACATCTGATTGTGTCACCTGGTAGTGCAAGCACTTTACAAAAAATTATTTTGTCAAAATTCTCCATAGTTGCAAATCAAACACCATATTTTTTGGTATACTGTAGTGCAGGGTAAAAAATCTTAAAGATTTTTATGTTAAGTAGAGTAAAGTGAACTTGCATTGGATGGGTGACTATTGTGTGTTCTCATTTGTTGTTTATATATCTCAGAGAATGTAAACATGTCAAAGTATATAAACAAACCATCAAAACTTTACCGATCTATATAATTTGTTTTATATAAGCAGAATGTCCTGCTGTAACACGGCAAAGTATGGAACCAGCAGAAAAATGCTCCTGCCAGAGCACAAAAAATGCAAATATGTTCCTCTTTAAAAGATAGAAAAGTGGGGAACGGGCTGCCTCAATCTTCATTCTGTTTTCCTCGCCAAAAATTTTGGTCTGTGAACATATTCACATTTTTTGTGCTGAAAGAGAATAGCAAAGACCAGTGACAGAAGAGGAAGGAGACACTAATGGTGGGAGAGAGAAAGTGACAGTGAAAGAGAAACACAATTTGATTTCAGAGGAAGCCAAAGAGAGAAAGGAGACATTGGAAATGAAAGAGAGAAGTGGAGATCGTACATAGGCTTGGGGATCCAGACATGTGACGTATATCCAATGGAAGTCACATTGAACCAGTTTCGATACAAGGAGGAAAAAAAAAAAAAATGTATTCTGCTATAAAATGGCACCAAATCAATGTCTGCAAGTTAAATGAATAAATCAAAATAAGTCAGCAAAGTTTAGAGCCATTATAAAATATACACGGGCTAAACTCTAGAACAGTGGAACGAAAAAAATGTAGAAGTAAATTCATAAGCCATGACTTACTGGGAGGTCCTCTCTGTTTCCAAGTTCTTAAAACTGGATGCCACATTGGTGAGAATCACACGCTTAACCTCACCTGGTAATCCTCCTAAGAAGATTAAACATACATTCTAACGTAGAGTCCAAATCACTGTTGCTCCTGGCGTATCTTCACGTCTTTGAGAGGTGAAAACTAGAGTAAAGGCAAATGAAGAATGTCTGTGTTTGACGAGGATTATTGTCTCTAGGCTTGCACTTTACATCTAGACCACAAAATTTGAGAGAAAAAAATGTAAAAATATTGGAATCTAACTAAATAATACAGTGAACTCATTACAATTTGCAGATTACCAGGCAACTTCAGATACCTAAATGCAAACATAAGGAAAATGAAATAAATGGTCACTGGTGCTATAAATGAAGATTTATTATTGGAAAAAAGCACTGGGAACAACAGCTATGAGCAAGTATAAATACCAAGGACTGTAAACTGCAAATAACGTGAAATATCAAACAAATTAGGTCAAGGTAAATTAAAGAAAGATGACTATCTCTCTATTAAATGGAATTTTCAGGATTAACTACATAAGAAATGATACTAAACAATAGAAAAATGTATTTTTATGCACGTTTCAGAAGTTTGGACAAAGGAATGGCATCCAAATCCAAAATTCCTCGTTACAATTATGTATTTCTGGAGACACCCAGCAATGATCTAAGGATGGAAAAGACAAGAAAAAGTAGTCAGAGACAGGATAAAAGTTCAAAATTCAGTTGGTGACACATCTGGGCACATCAAAAGAATGCGAAAACAAAAGCTTCTGAAGAGTATAATGGGGTCCACACCAAATGGAAAAAGACTAAAGGAGTGTACAATTAATGCTTAAGATTCACACAATGTGACTTAATGAGGGAAAAGAATATTCCTGACTATGTAGGAACATAGAAGTGTGACGAAAAATAATGAGAGAGACTGTATAATCATATCTACCGGTGAAATATATATAGAGTGTGACACCAGAAATAATAATTAGTGTCAATTCTAGTTTTCAAATGTTCCTTTACAAAGAAAACTGCAGGAGTATTGGCCCAATTTAATCTCCATACCACTGAAAAGTTGAGTGAAAGAGAGATTAGCATCAATGGTGTCTACAAGAAGGGCAGTACGAGTGCTCCACAAAACTACTATCCAATATCCTTGACATATACGCAGTATTTCTCTATTTCTGGAAAGCATTTGCCTCAGTACCACTCCTGTGCTTATTATCAGATCTTTGATCATACGGGCTATCAGACGGGTCAGTGGCACTCTGTCTGGCACATCAAGTGCGTCACTGAATCCCCTCTGCTGCAGGGCATCGGACCACACTCTGCAACTCAATTCTGCTATTCCGGCTGAGGGCAGGGCCTGCTAGATACCGATGCATCAGCGTGAATGAAGTTCTAAATTTGTCTGCTCGTGTATTCTTGCCAATAATACTGGATTGAGGATTTCTTGGTACGGAGGATGCAGGATGCTATAGAGGATGGAGAGTCACCAACATACGGAGAAGAAACTTTGGGTGTACCTCAAGGAGTTGTGTTAGGTCACTTGCTGTTCATGTCTTACATTAATGACGCCGCGAACAATATTAATAGTGAATGCAGACTCTTCACAGATGATGCAGTTACCTACAATGAAACACATTCTGAACAAAGGTGTACAAATATTCAGTTGGACTGATAAGATTTCAAAGTGGTGCAATGACTGGCTGCCTGCTTTAATGTTCAAAAATATAAGATCGTTCACTTCACAACACTAAAAAACAGAGTATCTTATGACTACAGGGTGAAAGATTCACAGTTGTAATCTGTGAACACATACAAATACTTGGTTGTAGTGGGGACACGAAGCAGAACAGTCATATAGGCTCAGTCACAGATAAAGAAGGTATCATACTTTGGTTTAGTCAGGGAATACTAGGAAAATGCAGTTAGTCTATGTATGAGATTGCTTAGAAATCACTTGTGCAACCTGTTCTTGAATACTGCTCAAGTGGGTACAACCCACAGCAAATAGGACTAACAGAGATGTTGAACCTGTACAGAGAAGGACTTGAAGATAAATGGAAACTATATGGAGTGAGTGTGTGTGTGTGTGTGTGTGTGTGTGTGTGTGTGTGTGTGTGTGTGTGTGTTGGGGCTTATGGGCACTCAACATCGAGGTCATCAGCGCCCTGAAACATTAAAAGGATCAAATGTGGACAGACCTAATAAAACTAAAGCACACACTCAAAGAAAGCAGGAAAAGGAGGAAAATGCTACATAAGAATTTTAAACCGAAGGAAAGGGGAAACATAGCAACAAGAATGCAACACAAAATTGTGATTGGCTGGCCACTTACATAAAATATGGGTGAGCTTGTCACACAGTGAGCAAATTAAAATCCTCTCCCTAAAATCTTTGTAAAAACATTTGACATGGCACAGAACTTTAAAACTTTAACTACATTCGTCCAAGTGTTGCCTAAAAGAGACGGCAGGTCTGCCGGCAAGTCATCCGTGACCCACTGGTCAGAAAATAAAACACAATCCAATAAAACGTGGCGCACAGTGACCTGAACGCCACAAGCACCACAAATTGGAGGGTCCTCCCGCCGGAGCAGGAAGACATGCATCATAGGGCTGTGGCCTATTCGAAGCCGAGTGAGGACAACCTCATCCCGTCGATGGGGCTGAAAGGAAGTACACCACACACGCGTTGTGGGCTTGACTATACGGAGCTTATTGTCAGTCACTTCCAGCCACTCACCCTCCCACCGACGCATGACCCATGAGCAAGTTTCAAAAACTGGCTTTAAACAATGACTAAGGATATACAACAGCCCTGTACCTATCGCTCACATAGGAATTGTGAGGGTAAGATTAATTACAGCACGCACAGAGTACCCTCTCCCTTGCACTTCACAATGGTTGAGAGAGAGAGAGAGAGAGAGAGAGAGAGAGAGAGAGAGTATGGGGTTAAAGTCCTCCATCACGGTTTCTGCCTGTATGTTAAGGCTAATATCGGTAATATCAGAAGCTACCACAGATTTACTGATATGATTTTCAATGACTGACAGACTAACAGCAAGGAAGGTTTGAGGACACAGCAGGTAGGTAGAAGGCCAGCCTAGTGCAGCAGCAGCCTGGCACAAGCTACCGCAACTCGGAAGCCAGTGTGAGCTACAAATTACATTCTAAATGACCTGCAGATCAGGCTGTACATATTACATTGATAAGAATAAATACTTTGGTGTACAGTGTTTAAGGAATGTGAAGGGAAATCCAGAAAGTTGTCACACACAAAATGTAGCTCACTCCGAGCCGGCACTGCAGTCTGGCAGACCAGGATGTGCAGTAGCTCCCAGCGCCCATTACCACAACGTGTAACTCGAAACACCGATACGATACGGAACAGATGACATTTGCACTGCCGAGAACTTTCCCGCAGTGTTTAGCTTAAATCGTATGAAAGTTATGATACTCAGTTACCTAACATTTTGCTCTGATTTTTAATCACAATCACACAGTGACCCATAAACAAAATTATCACAACACCAGATAAGTGGTCTGGCCGTAGATCCACAGTGTGACCTGTGCGGAGCCAGGTTCAGTTGCTAAAATAATTTTACGAAGATCCTTAAGACGTCATTTGGAATTAACTGACCACAGGCTCTACAACTACAATAAATCTTTGTACACCCCAGTTTTTATCCCAGAGGCCGTGGATGCCTTCACCGTTGTTAGTTTCTCGACAGTGATGTGAATTCTCAATTACTATGTGCATCCTCTGCATTTGCCCGATAGTGAAAATCTAGCACAATATAATTTGAAGATCGGAATAAAGATGACAGCTGAGAGACAAATATACATACTGTAAGTACTTTAAAAAAGTTTAGCATTCTTCCAAGGAATTTCAGGCAAAATAAACCTTCCCCCAGTACTGAACCAATGAGTTTTGGCCCCTTTAAAGTTTTCCAAAGGCATGCCAAGGGCAATGGAAAGTACAGTTTGTTTAGTTCTATCTGCCAGCTCTCCACTTTATACAAGTTTCCACAACAAGTGTCGCACCGTGTATGGGTTTCATTGTGTACCATATTTCCTGACAAGAGTTTCACATTCTGAATGTTCTCTTCCAAAGTGAAACTACAAAACAAGGATCAGGATTTTCTTTTTTCACAAATCTTTTCACCACAACAGAAACACAGTTCTAACATGTGATATCTTCCCCACCATTCCAATTTTGTCACTTTGATTCTATGCACATTTATGGGCTCTTCGTTACGTCTAATGGAGGCTGTCTTCTCCTCCAGCACCATTTGAACATTAAGAAGGTGAAAACAAGTCACACTATGAACTTCTCAACTCTCAATAGTAATTAGCACTATTTATAGTACTTAAGATGGCATTAAATTCAACAGTGTCATGTTAGAGTGGCTATTATGTGCACATTGAGATATCTTTTCTCTGTATTACTACCATGCTTTCAGCAAACAGCTGTTAAAACAGTTTATTGACAAGTTTCAGGGTTTTGTGTGTGTGTGTGTGTGTGTGTGTGTGTGTGTGTGTGTGTGTGTGTGTGTGTGTGTGTGTGTGTAAGGGTATAATGGGGGAGGGGCAGTAAGGAAAAATAGCGCACTGTAATGTCAATGAAAGTTAAAGTGCAAATCAATCTTACACACACCTCATGTTTTGGTTCTGTGCGTAGACAGCAGCAAACGTTACATCTCCACAGTCCCACTCTTTGAGCTCCATAACAGAGGGTTACTTCAAATCTTTGGGAACTAGTTGTATTTAACTGCAACCATTCTTATATTATTCTCTCATAGAAAAGTGTCAATAAAATCTTGAAGTATTTCTGGTGAACTTCTAAAACATAACACCTTTCTAATTTATTTGTTTGTTTATTTTTTAATGAAAGAAATGCTGCTTTGTGTCCTTAACACTGAAGTTCCTTGCACCACAGTAAACTCCACTAAATCTCAGTCACACTTCCAATGTCAATCCTTATTTCACTGCAATTTTTTTCTCTTTTGTTGGGTCTTCAGGACCACGTCAGTGTTGCTAAAACTTCACAGCTGTTTAAGTGAGTTCCCATTACTCCTCCTCAAATGATGTTCACTAACAAAATTTTTTTTAGTAATGAATGCGGAAAGCAAAAGCAAGAACTATATTTTCAAATATTTCTGTACTATTGAAGATTCAGCAGTACTGCACCAGTTTCCTTTTCACACAGCTGCAAACATTATATTACTAAACTCAGTAGCATTAAGAAATCGAGAGACAGTCTAAACAAGATGGCCAAACTAATTTGAAACACACACAGGATATGTGGCAGATGGTCTGTGATAAAATGATACAAATACCAGCAACTCCCCCTCCCCTCCCCCAAATCTGCAGTTCTTTAAATAATCAATGTCCCGTGTATAATACTACACCATATCTTCAGAACTACATATTGTACTATCACTTAGTGGTGTTTGTGGATACTATCTGCAAAATATGTTGCGGAATGATTTAGTAATAAGGAATTAATATATTAAAAAGTCATGCCTAATGTTGAACAGTGGAAAAGCAGGAAGTGAGAAACTATGTTTCTTTTAATGTCTTTATGGTGGTATTAGTGAGGGGGGTGGGAATCAAAAAGATTTTCACATGTGTACAGTTTGTTAGAAGTCACCAAGTGCTCCCATTCTAAGACACTGGATGCGTATTGTCTGGGTAATTTTTGCACCTTGAGTTATGCCGCCTCAAGGCATATAATTTCTGACTTGGCACCTTTTAATGTGTATGAGACAGCATTTTAAATTTCTAAATGTGGTCAATAAATATACGAAATACTGAAAATGAAATTTCTGTTGGCTTTGGAAGCTGTTAAATAGGCAATCTGCAACTGGGACCATGAAAGATTCTTAGCCACTCAGTAATACGGAAAACAGTTTGGTGCGCACAGCCAAATGACGGTTGTATCCGTCGTCAACATTAAGGCTGGTTTGCTGCGGTTCTTGTCGGTTATCCGCTTTATTTCAGCACCACTGCCACATCCCGGAGTATCGACTACAAGTTGTAGCAGCTGCTACACTACCAGCACTGTGACAGTCTTTTTTGTTTGAGTTAATATTTTTACAAACTTTCAAACCAACTGCAAATACCATTACCTGTCACAAGCTACATGTCCACTCACCATACACTGGTGGCTGAGCAGCTCGTGTTTGTGCACTCATTAACTACCATTTGAAGATTAAATAAGAACCAAAACTGGCCGACAATGGGGATGTTCCTATGCAAATTCTGGCAAAACTGCTAGAGTTGTTCACATTTAGCCTCCAGGCACATTTTATATTACTTAATTGGCGAATTTTTGGTTCTGTTAAACCACATGTTGTGCACAAAGAGCTAATGCACACTCTTGCATGTGACTGTGTAGTGTCAATTCATAAGCTCCTTTATTATCAGTCCTTCCTTCTTTAAAGATAATACACCCAAAAGGCCTGTACCGTGCCATCTACACCTTAACGTGACCCCCTTGTATGACATGTGATTTCCCCCCTTTGGAAGTGCAAAACTGTGTGGAAACCACTGTTTTCGTGCGAGATGGAGCAACACTTCATATACCCCCCCCCCCCTCCCCTTTTTGAAAGATCTGCTTAGTGCAACCTTCCGGGAACTTGACGAACCTGTTATCTCCAGAGGTTTTCCAGATCTGTGGCGTGCAAGGTCACCTGACATGAATCTGTGTTACTTTTAGTGCTGAATATAAAGAGCATGTTTGCCAGTAACACATTCAGTCTCTAGGTGATCTGAAGGCCAGTATACAGGAAAATGTTGCTCAAATTCCACTGGAACTGCTGCGAGCATCTGTTGATAATTTTGGTTTATGGACGCAGCATCGTCAAAATCTCTGGCGCACATACTGAATAAGCTGTGTAGGCAGTGGTTAACAACAAAATCAACACTATGTTTTTCTCCCTCATTTGACCTTTTCTGCCTACATTGTGTTCCTAACCCATCTCACATGTAAACATTTCTATATGTCTTATTTGCATTCACAGCACCATATTTGCACTAGGTGGCCAAAAAAAGCACTCCGTCTCCAAGTCACGAGTGGCCGACCGGAACCATCCGACCGCCGTGTCATCCTCAGAGAAGGATGCGGATAGGAGGGGCGTGGGGTCGACACACTGCTCTCCTGATCGTTATGATGGTATTCTTGACCGAAGCCACTACTATTCGGTCGAGTAGCTCCTCAATTGGCATCACGAGGCTGAGTGCACCCCGAAAAATGGCAACAGAGCATGGCGGTTGGACGGTCACCCATCCGAGTGCCGCCCACGCCCAACAGCACTTAACTTCGGTGATCTCACGGGAACCGGTGTATCCACTGTGGAGGCCGTTGAGGAGGCCAAAACTGGAACAAAAATTTTTCCAGCATAAACCAGTTCCACATTAATGGATTAGAATATCTGCCATATGATAATTACTGTCCACAGTTGACCTCTATGAGTAGCTGTTTTTTAGTTATAACCAACCGGTACAGAAGTATGCTGTCCACACACATTCACTGCAATGGAGACTGAGGACATTTGTTTGACAATATCAATGGCACTTTACACGACTATTTTATTTTAACCATTTTTAGTAAAAGAGGTTGTGATTGTTGTTTATCAAACAATAATACTATTGAAGTATTTGAACCCACTGTAAATTGTCTTACATTTTGCACAATAGTGTGTTTCCTGAGTGGGAGATGACTGTGTGTTATAATGGTTGTCTAACTGAGGATAGTTGCTCTGACTCTCGAAACATAGTGTGTAAGTTGGAACATATTTCACATTGTGGTTGAATGCGATTTTAGCATTGTTGCTTTACAGAACTAATAGAGTATCCCACAAAATAGTGTCCACGGATATCCGACATAGTGTGACTAGTTCTTCAGCGTGTGTTGCATACGAGTGACAGGGCAATGACATGAAAATGGAGTGCAGGCGAACACTGGAAAGTAAATCTGTGGTCAGCTAAGTGTACTCAATTACTTGCCTTGCATGGAGTTTCTTTTTGTCAAGCTTCTGTTTTCAAACCCATTTCCTCATTACACTATTTTGCTACTCCATATACTTTCGGAAAGTACGCCTCAACACTTGAATTTAGATTTAATGCCAACATATTAATCTTTAAGAAGCACAGTTTGCATTTTATATTCTCTGTATTTCTGCCATCAGTTATTTTGCTGCATACATAGCAAAAACTGTCTACTACTGTAGCTATGTTTTGCAGCAGGAGAGTGTGCATTGCTGTGTGGGATGTGTCAACTAACTCTCAGCAAGTAGGTGGGACCCTCAATGAGGCAGCACTATTTGTTAATCGGATGCTAGACTACACCTTTGACTGCTGTTTAATCCCCCTTGGGTATAGCTACACCCCAAATTAGAAGAGCAGTCGCTGCAGAAAGAGAGAGAGATGCAAACAGAAGACAGACAACTTATGGTATATAACCTCACTATTGTCGCTAGACACCTGAAGTCAAGGAATCATTTCCTCAAGAGAATTACTCCCTTAACTATTGCACCAGAGACCAGACACTTAAATCTACAGCAGGAGGCACAAGTCAATCTTTCTTACAAATTGAAAGAGGAATTTCCTTGGGGCCACACTGTGACATCCCCTCATCCTCGAGAACACTCAAGTCTTCTACGATCAGGAGTCTCCAAATGCAAAAACATCCAAAGAAATGACAAAATGTAGATGACAAATTGTGCAAATGCGGGAAAATCTGAACACACCACCACCTACTCCTCTACACATTCTTGGGTGGAGCAGTCAATTTACAAAACTTAGGACAAAGGACAATGCTGTAAAAGCTGCTGATCGGTGGAGAAGGAAGATTTCATGAACAGCGGACATGTAAAATAAAGTAAGGATGTAGTGTCCGTGCCTCATTTCCTAGTCTGTTTCCCTCCACATCAACTTCACTCCATTATCCTCATTTTATTTGTATGTGTTAAAACCTCTTTCAAGACAACCTATTACTTCTTACATTCTTCTGCAGCCATACTGCTTTTGTCACTATTTTCTGCTGTTCAAAAATGAGACTGCCAAACATCCCATTCTCTGCTTTTGCAGCCTCCCACACTTCTCTATCTTTTTTTAAAAATAAAATTCTGTCGAAGTTTTTCGCACCAACTGCATTCAGCACCTTTTCATTAGTTACTTGCTAACCACCCAGCCTTCAGTATTCTTCTGTAACTTCATACTTTAAATGTTATCACCACCACCACCATCTCCACTATGTTTAACAGGCTAGAGCATCATGATCTAACCTATTACGACCTCCCCGGCTATGGTAAAAGATTGACGTCTATGTTCGCACTACATTTAACACATGATTTGATACAGAATCTAGAAGTGTTAAGTAAATTTAGTATATATATATTAATGGACAAGTTTCCGATAAGAACATTCGTGCATATTACAAAAATATATCACACATCAACTACATTACTTTTACCATTTACTACCCACCAACTACTTCCCCATGAGGCTAGCCACAGCTCCAAGTCAGAACTACTACGAAATATATGTTTCTCAATTTTTTTGGAATATTTCCCCCACAAATGACAGTCTACATTTTTGGAATTGTCAATGCGACTCATGTTTTTCGAGTAGTTAGTAGAAACTCTTTAATGCTGAGCCCTGAAATGCGTGTTAGCATCCCATACAGAGGTTTCGGGATACAGTTTATACAGAGTACAGCTCTTACGGGTCTTCCGAATGCTCTGATAATTTCACCTAACGGTGTCCTACCAAATTCCACACAATTTTCATGTTCTGACACTTACATTGAAAGGGAATGAGCTGAAACTTAGCTACCAAACTCCCGTCTCTGTGAATCTCTGTTATACAGCATAGCACAGTTAAAAGTAGCCCGGCTCCCTTTTGAATGAGAATGTAATATTTTACCTTCTGAAAGGAAGTACCCAGCTACAACAATGGACAGTTTTATGCAATAATCAACTGTTAGCATTCTTCTGTCCGCATTTCACATTGTTTCATCACTGAGGTTAGAAATTTCTCTTTGCAGTTTGCGAAATGACTTTCTCAACAGAAGAAAGAATTGAAATTGTAGAAGCACATGTGAAAACAGGTTCAATTAAGGAAACCTGTGAAACTTTCAGGATGAAGTATCAAGACAGAAGATTACTAGCAGAGAGAGCAATATAGAGCCTATATAAAACTGGCATGCTGCGGATCTGTGTGTGTGCGTAAAAAAAACCTTCAGTTTCCACACCAAAACTCATTGCAGGTTTTCATCAAAGAATTGTTGATGGCCCAAAGAAGTTCATATGTAAGTTTGCCCAACAGGCACATGTAACAAGGAGGAGTTGCCAGCAGATATTGAAATATCTTAATCTGAAGTAACGTCGTGTGAGACAGTTGTGAAGTAATTACTGGAGGATGGCAGACAGAAATGTAAAAATTATTGCATGTGGCTTCTGAATAATGTTTGTTAGACCCCCTTTGACTATATCACGAGTGATGGAGCACGGTTCATATCTCTGGTCGCACGATTTCACAGGTCACGAGGTGCTAAGCAATGGAGAACCTTTAACAATGTGTCAGCAACCACTCCACGATGAAAAATTGGCATTTCGTGCAGTGTAACTCGAATCTGCACCTCCAGGCTGATATTTTCCGACACTACCCTTAACGAAGTTGCAAATGTGGAAATTTTTGATATATTTTTGTGCTTGACACTGAATATGAAGGACAACACTGCCTCTTCCAGCAACGCGGTGCAACGAGTCCGTGATGTCTTCACTGAGGAACGAACTGTCGGCAAACACTTATGGCCCTCATTTGAAGAGTAAGGTCTATGAAACGAATTCACACACAATACATCAACTGAGAAACATCACCAGCTGTGACAGCCGCAATCAATATCCGAACTTCATGACGGGTGTATCTGAATGTGCTTAGATGTGCTCAGCTGTGTATTGATTTTGCAATGGTTTGCTTTCAGCACCATCTATAAACGAACTTTTTGTTGCATTTTTCATTGGAAATAAATAGCAAGTCCATTTCAGCTCTTTGTTTCCGCAATTTCACCCCATTTCCTTTATACTTCTGTGAGATACTTTTATCTGCACTACCCTGTACTTTAACATACGGTTAATCGACGTTTAGTATTAATGATCTGACAGTTTTTTAGATAGTTTTTTTTTCCTGTTGTTGGCAATCCTATCCACCGCAAGAATAAGTTTGTACGTGTCTCACTAGACAGCAGTAGAATACAGTTACATTGTTATCATCTAGTGGGGATTTCATGAATGTATAGAGGAAATATGCTCTTGAAAAAGCCCCCATTTTAGTATGATAAATTTATTTTTGTGAGTTAACTGTGCTCGAGTTATTTTCTTGCCAATAACTGCAGCATACAGTGAGTCTGAAAAAAGCAAAATATTAATTCAGTCTGCAATTTCTATGGTAAAAATTTTGAAGATGAGCTTGAAAAAGAACTACTGAATCATCCAAATTTTAATGAAATAGTCACAGACTATTGTGTAGTGAGCAATGAGAGACGAGCTGATTTCATAAATGATGATGTTGTTGTTGTTGCGGTCTTCAGTCCTGAGACTGGTTTGATGCAGCTCTCCATGCTACTCTATCCTGTGCAAGCTTCTTCATCTCCCAGTACCCACTGAAACCTACATCCTTCTGAATCTGCTTAGTGTATTCATCTCTTGGTCTCCCTCTACGATTTTTACCCTCCACGCTGCCCTCCAATGCTAAATTTGTAATCCCTTGATGCCTCAGAACATGCCCTACCAACTGGTCCCTTCTTCTTGTCAAGTTGTGCCACAAACTTCTCTTCTCCCCAATTCTATTCAATACCTCCTCATTAGTTATGTGATCTACCCATCTAATCTTCAGCATTCTTCTGTAGCTCCACATTTCGAAAGCTTCTATTCTCTTCTTGTCCAAACTATTTATCGTCCATGTTTCACTTCCATACAAGGCTACACTCCATACAAATACTTTCAGAAAAGACTTCCTGACACTTAAATCTATACTCAATGTTAACAAATTTCTCTTCTTCAGAAACGCTTTCCTTGCCATTGCCAAATTACATTTTATATCCTCTCTACTTCGACCATCAACAGTTGCTTTGCTCCCCAAATAGCAAAACTCCCTTACTACTATAAGTGTCTCATTTCCTAATCTAATTCCCTCAGCATCACCCGACTTAATTCGACTACATTCAATTATCCTCATTTTGCTTTTGTTGGTGTTCATCTTATATCTTCCTTTCAAGACACTGTCCATTCCATTCAACTGCTCTTCCAAGTCCTTTGCTGTCTCTGACAGAATTACAATGTCATCGGCAAACCTCGGAGTTTTTATTTCTTCTCCGTGGATTTTAATACCTACTCCGAATTTTTCTTTTGTTTCCTTTATTGCTTGCTCAAAATACAGATTGAATAGCATCGGTGAGAGGTTACAACCCTGTCTCACTCCCTTCCCAACCACTGCTTCCCTTTCATGTCCCTTGACACTCAAAACCGCCATCTGGTTTCTGTACAAATTGTAAATAGCCTTTCGCTCCCTGTATTTTACCCCTGCCACGTTCAGAATTTGAAAGAGTATTCCAGTCAACATTGTCAAAAGCTTTCTCTAAGTCTACAAATGCTAGAAACGTAGGTTTGCCTTTCCTTAATCTTTCTTCTAAGGTAAGTCATAGGGTCAGTATTGCCTCACGTGTTCCAGTGTTTCTACGGAATCCAAACTGATCTTCCCTGTGGTCGGCTTCTACTAGTTTTTCCATTCGTCTGTAATGAATTCGTGTTAGTATTTTGCAGCTGTGGCTTATTAAATTGATTGTTCGGTAATTTTCACATCTGTCAACACCTGCTTTCTTTAGGACTGGAATTATTATTATTCATAAATAAACAAACAAATTATGGAAAGCATAAGTATATTAACAGGTGATAAGAAGTAATTCATTTGTTGTATCTACCAATGTAGCTTACTAAATGAAGTGAAAATGGGTGGTAACATGTTTCTACACACGTGTCACATTTTCCAATACTTTAGCAAACAAACCATTCAAAAAAATTGTGTGTTTTGAAGTATTTTTAATGTTGTTTGTCACTTATACTGGATATTTTTCTTAAAACAGAACTATAAATATGAAAACCCTGACACATATAATACGCTAACCTCGCAAACAAATCAACATGGCAGCTGTTCAGTTTGCCTCTGCCACAAGTCACAGCGCAAGACCTGCGATGTCACGAAAACATCAAGCTTTTGTCTTGCATACTCATAAAAGATGCGAATTGAACATACACACAACAATAAACGCCCCAGGCTTAGATTTGAAAACATGAAAAAATTTAGAAATGTTGGAAATGTGACATCTACAAATAAATACGATACCTGAAGATTACATCGTGGAGTTTCTTTTTGGTGTGATTCAGTAATTGTGTATGGAACACAGAGGAGATACAGTAAGCAAACTTTTGGCTAGCTTTTGTCCCCTCTCCTCAAAAATCTTGGTTGTGGCCACAGGCTGATCTGCAGCATAGCCCGAGGTCTAGGTTAGTTCAGATTGGAAAATTTTGCAGTTTCCCAGGTACGGAAACCACAAGCTGCAGCTGTATATAGCTGTACCAGAGACAAATATACTTTCAGAAAATACTTCAGCAACTTAAATTCGATTTTAACATATTTCTCTTTTCCAGAAATAATCTTTATGCTATAGCAAATCTGTATTTTACATCCTCTCTACTCAGCCATCATGAGTTATTCTGCAGCCAAAACAGCACTCACCTACTTTCAGCATCTCATTTCCTAATCTAATTCCATCAGCGTCACCTAATTTAATTCAACTATACTGAATTTACACCATTTTTAAAATTTATGTTGTGTTCATCTTACGTCTCCTTTTCACGTATTCATTCTGACCAACTTACAAGTCCCCCAACTGTTTCAGAATTGCAATACCATCAACAAACCTTCAAACAGTTTTTATTTCTAATACATTAACTTTAATTCCATTTCCAAATTTCTCCTTGTTTTTCTTCACTGCTTGCTCTATGTAAAGACTGAATACTATGGGGAATAGGTTGTTACCCTGACTCACTCTGCTGTCAACCACTCCCTCTATTTTATGCCCAACTCCTGTAACTTAGTCTTATTTCTGTAGAAGTAGTGGATAACAGTCCACTGCTTTTTATCTCTAATAACTTCAGAATTTCATTAAGTGTATTCCAGAAAACACAGTCACACATAATTTATGAATCTAAAGAATCTGTGAATTTCTATTTTTCTCAAGTTACCTTTGGCAGAGCAGGATTTACACATATATCAGCTATGCCCAAGACAAGGATGCATAGAGGAACAGTGTTGGCAAGAGATCTCAATCAGCATTTGTATTTTCCTATTTTCCACAAATTTGCTCTCTCTCTCTCTCTCTCTCTCTCTCTCTCTCTCTCTCTCTCTCTCCTCCCCCCCCCCCCTCCCCCACCTGAAAACTTGTACAGCATGTCAGCAGCACTGTCATTAGCATAGCATTTGGTTGATTGTTCAGTAGTAAAACAAAGGAAGGAAGGTTCAGGTTTAACATCCCATCAACATCAAGGTCATTAAGACAGAGCACGAGTTCTCACTGTTTCCAGAATGGAGGAAGGAAATTGGTTGTGCCCTTTCAAAAGGGACCATCTTGGCATTTGGCTGTACTGGTTTAGAGAAATAATGGAAAATCTAAAGCAAGTTGGCTGGACGATTATCCCACACATGAGTAGAGTTCAGTTGTAGGTCAACTGTTAATGCCAACTAGTCATAAAGTGCCCGATTTGCATATTTCACATTGCTTTATGTACTAGATGACATTGGTTTGACAGACAGACTGGAAACAAGTCTCAATGAAGGATTCCTAAGTCTGACACTAACTTTCTAGGTTAATGTTTATATTTATGGTTTCATATTAAAATACATTTACTTATTTTCTTTCTGCAGATATAGTGAATCGGTGGAATCGTTGGTTGTCATTCTAGGTTGAGAACAGCTTGTGCATTCCCCTCTGCATACACACTTTTCCTATCCAAACTGCAAACTGTCAAAGTTGAGCGTACTCCTTTCAATTACTCCAACACAGTTTTCCTTTTCTGAGCAGAAAAGTAACCAGCTGACAACATAACTTTTAATTTCTACATCCACAATACATTTGCTTTAAGTAATTCCACTACTGATTACATTTTTGTAGTGGAGAATCTTAATTCTTTACAGCAACAAAAAATAGAAATGTCAAAAGTCTAAAACCAATGAGTGACAGAGGGACGGGGTGCCCTGAAAAGCTTCCGGCCTAGGGTATAGTGCCTGGAAATCTGGCCCTGGTCTTCAGAGACATACTTTGCTAAAAATATAAATGAAAACTGCATGCTCTGGTGCTTTCTGAAAGACAGAACGAACCCACAAGACCCAATCACACAAAAAGGTGGGCACAAACATCTCCGTTTCAGACATTCCCTACTGTGCTGAACAATTACAAAGAGAATCCTCAACTTACCGTCCAGAAAAGGGGTCACCGGGATGGACGGTATCCTTCCACTTGCAGAATTTACACATTCATCATGCCAGTAAGACTGCAGAGGCGGAATGTGTTCGGAGCTACTTCCAGTATCGCCTTACGTGCCGCACAAATCTCAGTCCGCCACATCTTCGGTAGAGCAATCTATTGGAGACGGGTCAGGAGTTCTTGAGAGTTAGCTAAGGCTGGATCACACGCCTACATTCTGCAACTGCACTGCTTTCTGGAAGTTAACCCTAGACGCAAAAATTCATGTTCCTAACATACTTCTGGAGGTAAGACACGTCTCACAATTTATAAAAATACATTCACTTGTGTCAGATTACTTCCACATAATATATTTCACACAATTTGATCTAATTTAACAGACCAGTATCTACAAATTGTGCCAATGCCCAGTTTACGTCCAACATTTATGTGACAAGCTGCCAAATGTTTAAAGTAACTTATTCTAAGTAACTAATGTACAGATAGCAAGATTACTTCATTTATTATTTGAACCAGCAGATGTTCACATGGTGCAAATGTCAGGGGCACATCAACACAAACAAACAAACCTCAAATCAAGTGTCTAGAGCACTGGAATGAGATGTCAGATTACACAATAAAGGAAGAACACAGCTTCTTGATCGCAAATTATCAGTAAAGGAGAAAATCAAAGTCTTTCTAATCTGTATAATATTTTAAATAATTAAAAATGTTGATTTGAGAATAGTTAACACTGAAATGTCGTATTAAGCAGGAAAGAAAGGACACAGCTACACGATTGCAAATCATCGATAAAAGGAACAACCGAAGTTTCTTTCTACTATGTATATTATTTTTAAATTAATAAAAAAATCTTGATTTGTGCAGTCGTATGAGAAAATTTACATTTAACATCTAGGGGGGGTGAGCATTCTTTGTGGGCACTTAAATGATGCTCAAAGTACCTAAAAGACCACTTTTTGCACCATGGAACTACAAGGAATTACTGTGATTAAATGTTTCTAGAAATTAACTTCATGACACTAAAATGATGGTTATTACCATGAAACAAGAGCTTTAAATTTCACAGGAAGGTTAAAGAAGCAAGTCGCTACACAAGAATGTCTGATCATTACAAAAATAAAAATAAAAACAATTATAGTTATTATTATGTAGGAGTGTCATTCATTGCATGATTTTAGGACTCCACATACATCCCAGTAAACAGAATCACACTACACTTTAAACTAAGTAAGTGTTTCTATATGACGATGATGATAGTATCTGCCTCCATAGCATTGAGTACAATTATTTAACTATAATTTTGTGCCTATCAAAAAATTTTGATTCAGTTAACACACTTAAATATTATAGTGTTACAGGAATAGGCTGACCCACAGCCACACAAATTTTAAACATCATCTACAATATTACAGGAACTGCAATGGTTATCACATATGTGTATTAATCAGACTGCCATTTACAACACAGACATCAGTTTCTCTTTGGAACTGTAAGAATTTCAGCAGTCACAAATAGTCAGATACTAAAAACATTAATCAATGTCTGGCCCACAAACACAGTTATTTGTAAATTACACCATTCCAGATTAAATCATTGGCCCAAAAGATTTAACTCTTGCCGAGTGGGGAAAACGAGCAAATCACATTCTGGAATGCAAGAGATCTAGCCTCAAAGTAACAAAAGCGTACGCTATCTCGACACTGCTCCCGGAAAGACTTTTAAAAGAGTTTCCACATGGTGTTTACAAGTGTACTGTAAGCACAACAGGGCTAATATAAGACTCAAAATGACTCGATGGGAATCTGTTGAGAACTTGCCAGGCTTCATTACGCAGACACACTGTGGTATTATATTTCTTTTTTTGCAGTGAAGAAATTATACTGGGAACAGGTGCAATTGTAGGAGTTGTCACATAGTAATTTGTCACACAGAGGGGTGCTGCAGTAGGAATACAGCTTCAGTCCCAGAGGAATCTTACACATACACTAACACACGAGTGGGAGTTGGGAACGGCAGTGTCTGCAGGATCGGCGTGTCACGGGCCCCGGTCACAGTCTGTTGAGCCTCCCTAGTGGGGATGGCAGGAGTCACTCCCATCAGTCAGTCACCGGACAGCAGGCGGAGCAACTCTTGTGCGTCTGACACCGGACAGTCATCTCCGGCACCATCCACAGGGCCGCAGGCATCCCGTCCCCCAACATCTGCGCCCTCCTCTGCCCCGGCCCGAGCACCACCCTTCCTGCCGCCGCCCCCACCTCGCTACACCATCGATATCGTCACGTTTATGCCCAGGTTGCCATTGTCGGCAAACAGCTGCGCGATGCAGGTGTCGAACACCAGGCAGTCCGAGTTGAGGATGGCAGAGGCGACCCCCTCGTGGATCGAGCGGGGTGTCGCCTCCCAAGTGAGCCGGCGGCGCTGCCCGTTCAGCTCTAGCCGGTAGGCAAACCCCTCCGCCTGCTTGCGGGACCCGATCAGCTGCACGATGGCGAAGAACTGCTGGTGGCCGTCAAACTTCTCCTGCGTACAGAAACGTTTCAGTGTCAGTTGTTGCATTTAAAAATTAAAGAATTAAAATGTCGACCAATACAGCTGAACTTTAAAATTTCGGTTACAATGACAACTCTGCTGTAATGTTGTAATTTCTGTAGTACTGCCATATTCCTCATAAGGAACATACTTCTCATCCTCATTTAATGTGACAAATGTACCTCGTACATGACATTTTCAGCCTCACTTAGCAACAAGATTTTACAAGAATCAATGAACTGTAGAAGGCAACCTGTTTTTGTTAATAAGCGACCTGGCATAGTCTTCTCGTCTACCCTCTCTTCCACAATAGGTGTAATATAGACTCCTCACCTCATTATTACACTAGTTCATTCACACTACAGTAGTGGTGACGATGACAGAACACACATCAATAGTACATGTGATGTCAGTTCCCATAACAACTGCTATGAAGCAAATGCATTTTTAGCAGCATGGCCAGTAAAAGAAATATTTACCTAATGGACGAAAAAATGAAAGTGATTTATGAAATCGAGAGTGGAACTCAAAAGGATGACGTGTGTTGTCAAATTTGGCATCGTAAATTCTGCAGTCTAAACAATCTGGAAAACAAGTATGAAATTGTTACTGTGTTTGAACAAAATTGACCTAAAATTAAGCAGTTACAATAGGCTGAATAAAGCGATGTGGACAAGGCACTGCTTAAGTGGTTTAAGCATCAGAGAAGCATTCACGTTCTCCTTACGGTGAAAGCGAAGAATTTGCCAAGAAATTTAGAAGATGAGGAATTTCTGTGCAGCAGTGGCTGGATTGACAGATTCAAGCAACATCACGGCATTATTTTTGGCAGTGAGCGATGAATCCCATAGAGTAAAAACTGAAATAATCCAACAATGGCTCACTACCACCTGTGAAGGATATGCAAACTGTGACATCTTAATGTAGATGAGACTGTCATTTTCTGTTAATTTGCACCAGACAAGATTATGAAATTCAAGGGCAAAAAATGTTGGCGGTCTGTTACCTACAGAATAAATAATAGTTATAGTTTGTGAGGCACAGATGGAAATGAGAAGAAAAAATTGCACACGATAGATAAATCGGAAAATCTTAATATGTTCTAAGTACGTAAAAATCTGATTATTCACTACAATGCTAATAAAAAGTCCAGGATGACCTCCGAACACTTTGAAGCTAAAATAAGGCATTGGGATCGGTAGCTTAGGCTACTTGATCTTGTTGATAACTGTCCAGCACATTCTGCACACACTGGCCTGGAAAATATTAAGCTCATTTTTCTTCCTTCAAATATGAAACTTATTGCAGTCCATGGACAAAGGAGTAATTATGAGTCTGAAATGCCACTATTTTTCACTCATATCACCAAAAGTGATCCAATGCCTTGAAAAAACGCAGGATTATTCTATTACACTGATGGATGGGATCAGATGCATTACCAAAGCTCGGAGCCAGGGCACAGCCCAAACTACCAAGAGCTGTGTCATGCAGGAACCACTACTGAAGGAATAAATGCTGCTGAAACTGAAGACAGGTTTTTTGACACTGATTATCTGTTGCTGCCTGCATTGCTGCCAGAAATCAACTGCAAGAAGTGCCTATCCCTATTGTGAGTGACACTTCAGAAGCCATCAGAATTGTGAACCTGTTCTCTGAAGCTAGAGGAGGGGGCAATGAAATTGCAAATGAAATAATGAACACATAATGTAATTTAGAAATGTGGGTATTGGGCAAATAGACAGCAGAGTAAAATGACCGATTACTTCACTCCTAAGTAAAGAAGTTTGGTGAGAACTTGACATACTGCTGTGTATATTGTGAATACAGAATATACAGCTTCATGTACAGTACTCAAGAATGAATACTGTACGTAAAACTAAAAAAGGTTAAATAAATTTGTTCTTTGCCATTTGCCACCAAAATAAACTAAAAATATGAATCTCAATCACAATGACAATCATTTACATCATCATAACAACATTCGAGGAGCTTTGAATGTTGTTATAGCCAGGTTCCACTGTTGTTCCCACTTAACAAAACTGTTTGTAAGTCATCATTTACAGCTGTAAGATATTTGACAAATCTCATTGTTTGTTAAAAAGTAGCTGCCTCAGCAGTGCGTTAATGCAGAGAGCAATAACCCATTTTAATGTATCAACAAACACAGGCATATTTTTTATTAATAGTTTATCTTCTCAGGATTTATTGCTGTCATACAGTTTGCACTAAGTAGTTAAAATTTGTTGAGTACATTATGAATTTTCACTCTCCTTAGTAATTAGATTACATACTTGGGAAAGTTAATGATGTTGGGTAAAAACACTAAGTACGAGGTAGCATACTGTTTATGAAATGTAAACTTTCAAATTCTCTTATAAAAACTAAAATTTATTACAAATTCAGCTCAACACTAAATTATTCAATTGATGTTGGCGAATGTTTGCGACCAACAACAACAGACTATTAAACAACATTCCAGAAAATAAACCATTGTATCAAACCTTAAACAACATTTATCATTTTTCAATGAAAAATGACAAACTATTCAATGAACAGGCTAATAAACAACGAAAATTACTGTAATATGGCAATTTTAAATGTTAATCACCTAGAAATAAAATTATATTTTAAACTGATTGTTATACTTATGCAGTCAATGCATTACAGGTTCAAATTGTGGTTTGGCACAAATTTTCCATTTTTCACCATTGACTTATTTCAATGCCTCATTAAAGCAAAATTTGGAAATTTCTTCTGTCAGGTGCAAATTAATATAAAATGAAAACCAACTTTGCTGATTATGTGTGAAGTTCTTTATTATTTACTCAAGACAGCTAGCACTCAATCATAAAACTGGACATCAGAAAATAATGACAACTTCTGTGCGGAGATTCAGACAGATCAGTAAACTTCACTCACTACACATTTCATTATTTATCAACCACGCATTATGCAAACTACTTCAGAGTTCTGAGATAATGTTGCAGCACCCACACTTTGTCCACTGCAATTTATGAGATGAAATCAATTGTACATAATGTTTAGGCATTGCATTTTTACCTCTGTGAACTCTGTAAAATTTCGTGCACTGTTTTGCTTAATTTGACGCAGCGCAGTACGTATGATGGATACCAAAAAGAAATTCAGTCCTTTATCGGGCAAAGACATCAGACTGTAAGATGTACAAAAATCACATTTTTTCAGCAAATAATTTCCGAAAAATCAGACGTTAAGTATTTCATATTGGATGGAACGCCATCTCTCAGCCCAAGCACCAGCAAAGCCATTCTGGTACAAGCTGCCAGAGTGGGCGGTCACATGTGCCTGAGGTGTGCTTGCTTGTGTGAATGAATGCTGTGCGTTTCTCGTTCTTTTTCTGACATGGGCTGTGGCTGAAAGCTTGTGTGTAAGTGTCTTAATTGTGTGCCTGCAACTTAATGTGTCATCTTTATGGTAACGACTGATGTGTGTTACTTTGTATGCACAAGTCATTTACAGCTACTCAAATTATACGAACAGCAACAGTGGCCAAACATGGACAGATCCGTTACAACTGTTTAACACGACAGTGCATATTACTCAATACTAAACAAAAGAGTGTAACTAACAATAATATAACAACACAATCAGGTAACACAAAAAAGCCTAGGTAAATAAACCTTTTACCTGTTAACACTACGCTTAGCAAGATACGTATTTGAAAAAAACGGAAGTTATCAAGATTTCAATTTTCTACATGCTAGTGTGCCAGACACAATAATCTAATACTCTCATTTTGAGAATTAGGAATAAGAAGCCTGGCTATTTAATGTGGCAAGCATTTAAATTGAACCAGTCCAGTAATAAGGAACTGAAACAGAGTGCAGCTTGCAATTCTGAAACTCTAAAAAATGCAGTACTCTTTTCGGTACATCAACTATTTTGATGACTTCCGAAATTAATGCTGCTACACTACAAAAACCTTTAACAGAGTAATCAATAGGTAGTGACAGTGATGAGTACACACCTCAGAACGAATGTCAGTTAAACCAACGAGATTAAAAAATTAAATTGCGATCAAATTTTATTGGAAAAAAAAACATAAACAAGACAAATGTTAAAGGGAATCAAAATATGGAAAAGTCAGGTTTCAGAATTTAAATACTAACAATGCAGCCACATGCTGTGGACACAGCAGCTAATACAAATTAGCTCCATTTTTAACAATAGGGTAGCTTCACTCCTCTAGAGACCTGCTGTTGGAAGAGAAGCAAGGTCTTTCATATACTCTGTGTAGGATCAAACTGGTATCCCATTAAGTCCAGTGGCCTTTCCGCTGTTCAGCTGTTTCAGTCGATTTTCTATTCCTTTGTCACTTATTCTGATTTTCTATCTTGTCGTTAATGGGGCGATTTAAAAGAGAAAATTACCAAGGTTTGTCTTCCAAACACTAGTGTGCCAGACATAATAATCTAATTCTCTCATTTTGAGAATTAGGAATAGGGTGCCTGGCTATTTACTTTAGCAAGCATTCAAATTGGACCAGTCCAATGGTAAGGAACTGACACAGAGTGCAGCTTGCTATTCTGGATCTGTAAAAAATGCTTTACTTTCCAGTACATCTACAATTTTGATAACTTATCAAACTTGAAACAAGATGGCGGCAATTGAGAAGTTTAGTGAATTTGTGCCTCCAGTTATTTCGAATTTTCAAATGTTATCCGACATCAATAACAAGATGATGATCAACAAAAGTGCTTCGCAAAGTTTCAAGTCTAGTGCCACACAAAAACCCTGCAGTGAAAAATCATCCAAATCAAAATGTAAGAGTGTAACATGTGAGGTCCATCCTGACAAAGCAAAACTAGTTGAAACTATTAATTCGTTGCAAGAAATTGTGTGCAGATCCTTGGCAGAAAACAAAGTGTTAGCTGATAGACTCAAATGTCTTGAAAATGATCATGGAAAACTAAAAACCACCAAGCAGGGCATACGTGAATTCGACAGAAATAAAGTGTACACAGTAACCGATGATTCCGTCGCCATTTCAAGTTTTCCAACACATACTGGGTGTACCGGTAACGCTAACAATAGCGCAATCATTTCGTCGTCTTTAGTAATAAATTCTCCTGCCGTGCTCCAAAAAACGGTAGGCCTATCTACAAAAGATCAAATCGTGCACCATCTGAAAGAAAAGCCTGTTACTAAGCAAAATGTGGAACCTACACAACAGAGTCCGTGTAAAATAAAGTGCGCAGATATCGTAAATAGTGTTTCTTCTTCAGTAATAGCTCCCCCCCCCCCCCCCCCCCCCCCCACACACAAAAAAAAACATATTCGATAACCTACTACAAAACGATGGTCATTGAGAAAAACAAACTTCTGCTGCATACAATAAATTTGCTCCCAAGACCGCAAAGTTAACACAGGTTCATAGTTATCAAAAAAGGTTACCGAATGTGCAAAAACAGAATATATCTACACAGAAAAAACACGTTTCAAAACCTAGCCCCAAAACTGTGATGAACAAAAAAATGTGTGCACTTGGTGACAGTCATGGACGTGGAATTTCAGCACTATTGAAAGATAAATGTAATTTAATGATAACAGGTTTTGTGAAGGCAGGAGTGCAGTTTTGTGATTTAAATAAACTAACAAACTATACTGATGTATCTCACTTAAGTAATTGTGATTTTGTTGTGCTTCTAGGTGGTTCAAACGATACATATAGGAATGAAACAAAAGGGTTTGCAAAAGAAATGCTTAAACAACCTATTACATACAAATGTACTCGTTGTTAACATTCCTCATCGTTATGATTTGCCTTCCTGGTCCTGTGTCAACCAAGAAATTTGCATTGCAAACAAACTGACATCAGAAATATGTTCTACATTTCACAAAGTAGAGATGATTGATACATACAATTTAGGAAGAAGATTTTATACAGCTCATGGACTACATTTAAATATGTTAGGAAAAGACGAATAGTAGAAAAACTCCGAAATCATATCCTGAAGAAATCAGCCCCAAGTATCAAGATTGCCAAACAACCACAAATTACGAAATGGTTTAGGCCAAAAACAGAAGCTTTGATGGAAGCAGAACTGTGTCAACCACTCAAAACCATCTCTGGTACTGAAAATTGCGTGCAAGAAGCCACACACAAAAATAAAATCTTGGCCAATTTTTTAGGGTAAGTGCTGTGTCAGAAATACCTTTAGAAAAGAAATTAATCAAACCCTTAACTGAAAAGTTACAAAGTCCATCATTTCTTGTATTACACCATAATGTCCAGTCTTTCAGAAATAAGATTCCAATGCTGGAAGTGTTACTTCAGTCTCAAATAAATCCAGATATAATTTGTATTACCAAACACCGGCTGTCTAAAGAAGAAATTCAGGCAACCTCTATTCCAAGGTACTCATTAACAAGCTTCTATTGTAGGAATTTCTCCACACATGGCGGTACTGCTATATTTGTAAAGGACCAGATAAAATTCAGTGAGGTAGGCCTAAATGTACAGATTGCATTATCTGAAGATAAGGAATTTGAGCTTTCTATGGTTAAGCTGCCTGAACTAAACTATATAATTATAAATGTATACAGAGCACCAAGTAGTAATATTCCAAATTTTATGACCAAATTAGACGTTCTGCTGAATAGTGTCAGCTCATTAAATACGAGATTAATACTTTGTGGTGATTTTAACATTGATTTATCAAAAAACAGTAATGCTAAACTTGATTTGTTAAACATGACCAAATCCTTTAATATGATCCCCACAACACAATCTCCAACAAGATCAACAGAGCATACTGATTCAATAATTGATCAAATCTTCATAACTGATACTTGTTACAAATTCACTGGCGAAGTACTGAGCATGGGATACAGTGACCATGATGCTCAGCTACTGAGCGTTGACATGGGAAATAGTAAAATCAGCCCCAAAAAAGTTCACATGCAACCTATTATTATTCAATTGTGTATTGAAGAAAACAGTATGAAAATGAAGAGAAACCAACAGAAGAATGGTTGTTCATGGCAGCAGAAAAATTGGATTCAAAGTTTTGTTGGAAAAAATCATAAAGGAAACCAATGTTAAAGGGAATCAAAATACAGAAAAATCAAGTTTCAGAATTTAAATATCCAGGAAAAATATCCCAGCCGCCTGCTGTGGACACACCAGCCAATACAAATAGAGCAAGAATAATGGAAATGACATTTCACTTAATTTTACACAGTGCATACATTCACTTAACGAACACATACTATAAAAAAGCCACATCTAATAATACAATACTAAGGCACTAAAAGTGGCGATTAAACTTTGGTCATTATGCCTCAAAATGCCTTACCATAAACACAGCCCAGCAGTTGAATAATTTGGAAAAGGAGAGGAATTAAAAAATTACAAATCGAAAGCATGAAAATGGGATTTAGAAATTGAGAAGCAAGGACATGTATGCAAGAACTACGAATATGAAAACACAGATGATTGCATTTGCTGGCCAACTAAGAAAGAGACCGACAAAAAATACTGAAATTGTGATTCCTCAGTTTCTCTTGGCTGAATTCATGATGAAACAGTTTGTGAATGGCTGGATGTAAGTGTCAAACAGGCACAATATGTCAGCATACAACTACACTGCATCACCAGTTGCACTGACAAAAACAAGTGGTATAGCAAACAATATGGGCAAGACTTTAACCATGGGGAAAAAAAAAAAAAAAAAAAAAAAACCTGGATGAAATGGTTCTCTTGCAGAAAATCTGAAGATTGAATTTAAAAGACACAGATCACAGTGTACTAAAATTGTTCCTTTCATTAAACAGTGCCAAATTTAGCAACTTAATGAGGCCCTCTAGAAAAATAATACGAGATCTTTCTATAAAACTTTTAAATTTACCTTACCTTACAAAAATACTGAACACCAAATCTGTGTTTCAAATATGAAAAAGAAAAGCTGCTGCTAAATAATCAGGAAGGCTGCATAATATAGGCAGGACACTTTCAGAACATGAACATCAACAAAAGCAAAACAACAACAATGGAATGAAGTCGGGTCATGCTGAGGGAATTAGATTAGAAAATGAGACACTTAAAGCAGTAAAGGAGTTCTGCTATTTGAGGAGCAAAATAACTGATGATGGTCAAAGTAGAGAGGATATAAAATGTAGACTGGCAATGGCAAGGAAAGTGTTTCTGAAGAAGAGAAATTTGTTGACACTGAGTAGAGAATTAAGTGTCAGGAAGTCATTTCTGAAAGTATTTGTATGGAGCGTAGCCATGTATGGAAGTGAAACATGGACGATAAATAGTTTGGACAAGAAGAGAATAGAAGCTTTTGAAATGTGGAGCTACAGAAGAATGCTGAAGATTAGATGGGTAGATCACATAACTAATGAGGGGGTATTGAATAGAATTGGGTAGAAGAGAAGTTTGTGGCACAACTTGACAAGAAGAAGGGACCAGTTGGTAGGGCATGTTCTGAGGCATCAAGGGATTACAAATTTAGCATTGGAGGGCAGCGTGGAGGGTAAAAATCGTAGAGGGAGACCAAGAGATGAATACACTAAGCAGATTCAGAAGGATGTATGCTGCAGTAGGTACTGGGAGATGAAGAAAATTGCACAGGATAGGGTAGCATGGAGAGCTGCATCAAACCAGCCTCAGGACTGAAGACCACGACGACAACAAACTTTCAGAAGCTTCTAAACTATTAAAAACTTAAAGAGAAGTTCCCAATGCAAGTTCCACATAATAAATTTGAAGATCCACAACCATAAAATTTTCAGGACATCCAGCAGATTATTAGTGAGCTAGAAAACAACAAAGTTCCAGTGGAGGACAATTTTGTTGCAGAAATGTGAATGACTGAACAGTCGGACAGCTATAAATAGGAATCCAAATCATATGGAGAACTGAAAAAATACCAGAAGTTTGGAAAATAGCACTCACTCATTCACTACACGCAAAAATGAAGGTTAGGGGTGGGGGCAACCATTTGGTGGAGAAAGTAAGTATGAAATTGTGAGCAGTATCAAATTTAAAAGATTATTATTTTTATTATTATTTACTCTATCAACAATCTATCATACACACATCTAAGAAAGTTTTGCATCACTCCGGTTCCCAGAATTCCTGAAGATATATGTTGACTGTGGATATTGTATCACAGACAGAGAGACTTTGACTGTTCAGAGATGTCACAAAACCCACCCAAAAATGTAAACAATCACACATGAGCAGCACCTATTAGACAGAGGGGGTGAGGCAGCACATCAGTTCCAGTCATTCCACCAAGAAGAAGGTACACGTCTTGTGTTGCCTGTAGTTCAATTATGCCTAGATGGTCAATACCGCAGTTCGATCATGTCCGCATTGTTACTTTGTGCTAGGAAGGGCTGTCTACAAGTGAAGTGTCCAGGCGTCTCAGAGTGCACCAAAGCGATGTTGTTCAGACATGGAGGAGATACAGAGAGACAGGAACTGTCGAAGACATGCCACACTCAGACCATCCAAGGGTTACTACTGGAGTGGCTGACTGCTACCTACCGATTGTGGCTCTGAGGAACACTGACAGAAACACCACCATGTTGAATAATGCTTTTCGTGCAGCCACAGGACGTCATGTTATGACTCAAACTGCTCACAATAGGCTGTATGATGCGCAACTTCTCTCCTGACATCCATCTTTGCAACCACGACACCATGCAGCACGGTACAGATGGGCCCCAACAACAGGGCATTACGTGGAGCCGACGTATACTGCTGGTTTTCATGGAAGGCGACGTAATGGCTGTACAATACGTGAATACCATCCTCAGACGAATGGTGCAACTATATCGGCAGCATATTGATGAGGCATTTGTCTTCATGGACAACACTTCGCACCCCCATCATGCACATCTTGCATCAATGCAAGAGGATGTGCTACGGGGTATTAGAAGTACCAGTGTGTACAGCAATCTGGACCATTCCCTATGAAGGTCTTTCTGTATGGTGGTACAACGTGCATTGTGTGGTGTTTATGAGCAATAAAAAGAGTGGAAATGATGTTTATGTTGATCTGTATTCCAATTTTCTGTACAGATACCGGAACTCTCAGAACCGAAGTGATGCAAAGCTTCTTTCGATGTGTGTCTTTTCTAGAGCAGAGGACTGAAAATTTTTATTAGATCCCTGACAAATGCTCATTGTAATGAGGTTTTTGTTTCCACACAATACCTCATCACGGTGAATATATTACTGAAGATATTAAAGCCACAATTAAGTTGAATATTTGGCAAGCACAAATCACTTACAGCTAACCTAATGATACAATACAGAGCAACAGTGAAGAATCATGGGCATGTCAGCTATTAATGCGACAGTGTGTTTTCCTCAATATTAAACAAAAGAGTATTTGTAACAACATGACAATTCATGTACACAACATAAAATTAGAAAATCCCACTCAGAATTAAACAGACCAAAATATAGTTAAATAATACTTCTACGTGTTGACAGTTTCCCCACTTTATTTGATGGCATCAAATGCAGTGTTTGGGTAATGAATTGTTCCTTACAGATGTACAGCATTAAACCTGAAGTATATACACTTAGCTAGATACATATTGGAGAATATGTATAGTAAAATAGATTTCATCACGCATATACTATTGTTCCAGACATAATAATCTAATTCCCTCATTTTGAGAATTAGGAATAGGGTGCCTGAATATTTAATTTAGCAAGCATTCAAATTGAACCAGTTCAATGATAAAGACCTGACACAGAGTGCAGCTTGCAATTCTGGAACTGTAAAAACTGCAATACACTTTCCAGTACATCTACTGCTTAATGGCTCACCTAACTTAATGCAATAAAAAAAATAAAAAAAACTTGAACAGAATAACAAGTAGAGAGTGAGTGACAGTTATGAGAACACACCCCACAGTCAATATCAGTTAAATTAACTAAATTAAATTGCTATCAATTCTAACTTCATAACCAATTCATGGTCTGCTTCTACAAGTCAAGTTTATTATTATTTTATTAAAAGTGCGCTGAATCCTGTTCACTAGCAATATACCACAATTTGATTCAGGTAAGCTCAACACGATTTTCACGAAATTCCTGTATCTGTTGAAAAGAAATTAATCCACACACGAGATGCGTGAGCATTATTATTCAATTCCATGTTGAGGAAAGTAGTATGAAAAGAGAGAAAAATGAACAGAAGAATAGTGACTATGTGAGTAGAAACTCGGGAAACACAGACTAACTTGAACTTGACTTATTAGTTTTTGCTGATTATTTTGCAAAATATGCAGGAAACCTACAGGATGCAACAACAAAGATATATAACAAAGCTAAATAACACATAAATATGCTCAAAGTGGAAGCAGAAAATTTTGATTTCAAACTTTTTGGAAAAAAATCCACAAACAAAACAAACATTAAAGGGATTCAAACACAGAAAAATCAACTTTTAGAATTTAAATATTCAGGACAAATGATTCAGCCAAATGCCTGGACACAGCAGCTAATACAAACAGAGTCAATAAAATGGAAATGGCTTTCCACTTAACAAGCAACATATGCAGTCACCTAATGAACACATACAATAAAAAAAGTTCTTATCTGTTAATACAATATTATGGGAAAATGATGAGATGATGAAAACTGGGTGTCTTTATGCCTCAAAACGCAGCCAAGCAAGTGAAATAATTTGGAGGGGAAAAGAGAGAAATTCAGAAAACTGTAGCTCCAGGGTATGAAAATGGGATCTGGAAACTGAGAAGCAAGGATGCAAGAACTGGGAACATAACATATAAAATGAGAAAGTGGACAATTACATTTTATGCCCTCCCAACACTCTGACTTGCTCTCTCCCAGATCAATGCCAAGCATATCACCACTGCTGTCTTCCATCAACACACTGCTCTGTGTTCAACTTGTGCCCCAGGATGTGTGCTTGCAGTATCTTTCACTGCCTGCCCCAGAAGTCAGTTCACTGTGGGGTACTTCCTTACTCTTCTTAATAAGACCAAGTGTGAAATGGGAGTGACCTGTGCTTTCCTTCTTTCTTTCTTTCTTTCTTTCTTTCTTTAACAATAGGGTAGCTTCACTCCTCTAGAGACCTGCTGTTGGAAGAGAAGCAAGGTCTTTCATATACTCTTTGTAGGATCAAACTGGTATCCCATTAAGTCCAGTGGCCTTTCCGCTGTTCAGCTGTTTCAGTCGATTTTCTATTCCTTTGTCACTTATTCTGATTTTCTATCTTGTCGTTAATGGGGCGATTTAAAAGAGAAAATTACCAAGGTTTGTCTTCCAAACACTAGTGTGCCAGACATAATAATCTAATTCTCTCATTTTGAGAATTAGGAATAGGGTGCCTGGCTATTTACTTTAGCAAGCATTCAAATTGGACCAGTCCAATGGTAAGGAACTGACACAGAGTGCAGCTTGCTATTCTGGATCTGTAAAAAATGCTTTACACTTTCCAGTACATCTACAATTTTGATAACTTATCAAACTTAATGCTGTTTCATTAAAAAACTAAAACAGAGTGATCAATAGGTAGCGACAGTGATGAATACACAACTCAGAACGAATGTCAGTTAAATTCACTAATTTGAATTGCTATCAAATATTATTTTTTTTTAAAAAAAAAACAAGACCAACGTTAAAGAGAATCAAAACATGGAAAAATCAAGATTCAGAATTTAAATACTAAGGAGAAACAATCCCGCCACAAACTGTGGACACAGCAGCTAATACAAACAGAGCTAGAAAAATGGAAATGGCATTCCACTTAATAAACAAAACACACAGTCCCTTAAAGAACACATACAATAAAAAGAGTCTATCTATTAATACAATATTATGGCATTACAATACGGTGATTAAAGCTAGTGTGTCTATGCCTCAAACTGTTATACTGTAAACACAGCCAGACAGTTAAATAATTTGGAGAAGGAAGATGGAAAATCTTATAGATCCGAAGTATGAAAATGAGAATATATACAGGGTGACACAGAATAACACGAATGTTTGAAATGAGTAGTGGCAGCCATGGGCAGGTGGCACAAGTGTGGGTTCGTGACCATTTAGCGAGTAAACAGTTTGTCATTTCAAGAAATCATGGATCAGTGGAATGGAAAACTGCACGCATTAGCCACAAAAATGTTTAAAAACAATTATGGTTTGGTAGCAGTGCAGAGGGAATTTTGACTTTTTTTACAATTTACGACGTCTTTATGCCATTCCATCGAAAACTCGATAAAATGTTGAATTAATAACTTTGAAGAAACTGGATCTGCCCTCAAGAAGAAACCAACAGGACGACCAAGAAGTGTGCATTCTCCAGCGAACACTTATGTTGTAAGCAAGCCTGTCTTACGGAGCCCACGGCATTGAATTCATATGCAAGCAGCATTGGTTGCAATGTCATGGGAGAATGTTCACAGGATTCTTCATCTTTATTTAAAATTTCATCCGTACAAACTACAGACAGTGCAACAATTGAAAGACAACGATTATCAGTTAAGATTATGATTAGGATTCTGTCAAAAACGCTAACAAAAATAAACAATGACAATGAATTTCCTAACAAGTTGTGGACAACAGATGAGGCCCAGTTTCCTCTCTCACGTTATGTGAATAAACAGAACTACCGTTACTGGGCGAACAGAAATCCTAATGATGTTCACGAGCGACCTTTACACACTAGTAAAGTGACAGTATGGCGGAGTATTTCATCACACAGGATTATTGGAACATATTTTTTCGCAAATGAACGGGGAAACGCAATAACTGTCAATGCCGTGGAGATGTTACGAGCTTTCGTTACACCTGCATTGAACGACTTTCCAAATGTTCAAGGAGCCCGGTTTCAACAAGATGGAGCGACATCACATACCGTCGCCAATCAACAGCACATATGCAAGAATTGTTGGGGAACAGTGTTACCTCACGATTTGGTAACATTCCCTGGCCCCCTAAGATTGTCAGATTTATTAATCCACGATTTTTTCCTTGTGCGGCTATCTCAAGAGCAAAGTCTACACGACTCTACTAAGAATCCTGGATGAGCTGAAACAGAGAATTTGGGATGCAATTCACAGTATCCCAGCTGAGGTGTTGCAACGGTAATGAGGAATCTCAGCAGCAGATTTCACGAATATATTCGTATAGGAGGACACCATCTAAAAGACTTAATTTAAAAAGAAAAATGATAAATGCCATCAATGTTACGTAAATGGCAAAGCAGTAAGGTTTCAATTACTATGAATGCAATTTCTTTCCTTACTGACTCCTAGTTTTACTGGATTGTGAAAATGTTCCCATTTTTCACTAGCACCCTGTACATATCATATGATAAAGTGGAGAATTACATTTTATGGGCACTAAGAAAGAATGGATAAAGAGAGGCTGACAAAAAATATTCAACTTGTGAAGCTTCAGTTTGTCTCGTCTTAATTCACGAGGAGACAGTTCATGAATGGCTGGATGTCAGTGTTAAACAGGAACAGTATTTCAGCCACCAGCTACGTTGCATCACCAGGTGTGCTGACTGTTTAGGGGTGCCTCAGTACTTTCATCGCCCACTACCCCCACCCCGACTCCATATCTCTCAGTTCTGTCTTCTATTGACACAATGCTCTGTCTTCAGTTTGTGCCCAGGAATATGTGCTGGCAGTATCTTTTACTGCCTGCACCTGAAGTCCATTCACTGTGGGGGTAACTCTTTCCTCTTCTTAATAAGACCAAGTGTGAAACTGGTGTGACCTGTGCTTTTTTTTTTTTTATCATCAAGGTTGCTTCCTCCTCTAGAGATCTACAGCACACTGCTGTTGGAATAGGGGCAATGTCTTTTGTATACTCCGTGTATTATCAAACTAGTATCCCATCAAGTCTAGTGGACTTTTCACTGTCGAGCTTTTTCAGTTGCCTTTCTATTCCTTTATCGCTTATTCTGATTTGGGTTTTTGTCATTCTTGCGACGATTAAAAGAGGACGTATTCAAGATTTCAGTTTTCCACATGTTAGTGTGCCAGACATAATAATCTAATTCTCTTATTTCAAGAATTAGGAATAGGGTGCCTGGCTATTTAATTTAGCAAGCATTCAAATTGAACCAGTCCACTGATAAGGAACTGACACAGAGTGCAGCTTGCAATTCTGAAACTGTAAAAATTTCTACACACTTTCCAGTGCATTTACTACTTAATGATATTTTGTTAAAAAACTTAAACAGAATAATCAACAGAGAGACAGTGATAAGTACACGCCTCAGGGCCAATTTCAATTAAATTAACTAAATTATATTACTAGCAAATCTATCTTCATACACATTTCACAGTTTTATGGCTTTTATTTTATTTTATTAAAACTGTGTTGAATCTAGTTCACTTGCATTGTATTATTACTCAATTATGTGTTGAAGAAAGTAGTATGAGAATGAAGAGAAACCAACAAAAGAACGATTATTATGCAAGTTGAAACTTGGCAAACAGGCTACCTTGAATCTGACTTCTTAGTTTATGATGATTATTTAGCAATGTTAATAGAAAACCTACAAAATGGAACCAAACAGATAAACATCCTCTTGCCGGTAGTAGAAAAACTGCATTCCAAGTTTTGTTGAAAAAAATCACAAACAAAACCAATGTTAAAGGGAATCAAAATATGGAAGAATCAAGTTTCAGAATTTAAATATCCAGAAAAAACATTCCAGCCGCCTGCTGTGGACACAGCAGCCAATACAAATAGAGCTAGAATAATGGAAATGACATTTCACTTAATAGACACAGCACATACATTCACTTAACGAACACATTCTATAAAAAAGGGACATCTAATAATACAATACTAAGGCAGTAAAATGTGGTGATTGACACTTTATGTCTTTATCCCTCAAAATGCCTTACTATAAACACAGCCCAGTAGTTGAATAATTAGAAGAAGAAGCACAATTAAAAAATTACAAACCAAAATCATGAAAATGGGATTTGGAAATGAATATGAAAGCACAGGGGATTACATTTGCTGGCCAATTAAGAAAGAATGGATACAGACAGACAGACTGACTGACAAAAAATACTGAAAATGTGATTCTTCAGTTTTTCTCAGCTGAATTCACAATGAAACAGTTGGTGAATGGCTGGATGTAAGCATCAAACAGGCACAATATTTCAGCATACAACTATGTTGCATCACCAGTTGTGCTGACAAAAACAGGTGGTATGGCAAACAATATGGGCAAGACTTGAACCATGAAAAAACTTTGATGAAATGGTACTCTTGTAGAAAACTTGAAGATTATGTTGAATTTAAAAGACAGAGATCACTGCCAGCTAAAAGTGAACCATTCAGTAAACTCGATGAGGAACTGTAGGGAAAAAAATTACTGAGCACCAAATCTGCATTTTAAATATGAAAAACAAAAGCTGCTGCTAAATAATCAGGAAGGCTGTATAATATGGGCAGGATACTTTCAGAAGCTTCTAAACTGTGAAAAACTGAAAGACAAGTTCCCAATTCAAGTTCCACATAATAAATCCGAAGATCCACAACCACAAAATTTTCTGGACATCCAACAGATTATTAGTGAGCTAAAAAACAACAAAGTTCTAGGGGAGGACAATGTTATTGCAGAAATGTGAATGACTGAAGCCAGAAAACTTTAAAAAGAAATCCAAAACATTTGGAGTACTGAACAAACAACAGATGTTTGGAAAATAGCACTTACTTATTTTATTCACTATGCAAACAACTAAGGTGAGGAGGGTGGCGTGCAACCAGCTGGTGGTAAAAGTAAGTATACAATTGGGAGCAATATCAAATTTAAAAGATTTTTTTTTACATTAATGAGTATTTACTCTATCAATAATGTATCATATTTTTTAGAGTAGAGGACTGAAAAATTATATTAGATCCCTGACAAATGCTCATTGTAATGAGGTTTTTGTTTCCACACAATACCTCATCACAGTGAAACTATTACTGAAGATATTAAAGCCACAATTAAGTTGAATATTTGGCAAGCACAAATCACTTACAGCTAACCTAATGATACAATACAGAGCAACAGTGAAGAATCATGGGCATGTCAGCTATTAATGCGACAGTGTGTTTTCCTCAATATTAAACAAAAGAGTATTTGTAACAACATGACAATTCATGTACACAACATAAAATTAGAAAATCCCACTCAGAATTAAACAGACCAAAATATAGTTACATAATACTTCTACGTGTTGACAGTTTCCCCACTTTATTTGATGGCATCAAATGCAGTGTTTGGGTAATGAATTGTTCCTTATAGATGTACAGCATTAAACCTGAAGTATGAACACTTAGCTAGATACATATTGGAGAATATGTATAGTAAAATAGATTTCATCACGCATATACTATTGTTCCAGACATAATAATCTAATTCCCTCATTTTGAGAATTAGGAATAGGGTGCCTGAATATTTAATTTAGCAAGCATTCAAATTGAACCAGTTCAATGATAAAGACCTGACACAGAGTGCAGCTTGCAATTCTGGAACTGTAAAAACTGCAATACACTTTCCAGTACATCTGCTACTTAATGGCTCACCTAACTTAATGCAATAAAAAAAATAAAAAAACTTGAACAGAATAACAAGTAGAGAGTGAGAGACAGTTATGAGAACACACCCCACAGTCAATATCAGTTAAATTAACTAAATTAAATTGCTATCAATTCTAACTTCATAACCATTTCATGGTCTGCTTCTACAAGTCAAGTTTATTATTATTTTATTAAAAGTGCGCTGAATTCTGTTCACTAGCAATATACCACAATTTGATTCAGGTAAGCTCAACACGATTTTCACGAAATTCCTGTATCTGTTGAAAAGAAATTAATCCACACACGAGATGCGTGAGCATTATTATTCAATTCCATGTTGAGGAAAGTAATATGAAAAGAGAGAAAAATGAACAGAAGAATAGTGACTATGTGAGTAGAAACTCGGGAAACACAGACTAACTTGAACTTGACTTATTAGTTTTTGCTGATTATTTTGCAAAATATGCAGGAAACCTACAGGATGCAACAACAAAGATATATAACAAAGCTAAATAACACAGATAAATATGCTCAAAGTGGAAGCAGAAAATTTTGATTTCAAACTTTTTGGAAAAAAATCCACAAACAAAACAAACATTAAAGGGATTCAAACACAGAAAAATCAACTTTTAGAATTTAAATATTCAGGACAAATGATTCAGCCAAATGCCTGGACACAGCAGCTAATACAAACAGAGTCAATAAAATGGAAATGGCTTTCCACTTAACAAGCAACATATGCAGTCACCTAATGAACACATACAATAAAAAAAGTTCTTATCTGTTAATACAATATTATGGGAAAATGATGAGATGATGAAAACTGGGTGTCTTTATGCCTCAAAACGCAGCCAAGCAAGTGAAATAATTTGGAGGGGAAAGAGAGAAATTCAGAAAACTGTAGCTCCAGGGTATGAAAATGGGATCTGGAAACTGAGAAGCAAGGATGCAAGAACTGGGAACATAACATATAAAATGAGAAAGTGGACAATTACATTTTATGCCCTCCCAACATTCTGACTTGCTCTCTCCCAGATCAGTGCCAAGCATATCACCACTGCTGTCTTCCATCAACACACTGCTCTGTGTTCAACTTGTGCCCCAGGATGTGTGCTTGCAGTATCTTTCACTGCCTGCCCCAGAAGTCAGTTCACTGTGGGGTACTTCCTTACTCTTCTTAATAAGACCAAGTGTGAAATGGGAGTGACCTGTGCTTTCCTTCTTTCTTTCTTTCTTTAACAATAGGGTAGCTTCACTCCTCTAGAGACCTGCCGTTGGAAGAGAAGCAAGGTCTTTCATATACTCTGTGTAGGATCAAACTGGTATCCCATTAAGTCCAGTGGCCTTTCCGCTGTTCAGCTGTTTCAGTCGATTTTCTATTCCTTTGTCACTTATTCTGATTTTCTATCTTGTCGTTAATGGGGCGATTTAAAAGAGAAAATTACCAAGGTTTGTCTTCCAAACACTAGTGTGCCAGACATAATAATCTAATTCTCTCATTTTGAGAATTAGGAATAGGGTGCCTGGCTATTTACTTTAGCAAGCATTCAAATTGGACCAGTCCAATGGTAAGGAACTGACACAGAGTGCAGCTTGCTATTCTGGATCTGTAAAAAATGCTTTACACTTTCCAGTACATCTACAATTTTGATAACTTATCAAACTTAATGCTGTTTCATTAAAAAACTAAAACAGAGTGATCAATAGGTAGCGACAGTGATGAATACACAACTCAGAACCAATGTCAGTTAAATTAACTAATTTGAATTGCTAACAAATATTATTTTTTTTAAAAAAAACAAGACCAACGTTAAAGAGAATCAAAACATGGAAAAATCAAGATTCAGAATTTAAATACTAAGGAGAAACAATCCCGCCACAAACTGTGGACACAGCAGCTAATACAAACAGAGCTAGAAAAATGGAAATGGCATTCCACTTAATAAACAAAACACACAGTCCCTTAAAGAACACATACAATAAAAAGAGTCTATCTATTAATACAATATTATGGCATTACAATACGGTGATTAAAGCTAGTGTGTCTATGCCTCAAACTGTTATACTGTAAACACAGCCAGACAGTTAAATAATTTGGAGAAGGAAGATGGAAAATCTTATAGATCCGAAGTATGAAAATGAGAATATATACAGGGTGACACAGAATAACACGAATGTTTGAAATGAGTAGTGGCAGCCATGGGCAGGTGGCACAAGTGTGGGTTCGTGACCATTTAGCGAGTAAACAGTTTGTCATTTCAAGAAATCATGGATCAGTGGAATGGAAAACTGCACGCATTAGCCACAAAAATGTTTAAAAACAATTATGGTTTGGTAGCAGTGCAGAGGGAATTTTGACTTTTTTTATAATTTACGACGTCTTTATGCCATTCCATCGAAAACTCGATAAAATGTTGAATTAATAACTTTGAAGAAACTGGATCTGCCCTCAAGAAGAAACCAACAGGACGACCAAGAAGTGTGCATTCTCCAGCGAACACTTATGTTGTAAGCAAGCCTGTCTTACGGAGCCCACGGCATTGAATTCATATGCAAGCAGCATTGGTTGCAATGTCATGGGAGAATGTTCACAGGATTCTTCATCTTTATTTAAAATTTCATCCGTACAAACTACAGACGGTGCAACAATTGAAAGACAACGATTATCAGTTATGATTATGATTCTGCCAAAAACGCTAACAAAAATAAACAATGACAATGAATTTCCTAACAAGTTGTGGACAACAGATGATGCCCATTTTCCTCTCACACATTATGTAAATGAACAGAACTACCGTTACTGGCGAACACAAAACCTAATGATGTTCACGAGGGACCTTTACACACTAGTAAAGTGACAGTATGGCGGAGTGTTTCATCACACGGGATTTTTGGAGTAGAGGACTGAAAATTTTTATTAGATCCCTGACAAATGCTCATTGTAATGAGGTTTTTGTTTCCACACAATACCTCATCACAGCGAATATATTACTGAAGATATTGAAGCCACAATTAAGTTGAATATTTGGCAAGCACAAATCACTTACAGCTAACCTAATGATACAATACAGAGCAACAGTGAAGAATCATGGGCATGTCAGCTATTAATGTGACAGTGTGTTTTCCTCAATACTAAACAAAAGAGAATCAGTAACAATATGACAACCCAAGTACACAACATAAAATTAGAAAATCCCACACACAATTAAACAACAGACCAAAAGATACAGGTAAATAATACTTCGACCTATTGATCGTTTCCCTACTTTATTTGACGAGTTCAAATGCAGTGTTTGGGTAATGAATTGTTCCTTATAGAGGTACAACATTAAACCATAAATATGTACACTTAGCTAGATACATATCGGAAAATAGTAATCAGGATTTCATCACACATATACTATTGTTCCAGACATAATAATCTAATTCTCTCATTTTGAGAATTAGGAATAGGGTGCCTGGTTATTTCATTTAGCAAGCATCGAAATTGAACCAGTCCAATGATACAAGACCTGACACAGAGTGCAGCTTGCAATTCTGGAACTGTAAAAACTGCAATACACTTTCCAATACATCTACTACTCAATGACATACCTAACTTTATGACATTTTACTAAAAATCTTAAACAGAATAATCAACAGAGAGAGAGTGATGAGCACACACCTCATGGCCAATTTCAATTAAGCTATTAAATCTACCTTAATAAACATTTCATGGTCTGCTTCTATATGACAAGCTTTTTTCAATTGTTATTTAATTAAAACTGCTCTGAATCTAGTTCACTTACAATGTACCACCATTTGATTCAGACAAGAATTCCTTTATACCTCTATATCCAAGCAGTTCCGGTATCTTTTAAAAGAAGTAAATCCACACACAAGGGCATGAAGATTATTATTGAATTGTGTGCTGAAGAAAGCAGTGTGAGAACGTCTAAAACCAGCAGAAGAATGGAGGCTGTGTAAGTTGAAACTTGGGAAACAGACTAACCTGAACCTGACATCTTAGTTTTTGCTGATTACTTAGCAGTGTTATTAGAAAATCTACGAGATGCGACCAAACCGATAAACATTCTCGAGGTGGTAGTAAAAAAAGGTGGATTCCATATTTTGTTGGGAAAAAAAATCATAAGAATAATCATGTATCACAATTTAAATATTCAGGAGAAACCATCCGCCCACTTGCTGTGGACACAGCAGCTGATACAAATAGAGCCAGAAAAATGGAAATGGATTTCACTCAATAAACAACACATACATTCCCTTAAAGCATATACAATAAAAAAAGCCATATGTACTACACAATACGAAGGCATCGAAACGTGATTAAAACTGGGTGTCTTATGCCTCAAAATGACTTCCCATAAACACAGCCCAGCAGTTAAGTAATTTGGAAAAGAAGATAATGAACTACAAAATTATGAATCCAAAGCATGAAAATGGGATTTGGAAATTGTGACAAAAAGTATTCAAACTGTGATTCTTCAGTTTCTTCACACTCAATTCACGGTGAAACAGTTCGAGAATGGCTGGATGTCAGTCTCAAATGGGCACAATATTTTGGCAAGCAACTACATTTTCATCACCAAGTGTCTGACAAATTGATGGTTCAAGGATGGCACGGTACTTTTCTCTCCCCCTCCTTCTGACGTGCCACACTCTCCGAGGTACACGCCGTATATACCCCTGCCACTGTCTTCCATCGACATGTTGCTCCATCCTCAGTTTGTGCCCAGGGATGTGAGCTGGCAGCACTGTTGTTCTCCCTGTCTCTGAAGTCAGTTCATTGTAAGGCGCATCTCCTCCTCCTAATCAGACTACATATGAATTTCTACACCTTCTTTGATGAGTAAGAGGCGTAGTGGTGGTAATAATAATAATAATAATAAATGGACAGGTAGACAATTTAAGAAAATTCTTTCTAGAACGAGCAGAAACTAGCAAAATACACAAAGCAATCACTCATATAAATACATCGGCTACACCACTGCAATTTCATAACCACCTCTACAACCCTTTAGATCACATAACATCAACAGATACGAAGAAAGTAAATTGGAAGAAGAAAACACTACATGGCAAGCACCCGTATCACCTAACACAGCCACACATCGATCAAGACGCATCCAACACATGGCTAAGAAAAGGCAATATATACAGTGAGACGGAAGGATTCATGATTGCAATACAGGATCAAACAATAAATACCAGATATTACAGCAAGCATATTATTAAAGATCCCAATATCACAACAGATAAATGCAGACTTTGCAAACAACAAATAGAAACAGTAGATCACATCACAAGTGGATGTACAATACTAGCAAATACAGAATACCCCAGAAGACACGAAAATGTAGCAAAAATAATACAACAACAACTTGCCATACAATATAAGGTAATAAAACAACACGTTCCCACATACAAGTATGCACCACAAAATGTACTGGAGAATGATGGATACAAATTATACTGGAATAGAACCATTATATCAGATAAAACAACACCACATAACAAACCTGACATCATACTCACCAATAAAAAAGAAGAAATTAACACAACTAATCGAAATATCCATACCCAATACAACAAATATACAAAAGAAAACAGGAGAGAAAATTGAAAAATACATCCAACTGGCTGAGGAAGTCAAGGATATGTGGCATCAGGATAAAGTTGACATTATACCAATTATACTATCAACTACAGGAGCCATACCACACAATATCCACCAGTACATCAATGCAATACAGCTACATCCAAACTTATATATACAACTACAGAAATCCTTAATTATTGATACATGTTCAATTACCCAAAAGTTCCTAAATGCAATATAACATATACCGTACAGTTAAAAGGAAGTCACGCTTGATCAAGGTCCGCGTCACTTTCTACTTTTTACCAGACATAACGCCTGAGATAAGAAAGAAAATAATAATAATAATAATAATAATAATAATAATAATAATAGCAGGGCAGCTTGTGAACACACACACATCTTATTGACTAATTCATAACAACTGCACAGAATTTTATACAGGTGCAACCTCCTCCTCCACCCCCCCCCCCCCCCCCAATACTAAACTGGCTCAGATGCAAATAAGTACAGAAGAAATGTCTAACTTGGGAACAATCTTCATCTATGTCTATACTCTGCAAGTCACCTTGCAGTGTGTGCCAGAGGAAGCGAGTCATACTTCATACACCAGTGTTATTGCCCCTTTTCCTGTTCCAGTGGCATATGCCTTTCATTTGGGCATTATACAGCCCTCCAAGGATAAAAATAAAAATTGATAAGTGGCAAGCTTTGGTTACTCAATTCAATCCCCATTCTTGTTCTGAGGAGAATTCAACACTCACCATACGACCTGGCAATGCAAGCTGGATGAATCTTCATCTATGTCTATACTCTGCAAGTCACCTTACAGTGTGTGCCAGAGGAAGCAAGTCATACTTAATACACCAGTGTTATTTCCCCCTTTTCCTGTTCCAGTGGCATATGGTTTGTAAGACGAAGAACTGCTGTTTATCCTCCGTGTGGACTTGGATATATCTACATTTATTATGGCATTTACACGAGATATACGCAGGAAGTAGTAATACATTTTTTTCACTCTTCTATGAATTTACACCCTCTGAACTTTGACAGTAAACCACACAGTAACACCACTGGAGTTTGATGAAGAGCCTCGTGATGCTTTAGTGCTTACTATAGTGCACATCATTTACGACGGCGGCCGAGTTTGGGTTCGTTCTGTGCATCTGATGTCACAAAACACAGTGAGCCAATGAACAAAGAACGACGTTGCCAGAGCTACACTGCAGTGCAGAGCACGGACGAGTGTCTTCAGTTTTAGAAACGTTCAGTCATAAATAAAGTAATTGAACAAAAACAATGTCTTAATAGCAGACTGTTTTATAGACAGTTTGGACAAAGCATTCTTTATACCAATTGCTTCATATTCTATTAATTAATTAAACCAAACAAGCAATAAGCCTCCTAATTCAGGCGATAGCAAGGAAAGTTGTTTCTATCATTCACATGAACTGCTTTTAAGCAATAAAGAACAGCGGTGATTGTTTATTTCCTATTGTACTTCGACGAAACCTTGAGTAATTCATAGTCATACCAACAGTGTTTGTCGATATCTTGCGTGATATTTTAAAGATGTCCAGGAGTTCTGTCCAACAATGAGCTGCGTTAGCGTAATGGTTAAGGTGTTTGGCTGATAAGCAAAAGTTTCCATGTTCAAACCTTGTTCAGAGCTTAATATTTTCTTTATTTCAAAACAATATCAAAGTGTGTTATTTCAAGAATTTTATTCGTTTGAATGTAATTTTTTGAAATTTCTAGTGTTAGGACTATGGTATGAAGATTAGCATCTCCAAAACGAAAGTAATGTCAGTGGGAAAGAGAGGTAAACAGACTGAGTGCCAAATAGGAGGAACAATGTTAGAACAGGTGGACGGTTTCAAGTACTTAGGATGGATATTCTCACAGGATGGCAACATAGTGAAAGAACTGGAAGCGAGGTGTAGCAAAGCTAAGGCAGTGAGCACTCAGCTGCGATCTATTCTCTTCTGCAAGAAGGAAGTCAGTACCAAGACTAAGTTATCTGTGCACCGTTTAATCATTCGACCAACTTTGTTGTATGGGAGCGAAAGCTGGGTGGATTCAGGTTACCTTATCAACAAGGTTGAGGTTACGGATATGAAAGTAGCTAGGATGATTGCAGGTACTAGTAGATGGGAACAATGGCAGGAGGGTGTCCACAATGAGGAAATCAAAGAAAAACTGGGAATGAACTGTATAGATCTAGCAGTCAGGGCGAACAGGCTTAGATGGTGGGGTCAAGGTTACCCAAGAGACTCGTGGGTTCAGCAGGAGAGGGTAGGAGGAGTCAGGGCAGACCAAGGAGAAGGTACCTGGATTCGGTTAAGAATGATTTTGAAGTAATAGGTTTAATATCAGAAGAGGCACCAATGTTAACACTGAATAGGGGATCATGGAGGAATTTTATAAGGGGGCTATGCTACAGACTGAACACTGAAAGGCATAATCAGTCTTAGATGATGATGATGATGATGATTCTAGTGCTTTGTCTCTTCATTATAAGTTCTCGGTTTTTCTAATTTTGTCCTCCAATATTTCTTTTCACAGCAATTAAAAACAAGGAAAAGACACACATACAATATTCATGTTATCTATTTTGTTTGTATATCTTCTCTTCCGCAGTCGCTGTTTTACTATTCGTATTGAGATACATTGTTTTGTGACAGTATTAAAAGTTTCATTAATTGGCAACTCCATGGTGTGTTGTCTGCACCATGACCAAATAGTGGATAGAATTGGAAGGAAAAATCAGCATTGGCCATATTTTGTTGTTTTATTCTCAGCAAACTCAATTTTCGGTCACTTAGTGACCATCCTCAGTGCTGTAATATACAATTAAAATTGGTAGGCACTGGTATCAAGCTATAACAGTTTATGTGATCGCTCTAAGCTTGTGGTTATAGCTTGATACCAGTGCCTACCAATTTTAATAGTATATTACACCACTGAGGATGGTCACTAAGTGACCGAAAATCAATTTTGATGACAATAAAACAACAAAATATGGCCAATGCTGATTTTCCTTCCAATTCTATCTAGTATTTAAAGTATTATTTAGAGCAGAATTTCGGCTCGTACGTTGCCGAACTACTTAATTTTCTGACGCAATTCTTTGCTTCGCTGCTTTGGCAACATCATATTCAATGTTTTCGTCAACTGATCTATGTTTTGGCAAGTATTTGCTGTCCGTTGTGACAAACACTGACAATATATTTTAGTTTCTATGTTTTATTACGTCCACAATTCAGTTTTGTGTAGAACCCCAACTTTGTTTGAATCAGAGCGTTTTGGAAAAAAGCGAAATGACTGGTATAAATAAAAGTTTCCCAATTTATAAACACTGTTTACGTTATAAAGGGTGTTCATTTTAACTGGGAACATGCTTTTGTAAGTCCACAGTTTTGTTTAATGTATTTTGTCTACTTCCTTTCGATTGACCGAAGTGCTTTGAAATAAAGCCAAATGCGCCCGGTGTAAATAAAACTTTTATTACAGTCGTGCAAGACGGAATATTTCTCAATATTACCTACGACACCTATCTGGTACTTAAATTAAATGAGATATTGTTATACACTAAATTTTATATGAAATTTTGGTATCTTGTCCACATTCAACATTGTGGCAACTAAAATCCGACCATACGGAAAGTATACGCTATGTACTTTTACCTCTGCAAACTCTTCAAAATCTCATGCAATGGTTTACTACATTTAATGCTGCACAATGACTGCGTTAAACTTCGAAACAAAATTAGATCATTTATGGGGGGAAGGTATCAGTCAAGATGATGCGTAAAAATCAAATTTTTGGGCCAAATAGTTTTTGTGAAATCGAATGATAAGTGTGTCAAAGCAGTCAGAACATCATGTGTCTGCACAGGTGACTTCATAAACTGCGCTCTCTCCCTAAACTTATGTTTGCGAACTATACTATACTATGGCGCCGCTTTTCTTGGCGCGTGCGTTGTTTGCAACTGCCAACACAGCAATCTCCTGCACCTGGCCGGGCATGCGCGAGCCACCAAGATAAAAGAATTGAACTATAAATGAACATGTAACGAAACATGGTCCTCCTCTTTGGATCTTCTCTATTTCCTAGACTAGTCCTATCTAGCATGCATCCCACAATGACGAGCAATATTCAAGTATCAGTCGAACCTTACACATCAACATTTATTTATAACACATCAGCGAAAGATGCCTAGCTTTAATTGGTAATGACACACCTAGAGTGCGACAGGCAGTTGGGTGATATGTTTCCTGATAAATTAATTATCCTACATTTGCACAAAGCATCTGGTCACTTTGAACAAAATCCTCATAAAGGTTGAAGATCTGTAGACAAACTACTGTAGACACACTACTATACTCCACAATTTGCAGTGTATGATGTAACAGTTACATACAACAAAGGAAATATTACAAAGTGCCACAGGCTCTGTAAAATACCTATCAGTGCTAAGTCATTCATAAACAATGACAGGAAGAGGAATGCTGAAAGGTAACAGAGGAGTTTGAAAGGGCAAGAGTATCGCATGTTTCCCAGACACAGTTCTGTAGCAGTATGGATTACAGTGTACCATATGGTTGAAGTGAAATGGCATGGTAACTGAAAACCACTCCGAAGAAGAAGGTGAGACAGTACCAATCTTGTAGGTGAAATGCTGAATTAACCCAAAGGTTCACTGTAAAATTCTGGAGTATACAGATAAAATGCAATGTGGGTCCAGCCACAGTGAAATGGGGCCTACAACTTGACCAAGGCTACATAGGCATGGCTGACGCTGATTGGGAGGAAAACTATTAACCTCAACCACAAACAATGGCCATACAACTGAGGAACTGTTTTGTTGCAATCACTGATTTTCCGCAACGAGGAAGCTCACATAGTAATTCTCAAATGGGTCTGTCGCCTTGAAGCAGATTATCATCATCAGGAAATTGAACTATTGGTAACATGTTCTGACCAATGGTTACACAGACGTGTGGTGACTCTGCTGAAAATTAGTGTCATTATCTGTGTCGCTTTGAATTTTAGTGTAGCATTCAATTGAAGTTGTTACTGATGTACAACTTACTTTCTGATGTCCTCTTGATAGGTTGTGGGACTACTTAATGTGCCTTTGACTACAGTATCATAAGAGATGGGGGATATACATTGAATCAGTTATATCATTTAGGAAGGAACTGTCCTAGAATTTGCCTAGAGTCATTTAGAGAACCCTTTAAAAACCTAAATCTGGACAGGAATTCAAACCACCGTTGTTTGAAAGGCAAGTCTAGTGGTCTGTGTAATTTAATAAGATGGTGTTTAACACACAGAATGTAATTGCTGTTGTAAATTACAGTTGCAATATATTTTGCTAGTGTGTTAAACTGCAATTTCTTCTATCAGATGTACTGGACAAAAATATTTGTTCAGTTCAAACTCCTGCAAAATATTAACTCATTTTCAACAAATCATCATTCTATCGAGACCAAGACTTTTGCAAGTGTAGCCCTGAAATGAAATCCTCTCTCCCAGATATCCTTCCCACTTCCCCCTTTGTCATGGGTCACTCTACTCTCCTAACATCTATGACATCCTAGCCAATCACATGTACCCTAACATTAACCTTACCACAGGTTCCTCACAGCACACAGTAGTCCTTGCTCTAAACTCGCAACCACCTATACCAATCCCGTCACTGGTAAACTTTATGATATCTAATACAGAACTGAGTAAAAAAAATTAACCACATGTTAATGTTCACAACTTTTAAAAAAATTCCCAAGTCAACAGAAAACATGGACACTGCCAAACATACATTTAGGAGGATTTCAAATTGAACATCTGGTCATGTTGTTTCAACTTTAGAAGGAAGTGATGAATGTGTAAGTTAAGGGGCAAATATAGAACAGGCTATTGACTTACAATCATAGAAACAAAATTTATCCACTGGAACAGCAAAACATCACCGAAACAGAAGACCTTAGGAATAGATGCAGAAATCTTGAGTACCAAGGAACATGATTTTGAAGAAAAATTTGATATACAATTTGAAGATTTGGATCTAATTCAACTATATTGGTCAAGTCAACTTACGTAGCTGCTAAAGGTAAGAGAACAAAGGGACACAGATGGTGTAATACACAGTGTGCGAAAGCACTATAACTAAGAACACAAACTTGGATTAAATGCTATTCTTGCAAAAATCTTAATACTACGTTCAATTTAAAAGCAGCGATCAATGCCAGCTAAAATTAAGAATTATCAACACATCTCAAAATATCTGGATAAATAATACATTAACCTTTTAACAGATTTCCATGCAGCATTAAACTGTAAGTATGTACAGCTAGTGAGATATGTATTGGAAAAAACTAATCAGAATATCAGTTTTCTACACATCAGTGTTACAGACATAATAATCTAATTCTCTCATTTTGAGAATTAGGAATAGGGTGCCTGAGTATTTAATTTAGCAAGCATCCAAATTGAATCAATCCAATGATAAAAGAACTGACACAGAGTGCAGCTTGCAATTCTGGAACTGTAAAAAATGACATACTTCCCACTCCATCTACTATGTTATGACTTATCTAATTTGAAGTTACTTATTTAATGAATATGAACACACTAATCAATAAAGAGCACAACAGCTATGTGTGCACACCTCAGAGCCAATATTACTAAATTATCAAAGCCATCCCCATAACGGTTTCATGGTCTGCTGCTGTGTGAAGTATTTTATTATTACTATCATTATCAAAACTTCTCTGAGTCTAGTTCACTTGCAACCCACTGTCATTTGATTTAGGCAAGAATTCCTTTACAGCTAGTACATCTGTAAAGACAGAGAGAGAGAGAGAGAGAGAGAGAGAGAGAGAGAGAGAGAGAGAGAGAGAGAGAGAGAGAGAGAGAGAGAGAGAACAATGGACTGTTTACATATTATCCAATTGTGTGTTGGCAAAAACAGTATAGAATGGAGAAAAAGAACAAAAGAATAGTGGCTTAATAAGTTGAAACTTAGAAGAAAGAGAGAAATCTGAAATTGATTGCTTAACGTTGGGTGACTACTTACAGTCTTAACTGAAAACCCATAAAATGCAACAAAACATAAAACACTTTTAAGCTGTAGCAGAGAAAACTGAATTACAAAATTTATATGACAAACAATAAACGAAACCTATGTTAAAGGTGTGCCAAAATCTATGGAATCAAAATATTGAAAAATAAATAAAATTTCAGAACTAAATAATTGGGAGAAATGATCTAGCAAAATGATCTGATCACAGCAGCTAATATAAATAGATCCAGGAAAGTAGACATGGCAATGGCATTCCACTTCATAAAGAACATGTAAAATCCCTTCAGAACACATACAATTAAAAAATCCTGGTCTATTAATACTGTCCAAGTTGCCTCGTGTCTGCAGCTGTTCAAACAAATTACTGTGTGTAGACTATGAGCTGCTGATGCAGCAAAAGAGACTTTTTACATCGGCTTATTAACTTTGTTCAACTGACCATTAACTGTGTTAAAAATTAATACTAGAATGAGACATTTTACATGAAAGAAACAAACCCAACAACTAGAACATCTGATAGACAAATTAACTCCATAACTAATTAACAATAGAATGAAAAACTACTCCAAGAGTAAGTGCACAAGTAGCATAGAATGCAGCACCTCTGGTGGGCTGGCACAGAAGCACTTTGGTAGTTACAAAATTACGCACGAACACTATGAAACTTGCACTGCACTGTAGTTTAGTTCTGCCTGCTACAATATAATACTAAGACACCACAATATGATGGTGTAAACTGGATGTCCTTACACATAATAGTACCTTGCCATAAACACTACAAAACAGTTAAATAAGAATAAACAGAGAAATTGAAAACTCTATAGATCCAAAGTATGAAAAAGGAAATTGGAAAATCCAGGATGTAATGTAACAATACTTCGAAAAAGATAATCGCTTCTCACCATATAGTGGAGACACTGAGTTGCGGACGGACGGACGGACACACGCACACACACACACACACACACACACACACACACCACGAACCTCCATTCTTGCAGGTATGGAAAGAAAGTAACTATTTTCGTAGTTACTCGTCTGATACCACAAAACCATTTATGTCTACCTTATTGATGAAACTGTAAAAAAAATGTGAGAGCCATAAGCGAATGTTTCAGACATAGAATTTTCTACACATTTCATCTCACGTTCACACTGACAGTGGACTACATAAAGCTCTACAGAGCAATTGGAGTGCACTTTTCGTTCACGATTTCTGTGCCACCTCTGAATTTGTTCATGCATGTTATCTATACAACCCATCACAATACACTATTCACAATAAGAACTGCAAAAATGTGTAAACAAATAATAAGAAAGTAATATATACAGCACTTTATAGAATTACTATTGTAACTGTACTACATTTATCTGTTCCACAATTTGTGTAATCGGAACTGTAACTTCTATAAATGTTTGGATGGGCTATAGATGAAGTCCTTCAAAACTCAAAGGCAAAACTTAGGGGTTGATTCCTCGCACAACAAGAAGAAAAAGGTGTAGTAAACATGCATGCAATTAGAACTGTGAGCACTTGTTAATCTTCCCTACTGGGAATGACAAGTCTTCTACTGAAGAAGTGCTCATGTGGTCTTCAGTCCTGAGACTGATTTGATGCAGCTCTTCATGCTACTCTATCCTGTGCAACCTTCATCTCCCAGTATCTACTGCAACCTACATCCTTCTGAATCTGCTTAGTGTATTCATCTCTTGGTCTCTCTCTACGATTTTTACCCTCCACGCTGCCCTCCAGTACAAAATTGGTGATCCCTTGATGCCTCAGAACATATCCTACCAACCGGTCTCTTCTTCTAGTCACATTGTGCCACAAACTCCTCTTCTCGGCAATTCTATTCAACACCACCTCAATAGTTATGTGATCTATCCATCTAATCTTCAGCATTCCTCTGCAGCACCACACTTCGAAAGCCTCTATTCTCTTCATGTCCAAACTATTTATCGTCCATGTTTCACTTCCATACATGGCTACACTCCATACAAATACTTTCAGAAATGACTTCCTAACACTTAAATCTATACTCGATGTTAACAAATTTCTCTTCTTCAGAAACACTTTCCTTGCCATCGCCAGTCTCCACTTTATATCCTCTGTACTTCTACCATCATCAGTTATTTTGCTCCCCAAATAGCAAAACTCCTTTACTACTTTAAGTGTCTCATTTCCTATACTAATTTCCTCAGCATGACCAGACTTGCTTCGACTACATTCTATTATCCTCGTTTTGCTTTTGTTGATGTTCATCTTACATCCTCCTTTCAAGACGCTGTCCATTCCGTTCAACTGCTCTGCCATGTCCTTTGCTGTCTGACAGAATTACAGTGTCATGGGCAAACGTCAAAGTTTTCATTTCTTCTCCATGGATTTTAATACCTATTCCAAATTTTTCTTTTGCTTCCTTTATTGCTTGCTCAAAATACAGATTGAATAGCATCGGTGAGAGGTTACAACCCTGTCTCACTCCCTTCCCAACCACTGCTCCCCTTTCATGTCCCTTGACTCATAACTGCCATCTGCTTTCTGTACAAACTGTAAATAGCCTTTCGCTCCCTGTATTTTACCCCTGCCACCTTCAGAATTTGAAAGAGAGTATTTCAGTCAACTTTGTCAAAAGCTTTCTCTAAGTCTACAAATGCTAGAAACGTAGGTCTGCCTTTCCTTACTCTTTCTTCTAAGGTAAGTCGTAGGGTCAGTATTGCCTCACGTGTTCCCATATTTCTACGGAATCCAAACTGATCTTCCCTGAGGTCGGCTTCTACCAGTTTTTCCATACGTCTGTACAGAATTCGCGTTAGTATTTTGCAGCTGTGACTTATTAAACTGATAGTTCAGTAATTTTCACATCTGTCAACACCAGCTTTCTTTGGGATTGGAATTATTATATTCTTCTTGAAGTCTGAGGGTATTTCGCATGTCTCATACATCTTGCTCACCAGATGGTAGAGTTTTGTCAGGGCTGGCTCTCCCAAGGCTGTCTGTAGTTCTAATGGAATGTTGTCTACTCCCGGGGCCTTGTTTCAACTTAGGTCTTTCAGTGCTCTCTCAAACTCTTCACGCAGTATCATATCTCCCATTTCATCTTCATCTACCTCCTCTTCCATTTCCATAATATTGTCCTCAAGAACATTGCCTTATATAGACCCTCTATATACTCCTTCCACCTTTCTGATTTCCCTTCTTTGCTAAGAACTGGGTTTCCATCTGAGTTCTTGATATTCATGCAAGTGGTTCTCTTTTCTCCAAAGGTCTCTCTAATTTTCCTGTAGGCAGTATCTATCTTACCCTCGTGAGATAAGCCTCTACATCCTTACATTTTCCCTCTAGCCATCCCTGCTTAGCCATTTTGCACTTACTGTCAATATCATTTTTGAGATGTTTGTATTCCTTTTTGCCTGCTTCACTTACTGCATTTTTATATTTTCTTCTTCTGTCAATTAAATTCAATATTTCTAACTAATTAATGGAAAATCTCATATAAAGATGTGAAACAATTACTAACAAAGAGATAGAGGGGCTGGCTAGTACTTACCTCAGCTCAGTACAGCCGATAGAAACACAAAAAACAACCGAAAATTTAAGCTCCTAGCTTTCGGAATAAATGTTCCTTCATCAGGGAGGAGAGAGGGGAAAGAAAGGGAAGAAGGGAAAGTGGATTTAGTTACTCACAACCCAGGTTATGAACCAACAGGGAAAGGAAAACAGGGAAGGTAGCAAGGATGGAGGCATGGTTGTCCTTTCCCTGTTGCTTCATAACCTGGGTTGTGAGTAACTAAATCCACTTTCCCTTCTTCCCTTTCTTTCCCCTCTCTCCTCCCTGATGAAGAAACATTTATTCCGAAAGCTAGGAGCTTAAATTTTCGGTTGTTTTTTGTGTTTCTATCGGCTGTACTGAGCTGAGGTAAGTACTAGCCAGCCCCTCTATCTCTTTGTTAGTAAATTCAATATTTCTTCTGTTACCCAAGGATTTCTACTAGCCCTCGCCTTTTTACCTACTTGATCCTCTGCTGCCTGCACTATTTCATTCCTCAAGGTTACCCATTCTTCTTCTACTGTATTTCTTTCCCCCATTCCTGTCAATTGTTCCCTTATGCTCTCCCTGAAACTCTGTAAAACCTCTGGTTCTTTCAGTTTATCCAGATCCCATCTCCTTTTTGCAGTTTCTTCAGTTTTAATCTACAGTTCATAAGCAATAGATTGTGGTCAGAGTCCACATCTGCCCGTGGAAATGTGTTACAATTTAAAACCTGGTTCCCAAATCTCCGTCTTACCATTATATATTCTATCTGAAACCTTATAGTATCTTCAGGGTTCTTCCATGAATACAACCTTCTCTCATGATTGTTGAACCAAGTGTTAGCTATGATTAAGTTATGCTCGGTGCAAAATTCAATCAGACGGCTTCCTCTTTCGTTTCTTAGCCCCAATCCATATTCACCTACTACGTTTCCTTCTTCTCCTCCTCCTACTGTCGAATTCCAGTCACCCATGACTTAAATTTTCGTCTCCCTTCACTATCTGAATAATTTGCTGTATCTAACCCTACATTTCATCAATTTCTTCGTAATCTGCTGAGCTAGTTGGCATATAAACGTGTATTACTGTAGTAGGTGTGGGCTTCGTGTCTATCTTGGCCACAATAATGCATTCACTATGCTGTTTGTAGTAGCTTACCCACACTCCTATTTTCCTATTCATTATTAAACCTACTCTTGCATTACCCCTATTTGAATTTGTATTTGTAACCCTGTATTCACCTGACCAAAAGTCTTGTTCCTCCTGCCACCGAACTTCACTAATTCCCACTATATCTAACTTTAACCTATTCATTTCCCTTTTTAAATTTTCTAACCTACCTGCCCGATTAAGGGATCTGACATTCCATGCTCCGATCCGTAGAATGCCAGTTTTCTTTCTCCTGATAACGACGTCCCGTTGAGTAGTCCCCGCCTGGAGATCTGAATGGGGGACTATTTTACCTCCGGAATATTTTACCCATCATCATTTAATCGTACAGTAAATCTGCATGCCCTCGGGAAAAATTACGGCTGCAGTTTCCCCTTGCTTTCAGCTGTTCGCAGTACCAGCACAGCAAGGCCATTTTGGGTAGTGTTACAGGGCCAGATCAGTCAATCATCCAGACTGTTATCCCTGCAACTACTGAAAAGATTGCTGCCCCTCTTCAGGAACCACAAGTTTGTTTGGCCTCTCAACAGATACCCCTCCATTGTGGTTGCACCTATGGTATGGCTATCTATTGTTGAGGCACGCAAGCCTCCCCACCAACAGCAAAGGTCCATGGTTCATGGGGAGGAGTGGGGGGGGGTTCCATATGTATCACAGGAATTTTTCTTCTAGTTTTGACCAATATTATCTCCTGAATAAATATGTAACACTTCTTAAAAATCTTGTACTGTGAGATCTTGATAAGGTATCAAACTGGTGCAGACACTGGTAACTTGCTTCAAATAATAGCAATGTAAAATTGTGAGTGCCACAAAACAAAAACCAGTATGGTATTCTATAACAATACCATAAATCACCACCAAAATACATTAACTCAAACAAATACTTGGTAGCAACAATTTGTGGAGGTATAAAATGAAACTGTTACAGTCATAGGTAACGCAGGTGTCAGACTTTGGTTCACTGGTAGCATACTGGGAAAATGCAGCCAGTCTCTGAAGGAGAATTGCTACAAAATACTAGTGCAACAGATCCTAGAATTTAGACTCATACCAAATAGGATATACATGAGATATTTGATGTATATGAAGAAGGGCAGCACAAATAGTCACAGATTTATGTGACCCCACAGACACAGAAAAATTAAACTTGCAACTTTCAAAGTTAGGCCCAACCTATCCTGAGACAGCCCACTTACAGTGTTTCAAGAACTATTATCAAGTGAAGATTCTTCAAACATCCAACAGCCTACTACGCACAAGGGTGGTTTGATAAGACTGGTAAATTTCCACGAAAGGATGGAACATTTTGGTTATGCCTTTACAGTTTGGAAGTTTGATTATTTCAAGGATCATATAGAGAATTTCAGCAATGTACATCACAGAGTTCATTGTTGACAGCCATCTGAATTGGTCAGTGTGTTAACTGTGACAGAAAATCGAGATAATAGAGTTTTGCACTGTCATTAAATATTTTCATTTGTAGTGTTGGACTGCTGCAGAAATCAAAACAGAACTGGATGAAGTTCAGGCAGACTCTGCACCATCACTGGAGTTCATTTTTTACTCCTCAATAAATGAATTTAAACATAATCAGACAAGCACTGAAGACGAAGTGCAATCCAGCCTTCCTACTGAGGTCACCACAAAGGAAACCATTTGCGAACTCAATGACATGGTAATGCATGACTACTGAATAAACGTTCTTGAGACTGGCAAGACTGTAGGCATCTCAAATGAGTTAATGCATAACATCCTACATGGAGAATTGGCTACGAAGGTGACGTGCGCAAGGTTGGTGCTACAATTGCTCTCACATCCGGCACAACATTTCGACACAATGTCTGGCAATGTTTAATCTTGACCCGCAAGACATTTTGGTCCAATTTGTGACCACTGATGAAGCCTGGATCCATCATTAAACACCAGAGTCAAAATGGAAGTCAAAACAATGGGCAAAGGTTGGTGAAAATGCATGGAAGAAGGCAAAGACTATTTTGTGAGCTGCTAAGGTGATGGCTACTGTTTTTTGGCATTATCAAGCAATAATCCTCGTAGATTACACGGAAAAAGGCAGAACCATAAGTGGACCTTATTATACTTCACAGCTGATCATTTGTAGCTCTGCATTCACTGAAGACAGACCAAGGTCAGTACACAAAAAGTGCTCAGTCGCCAGGATAGGACATCATCATCCTACACATCAGCAATAACAATTGCAAAAGTGCATGAACTGGGCTTTGAATTAGTTCCTCATCCAGCCTATTCACCTCACTTAGTCCCAAGTGAGTTCTTTTTGTTCCCCAGTTTAAAACATGGGTTTACTGGGAAGAAGGAAATGATAACTGCAATCAACGAGTGTTTTGCAGGGTTAGACAGGATCTAATTTTGTTTTTCCAAAGGGATGCAAATGATAATTAATTGAAACCCTCCGCTGCTGACAGGTGTTGTTGATATACCTCGATGGGGACAGCTGAAAATGTGTGACCCGACCGGGGCTCGTACCCGGGATCTCCTGCTTACATGGCAGACACACTGTCCATCTGAGCCACCGAGGACACAAATGGATAGCACGACTGCAGGGACTTATCCCTTGCACGCTTCCCGTTAGACCCACATTTTCAACTGTCCACAATTCTACATATGTAATATACCTAATAGATAAACTGGAGGATCGCTGGACCCAGTGTATACGTGTCAAAGGGACTATGTTGAGAAGTAAAGCGAGTTATTTATGAAACAAAAATTTTTCCTTCATTTTTTTACCAGACTTACCAAATCACCCTCGTACATCACCCGTACCGATTGTGAAGATGTAATCACACTAATTACAACGTGTGCAGATGCGTTTATGTGCAAACACACTTCATCTGGAAATGGGAAGAAATCCTAACCATTGCTGCAGGTGATGTGTGCCTTCCGCTGAGCAGTTGAACGTGATCTGCGGAGTATAAGTGTAGATATAACCAAACACAACTATTACGTCATACTTCAAGCAGGCCGAGTGTGGGGTTCCCACAAACAAAGAGTTTCATTTTATTACATTGCTTATGGTGTTAAGTCTCCATGGTGGTCTAGCAAGCAAACCTGTAGATTCTGGCCCTGGAGGTCTTGGGTTCAATCTCTCAAAGGGGAGCAGACTACTCCTAATTGAAGCCCTCCAGGATGGCCTCAGGTTCACTAACTGCTACCAAATGAATACCAGGGACCTTTCTCAGGGTTATAAGCTAACCAGGGCAGTGGGCTTGCCACCCTCCCCTCCTAGTGCCCCAGCATAGAAAGGCTGCACTCCACAGACAGTCAGGGCAATAGCCCCATCACAGGCTAGTGCCACATACTTTTTTTTTTATGCGGTGCTTGTAAAATGTTTGAACCCTCAAACAGTTCCCACAGTTCACAACAGGAAAACACACACTGCACCACCGGTAGAGATTGCCTACTTGCAAATCGCTAATTTCACCTCAAACTGTACAGGTCGAGAGAGAATGTGTCACATCAAAATTTCAAAATATGTGAAAAAAAATATACGTTGAGGTTCCATATGACAGCTATCAAAAAATAAAATATTTCAATTTTCTGTTGACTGGTTAAAATGTTACATACTTACCTAATTAATGGTATCTGTGACAATTTCTTATTGAAAGGGAAAATAAAGAAACTGTAATTAAAAAACTAAAATTTAGAGAGATCTAATTATTCTTTTAATTAAAACCTCGTTCACAATATTATCACACACGCACTTCTGAGCTGTCTTTTCATCTCTAAATTTGGAAAAAAATACCTAACTTTTTGCAAAATTCTGTTTTGCAAAAACGAACAGTTATAGGATGTGAATTGTCTTGAGAAATTATACTGTGGAAACTCACCTAACTGTCAGAAATAACACTAATGCCTTAACTTACACAAGGGTCATTCAATAAGTAATGCAGTACTTTTTTCTGAGAGCGTGATGGCTATGTTTGAGACTCTGATACACCACATTATTTCTAACTCCCTCGGCTACAAATCTTATTTTTTAACGTAATCTATGTTCAATGCAATGGTCTTACACCCCCTACTGTGAGGGCCTGTATGCTCACACAGTACCACACCACTGGTCAATGCTGAAACCAACGTCTTGCTGTGTCAGTACCTCCCAACCACCCCTGTGTCAGTACCTCCCAACCACCCACATACTGCTTCCACACAGATGGCCCACCATCATTGCTCTTTACGGTCTTCTGTTAGGCAGCGAGGAGCCCAGCAGCCACACACCTTTTGAGTACCCCCGACTAGTGGACGAGTGTGTCAGCACTACCGACAGATACGTCCAAGTCTAGCAGCGAGGTTATCCACTGAGATCCGTCTATCGCCTCAAATGGAAGTGTCCGCACTTTCCAACACTGCAGGAGTCTCAGCGTGTGCAGCTGGCCGGTGCACAGGAGATCAGATAGATTTGTGTACCGTATTTACTTGAATCTAAGACACACCTGAAAAATGAGACTCCCAATTCAAGGGGAGAGAAAACTTTTAGGCTGCATCTCCAAATCGAAACAAAGTTGGTCAATATTGTAATATGAGAGACAATTTAAGTCGAATAAATGACTATACAGCTATAGTACCTTGGTTCGAGTCATAAGCTTAGCAGTTAAGCTTTACCAGGTAGCCATAGCTATGCATCAGGCACTCCATCCGTATTTATACGGGTACAATGCCTTTTTCACATGCTTGGTCTGGTTTGAATTGATTGCTTATTTTTCTTCAATTTGATAAGTGCCATTCTCTTTGTTATAGGGGTTTACGTTACTAAGCTGAAAATGCATTATTGTACTGTGTCCTGCATTGTTTGTCGCATTCTGATAATGAGTGTTTACGCTGGCCTGTCGCTGCTCATGGCATGGCTTGGTTTTATACGCGCTACCGCCGCTTAAAAAAAAAAAAAAAAAAGAGAGGAATCTTCTCATTAGCGAAAGAATGGCGAGAGACTTCTATTTGTTGTTACTTACACTTCTGCTTTGTTTGATAATGATCAACAAGAACCAAATAATAGACTGCGTGTGACAGAAGATGTTCTGAACAAGAGTTTAGCGAAAAATTTTCTCCATTTGAAAATCTTTGCAGACGCCTCTTTAGTACATTACTTTCTGTACAGAAATTAGAGTCATCTTAGATTTAAAAATCTAGTCAACTGCCGTGGTTCATTTCTGACTGTATCTCTATTAGGCATAAGAGTAATACGAATATAAACATGACATGATATGTATATTCTTCCATGTTTGCTGTTGTCTCACTCTAGTTTCGTAGTTTATTAGGCAGACAAGATTTAAATGAGATAGCAGCAAACACGAAAGAATACATGGCAAAATGTTTATATTCGTATTATTCTTATGGTGAAGAGAATACTGCATGTGATTCACAATTCATAAAAGTTCCTATTAGCAACCATCTCTTTTCACAGGTAGGATAAAATTCAGAACATAGAGTTGGCCATATTAACAAACATCCGAAACAGTCTTGACAGTCGGATTTTCGTAGTACATTGAAATTCTGTTACATTCGAAGATGAACAATAAGGAATTTGTATTTACTTCGTTGGACAATGTATAAAAATGCAGTGATCGAAACTCAGGGCAGAGAAGAAAGCTCGTCTTCCACCTTTTTTTTCTTTAAATTTATTTACTGACGCAGAGGTTTTGGCGCCAGTATTTATCTTTGTGCCTGCAAAGCATGCCTGTGTAGTGCTACATATATTCGATGGCAGAAGTTAATTGTGGCGGCACTTACCAACATTTCTCAGAACTTCCACTTACTTTGCACTCAATTCTAAGCCGCAGGTGGTCTTTTGGATTACAAAAACCGGAAAAAAAAGTGTGGCTTCGATTCGAGTAAATACGGTAAACTTGCGATGATGACAGGCACCTTGACGAATGACTCATTAAGCTTTTGTTTTCAGCCAGGTCTCTGTAAACATTCTGCAAGCACCAATGAATATCTACAATTATCTGGTTTTCTGCGAAAAGAAACTCAATGACATCTATCTGCTTGGAACACGCCTCCATTAGAGACATAAAGGCTACATATAGTGCCACCACCTACCGAATTTCATGAAACTATAGGGTCTGTAATTGGAATATACCACTATGTCCCACAATAAGTTCCATATTTTTTCAAGCAAAACTGGCTGAGAAAAAATGTGTTCCATTACTTATTTGAGCACCCCTCAAATTTTTTCATAAAAATGAGAGAAATTTTTGGGTCCTTTACGATTTATTTGGGATATTATTTGGTGACCACACTCATAATAGGTACAATCAGCATGGCAATATTTTTCTGCGCAAAATGCAACAAATTTTTAAGTTAGGCCTATCATGTTAAAAAAAAGGACACTATTTAAAAGGTTTGCTGCCATCAAGTGAAAGTAATACAAAATTGGTATTTCTGAGTGAAAATAACTATGTTTTACAATGCTACAAGTGTGTGGGAAAACAACTGTTGGTTTTGTTCAAGCTTTCTATAACAAAGAAAATACATGTTAGTTTTATGTGTCTTTCTGTTTGCTATATATTTCACAAACTTTTACTCTCTCCTCTCTTGAGTTTACTTTTTTTTGGCATTCCATGAACTGTAATTGTCTACTGTGGTTTGAACTTTGAAATACTAGGCGGAGAGTCTCTACACTTAACTAGACCATCAGTTAATTGTCCATTTTCTTACTCTGGGTGAATAATTCAACTACCATACAGTAAGTTTGCTGAAAGGGACTCATACTAACAGTCAATACTGCACTGCATTTGTTTTTTCATCTGCACCTATTTCAACTTGTGTAGCCAGGCCCGAGTTGCATGTGGAAAAGGATGACAGACAAGAACAGCACTTTGGAAATAGGAACAACTGTTGATTGGCATTTTCTTAATAGGAACAGGGACTTCTTAGACATATTATAGGTTGCAGTAATTATACAAAAACTGCAACAAATGCAAAAACTAACAATGTTCTTGGAGAAAATCCCTGACCACTTGCAGCAACCATAAGAGGGAACATGGCAAATTAACATAGGTCTGCGGCAACACCACGGATACGGATATTACCTGTCATTCAAATAACAAGATTTTGTGCCTTTTTACACAGTTTGTAACCCTGGCAAACCACAAATTTAATCAATTATTTTTAGAACAATTTTCTCAACAAACAAACAATATTAATTATAACCCTCCAACTGTAGGCAATTTTCCAATTTTTCCATTCAAAACTGGGGTGCATTTTTATTTGGTATTAGAATAGTGGTAAGGATAGAATTACAGCAATGTAACAAGAAAACCAATAACTCATTTTAGAGTTGATTTTTAATTGACATGCAGGAAACGTGCCATTCAATGTTACAAAAGCAGAATAAACTTATTGATCAATTTTCTGAGTATTGTGTATCTTAAAGCAAGGTTCCACACAAGCTGGGGAATGTGGTCACAAAGCTGCTGCCACATTTAAGTACATGAGAGACTGGAAGAAGTGAGAAACAACACCTGCTGTTTCAACCAGGAAAATGGTAACCTTCAATGTTCCAGTGCAACAGAAAAAGATTTGATAAAATAGCAGCCTGTGTTCCAGAGCAATATTTGAAGGGAAAGTTACATCTTCCGACTTGTGAATAGAGTAGAAATTACTTCTGATGCGATAATCGCGGACCCCGCAAAATTATCTAGAAAGAGCTTAACGCCCACATCAGTGTTGCCCGTGGATGGAGAGTTAATTCAGAATGGGTACATGTATTTCATTCATATGTGACAAATGTACCAGATGCCACCTGTTGGCAGTTGCAATGAGCTGTATGCAAATAATGTGGTTTCTGCCAAACTACTATTTCATGCTGTGATATAGCATGTAAATTTTGTTAGTACGTTGGATGAATTACTCTTGGAGCTGATTCAATCAGGTACCTTCTGGTACATTTCGTATTTGGTGGTATAGTGTAAAACAGTGCTGCATTTTGTAAAGTATCTGTTCATAAGTTATTTTTACTTTAGCTACTGATCTGAGGACAGTGCCCACTGAACTGATACCAGCAATTTAAAAACACTAAAGCAATCAACATTGGCAATAAAAATATATTAACACTCTTTCCATCCAGTATCTCCTGACCCACAGTTCTGGATGCCTTTTCTGAAATCTAACCCTTTTCCTAGACTTCTCCAAAAGCTTGCCTAATTATAACATTCTTTTACGCATATGTTTTGCTGCCGCTTAGCGAACAGATTTTTTATCTATCTGAATACAACAAAAATATACTGTTTTAGAACAAATAACACAAATATTCAATCTGACTCAGAAAATCCAAGCATAAGGTAGCTGGGGTTGTGTGAGCATTACCTGCTTCTCAAGCACCAGCATGAAGTGGTGTCCAAAGCAAGACTGCATCATGACCCAGTCGACGGCCCCGGGCAGACCGATATCTGTGGCGAGGAAGACTATGTCCTCACCCTGCAGCGTCGTGATCGACTTGTGTGACGTCACCAGGTGTGGCATCACCGCGTCCAGTGCACCCTGCCACTTGCACGAGGCACCCGGGCAAGGGCAGCCGTACGGCCGGAACTCGCACCCCTCCTCGTGGTCGCCCTTCTCAGAGTGCAGCAGCGCTGCCTGGCAGCCCGTCGTCTGATAGCGGCACGGAAATGTCACCGTCGATGCCACCTGCGGGCACGGGCATTCCGTTTCTCTTAACTGCCGACACACGACGGCACTTGACATCAAAGTACAATTAAAACGTCACCCCGACCACTACGGAATGCTTACCTCTACAGATAATGTTCGTCGAACATCTTCGGGTGGCAGGCAACTGAGACTTTGCCGAGTGTTTGGTAGATGACAAAACGAGCTAATTAAACTATTTTCCTGTGTACGAAAGCACACGGGAACATTCTAGACACCTGTCGCCTGAAGACATTCCACGAACACAACAAACGGTAAAAATTGAAGCTTTTCTTAACAATAAAAGATATGGTGTTTTACATATGCCTCAAAATAACATCATTTGTGGCAGCACAGCACAAAACTTGCATAAAATTGTCTAATATGTGCCATGCAAACTTATTCAGCTCATTTGGAAAACTGAGGCATTACCAGACAGCAGTCATTCGTCCAATACATTAGAAACGAAGAAAGATAGACCACTGTAGCTACTGAGGCATCAGATTTCTGAACGCGGTAAACCAGACTCTTTCTATAATTACTTTAGAACAGCTAAAAGCATTTTCAGAAAATATCACTGGAGAATATCTGATTGGACTCTGTGCACACCATTCAGCTACTAACAATGCTTTTGCTCTTACGCAAATTCTTGAGAAATATCAAGAAAGTGACAGTCCAGTTACTGTTCACAACTTTTCGAAGAGCTTATGACAGTATTTATCAAGATAGCTTCTATAAAACCTTTAAGGATTTGCAAATCCCAAATAAACTCTCTGTAATATTTAGAGTATGCAATAGTGAATCGAGCAATATTACGGACTGAAGTAGCATACTTCCAGTCTTTCTCCATAAGAACTAGATTAGGACAGGGAGGTGCATCATCAGGTGTACTGTTTACTCTCACTACAGAGGAAGTCCAAACAGAGAAAATTTGGATAGTGTAATGGGCTACAAATGAAAACTGGCAGGATTCAGATATTTGCTTCACGCAGACGATACAGACATAGAAAGCGAGGGAGATCTTTGTGAGATGCACAAAAGGGTCACTACAGTAGAAAGTAATGCAGGACTTCCTGTTAATAAACAGAACAAACGCAAGTAGACAGAACTACAAACGCACAACAGCACTTCACAGTTTATGATGACATGTTCAACCTGCTGATCAGTTGTTCAAGTATCTGGGAAGATGGTACAGTTGTTATAATCAAATACCTTTGGCGTAAATGAAAGAATTCCTATGGCTCCTTATGTCTATATTCCTTCAGAGATGAAGTCTAAAGCCACACCACATTTGACAAATATGAAGATCTACAATGCCACTACACACTCCATTGTCCTCTATGGTGAACAAAGCTGGACACTAAATAACAGGGTGATGCAGAAGCTTTTAACATTTGAAAGAAATGTGACGAAGAGAACCTAGTGCCCGGTGACAGAAATACACTCCAAGATTAAAAAATGATGCACCCACCACATATAAATTACCTGAATTGGATGGAATTCGGTACAAGTGATGTGACAAACAAATGATTACAATTTCAGGAAAACTGAGTTATTTATTCAAGAGAAAGAGCTTCACAAATCAAGCCCAAATTCTGTCCAACTTGTACATTAGATCATCAAAATCCTGACCTAGTTGGAAGGTCCTGCCATAATGATTCAAATGTTCTCAACTAGGGAACTGCTAGCCAAGGTAGGGTTTGGCAAGTACAAAGACTAGAAGCAGAATCTCTCGCCGTGTGTGATCAGGGCATTATCTTGCTTAAATGTAAGCCCAGAATAGCTTGGTGTGAAGGGGAATAAAACAGGGCGTAGAATACTGTTGATGTATTGCTATGCTGTAAGAGTGCCGCGGATGACAACCAAATGGGACCTTCTATGAAATGAAATGGCACCCCGGACTATCAGTCTTTGTTGTTGGGTAGTAAAGTGGGTGACTGACAGGCTGGTACCTCCAGACAGGTTTTAATTGGTCATCAGGGCTCAATTCAAAGTGGGACTCATTACTGAAGACAATTCTGCTCCAGTCAATGGTATTACAGGCCTAAGACGTGTCTTGAGATTCCCTGGATAGTGGAGGGATACGAACCCGACTGTCGTATGCCATACGGCTTGACAACAGGATGTGACGGTTTGGGGTACCATTTCTTCCCACTGCAGGACCCCTTTGGTTTTCATCCGTGATCCCCTCACAACAATGTGGTGCATCAAAGATATTCTATGCCCCATTTTGTTGCCCTGCAATGAAAGCGATACTCAGCCTATATTTCTGCAAGGTAACGCCAATCTGCACACATTGGGAGTTTCTGATGTGTTTCTTCATGCTTGCCAAACCCTACCTTTGCCAGCGAGGTTGCCAGATCTCTCCCCAATTTGAGAATGTCTGGAGCATTATGGGGCCCTCCAACCACCTCGGGATTTTGACTAATGCACCAACTGGCCAAAATTTGGTAAGATGTCCTTCAGGAATACATCTAACAACAACGAGTCAGTACCAAGTCAAACAACTGCTTGCATAAGGACCAGACATGTAACATTCTATTACTGACTTGTTCATTTTGTAAAGGTCTTTCTCTTCAATAAATCATCCAATTTTTCTGACACTGTAATCATTTGTTTGTACATTTACATCACCTCTACTGACTTCCGTTCCATTAGGGTAATTCCATAATGTCGAGTCTCTTTTTGTCAAAGTGTACTTTGACAACAAGGATGAGAAGTAAAATTTATAGATCACGAACCAACCCAATGTTTTATAATACCAAGAGATCAGAAAAGTCTAATGGGCAAGCCACATCACCTGTATGCCAGAGGCCCAATTTCCTAAACAAGCTTTCATTCCTGACACTGCAACAAAAATAATACTGGGTAGGCCAAGGAACAGAATGGAAAGATGACAAAGGCGCAGAGGCTTTGAATGCAGTCAATCGGGAGGAAACAGTAAAGGACAGAGCGCAGTGGACACAGTCTGTTGATACAGCACATGTTCTATAGGGACAGTGAGCACTCAATAAGTAGGTAAACAAGTAAGTGATTTACAAGCTGACAGAACGATACCTTCAAGCCAGGTGACAAAGGAAAGTCAGGCTCCTGTGACTATTGTAAGATATTTATATTATGGTTCACTTGCGCAATCAAGAACCTCCACGTAACTGTGAGCCGTGTGCTAAAGTAGTGTTGTGTGTGTATCTTCTCCTACCCAGACAGTCACGTGCTACTCAAGTCATACACACAAGACATCTCTGCCTTATTGACATAAGTCTATATGACGGAGGTTTAACCCTTCAAAAAGTTTGTTGTTGTTGTTGTTGTTGTTGTTGTTGTGGCCCTCAGTCCTGAGACTGGTTTGATGCAGCTCTCCATGCTACCCTATCCTGTGCAAGCTGCTTCATCTCCCAATACTTACTGCAACCTGAATCTGCCTAGTGTATTCATCTCTTGGTCTCCCTCTACGATCTCCCATTTCATCTTCATCTACCTCCTCTTCAATTTCCATAATATTGTCCTCAAGAACATCGCCCCTGTATAGAGCCTTTATATACTCCTTCCAGCTTTCTGCTTTCCCTTCTTTGCTTAGAACTGGGTTTCCATCTGAGCTCTTGATACTCATGCAAGTGGTTCTCTTTTCTCCAAAGGTATCTCTAATTTTCTTGTAGGTACTATCAATATCCTTACATTAGTCCTCTAGCCTTCCCTGCTTAGTCATTTTGCACTTCCTGTGGATCTCATTTTTGAGATGTTTGTATTCCTTTTTGCCTGCTTCACTTACTGCATTTTTGTATTTCATCAATTAAATTCAGTAACTCTTCCGTTACCCAAGGATTTCTACTAGCTCTCGTCTTTTTACCTACTTGATCCTCTGCTGCCTTCACTATTTCATTCCTCAAAGCTACCCATTTTTCTTCTACTGTATTTCTTTCCCCCATTCTTATCAATTGTTCCCTTATGCTCTCCCTGAAACACTGTACAACCTCTGGTTTAGCCAGTTTATCCAGGTCCCATCTCCTTAAATTCCCACCTCTTTGCAGTTTCTTCAGTTTTAATCTACAGTTCATAACCAACAGATTGTGGTCAAAGTCCGCATCTGCCCCTGGAAATGTCTTACAATTTAAAATCTGGTTCCTAAATCTCTGTCTTACCATTATATAATCTGTCTGAAACCTGTCAACATCTCCAGGCTTCTTCCATGTAAACAACCTTCTTTTATGATTCTTAAACCAAGTGCTAGCTATGATTAAGTTGTGCTCTGTGCAGAATTCTATCAGGCGGCTTCCTCTTTCATTTCTTAGCCCCAATCCATATTCTCCTACTATGTTTCCTTCTCTACCTACTGTCGAATTCCAGTCACCCATGACTATTAATTTTTCATCTCCCTTCACTACCTGAATAATTTCTTTTATCCCATCATCATACATTTCATCAATTTCATCATCATCTGCAGAGCTAGTTGGCATATAAACTTGTACTCCTGCATTACCCCTACTTGATTTTGTATTTATAACCCTGTATTCACCTGACCAAAAGTCTTGTTCCTCTTGCCACCGAACTTCACTAATTCTCACTATATCTAACTTTAACCCATCCATTTCTCTTTTTAAATTTTCTAGCCTACCTGCTCGATTAAGGGATCTGACATACACGCTCCAATCCATACAACGCCAGTTTTCTTGCTCGTGATAACAACATCCTCTTGAGTAGTCCCCAAAAGGACACCATCATCATTTAATCATACAGTAAAGCTGCATGCCCTCGGGAAAAATTATGGCTGTAGTTTCCCCTTGCTTTCAGCCGTTCGCAGTACCACAACAGCAAGGCTGTTTTGGGTAGTATTACAGGGCCAAATCAGTCAATTATCCAAACTGTTGCCCCTGGAACTACTGCGTATGACAACCTATTATTCTGGGTAACCTACACCATGGCTATGCTACAAACAATACTGCTCACACAAATTATGAAGACACATCCTGCCATTTGGCAGTTCTACAGTAAGCAATTTATTTTGTTTTTATCTGAAAGTGGCTTGCGTGTAAGCTGAAACTAGTAATCAAATAAGACAGCGATCTTGACTATCAAGGGTTTTCCTGAATCCACAGCTTCAGTTCTTTTAGGCCTGCAAAAAGTGTAGTAAAACTGACATCTGGTAAATAGTGCTTAACTTTCAGTAAAATGCTCAAGGGCATCTTACTTCAGTGCAAATCTTTTTCGTTTGTGTTCATCGAATCAATCTAGCAGCCTCTACTGAATGAGTCAAATCCCATGATGGCGTATGTAAGTAGAGATTGCTGAGCTGGAATTCCTACACATCTGAAGAATAACTACACAAATTACACAAACTGACAACACAGATGTGTGTGTCTGCTCTTTTCTGGGGAAAGAATATTATTGGGGAGTGCGCAGAACTGACCCAAAATATGGTACCATAGGAGGTAGTAGAGTGAACGCAAGTGAAGCGAATAAGCCGTTGTAATCCAATGTTAAGGACAGCGAAGATTATTCTCATAACAAAGATAGCAGTACTTAGTTTCACCACAAAAACTTGTACATGGTACTTTCGTGAAAACAATTTAAGGAGTTTAAAAAAAAATTGTGTCAAGTTGTTGAGACACACATAAAGTAGTCCGAGACTACAAGCTTCCGAATGCTTTTTTGAGCTATATAGCAATCCCCCCTCCCCCTACCACAATTCTCTCTCTCTGCCGCACAAGGTACAATGTCATCACACACGTGTGTGTGTGTGTCAGTGTTTTCTCTTGTGCACTTTTTATGTTTAAACAATAATAATGAATTGAAATGTCGTGTGGCTAGGGCCTCCCGTTAGGTAGGCTGGTCACCTGGTGCAAGACTTTTCAGTTGACACCACTTCGGCGACTTGTGTGTCGATGGGGATGAGATGATGATGATGATGATGATTAGGACAATACAACACCTAGTACCTGAGCGGAGAAAATCTCTGACCCAGCTGGGAATCGAACCTAATGACTTCATCCGAAATAAGAATCTCAGTTGTGATGAAAAAAATGATCTGAATTACTATAGTCAAGATGGCACAGGAAGATCCCCGAATTCTCATAGTGCTGCTGCAAACTTCAAACTGTGAAGCACTGACAGCTGCGAGTGAAAAAATACCCATCAGAGCTGTGATGACACTGAGGCATTGCCATAGAGATGTTTACAAAATCATGTTACGTTATTGGTTGAGTTGAGCCCACAAAGCTGCTGTGCCCAGACCATAACTGCCACGGATCCACGTGCACCAATTCAACTATAGTGTTGTCCAAGCAGCATTTTCTTTATTTTCTGTTCTTACTGGCAACAAGATTTTCTTTCAGTGATATCTGCTGCACATTCCTCAGTGTGCTGAAACTATCATTAATAATTATGTCTTCAAGATAGTGCAGCCCAATACCAACATTCAGTCCACTTTTTAAATTTAATTTTGGAAAAGTGCACTTACATTGTAAGCAGCTTTTGCGTTTTGTGCTGTTGGTTAACAATTCCAATAGTGAATGATGGGAAGCGAACGCTATGAATCACGAGTTCTAACCATAACTTAGGAAATCATGATATATTCAGAAGAAACAGCCCAATATTTGTGACAACCAGGATTGTAATAGTTAACAATTCTCACTAGCTATCATATTCTGTCTCGTGACAAGCTACGAACAACAATAAATTGCCAGCAGCAGCAACAGCGCAAAACTGGAGAGCTGCGGACACTGTTTGCGCACTTTAGCCATAATTTTCAGAGAGTTTAATTCCGAAAACCTGCATTATATATACCTAAAGGCAAATCTCTTAAAAGTATTCAGTACCACACTACGGACCTATGTAAACCTATACTCCAGTACAGTATATCAGTCAAACTATGAGAAATGCTACAGGGTGAGGGTGGGAGAGAGATGGTTACACTTGTGTCTGCACTTCCAGACTTAAATTGCATAAGAATCATTGGACATAAACAAATTATAAAAAATGAAGCAGATGATATTTCTTTACAAACAATAACAAACGTTCATTTCCAAAAGTAAAGTAGTGGTTATTCTGATCTAAATCAATCAGTATTGAAAGTGCAATTGATTGAGAATGGTTGCAAATATTAAGAATGTATTTTTTCCTTATTTTCATTTAGCTGTTCACATGATGCCACATCTGCAGTGTACCATATTTATTCTGGGAGTTAGTGGTGCACTTTAGATTAGATTTACTTTCATTCCAATTGATCCGTAGTGAGGAGGTCCTCCAGAATGTAGAACATGCCAGGAAAACAATAATGCATGACAAATATTTATAACTGAAACAAGTAAGCTAATGTACTTTCCACGGGTCCCAAGTGGAATGATTGTCATTTTTTTCATGAACACTATATGGAAGAACCATTTTACGAACATTTACTAAACTTAAAATTTAAAAAAATATTTTATTTATAAACTAATGAACATATAATAGAGCTACTACAATACTTATTTACAATGAACACATTCAGTTGGTTATAATGAGAAATTCATCAAGGGAGTAGAAGGAGTTGGCCACCAATAAATCCTTTAGTCTTCTCTTAAACTGAATTTCATTGCTTGTTAAGCTTTTTATGGCTGCTGGCAAGTTATTGAAAATGTGTGTTCTTGAATAATGCATACCTTTTTGTACAAGATTAAGTGACATTAAATCTCTGTGAAGATTATTCTTATTTCTAGTATTGATTCCATGAATTGAACTGTTGGTTTGAAAAAGTGATATATTTATAATGACAAATTACATTAAGGAATAAATATATTGGGAAGGGGTAGTTAGTAACCCCAGTTACCTAAACAGGCTTCTGCAGGATGTTCTTGAGTTCACACCACATATAAGTCTTATTACACACTTTTGTACCCAGAAAACTTTAGCTTGGCTTGATGACTTACCCTAAAAAATAATCCCATATGACATTATGGAATGAGAGTAAGCATACTATGCCAGCTTCATCATTTTTATATCCCCTATTTCTGACAATTCACATTGCAAACAGAGATTAGTTACGACGCTTCAGCAGTTCTGTGGTGAGCTGCTCCCAGTTGAATTTATTATCAAGCTGTAATCCCAATAATTTAACACTGCTTGTCAGCGTGTGTTAGGCATATAGTCGTGGGACACCCCTTACAAGTTCTGAAGTGCATGTAGTGTGTTTTTACACAGTTTAGTGACAAAGAATTGACTAGGAACCAGCGATTAATGTCCAGAAATATTTTATTAGCTGATCTTTCTAAGACTACACTTAATTTTGCTATTTATTGCTATGTTTGTATCATCAGCAAACTAAACAAATTTCATTAAGTCTTCTTGAGGATTTCAAACCTTGTGGATTACAACAATGGAGATAATAGTAAAATAACAACTACTTGTTCTTATTGCTACCCTTGAAAACACATATGCTAGAAAGCCGCCATTAAGTTAAGTGCACTTGGCAGATTCTGAACATACATACTTCATTCCCAAGTAGTAATCCCAGTTATGTTTGTTTACCTCAGTAACTTATTATCTATTAAGAAATAAAATTTTGTGTATTCTAGACCAAACCAAAGAAACAAAAAACCTAGAAGTACATTCTATCAAATATGCTAAATGTGACATCTGAAATATAAATTGTACAGTGAACATAAGAAGTCTGATAGTCAGGATAAGTGATCACTGCAAACAGCTGTGCTTTATCCATGCTAGTCATTAGAAGACTGCAGTAACACAAATACATTCAAATCATCTGACAGACCTACAAACAAACTCTTGGGACAAGTCCACTGGAATCTTCTGTGAACAGTTATCTTTGCCCACTCAGTTCCTGATCTAGTGAGAAAACTGTAAAGATTATGAGGTCACATTTTGGGGGAACTAAAAAACAGCTACCAGCGCATTCAAATTGGGGAAAAAAAAAGAAAAAGAAGAAGAGTCATTAGAATCTTGTTTGGATATAAACCTAGAAACACAAACAAACCACTGTTTAAGACCTCTAGTATTTCACCTTCATATCCTGTATCAACATTGTGGGGACACTCGTGCTTTTTAAAATAAACTTAATAAGTAAGGATAGCAGATTGCACGAATGCATGCATGCGCACATCCACACACCTAATGGTTTCGTGTAAGTTGCTTTTGCCCACAAGGGGACCAGTAAAAAATATGGTACATATTAGGGATGGTATAGCCACCATTGTTCTGCCCCTCCCATCTCTTTCTTTCTCCTCTCCATCACAGCTTTGAATTTTACCATTCTATTTCTCTTCCTCTAACGTATCTACCTCTTATATATCTCTTTCACCCCATTCTATCATCTTATGTCTCTGCTCGATGAGAATAACTCACAAGCTGCAAGAACATAACGAGAAAATTCCCAACTAACAATGGGACTGACATTCAAAAAAGAAAAGTATGTTTACTTTCATATACATAGTCATTATTATTATTATTATTATAATTATTATTGATTGTTATAATTATCATTGTACTACTGTTATAATATCTATTTTTTTCTTTAACATCAATACTGCATAATACACTTAATGTCCTTAATGTTATGTAGAAACTGTAACTTGTTCAATCTGAGTATGCCTGGTTAGGTGTAAGAGAGGGCCTGAAGGCCCTAATCTTGCCAGGTAAAATAAATAAATAATTCATAATAAGTCTACTGGCTGAAGAGGACAAAAAATAAGTCAAATTGAAAAGAGTATAGTATAATCAATGTTTAAACCATATTTACCTTTTCCATTGCAAGATTGCGGATGTTTCCAAGTGGGCCACGGCATGTGGGGCAGCAAGTGAGTTTCGGGCGACACTGGGAACAAACCAGGTGACCAGACTGGCACTGCAGAATGGGAGGCAGTACATAGTCAAAGCAGACTGGGCACTCAAACAGGGAAGCTAAATCTGCAGATAGCGTAGCTGCTGATGAACTCGCCCCAGCCCCCCCAGAGGATGAGGGCCCACCTCTACTACCTCCTCCAGACTTAAGTGCTAGGGACATTCTGTTGGCAGGTCTCTTGAAACGACTGTGCTGTGTTTTCGGCAGCGTAGTCAGCTGCTTTGGTCTTCCTCCTATGTGGTGGCTGCTTTGATCTTCCTCCAGTGCTGAATCCGTTTCGTCTTCGTCCAGTGCAGTGATTATGTGATCTTCCTCCAGTGCAACAAATTTTTGATCTCCTATTGCTGAATGTCCTTCAGTCCTATTCTTCTGGTCTGAAGCTTCCTTACTACAGACTGCAAGATGATTATCTCTGCAGATGATTTACTGCTCACACAATAATACAGCCCTAATTCACACAAACATACAAGCTATGAAACTTTCAATCGACAGGAAACTTTATCCGCCACAATATTATTCCCCCACTATTATAATTGCGAATTCAAATTACTGCTAATTAACAACTTTCTCTGCACTATTAAGCTTAGGCCTAACCGAGGTAACAAATAACGCACCTGATAATTTTCCCCGTTATGTTTCAAAGGAAGAAGGCATTTACTCGAAATACATAAATCAAGCTACGAAAGCGATAGACAGAACCGTAGACTTTCCCGGGATCATACTACGATTTTTTTTTTACTGCACATGGATATTTCGATGTTTGTTTTTATTAGGCGGAATGGCTATCCCAACACTTAACTTAAAAAGGAAATTCGCAATTTTCTACGAAGCTACGTTTGCCTCTAATTTTTTTTTTATTATTTTTCAAATGGCTTACTTTAATTTATTTGGAAGTGTCATACACTGTGTCTAAAATTACAAATCAAAGTACGTCACGCCTCTTCTTAGGCTAACTAGTTTGGACACGAACTGTATTGATCACAGGGTTAGTCCAAGAACTGCGCCTAAAACAACGGCAGCGTATTTCATCGCGTATACTTCAGCCACAATGTGGGCTGTAATGTGTTACTTTGTCCAGCGACAGCATCATCCGCATAAAGAAAACCTATGCCAATGACGGTAATAAACACGCCTTTATATTCAATATCACTGCGCTTGATACACTATTTGTTATGGTGATTAAATGAACAATATGGGTATAATCCTCCGAGGCAACAGTGAAGCGTGCGAAAATCTCATGTGAGAACGCCTTGGTTAATAAAATATATGTATGTCATTTTTACACAGGCTCTACGACTATTTTACCTAATAGTATTTCGCAACAGTGTGTTGCGTGTGGACACTCCTTAGATGTCTCAGAATTCCTAATCCAAAATGTGTATTAAAAAGCACAACAAATACTATAATATGAGGGGGGCGGCTGCCCAACGAACCACAACTATCAAGACTTTAATTACGTCAATCTTTTACTTCCTGCACCCAATACAGGCGTCCATTACGTGCGAATGCAGTCCAGAGACGTTCGATAAGAGATATTGCACACCACAGCCTAAAAATGTTTCTTGTTGAAAATATAAGTGAATGAAGTTAGGTCTGGAAGACAGAACCAGTAGAGATCGTTCAATAAATTATTGTCTTCAGTTAAACATGGCTTTAATAAATGGTAGTGATGTACTCGGTCAGAACCTACACTATGTGAATATTATATTCAACATCGCTGATATAACTTATGTGAAGTGCGCGACTTCCGCCAACACATGCTCATAAGCTCATTGCTACTACGTCGCAGCCGGGAAAAGAAAGCAGAAGTGTCTTCGAGCCGGTTATTATGCAACACAGTAAACAATGACGAAAGGAGAAAGTCAAGAGAAACCAAAACTTATAGTACTAAAGCGAGCCTATATCCAGCAAAAACACATTTAAGAGCTTGGAAACAACAAGTACTACTTCAAAAGTTGCGACATGCCACTTATTACACTCAGTTGTTGCTCATGGTGGAATTCCGTCATGTAGACCTACCGGGTGAAAATTAGCTGTATGATTTACTATATTGTATAAATACGAACGGTACTATTTATCTGACATGTAATTTTAAGCACCCAGGCCCCTTCATATAAATAGCAATCTGTGCTTACTAAAGTGACAGCCAAATTGTTACAAAATAGTTTTTGGGAAGAATGGTAAGTAAGCAGCAAATCATGTCAATGCAACGCCCTTCATATTAAATAAGAAATGGATTACACATTAATTTCAACCACGGACACTTCGTTAGTGATAAATTAAGTACAGCAGGCACTGCTAAAATCAGCAGTAAGTTCACTGATGACCTTCGACAGGTTCAATAATTTGTGATTAAAACAACAGCTTGACATTAACATAGATGTAATTTGCTTACTGTAAATTGCCAGTCAGTAATCACATACCATGTGTACATTTCTGGAAGATACTGACGTTTGCTAAAACAATACTAAGCTTCTGAAGGTGACAATTTGCCAGAACTGGTAAAGCCTAGTAAAAATATGATTGAAATTTATTCAGAAAGAAACCGAACACCAGAAATTATTGTCTATTCATAAAATTCGTATTTTGTCTTATGTTTTTATTTCTTTGTAAGTTCAGAGAGAAATTTTTAAAGGGATTAATAAAAATTTTCTGGTATATAAAATAGACTCGTACATTAAAAGACAAAGTGGAATGTGCTATACAGTAATGTAAAGGCATCATGAGCCCAAATTTTAGTTTTAACACCACATTGCTTCTACTAGGCATCACTGTTAGAAGTGATAGCATACACCCTTGACTTTATGTAGCTGGTACCAGTTCAACAAACATTGGGAAAATTGCTACTGTGTGGGAATTGCCTGCAGTATTTTTGAATTGGTTTTATGCCCATTCGCCTCTAAGCCAACCTGGTTTGCAGCAGGCACATGCAGAGGTGCCAGTGAAAGTTAACATTTCAATACTGGAAAGAAATTCAGTAGAATTTCACCATTTTCATAATCTTTTAATGGAATTTTCTAATAATGTCTGTCAGTGGAAAATACAGGGTGAATATAATAAATGTAGGACGATATATCAATGCACAATAATTGAGAGATAGTGGACAATGGACAATGAACTGCTTAATGTTGAGGTATTGCAGCCTGGTTAATTACATGTCCACTGTCCCATGTCTCTTCTGTTTCGTGAGCAATAATATAGCATCGTATCCATATCAGTAAAGAAATGCTTCTATTGTAGCTCAAAAAATGTGAATATGTTCCTGTTTATTTAGAAGACTGATTGAAAATTGGGGTCTCAGTTGCCTTATTCTACCTTCCTCAGCATCTTTAAAAATTTTCGCAATTTTTTTTTTAAGCAAACATATTCACACTTGTTTTAACACACAACTCCCCTCTAACTCGTACAAGCTCCCCTAACTGTACTTGCTCACACCTGCTAGTTCATCGCTCAAGTCACTCATACCAGCACCCATCCACTCACAGTTGCTCTTTCTCACTCACTCATTCATTCAGTCCACCTCATTGTCATTATGTCTCTGTCATTGTAATTATCGTAATTTTCAAAAAAATGTATTGAACATACTGACGATGCCAATTGTATGGAAAACATATTCAAAGGCAAATAAAGATTCTATTCTATCTCTCTCTTCCTCATTGTTATGATCATGTACTCTGTCTTTCACTATCACTTTCTCTCTGTTCCCCCACCCCCAGAATTCTACATCTGCATGTATATTCTGCAACCCACTGTACAAGTTATTAGGGTTTCATCCTATTCCATTCTCATATGAAGCATGAGAAGAATGATTGTCTGAATGCCTCTGTGCAAGCAGTAATTATTCTAATCTTATCCTCACAGTCCATATGTGAGCAATACATGGGGACTTTCCTAGAGTAATCATTGAAAGCCAGATCTTGAAACTTTTTTAGCAGCGTTACTCAGAATAGTTTACGTCCATCTTCAAGAGTCTTCAAGTTTAGCTCCTTCAGTGTCTCTGTGACACTCTCTCATGGATTAAACAAGCCTGTGACCATGTTTGCTGCCCTACTTTTTATATGTTCAATATCGGCTGTTAGTCCCAGAATCGGTCACATATGTAATTTTAAGCAATCACCTTTGTAGACTAATTGTACAAACCGATGTCTACCATTTGCTTTACCCACAACTGAACCACTATGATCATTTCATTTCATATCCCTACAAGGTATTACATCCAGGCGTTTGTATGAGTTGGCCAATTCCAATAGTGACTTGTTGCTGTTATAGAATACAGCAGTTTTTATTTATTTTGTGAAGTGAACTGTTATACATTTCTGAAAATTTAAGCAAGTTTCTAATCTCTCCACCACACTGAAGTCTTTCCAAGATGTGACTGAATATTATGCAGCTTCTTTCCAATAGTACTTCATTATAGATAACTGCACCATCTGTAAAATGCCTGGTTTTACTATTAATGTTGTCTGCAAGGTCATTAATTTACAACATGAACAGCAAGTGTCCCAGCGTACTCCCCTGGGGCACACCCAAAGTTACTTCTACATCTGACGATGAATCTCCATCCAATATAACATGCGACATCCTCCCTACGAAAAAGTCCTCAGTCCAGTCACAAATTTCACTTGATACCTCATATGATTGTACTTTTGACAATAAGTGTAGGTGCAGTACGGAGTCAAATGCTTTTCAGAAATCAAGAAGTACTGCATATGTCTGGCTGCCTAGGTCCAAAGCTTTCAGTGTGTCATGTGAGCAAAGTGCGAGCTGTGTTTCATATGATCGACATTTTGAAATCCATGCTGATTGGTGTTAAGGAGGTCATTCTGTTCTAGACACCTCATTATATTTGAGCTCAGGATATATTCTAAAATTCTACAACAAGTCAGTGTCAAGGATATTTTATGGTAGTTTTGTGGATCACTTCTCCTTCACTCTTTTCCCAACTATTCTGTCACTGACAATTATGCTCCACTGCCACTGTGTCCCTCTCTTTCTCTCGAACTGTTATTGTCTCCTTTGCTCTTTCTATAACACTGCCATCGTCCATATCTTCCAGTATTTATTACTTTTCTGTCTCTTTGCCACTGCCATTGTCCTCTTTTCACTCTGCATAAGAAAGTGCAAATACATTTGCTTGCGAAAATTGTTAAATGTGCTCAGGTAGGTAGAATAAGGCAGCTAATATCCCACTTTTCAGTCAGTCTTTTAAATCAAAAGGAAAACATTCACATTTTTGGTTCTCTGATAGAAGCATTTTTCTGCTGGTTTCCTTCTTTTGCCTACTGCAGCAGGGCCTGTAACTCGTACGAAAAGAAACGCATTGGTCAGTAAAATTCAGGTAGTTTACTTATGTGAAATTGAAATAACACAAAACTAATCTTGCACCTCAGACCATATTTTATCTACAAAAAATTTCACATGGGATTTCCAGATAATAATGGAAACACTTTAGAACATATTTCTCTGTGTCACTTCATATTATAATAAAACTGGGGCTTTAAATAATTGTTGAACCAATTTGCAAGGAAGTACTTCGTTCTTTATACAAGCACATAAGAAAACAAATATGCATAAAGTAAATGAATTTGACAGTGAATGGAACAGAAAAACAATCAACAAAAAGTGTTGTAATGTTTGGCACAGAAACAATCTATGATTAATTTCCCTTTAGAATCCAGAAGAAAGTTTCATCCACATTAATATCTCTGTACGGTATTTCCTCACCAGTTCATTTTTTCCCCTTGTAACAGAAGCTCAGGCTCCATTAACATTCAGCATCTTTTTGTGACAAAACTTTGTGTCTCTTAAGAAAGCCATGATATCACACTTTTCCAGGCTGTTTGTTTGCAGTGCAGCCTTAGAACTTCAGAAATCTGTCTTTTTCAATAACGTTTTGCACATTTACGTAGAGAATTGTCTTAGTAACTGTAAATCCCATGTTGGAACAACCTAGATCCAAGTCCATTTTTAAAAATTTTTTTTTCTCCTAAGATGAACTGTGAGCCACAGCTTGTAGAGATAGCCTAGAAATTTTATCTCTTAATGTTGTTGGAGTATTATTCAAATTGCTTGCAGTAGCAACTTTCATTCCTTCAACAATAGCCACTAGTGCATTTTTAACATTTTTAACTTTTCATGAAGAATACTGAAATTTTCTTGGCTGACCCTGAGCAAAAATTGTTATACTTTTATAATTTGTGATGCATATTTTTCTCTTTTACAAGGATAGATAAATTAAGATTGATTAATTGAGTAATTTATTCATCCATAAAATAATACACATTGTAAGTATGCCAACAAATGTCTGAACAGTTTTTCTTATTAAAAAAACATGCTTCTTAGAGTATTTATAGCTCCTATGCTTAGTCCTACTTTTCTAATTATGTCATAAAATTGTTATATACTACAATGTTCATGAACATTATGTTATTATCTATAGTTATTTTAATATTCATTTTCAGTGTAATAGCTATTATTTAGTAAATTTTGTTTTAGCCTTTGGCTAAAAGTGTGGGGCTCATTTACATCCTTTATTTCTTTTGACAGTCTATTGTACAGTTTTATTTCATGGTATAATACACTATTTTGAGTTTTTGTAAATAGTGACTGGATTTGGTACCATGGTATATATTGTGCTATTTTTGATGTACAGAGTAAGATTTTTTGTGATGTACATTATGTTGTGATAGACGTATTCACATGGAAACGAAATTTCTAGTGTGCCCTGTGACTACTATTCCAATAGCTCTTTTGACTATCTTGAAAATAGTCTGTATGTTCCCCAGCACTTATTCAGCAGAACATTACCATTTCAAATCTGATAAGTGTTTTACTATCGATCTTTTAGAAATATATGAGATTTTAACTCTTTGCACCCAGTTTTCCAAATGTGACTTAAACCAATTTTTTGCGATGCCCCTTATTCCTAATAGTTCTAGTTTGTGTAATAAAATTCTGTGGTCAGCTGTGTCAATTGCTTTGCCTTTGATAGATAAAAAAATAAAAAAATTAAAGAAAATGCCTGTTGCATTCTTGCCCATGTCTAGTGACAGTGTACTTCTCGTGCACCTGAAACCATATTGTTCATTGTAGAGAAGATTGTATTTACTCACATAATTCATTAGTCTATTTTTTGTTATGGTTTCTATTGTTTTGGAAATGCAAAATAACAAAGATATTAATCTATGGTTTTGTGCTTTCTTTCTGCATCACCTGTTTTTAGTATTAATATTACTTTAGCTTGATTAAATTATATAAATGGATAGAGAAAAAATGTACTCACCAAGCTGTGGCAGAACACACATAAAAGACCATTGTGATTTGCAAGATTTTGGAGCCAGAGGCTCCTTCTTCAGGCAGAAGGCTTGAAGGGGAAGGAAGAGGGGGGAAGAAAAAGGACTGGAGACGTCTAGGAAAGAGGGTAGATTTCGGGAAAGTCACCCAGCCCACCCCCCCCCCCCCCCCCTTCTTGCAGCGGTGTACCGTAGGTCTCTAGAAGAGCGAAGCGTTCCAAAGGATTGGAAAAGGGCACAGGTCATCCCCGTTCTCAAGAAGGGACGTCGAACAGATGTGCAGAACTATAGACCTATATCTCTAACGTCGATCAGTTGTAGAATTTTGGAACACGTATTATGTTCAAGTATAATGTCTTTTCTGGAGACTAGAAATCTACTCTGTAGGAATCAGCATGGGTTTCGAAAAAGACGATCGTGTGAAACCCAGCTCGCGCTATTCGTCCACGAGACTCAGAGGGCCTTAGACACGGGTTCACAGGTGGACGCCGTGTTTCTTGACTTCCGCAAGGCGTTTGACACAGTTCCCCACAGTCGTTTAATGAACAAAGTAAGAGCATACGGACTATCAGATCAATTGTGTGATTGGATTGAGGAGTTCCTAGATAACAGAACGCAGCACGTCATTCTCAATGGAGAGAAGTCTTCCGAAGTAAGAGTGATTTCAGGTGTGCCGCAGGGGAGTGTCATAGGACCGTTGCTGTTCACAATATACATAAATGACCTGGTGGATGACACCGGAAGTTCACTGAGGCTTTTTGCAGATGATGCTGTGGTGTATCGAGAGGTTGCAACAATGGAAAATTGTACTGAAATGCAGGAGGATCTGCAGCGAATTGACGCATGGTGCACGGAATGGCAATTGAATCTCAATGTAGCGAAGTGTAATGTGATGCGAATACATAGAAAGATAGGTCCCTTATCATTTAGCTACAAAATAGCAGGTCAGCAACTGGAAGCAGTTAATTCCATAAATTATCTGAGAGTACGCATTAGGAGTGATTTAAAATTGAATGATCGTATAAAGTTGATCGTCGGTAAAGCAGATGCCAGACTGAGATTCATTGGAAGAATCCTAAGGAAATGCAATCCGACAACAAAGGAAGTAGGTTACAGTACACTTGTTCGCCCAATGCTTGAATACTGCTCAGCAGTGTGGGATCCGCACCAGGTAGGGTTGATAGAAGAGATAGAGAAGATCCAACGGAGAGCAGCGCGCTTCGTTACAGGATCATTTAGTAATTGCGAAAGCGTTACGGAGATGATAGATAAACTCCAGTGGAAGACTCTGCAGGAGAGACGCTCAGTAGCTCGGTACGGGCTTTTGTTAAAGTTTCAAGAACATACCTTCACCGAAGAGTCAAGCAGTATATTGCTCCCTCCTACGTATATCTCGCGAAGAGACCATGAGGATAAAATCAGAGAGATTAGAGCCCACACAGAGGCATACCGACAATCCTTCTTTCCACGTACAATACGAGACTGGAATAGAAGGGAGAACCGATAGAGGTACTCAGGGTACCCTCCGCCACACACCGTCAGGTGGCTTGTGGAGTACGGATGTAGATGTAGATGTAGATGTAGAACTGCAGGTCAGGGGAGACTTACCATATGGGATGAGAAGGAAAGACTCAAGTCACAACAGTCTTTTATGTGTTTATTCTGCTGCCACTTGGTAAGTAGATTTTTTCTCTATCCATTTGAATAATTTTATCAATAATTGATTGTTTTATTTGTTTTGATTTATTAAGGTGTTCAGGAAAGCAGCCAGACCTGAGACACTCATTAATTATTACTGTCAATGATGTTTTACATTGTTAATACATCTCTTAAGGCCACTGACTGAGATCTAATCTAACCTTGTAGATTTTTTATTGTTTGATTGGTGTATTGCCTGTGATACCTCTCTACAAATAGAATACAATTAATTTCTTTGATATGCTGTTTTCTCTTATTTTAACCTGATAATTCATAATGTTTGTTTCACTTAATGCTATAAGGTCTCTTCTAATTTTAAATGTAATAACTTTTTTTGCATAAACAGATGAACCTCCACCTTTCATTGAAATTCTACAATAGGAACATGCCAGGTCACATGACATTAATGCCAAATATACAATTTCATATTCTTCACACCAATGTCAATGATGCAAACAATGGTACTATCAACTGTTTGTAATGCTAACTCTAGTTGTAATTGCTCAGGCAAGATTATTGATTAGGTCTGTCTTGGTGTAAACATTCAACATATATCTTAAATAAGCCTTCTTAAATAAAATTAGCCTACTTAGCAGACCAAATCTGTATTATAGATGTTTTATATATATTTTTAAAAGTGACCAGAACAGGAAACATTCTTGTCTCTACTTATGACCACAAGCATGGTATAATGGAGAACCATAAGTGTGATGGTATGTTTTTTTGGTTTACCATGTTTAACTGTAATACTTAATCATACCTCACAACAAATTAAATTTCCTGTGGTGTTTTATTTAAATATGTAGAATATGGAAAACCGATTATGCATTGCTTAAATAAAAACGCTATGAAACTCAACTTGTTCAACACAGACATTTTCACAAAATTTTGTCTCCAAACAAGAACAAACAAAGAATATCTATATCTAATTGAATAACACACTTCATATTGTTTGTAATAAGCTATTGTAAGGTTGGTTGATATTCAAAAGAAGTTTAAAAATACACTAATTACATTAAAGTGGCCATAGGTGGGGAAGTGGCTGAAACTGAGCCTTTACCCAATATAAAAATTATGATCACGTTAGCAAAATATAAGGTGAATGAAGATTACACCAGTAAGTCCCACAAAAAGTGTAAACTGGTTTGAATGTTGTAAAGTCTGAAGTGGGGAGAAGCAAGGATTATAAAAATGATGACTTTAAAGTTAATATCACATCAGATGAATTGAATGCCTATTTTGTTAATGCTTTTGATGCAAGTTTCTCTACAGTAACTGAATCAAATTATAAATATGATCAGGATCCAAAAGATGCTGTCTTTTTCCTACAACATTTTGAACACATTTGTCCTACATATGAATGGAAAGATGCTAAGTAAGTAGTATCACGAAATCAGCTGCAAAATTAAGAGCTCAACAGCAGAAGACATTTATGGTTTATCCAATTTTGTAATTAAGAAAATAGGAGACATAATGGCATACCCATCCTGTTTACCTGTAAACTTAATACTTATTAGTGGTTGTTTCCCAACAAGGAGATAAGTCATGTCCAAGTAACTATCGGCCAGTTTCTCTAATACCCATTCTATCAAAAGCGTAGAGTACTGCATGTGACTCCAAATCCATAAGCATCTGTCTGTTAACAACATTCTTAGTGATCCTCAGAATGGATTAAGAACTGAATTATCGCCTGTGAAAGCAGTGGAAAATGTTTCCTTCACTTTGTCTGCATTCAGATCCAAACTTTCTGTAAATGTCACACTCCTGGACTGAGTAAAGCCTTTGATTCTGACAGCCTCAGCATTCTATAGTAAAAGCTTAACTTTTATGGTTTTAAAGGTAAATTACTATCTTTGTCATCGTATCTGAACGAGAGAAAATAAATTGTAGAATTCAACAAAAAGAAACCAGACACCCTGGGTGTCACGTGAGGTGTCCCACAAAGTTCTCTGTTTGGGCCTTTGCTTTTCATACTTTATGTAAATTATTTGCCCAATATGATGCCATATACACTCCTGGAAATTGAAATAAGAACACCATGAATTCATTGTCCCAGGAAGGGGAAACTTTATTGACACATTCCTGGGGTCAGATACATCACATGATCACACTGGCAGAACCACAGGCACATAGACACAGGCAACAGAGCATGCACAATGTTGGCACTAGTATAGTGTATATCCACCTTTTGCAGCAATGCAGGCTGCTATTCTCCCATGGAGACGATCGTAGAGATGCTGGATATAGTCCTGTGGAACGGCTTGCCATGCCATTTCCACCTGGTGCCTCAGTTGGACCAGCGTTCGTGCTGGACGTGCAGACCGCGTGAGACGACGCTTCATCCAGTCCCAAACATGCTCAATGGGGGACAGATCCGGAGATCTTGCTGGCCAGGTTAGTTGACTTACACCTTCTAGAGCATGTTGGGTGGCACGGGATACATGCAGACGTGCATTGTCCTGTTGGAACAGCAAGTTCCCTTGCCGGTCTAGGAATGGTAGAACGACGGGTTCGATGACGGTTTGGATGCACCGTGCACTATTCAGTGTTCCCTCGACGATCACCAGAGGTGTACGGCCAGTGTAGGAGATCGCTTCCCACACCATGATGCCGGGTGTTGGCCCTGTGTGCCTCGGTCGTATGCAGTCCTGATTGTGGCGCTCACCTGCACGGTGCCAAACACGCATACGACCATCATTGGCACCAAGGCAGAAGCGACTCTCATCGCTGAAGACGACACATCTCCATTCGTCCCTCCATTCACGCCTGTCGCGACACCACTGGAGGCGGGTTGCACGATGTTGGGGCGTGAGCGGAAGACGGCCTAATGGTGTGCGGGACCGTAGCCCAGCTTCGTGGAGACGGTTGCGGATGGTCCTCGCCGATACCCCAGGAGCAACAGTGTCCCTAATTTGCTGGGAAGTGGGGGTGCGGTCCCCTACGGCACTGCGTAGGATCCTACGGTCTTGGCATGCATCCGTGTGCCGCTGCGGTCCGGTCCCACGTCGACGGGCATGTGCACCTTCCGCCGACCACTGGCGACAACATCGATGTACTGTGGAGACCTCACGCCCCACGTGTTGAGCAATTCGGCGGTACGTCCACCCGGCCTCCCGCATGCCCACTATACGCCCTCGCTCAAAGTCCATCAACTGCACATACGGTTCACGTCCACGCTGTTGCGGCATGCTACCAGTGTTAAAGACTGCGATGGAGCTCCGTATACCACGGCAAACTGGCTGACACTGACGGCGGCGGTGCACAAATGCTGCGCAGCTAGCGCCATTCGACGGCCAACATCGCGGTTCCTGGTGTGTCCACTGTGCCGTGCGTGTGATCATTGCTTGTACAGCCCTCTCGCAGTGTCCGGAGCAAGTATGGTGGGTCTGAAACACCGGTGTCAATGTGTTCTTTTTTCCATTTCCAGGAGTGTAAGTCTATATTATACGCAAATGACACCGACCTTTGTTACAGTTGATATAGCCTCAGACGCACACAAGCAGAAAAGTGCAGAGCAACTAATATCCATTATACGGTTCAGAGTAAATGAATAATAAATTAACAACTCTAAACCTGTAAATATTATTTTTAGAACTATAGTGCCTCCGTTAAGATTCTTGGCATTCGTCTTGATCCAGAATTAACTTTGGAAACTCAATTTAACTATGTAGCCCGAGTCACCTACCTGCTAAGTAAACTAAGGACTCGGGTGGCTGAGAAGCTACTGGTGAACTCTTATTATGCTTTATTATGGTTTTTTTTTCACAGTCACCTTGTGTATGCAATCTTGTTATGGGGCAATTCCCCTGCAGCGAAAATAATTTTTCTCTGGCATAAAAAGGTCATAGGTGCATTGCTGGAGTAAGAAACCACATATCATGTGGGAAACACTTTAAAGAGCTCAAAATACTAACAATTGCATCTCTGTTTATTCTCAGCTGCTTGATGCTTATCAAGGAAAACCAAGGCCTCTACACACTGTGAGACTCTATATTTAAGTACAATATGAGCCCTGAGATGCAAGGAATCATCGCACAGCCTCCTCCACCTCAGTGTCGGTTTGAAAGTGATGTCCCAAGAGAGTGGCTGTTGATGCACAGAACAGTTGAAAGACCAGTGGGGTTGTAGGCCTGGTGGTCAGATCTCTCTCACCTGAAGTGATGAATCTGATCCAGGGTGAACCTTGCTGTGAGTGCTTTTGCATTGTCGTCCAAGAGCACACCACCATCACACCGGAGCCCTGGTCTCTTTCATTGAACGGTGAACTTGGGTTTGATGAGGGTTTGTAGTAGTGTGCCATGTTGCTGATCCCTTGCTGAGGAACCTCAGGCATTCCTTCTGCACCGATACCCCTTCTGCCATTGAACTAGTAATGAGTATTGATTCACATGATGTTTGCTTGTATCACCTACTGTACCATCTTCTCTTTTAAAAACAATGATGAAAATTACTTTCAGTACATCCCTCATAATATATTGCCAACTACAGCACACGATGCATCACTGAATGTGTTCAGAAAAGTTACAGAAAAGTGGCTTGAACAAAAAGCTTTCTATATGGTAGAGACTTTAAAATATGTAATAAAAATGATCTGAGATAATAAAATTGTTGTATGATTTGACCTTTATATTATTTGAGCATTTATTAAACTGGTTATTGTGCCATACTGTTGTGCTTGATTTTTGTAATGCATTTATACTCAGTGATCAACACATATCAAGCATATCTCATTTGTATTGGTCAAAATATTTTTCTCATCATGTGAATTGTGTTAGACATACTTTTTCTCCTTTTTTTAATTCTGACTGATGCATTTATATTCAATGATTATTACATGTTGTTGTTGTGGTGTTCAGTCCTGAGACTGGTTTGATGCACCGAGCGAGGTGGCGCAGTGGTTAGCACACTGGACTCACATTCGGGAGGACGACGGTTCAATCCCGTCTCCGGCCATCCTGATTTAGGTTTTCCATGATTTCCCTAAATCGCTTCAGGCAAATGCCAGGATGGTTCCTTTGAAAGGGCACGGCCGATTTCCTTCCCAATCCTTCCCTAACCCGAGCTTGCGCTCCGTCTCTAATGACCTCGTTGTCGACGGGACATTAAACGCTAACCACCACCACCACTGGTTTGATGCAGCTCTCCATGCTACTCTATCCTGTGCAAGTTTTTTCATCTCCAAATATGTCCTGCAGCCTACATCCTTCTGAATCTGCATAGTGTATTCATCTCTTGGTCTCCCTCTACGATTTTTACCCTCCATGCTGCCCTCCAATGCTAAATTTGTGATCCCTTGGTGCCTCAGAACATGTCCTACCAACCGGTCCCTTCTTCTTGTCAAGTTGTGCCACAAACTCCTCTTTTCCCCAATCCTATTCAATACTTCCTCATTAGTTACGTGATCTACCCATCTAATCTTCAGCATTCTTCTGTAGCTCCACATTTCAAAAGCTTCTATTCTCTTCTTGTCCAAACTATTTATTGTCCATGATTCACTTCCATATATGGCTACACTCCATACATATACTTTCAGAAACGACTTCCTGACACTTAAATCTATACTCAATGTTAACAAATTTCTCTCCTTCAGAAATGCTTTCCTTGCCATTTTCAGTCTACATTTTATATCCTCCCTACTTCAACCACCATCAGCTATTTTGTTCCCCAAAGAGCAAAACTCCTTTACTACTTTAAGTGTCTCATTTCCGAATGGGGGACTATTTTACCTCCAGCATATTTTACCCAAGAGGACGCCATCATCATTTATCCATACAGTAAAGCTGCATGCCCTTGGTAAAAATTACGGCCGTAGTTTCCCCTTGCTTTCAGCCGTTTGCAGTACCAGCACAGCAAGGCTGTTTTGGTTGATGTTACAAGGCCAGCTCAGTCAATCATCCAGACTGTTGCCCCTGCAACTACTGAAAAGGCTGCTGCCCCTCTTCAGGAACCATACGTTTGTCTGGCCTCTCAACAGATACCCCTCTGTTGTGGTTGCACCTACTGTACGGCTATCTGTGTCGCTGAGGCACGCAAGCCTCCCCACCAATGGCAAGGTCTATGGTTCATGGGGGGCATATTACATATGCCTAGTTTAAACCATATTCACTTATCAGCCAGAACATGATGACCCCCTACCTCCTTTGGCACGGATAACAGCAGCAATGCATCATCGTGTGGAAGCAGTGAGTTCTTGGTAGGTCGCTGGAGGAAGTTGGCACCACATCTGCACACACACAAGTTACCTAATTCATGTAAATTCCGGGGAGGGAGGCGATGAGCTCTGACACCACGTTCAATCATACCCGAGATGTGTTCGGTAAGCTTCAGATGTGGTGAGTTGGGGGGGTCAGCACATCAATTGAAATGCACCAGTATGTTCCTCAAACCTCTCCATCACATTCCTGGTCCTGTGACAAGACGTTTTATATTGCTGCAAAATGCCATGCTGTTTGGAAACGTGATCGTCATGGAGGGCTGTACATGGTCTGCGACCACTGTATGATACTCCTTGGCCATCATAGGGCCTTGTATGAGCTATACTGTACCCACGGATGCCCACATAAACGTCCAAAAATGTTCAAATGGCTCTGAGCGCTATGGGACTTGACATGTGTGGTCATCAGTCCCCTAGAACTTAGAACTACTTAAACCTAACTAACCTAAGGACATCACACACATCCATGCCCGAGGCAGGATTCGAACCTGCGACCATAGCAGTCCCGCGGTTCCAGACTGAGCGCCTAGAACCGTTAGACCACCACGGCCGGCCATAAACATTCGCCAAAGCAAAGTGGAGTCGCTGCCAGCTTGTCTCCATCTCACAGTACAGGTGTCAAGGTGATGTTTTCCTGGAAGAGAATGGATTCACACTTTCCTATCAGCATGATGAAGAAGGTATCAGAATTCATCAGACCCTGCAGTGCTTTGGCATTGCGCCAATGTCCAGCATGTACCCATACCAGTCATAGTTACCGATGTCATGTTGTTATCACAGGCATACGCACAGGTTGTCGCCTGTGGAGGCCTGTCATTAGGAATGTCCAGTCTACTGTGTGTTTTGACTCATATGTACTCTGCCTAGCATTAAAGTCTGTTGTCAGTTACACCACCTGTCCTGTTTTAGCAGTCTGCCCAGCCTATGAAGTCCGACAACTGTAATGATGGGCCCCATGACATTTGGATGTGGTTTCACTTTGTTTTTGCTGAGTGTTGGAAACACTCCCACAGCACTCCTCGAACACCCGACAAATCGTGCAGTTTCCAAAATGCTCGTGCCGAGCCTCTGGGCTGTCACAATCTGCGCATGGTCAAATATAGTTGCATTGTGTGCCTTCCCCATTCTACACACAGACAGCTTGCACACTGACACGACATGCACTGTGCATGTGTCTGAGGAGCAGCCATTTGTCATCAGGTGACACTGCTACCGTCTGGACAAGTTTGTATTGATAGTAGGTCAATGGTCATAATGTTCTGGCTGATCGCTTAATATTACTTTGACAAGTGCAAAATCTGTTACTTATTATGCGACTACACTGTGTGTATAAAAAGACAACAACAGTTGCATGGAAAATTCTTAAATCTGGATCAATAAATCAAATTTTGATTTTGTAAATTTCTAAGGTGGAGTGCACTAGTGATTTGTAAGCAGCCTCCTTTGTAGACTGACTGCATTTGCCCAGTATCTTACCTGTGAATCAAAGATGCCGATAATGCTCGGTGTTATGTTATCATTCCATTTCATATCCCAACAAATTAATACACTGAGGCATTTGTATGAATTGACTGATACCAGTTGTGACTCACTCATGCTGGAGACTAGGATACTGCTTTACTCTGTTTTGTCAAATATACAGTTTTATGTTTCTGTACATTAAAAACGAGCTTCCAATCTTTGCACCACTATGTAATCATATCAAGGTCCAGCTACATATGGGTGAAACTTTTTTTCAGTGAGTACTTTGGTCTAGATAATAGCATAATTTGCAAAATGTCTGAGGCCCATCTTTGAATACGTTTAGTTTTCCCTTCTTTTTTTTATTTTATGTGTTTAGTTTCATAGGTCTAAATTGAGCAACAGATCTCTATGTACATGGAATGAGTCTGTACATAAAATTAATGTAGATAAAATAAAATGTGCACGAATCCTATGAAGATGGCAAGCTGCAAGTATACGCTGATCAGCCAGAACATTCATGACCATCTACCTAGTAGCCGGTATGCCTAGATTTGGCACGGATAACAGCAACTAATGCATCATCATATGGAATCAGTGAAGCCTTGGTAGGTCGCTGGTGGAAGTTGGCACCACATCTGCACACACGAGTCACCTAATTCCCATAAATTCAGGGGAGGGGGGGAGATGTGCTCTGACGCCATGTTCAAATGTATCCCAGATGTGTTCGATCAGGTTCATGTATGGCAAGTTGAGAGGCCAGCACATCAAGTGGAACTGACCACTGTGTTCCTCAAATCTTTCCATCATACTCCTCTCCTTGTGACATGACATATTATCTTGTTGAAAAATGTCACTGTCATGGGGAAACACACTTATCCTGAATAGGTGTCTTTATGCAATGATACAACTGAAATACTAACTAAATAAATCTATAGATAAATAAATCTGTAGATATTCTTCATCCCTCAGTATAATGTTCACACAAGGACCATGAAAACAAGATTAGGCTAATTACAGTGTGTATGAAGACTTTTAGGCAGCCATTCTTCATGCACTCTGTGTATGATTGGAATAGGAACAAATCCCAGCTAACTTAGTGCAGCCGTTCTTGCTATGTTTTATGGCAGGACAGCAGCTGATATGGATGTAACAAATATCAAAAACAGCCATCAACTGTAACTGCATCTCCAATTTAGTTTATAGGCGTCCAGTTTTGGGAATATAATAGTCCATCTTCAGGCCCTAAACAACAAATTTACAACAGAACTGACAAGAAGAATTACACAGGACAAGATTACTATCTGTAAATATATGAAATCATATTTGTCACCAATCAATAAGAGATGAGTAGGTTTGGTATATGAAGCCACCATATGTGCAGGTTCCACAAGCTGTGTCTATTAAGTAGATATAAAAAAATGCGATGCCTTCAAAAGTGGTTAAACTACTAATTAAGTGTATGTTTTATTTATGCTACCAAAAGCTTAAAGTAACAATAAAATAAGTAGTTTAAAGACAAAATGGAAGACTATGCTCGTTACTATTGGGTTGATGCACAAGTTCATAGTGTTTTTCTGTAAGTTTAATAAAAATGACAGATACACCCAACAGAGGCTGTAGTCATCAATAATATACACTCCTTCACTATATATGACAGTCTGTCAATACTGGAGTAAGTTTTCAATTCCACGGCTGCAGAAATCACACAGTTCTTAGGCGAAGAACTCTTCAAGTTATGTTTGGGGTGCATTTTCACCTGGAAATGAAGTTCCAGAAGGTTATTTGATAGTGTGTGGAAAAGTGAAAATCTGAGGGAACAAAGTCAGGTAAATAAGGTGAGTGTGGAATGACTTCCCATGCCAGCTCCTATGTAGTGTTTTTTGTCAGTCTAGCTGAATGCGGGTGGCCATTTATTTTATTTATCCATCTGTTGACAATAAATATTGTATGGATGTTGCCGAGGGTACATGTAAGCCATTTCAAAGAAATGGGACACAAACAATATGTACGTAAAAAAGTACAAAACAAAATAATACAATGAAGTTAATGATAATACAATGAAATTAATATAAGCTATATACATCCCTGCTTGTTATTTTAAATTCATAGTCTGTTTTTATAAGGTTTTAGTTTTGTCCTCCTTAAACAGGAAGACCTTATATACACAACACTGCTTAAGTATATACACTCCTGCAAATTGAAATAAGAACACCGTGAATTCATTGTCCCAGGAAGGGGAAACTTTATTGACACATTCTTGGGGTCAGATACATCACATGATCACACTGACAGAACCACAGGCACATAGACACAGGCAACAGAGCATGCACAATGTCGGCACTAGTACAGTGTATATCCACCTCCCCACACCATGATGCCGGGTGTTGGCCCTGTGTGCCTCGGTCGTATGCAGTCCTGATTGTGGCGCTCACCTGCACGGCGCCAAACACGCATACGACCATCATTGGCACCAAGGCAGAAGCGACTCTCGTCGCTGAAGACGACACATCTCCATTCGTCCCTCCATTCACGCCTGTCGCGACACCACTGGAGGCGGGCTGCACGATGTTGGGGCGTGAGCGGAAGACGGCCTAACGGTGTGCGGGACCGTAGCCCAGCTTCATGGAGACAGTTGCGAATGGTCCTCGCCGATACCCCAGGAGCAACAGTGTCCCTAATTTACTGGGAAGTGGCGGTGCGGTCCCCTACGGCACTGCGTAGGATCCTACGGTCTTGGCGTGCATCCGTGCGTCGCTGCGGTCCAGTCCCAGGTCGACGGGCATGTGCACCTTCCGCCGACCACTGGCGACAACGTCGATGTATTGTGGAGACCTTACACCCCACGTGTTGAGCAATTCGGCGGTACATCCACCCGGCCTCGCGCATGCCCACTATACGCCCTTGCTGAAAGTCCGTCAACTGCACAAACGGTTCACGTCCACGCTGTCGCGGCATGCTACCAGTGTTAAAGACTGCGATGGAGCTCCGTATGCCACGGCAAACTGTCTGACACTGACGGCAGCGGTGCACAAATGCTGCACAGCTAGCGCTATTCGACGGCCAACACCGCGGTTCCTGGTGTGTCCGCTGTGCCGTGCGTGTGATCATTGCTTGTACAGCCCTCTCGCAGTGTCCGGAGCAAGTATGGTGGGTCTGACACACCGATGTCAATGTGTCCTTTTTTCCATTTCCAGGAGTGTATTTACATCACACAACAGCTGTCCTTTAAGTATGTAAATGTAATGAATGATTAGGTACAGGTAAAGTATTTTCTATTTTGCCTTATATAAATATCATCAGAAAAAAGTTATTGATCTACATAGTCATTTATAGAATAAAAACATTGTTCTACTAGATTTTTTTTAAATTCTGTTTTAAATTTGTTATCATTTTCTAAATGCCTGATGTTGACTGGCAGTTCATTGTACAGTTTTGCACCGATATGGCTCACATGCCTTTGTGTATTCGTTCTTTTTGTTCGCTGAGTATGGAGCGCTGTGCTATTACGGGTATTGTAGTTATGAAAGTCGGCATTTGTCTGAAAATCTGCAATGTGGGTCCTGACATACAATACACATTTGTATATGTATAATGATGATATAGTAAGTATTCTGAACTTTTTGAATATGGGTTTTCAGTGTGCCTGTGGATGACTGTGAGTTGTTATTTGACTGGCCCTCTTCTGCAACAAAAAAATTTGTTTTAGGCGCCCTGTTGTGGAACCCCAAAATATTATTCCATATGTTGCAAGAGATTGAATATAGCCAAAATATGCCATTCTGGCACCCTCTGAGGTACAAACATTTGCAATAATTCTGAGGGCAAAATAGGCTGGATTAAGTTTCTGTGCAAGTTTTATTACGTGGTCATTAAAATTTAAGTTTTCATCCACATGAATCCCCAGCAATTTTGTGGATGTCACTCTGTCTAAAGGCTTTGTCACCCAACACCAGATCGAGATTTACATTTTGACATCTTTTCCCAAACTGCATATGAGTTGTTTTATTTACATTGAATGTCAACCTGTTTGCATTGAACCAAGAGTGGGTGTAATTTAGTACTTTATCAGCAGTTGTTGGTAGCAATTGCTTTGCTGCACTTATTATCACACTAGTATCATCTGCAAATATTATTGCTTTGGCTGCATCATCTGAGGTGTGAAAATCGTTTATATAGACAAGAAACAATATGGGCCCTAGGATGCTGCCCTGTGGTACTCCTATTTCTACATTTTTTTGCCTCAGATACTGAATTTATTTTGCAGCTGGAGTAAGTTGATGTCAGTCCTACAACCTGTGTTTTGTTTTTTAGGTATGATTCAAACCATTTTTTTCCTATCCCATTATCATGGAGTAGCATTTCTTCACACAGTCTTCCTGGTTATTGTTCTCAAATTGTGTCTGCGCAACATCTAAGCTGTTGACAATAAATGTCAACAGTGATGGTACACCTCAGGAATTCAATTTGTAGTATACCACACTGTCGCTGTTCCAACAGACGTATAACATTATCTTTTGTGTATGCATGCAGGTCTTTGTACAGGGAGTTGATGCTTTGTTCGGGATCAACCATTCCTTTTTTCCCTTATTTTAGCATAAAGACACTATTTCTCATCACCAGTAATTGTACAGGATGGGAATGGTCAGTGTTGTTCATGAGGAAACGGATGTCCAGAAAGCAGATGTGCACGTATGGCCACCTGCCGATTTTTATGATCTTCATTTAGAGCATGCAGCACCCATACCTTCCCCACTGAATATAATTGCCACACGTCTCAAGTACACTGATGTGGATCATTGTGGATTAATGCATTTAGACGATCTTCATCAAACATCAAAGGTATGCTTCATGATTAGATCAATAAGGAATGTCACTAACACAAGTACCCTAACCACAATGTACCATGCACTCTTTCACTCTGTACTTAACTATGGAATCATCTTCTGGGGCCAAAATCCTGAATCAATTAAGATATTCAAACTGCAGAAGAAGATAGTCAGAACAATTATGTTCAAAAAACAAAGAGACACTTGTAAACCATTATTTAAGAAACTAAATATTTTGCCCCTCCCATGACAACACATACTATAATTATTATTCTTTACCAAAAAAAGTATCAACAAAATTAGCAAAAGTATGGATTACCACGATTATGACACAAGATCAAAAACCTCTCTAAGAATACTTACCCACTCAACAAAACTGTACAGTGACAGTGTCAAGTGCATGGGAATAAAATTATATAATCATCTTCCAACTTTTATACAAGAAATCCAAGAAATAAATAAATTCAAACAGACAGTGAAGTCTCTTTTAATAAAAGACTGCTTTTATACCATCCAGGAATATTTGGAATCAAAATTGTCTTAGTGCATGATAATGTATCAAAGCTGAATGTTGTTGAGTCAATTTTGTCACATCATGTAACAATTCTCTGTAAAGCTGTAACTTTAAATAACATAATTTTGTAGGTAATGTAAAATAATCATTCTTCTGTGTTTTTGTTTACTGTTTTAGACTCCTGTAAACTGTATATTTGTATTGACTTACCCCATATCAGTTGTACAAGCCATTGTACTGATTTAATCTACGGGACAAATAATAAATAAAAATCTTCCTGAACGTCGAAGTCACTAATGACAAAACGATCCTCCTTAAAACCAGAAAAATGACAATCAGTAAATACACCCACAGCAATTGGAATACCAACATACAAAACAAAAATGCTACAAACTTAGGCACCAAACTAAGAGAGATAGGCATAATTTCAAAAATTAAAACATCAAAAATTAAAACATCATCTGACTATAAGTTTGTAGCTCGAGGTACCTATTCATTATCAGGAAATACTGTAGGATCAGTGTCAGAGACCGGAAAGGATAAAATGACCTATATGTCTGAACCATATGTATTAGCAGTGACAGTCTTCCTAGTGATACACTGTTGAGTCAGTATAACACAAGAGATGCAAGGTATGTTGCAAACATCATTATTAAGTACAGTAAAATAAAGTATACTTGTACTGTCCCTAAACAGACATATTTACAAAACTTGGGCATTTGCATAGGCAAACTGACATAAACAGAAGCCTTTAATCAAAATGATGATTACAGTAGAGTAGTGTATACTGTACTCTCATGAAGTAAAGAACCAGAAATAAGTAAAGTGCCAACCAGCCTATATTTGAAGGAAGGCTTTACACCTCAGGATTTCTATAACTGAAGAGATCTAAGTAGGCATATATGCATTACAAAACAAGTAAACGAAGTGGCTTCATAGGACAATATCCCCAATAATGAAAAGCTAAAACTGACTGATTAAACTGTGCAAATGTAGACCTCATTCTTGGTCTAAGTTGCAAATTATTCAGATACCAATAACCAAAGTCATCTCTGTCAAGGTAGAAGTGCCCTGTATTTTGTAATTGAAGATGTATTAAGTAGATATCTCAGTCTAATGTGCAAGCTAACAGTCATATAACCAGAAATAAGTAGTCAAATATTGTGGGAACCAACTGCTTATAATGGATAAAATTGATACAAATCACATAAGATAATAAAATAATGGTCACTATTTAGGTTAAAGTAGCAATAGTGTTCAAGGTATACAGGATACTGGACGAACACCAAAACTAGGAGTGTCACTTAATGGTAAGTATGATTTCATGTATCAACGGATAGTATCGTTGTTCCGTATAATTCTTGTTAATGCTGCTGTAAATTTGTTGTTTAGGGACTGATGCCGGTGTATTATGTTACTGAAACTGGTAGCCTATAAAATAAATTGGAAATGAACTTAAGCTGACAGCTTTTTTGAAATCCTATAACATACTAACTACCCACTGCCATACACTGTACACATCCTTGCTTCCAGTAGTGCTAGCCCTGCAAGGTCTGCAGAAGAACTTCTGTGAAGTTTGGAAGGCAGTAAAATTGTGAGGACACACCGTGAGTCGTATTTGTGTAGCTCAGTTGGTAGAGCACTTGACCATAAAAGACAAAGATCTGGAGTTCAAGTCTCGGTCTGGCACAGTTTTATTCTTCCAGGAAGTTTCAAATGTGCATACACTTTGCTGCAGAGTGAAAATTTCATTCTCTACACTATACAGTGGTTTGCAGAGTATGTATGTGGTTGTAGATCCTTTATTTATTTACACTTATTCTGCAGATCATTAGTGCAGAAGTGTTGCTTGGATATGGAACGAGTCACTGTAGAGTTTTTGGACGCAGAGTCATCAACAGATGTGGAAATAACTGAAGGAGTACTCCTGGGAAGGGTATTGGGTCCCTTACTGTTCATGTTATAGATCAATGATGTTACAGGCAGAGGTACGGTTATCTACAATGAAGTACAGTCTGAACGAAACTATAAAAATATTCAGTTTAACCTTGGTAAGATTTCAAAATAGTACAGTGATTGGCAGCTTGCTTTAAATGTCCAAAAATGTAAAACTGCACATTTCGCAAAATGAACAAAAGACATAGTATCCTATGACTGTAATATATGTGACTAATAGTTGGCTCTGGTGAACTCATACAAATATGTCGATGTAACTGTTAGTAGGGATATGAAGTGGAATGGTCACATAAGCTGTCATGGGTAAAGCAGGTAGTGGACTTTAGGAAATGAGGCAGTTCTGTCTGGTTAAAGCTGCTGAGAAGAGATGCCTTCAGCTGTCTGTTGAAGTTGCTAGTGAATTCACTCTCTCTCTCTCTCTCTCTCATGATCCAGACCTTGAGTAGGACAGATGTCTTTCTCAAGAGGCAGAGCTCCTGGCTCAGCTCCCCATAAATGGCCACCAACAGATCTTGACACAAACCTTCTCTTACATCTGTGTCTACCTTATACTCCAGAAGTCACCATATGGTGCGTGGCAAAGGGTATCCTGTTCTACTAAGAGTCATTTCCTTTCCTGTCCCTCTCACAAATAGAGTGAGCATAAAATGGTTGTCTGTATGTCTCCGTGCTGTTGTAGTGGTCTTCAGTCCTGAGACTGGTTTGATGCAGGCTCTCCATGCAACTCTATCCTGTGCAAGCTTCTTCATCTCCCAGTACCTACTGCAGCCTACATCTTTCTGAATATGCTCAGTGTATTCATCTCTTGGTCTCCCTCTACAATTTTTACCCTCCACGCTGCCCTCCGATCCCTTGATGCCTCAAAACATGTCCTACCAACCGATCCCTTCTTCTAGTCAAGTTGTGCCACAAACTTCTATTCTCCCCAATCCTATTCAATACCTCCTCATTAGTTACGTGATCTATCCACCTTATCTTCAGCATTCTTCTGTAACACCACATTTCGAAAGCTTCTATTCTCTTCTTGTCCAAACTATTTATCGTCCATGTTTCACTTCCACGCATGGCTACACTCCATACAAATACTTTCAGAAACGACTTCCTGACACTTAAATCTATACTCGATGTCAACAAGTCTGTCTCCTTCAGAAACGCTTTCCTTGCCATTGCCAGTCTACATTTTATATCCTCTCTACTTCGACCATCATCAGTTATTTTGCTCCCCAGATAGCAAAACTCCTTTACTACTTTAAGTGTCTCATTTCCTAATCTAATTCCCTCAGCATCATCTGAATTAATTCAAATACATTCCATTATCCTCGTTTTGCTTTTGTTGATATTCATCTTATATCATCCTTTTGATCACTGTCCATTCCGTTCAACTGCTCTTGCAAGTCGTTTGCTGTCTCTGACAGAATTACAGTGTCATTGGCAAACCTCAAAGTTTTTATTTCTTCTCCCTGGATTTTAATGCCTACTCTGAACTTTTCTTTTGTTTCCTTTACTGCTTGCTCAATATACAGATTGAATAGCATCGGGGAGAGGCTACAACCCTGTCTCACTCCCTTCCCAACCACTGTTTCCCTTTCATGTCCCTCGTCTGTTATAACTGCCATCTGCTTTCTGTACAAACTGTAAATTGCCTTTCGTTCCCTGTATTTTATCATGCCACCTTCAGAATTTGAAAGCGAGTATTCCAGTCAACATTGTCAAAAGCTTTCTCTAAGTCTAGAAATGCTAGAAACGTAGGTTAGCCTTTCCTGAATCTTTCTTCTAAGATAAGTTGTAGGGTCAGTATTGCCTCACATGTCTATGTATGATCTCTAATTTCTTGAAGCTTATCTTCACGATCCTTACACACAATGTATGTTGGTGACAGTAGAGTCGTTTGGCAATCAGCTTCAACTGCAGATTGTCTGAATTTTCTCCTCTTTTGCTGCCTGTCTCTTTAAGATAGACGGTACATATCCTGAGAAACTACGCTAACAAAGTTTCAGGGACCAGTTTTAAATGATGATGCTACAAATATACTGCAATCCCCTAAATATTGCTCCTGTGATGATCATGAAGATATGATTAGATTAATTATAGCATGTACAGAGACATTTGGACAATCACTTTTCACACACTCCCTATATGAGTGGAATGAGCAAAATTGCTACAGTTGGACATACCCTCTGCCATGCATTTCACGGTGGTTGGCAGAGTATGGATGTAGGTGCATAGAATATACACTGATGAAGAAAAACATTATGATCACCTGCTTAATAGCCTATTGGTCAACCTTTGGAACACAGTACGATAGTGATCCTGCATAGTATGGATTCAGTGAGTCCTCAGTAAAATTCTGGAGGTATGTGTCACCAGATGTCTAGGCACAGGTCACACAAGTCCCGTAAATTATGCGTCAGTGGTTTGTGGGTACAGGGCTGGCACGCAATAGTGTGCCAGGTGTGTTCTGTCGGCTTCCTATGAGACGAATTTAGTGGCTAAGAAATGAAAGTAAGTTCACTATCATGATCCTCAATATACTGTAGCACAATACTGTGCTTTATACACTCATGCTCATAAACTAAGGATAATTGCAGAATTTGGTGCCACAGAATGTGGCACTACACAAAACTGGCACTAATAGCACAGTCAGATAGAGAACACACACGACACAGATCTGTAAGTCCACGGTATTGGTGATAAGTTGAAAAAGCTGTCCCGAAACACATGTGCTACAAAACACCACTGTTTCTTGCACATGTACCCTGACATCAATATGGGATATGATCACTTTACAAATGTACACAGGCCGCACAACGGGTTGGCATACTCTGGATCAGGTGGTCGAGCACTGCTAGGGTATAGCCTCCCACTGTTGCACCAGTGCCTGTCGAAGCCACTGAACTGTCCCAGGGGTATGAAGACGTGCAGCGATATGTTGACCGAGAGCATCCAGCCACACTTGATGGGGTTTCGGTCTGGAGAACAGGCAGGCTACTCCATTCACCTGATATCTTCTGTTTCAAGGTACTCCTCCATGATGGCAGCTTGGTGGGGCCGTGTGTTATCATCCATCAGGAGTAAGGTGGGACCCACTGGACCACTGAAAAGGTGGACATACTGGTGCAAAATGACGTTCCGGTACACCTGACCTGTTACAGTTCCTCTGTCAAAGACGTGCAGGGGTGTAAGTGCCCAATCATAATCTCACCCCACACCATCAAACCATGACCTCCATACAAGTTCCTCTCAAGGACATTAAGGGGTTGGTATCTGGTTCCTAGTTCACGCCAGATGAAAACCCAGTGAGAATCACTGTTGAGAGTATACCTGCACTCGTCTGTGAACATAACCTGGTAACCTGGGACCACTGTTCCAATGACCATGTACTGTGTTCTTGACACCAGGATTTAAGGGCTCTCCTGTGACCAGGGATCAGTGGAACGCAACTTGCAGGTCTCCTGGCGAATAAACCATGTCTGTTCAGACGTCTGTAGACTGTGTGTTTGGAGACAACTGTTCCAGTGGCTGCGGTAAGGTCCCGAGCGAGGCTACCTGCAGTACTCCGTCGCCGTCTGCGGGCACTGATGGTGAGATATTGCTCTTCTTGTGGTGTTGTACACTGTGGACGTCCCGTACTGTAGCGCCTGGACACGTTTCCTGTCTGCTGGAATAGTTACCATAATCTCGAGATCACACTTTGTGGCACACGGAGGGCCTGTGCTATTACCCGCTGTGTTTGACCAGCCTCCAGTGGCCCTAGTATTCTACCCCTCATAACGTCATCAATGTATGTTCTTTGAGCCGTTTTCAACACTTAGTCACCATAAGCACATCTGAAAACATCTGCACACTTATTCACTGCGCCATACTCTGACATGCACCAACACACCTCTGTGTATGTGGACTGCTGGCAGTGCCACCTTGCGACAACCGCAGGTCAGATGCACCGCATGGTCATATCCTGAGGAGATTTAAACCCACAAACCACTCACCAGAGCATTGTTTCACCATGTATCATAATTATCCTTAATTTATGAGATTAAGTATACATGGACTGTTACCCTACTGGAAGATGCCACCACTGTCAGGGGAGATACCAGCCATCAAGGAATGGACGTGATCCATATAATGTGCACATAGGCCACTGCTGTCATGGTGCTTTCTATTACTAGTGCAGATTAGAATAGATATCTGTATGGTGCAAAAATTGACAATTGACCGTAAACAAGTGAGAGGTCATCTACATGAGTGCTAAAAGGAAACTGTTAAACTTCAGTTGCACGATAAATCAGTCAAATCTAAAGATCATAAATTCAACTAAATATCAATCAATTACAATTGCAAACAACATAAATTGTAAAGAATATATAGAAAACGTGGGGAAGGCGAACAAAATTCTGCATTTTATTGGCAGAAGACTTGGAAGATGTAACAGATATACTAAAGACACTGCCTACCCTATGCTTATCTATCATCTTTTGGAGTACTGCTGGGCAGTGTGGGATCCTTACCATCTAGGATTAGGGAAAGTCTAAAGCAGGGCAGCATGTTTTTATTACTGAGGAATAAAGGGGGGGGGGGGGGGGGGGGAGACTGTCACAGGCAGGATTTGAAGTGTTGAAGTGGACATCATTAAAACAAAGATGTTTCTCACTGCAGCAAGATCTTCTCATGAAATTTCAATCACCGACTTTGTCCTCTGTATGTGCAAATATTTTGTTGACACCAACCTACATATGGAAAAACAATCATTATAATAAAATACGAGAAATCAGAGCTTGCACAGAAAAATATGGGTGTTGGATTTTACCCTAAACTGCCCAAAAGTGAAATAATAGAGAATTTTTGTGAAGGTGATCTGATGAGCCCTCTGATACCTGCCTGTATCCGTGGCATGGTGCACATTTTGAGCAGTTTTTGTCTTAATGACGAATATCGAGACACAATCATTGACTTTTTGTTATGAGAAACAATATTCCTCTGTCTGGGCTACACATCTCTACTGATCCACAGTCCAGTTGCAAAGCTCCTGCACCCACTGCTGGGGAGCCCCACAGTTAAAAATGTGTGCCAAACATGTTGTTGTTGTGGTCTTCAGTTCTGAGACTGGTTTGATGCAGCTCTCCATGCTACTCTATCCTGTGCAAGCTTTTTCATCTCCCAGTACATACTGCAGCCTACATCCTTCTGAATCTGCCTAGTGTATTCATCTCTTAGTCTCCCTCTACAATTTTTACCCTCCACACTGCCCTCCAATACTAAATTGATGATCCCTTGATGCCTCAGAATATGTCCTACCAAGCGATCCCTTCTTCTAGTGAAGTTGTGCCACAAATTTCTCTTCTCCCCAATTCTATTCAGTACCTCCTCATTAGTTACATGATCTACCCATCTAATCTTCAGCATTCTTCCATGGCACCACATTTCGAAAGCTTCTATTCTCTTCTTGTCCAAACTATTTATTGTCCATGATTCACTTCCATATATGGCTATACTCCATACAAATACTTTCAGAAACGACTTCCTGACACTTAAATCTATACTCAATGTTAACAAATTTCTCTTCTTCAGAAACGCTTTCCTTGCCATTTTCAGTCTACATTTTATATCCTCCCTACTTCAACCACCATCAGCTATTTTGTTCCCCAAAGACCAAAACTCCTTTACTACTTTAAGTGTCTCATTTCCTAATCTAATTCCCTCGGCGTCACCTGATTTAACTCAACTACATACCATTATCCTCGTTTTGCTTTTGTTGATGTTCATATTATATCCTCCTTTTGAGACACTGTCCATTCAGTTCTACTGCTCTTCCAAGTCCTTTGTTGTCTCTGACAGATTTACAATGTCATTGGCGAACCTCGAAGTTTTTATTTCTTCTCCATGGATTTTAATACCTACTCCAAATTTTTCTTCTTTTTCCTTTACTGCTTGCTCAATGTACAGATTGAATAACACCGGGGATAGGCTACAATCCTGTCTCACTCCCTTCCCAACCACTGCTTCCCTTTCATGTCCTTCGACTCTTATAACTGCCATCTGGTTTTTGTACAGATTGTAAATGGACTTTTGCTCCCTGTATTTTACCCCTGCGACCTTCAGAATATGAAAGAGAGTATTCCAGTCAACATTGTTAAAAGCTTTCTCTAAGTCTACAAATGCTAGAAATGTAGGTTTGCCTTTCCTTACTCTTTCTTCTAAGGTAAGTCGTAGGGCCAGTATTGCCTCACGTGTTCCAATATTTCTACGGAATACAAATTGATCTTCCCCGAGGTCAGCTTCTACCAATTTTTCCATTCGTCTGCAAAGAATTCGTGATACTATTTTGCCGCTGTGACTTATTAAACTGACAGTTTGGTAATTTTCACATCTGTCAACACCTGCTTTCTTTGGGATTGGAATTGTTATATTCTTCTTAAAGTCTGAAGGTATTTCGCCTGTCTCATACATCTTGCTCACCAGATGGTAGAGTTGTTTCAGGACTGGCTCTCCCAAGGCTGTCAGAAGTTCTAATGGAATATTGTTTACTCCTGGGGCCTTTTTTTGACTTAGGTCTATCAGTGCTCTGTCAAACTCTTCACACAGTGTCATATCTCCCATTTCATCTTCATCTACATCCTCTTCCATTTCGATAACATTATCCTCAAGTGCATCACCCCTGTATGCACCCCTATATACTCCTTCCACCTTCTCTTTTCTCAAAAGGTCTCTTTAATTTTCCTGTAGGCAGTATCTATCTTACCCCTAGTGAGATAAGCCTCTACATCCTTACATTGTTCCTCTGCTTAGCCATTTTGCACTTCCTATTTATCTCATTTTTGAGATGTTTGTATTCCTTTTTGCTGCTTGATTTACTGTGTTTTTATATTTTCTCCTCTCATCAATTAAATTCAATATTTCTTTCTGCTGCCTTCATTACTTCATCCCTCAAAGCTACCCATTCTTGTTCTACTGTATTTCTTTCCCCCATTCCTATCAATTGTTCCCTTATGCTCTCCCTGAAATTCTGTACAACCTCTGGTTTAGTCAGTTTATCCAGGTCCCATCTCCTTAAATTCCCACCTTTTTGCAGTTTCTTCATTTTTAATCTACAGTTCATAATCAATAGATTGTGGTCACAGTCCACATCTCCCCCTGGAAATGTCTTACAATTTAAATTTGGTTCCTAAATCTTTTTCTCCTACATCTACATCTACATCCATACTCTGCAAGCCACCTGACGGTGCGTGGCGGAGAGTACTTTGAGTACCTCTATTGGTTTTCCCTTCTATTCCAGTCTCTTATTGTTTGTGGAAAGAAAGATTGTTGGTATGCCCCTGTGTGGGCTCTAATCTCTCTGATTTTATCCTTATGGTCTCTTCATGACATATATGTAGAAGGGAGCAATATACTGCTTGACTCCTCGGTGAAGGTATGTTCTCGAAACTTCAGCAACAGCCTGTACCGAGCCACTGAGCATCTCTCTTGCAGAGTCTTCCACTGGAGTTCATCTATCATCTCCGGAACACTTTCGCGATTACTAAATGATCCTGTAATAAAGTGTGCTGCTCTCTGTTGGATATTCTCTATCTCTTCTACAACCCTATCTGATATGGATCCCACACCGGTGAGCAGTATTCAAGCAATGAGTGAACAAATGTACTGTAACCTACTTCCTTTGTTTTCAGATTGCATTTCCTTAAGATTCTTCCAATCAATCTCAGTCTGGCATCTGCTTTACTGCTGATTAATTTTCTATGGTCATTCAATCTCAAATCACTCCTAATACCCACTCCCAGATAATTTATGAAATTAACTACTTCTAGTTGCTGACCTGCTCTATTGTAGCTAAATGATAAACGATCTTTCTTTTTATGTATTTGCAGCATATTACACTTGTCTACATTAAGATTCAATTGCCATTCCCTGCACCATGCATCAATTCGTTGCAGATCTTCCTGCATTTCAGGACAATTTTCCATTGTTACAACCTCTCGATGTACTACAGCATGATCCACAAAAAGCCTCAGTAAACGTCCAATATTATTCACAAGGTCATTTATGTATACTGTTAATAGCAACAGTCCTACGACACTCCCCTGCGGCACACCTGAAATCACTCCTACTTTGGAAGACTTCTCTCCATTGAGAATGCAATGCTGGGTTCTGTTATCTAGGAACTCTTCAATCCAATCACACAATTGGTCTGATAGTCCATATTCTCTTACTTTGTGCATTAAACGACTGTGAGGAACTGTATCAAACACCTTGCAGAAGTCAAGAAACACGGCATCTATCTGTGAACCCGTGTCTATGGCCCTCTGAGTCTCGTGGACGAATAGTGCGAGCTGGGTTTCACACGATCGTCTTTTACAAAACTCATGCTGATTCCTACAGAGTAGATTTCTAGTCTCCAGAAAAGTCATTATACTCGAACATTTCTCCAAAATTCCACAACTGATCAACGTTAGAGATATAGGTCTATAGTTCTGCAAATCTATACATCATCCCTTCTTGAAAACGGGGATGAGCTGTGCCCTTTTCCAATCCTTTGGAACGCTACGCTCTTCTAGAGACCTACAGTACACCGCTGCAAGAAGGGGGCAAGTTCCTTCGCGTAATCTGTGTGAAATCGAACTGGTATCCCATCAGGTCCAGCGGCCTTTCCTCTTTTGAGCGGTTTTAATTGTTTCTCTATCCCTCTGTCGTCTATTTCGATATCTACCATTTTGTCATGTGTGCGACAATCTACAGAAAGAACTACAGTGCAGTCTTCCTTTGTGAAACAGCTTTGGAAAAAGATATTTAGTATTTCGGCCTTTAGTCTGTCATCCTCTGTTTCAGTACCAGTTTGGTCACAGAGTGCCTGACATTTTATTTTGATCCACCTACCGCTTTGACATATGACCAAAATTTCTTACAATTTTCTGCCAAGTCAGTACACAGAACTTTACTTTCGAATGCATTGAATGCCTCTCACATAGTCCTCCTCACACTACAATTCGGTTCATGTAATTTTTGTTTGTCTGTAAGGCTTTAGCTATGTTAATGTTTGCTGTGAAGTTCCCTTTGCTTCCGCAGCAGTTTTCTAACTCAGTTGTTGTACCACTGTGGCTCTTTTCCATCTCTTACGATCTTGGTTGGCACATACTCATCTAACGCATATTGTACGATCGTTTTGAACTTTGTCCAGTGATCCTCAACACTATCTGTACTTGAGACAAAACTTTTGTGTTGAGCCATCAAGTATGCTGAAATCTGCTTTTTGACACTTTTGGTAAACAGAAAAATCTTCCTACCTTTTTTAATATTTCTGTTAAGGCTGAAATCATCAATGCTTTATGATCACTGATTCAATGTTCTGCATTAACTGTTTCAAATAGTTCAGGTCTGTTTGTCACCAGAAGGTCTAATATGATATCACCATGAGCCAGTTCTCTGTTTAACAGCTCAAGGTAGTTTTCAGATAATGCACTTTAAAAAATTTCACTGGACTCTCTGTCCCTGACACCTGTTGTAAACGTTTGAGTCTTCCAGTCTATATCTGGCAAATTAAAATCTCCATCCAGAAATAGAACATGGTCGGGAAATGTATTCAAAATATTTTCCAGATTATCCTTCAGTTGCTCTGCCACTGCAGCTGCTGAGCCAGGGGGCCTATAGAGACATCCAATTACCATGTTTGAGCCTGCTTTAACTGTGGCCTTCACCTAAATTATATCTTACCATTATATAATCTATCTGATACCTTCTAGTATCTCCAGGCTTCTTCCATGTATACAACCTTCTTTCATGATTCTTGAAACAAGTTTTAGCTATGATCAAGTTATGCTCTGTGCAAAATTCTACCAATCGGCTTCCAGTTTCATTTCTTACCCTCAGTCCATATTCACCTACTACATTTCCTTCTCTTCCTTTCCCTACTCTCGAATGCCAGTCACCCATGACTATTAAATTTTCATCTCCCTTCACTATCTGAATAATTTGTTTTATCTCATCATACATTTCATCAATTTCTTCGTAATCTGCAGAGCTAGTTGGCATATAAACTTGTACTACTGTAGTAGGTGTGGGCTTTGTGGCTATCTTGGCCACAATAATGCGTTCACTATGCTGTTTGTAGTAGCTTACCTGCACTCCTATTTTTTTATTCATTATTAAACCTACTCCTGCATTACCCCTACTTGATTTTGTATTTATAACCCTGTATTCACCTGACCAGAAGTCTTGTTCCTCCTGCCACTGAACTTAACTAATTCCCACTATATATAACTTTAACCTATCCATTTCCCTTTTTAAATTTTCTAGCCTACCTGCCCGATTACGAGATCTGACATACCATGCTTCGATCCATAGAATGCCAGTTTTCTTTCTCCTGATAATGACATCCTTTTGAGTAGTCCCCACCCAAAGATCTAAATGGGGGACTATTTCACCTCCGGAATATTTTACCCAAGAGGACGCCATCATCATTTAACCATACAGTAAAGCTGCATGTCCTCGGGGAAAATTATGGCTGTAGATTCCCCTACCTTTCAGCCGTTTGCAGTACCAGCACAGCAAGGCCATTTTAGTGTTACAAGGCCAGATCAGTCAATCATCCAGACTGTTGCCATTGCAACTACTGAAAAGGCTGCTGGAACCACATGTCTGTCTGGCCTCTCAACAGATACCCCTCCGTTGTGGTTGCACCTACGGTACGGCTATCTGTATTGCTGAGGCACGCAAGCCTCCCCACCAATGGCAAGGTCCATGGTTCATGGGGAGCCAAACATGGTGGTCCAAAACAGTTATTCCTTTACCAGAATGGCGCTCTGTAGTTAAATCAGTGACAAATAGTCATCTTTTTTGCTTTATAGAACAGGCAGCCCCTGAGCTCCACTTTCTGTAGTGAGGCTTGGACGTCCGACGTCTGGTCACCTACAGTTGAGACAGTGTAAGGAGATCACTCACAGTAGCCAGAGATGTTGCGAGCTTCCATCTGTGCTGGAGGCTCCAGGTGAAAACAATTAGACAGCTTACAGCAACTGTCAGGCTTGACTACAGTTGTGGTTTTTACCATCGTTTGACCACTTTCCACTGATGCTCGTGTCAGCAGCACACAAACAGCCAATTGGCTTCACTGATTCCAATGTGCTCATCCCTATATATGAAAATGGTATCTGTTCTTTTGGACATGTACAAAAGAACAGATCCCATCTTCATATAGATAAGGCTTACTGGCCAATGATCTTCTTCAGTGCAGATGCACTCACATTGCCCGAACTCTTATGGGAATCAGTAGATTGACTCCCATGAATAATGAGTATAGTGGGCAGGGGCATTACAAATGTAGTGTGTGGACAGTAAGTTGGAAATGTGGGTCTCATGGGGAGTGTGCCAGAAATAAGACCCCTCAGTCGCACTATCCTCTGTGTCCTTGATGACTCAGTTGGGTAGTGTGTCTGCCATGTAAGCAGAAGATCCTGGGTTCGAGTCCCGGTCAGGGCACACATTTTCAGTTGTACCTGTTGATATTTATCAATGCCTGTAAGCAGGTGAAGGTCTGGATTTCATTGTAATTTTATGCTTATGCCCAGGTGCCAGGCCATGACTTTCTACTTTCTGTCAAATCCACTTATATCTGTGCATTTCTCCATTTCTAGCTCTTATCATTGATTGAATGTTTCCCCATCCACCTTTGCTTCACTTATATACTTCCCTTAGCACATCATATGCCTGCATCATTGTCGAGTGGCACACAAGCTTGTAGTTGGCTTGGAAAAAAAAAAAAAAAAAAAAAAAAGCCACCTTCATATCAATCAGTAACACAACCCCAAGTGCCTCATGGGAAACGAGTTGATAATTGAACTATGTACTGTACAAGATGGGCGTTATGGAATGATTACGATTATTTTTGGAGAAAGGCCATTTATTGGCAAAAGCATGTTGAAAGGGGTTAAATAGGCCTAGGGAGGTGAGGTTGAGCCAGAGCTAAGAGTTTGCTAAAACATTGTTTGCGAAGCTACCGAAAGTTGTTGTCTGCCAAAACTAAGTCCACAGTGCCGCAGCACCAGAAGTGGGAGATGTTCAATGCTACAGGGTGTGCATCCGACTCGCGGGTGAGCAAGAATACAAGAGAGTGGGAGAGCGGGCCCACCAATGGGCGGCCGGGTATATTCAACACACCACATGACTCCCTCTGCCCTGATTTGTCAGGACCGAGCAAACCGTGCGGGTGGGATGGAACTTTCCAGAGAGTTGCCTGCTAAGCAGCACCTGGGGCGGCATTATCTCGTAAGCACATGAAAGAGGCATTTAGCCAAGATGCCCTTCCTCGGTGCTGACTTCCTGTTACTAGACCGTGGAATGAAAGAATTTAGAGGCAGCTAACACTGCCAGCCATGGCTTGGCCGCAATGGAAAAATGAAGTTACTGTTCGGAAGCTCATATAATAAAGTAAAATCCCCTATTGTCTGGCTCATCCTTTACAGTACATTGTTTTCAACAATAAACAAAAATGAGAACAGTCTGGCCTTAGCAGCCAGAAACAGTGGTCATGTGTGTGAGAGTTGCATTTGTGTGTGTGTGTGTGTGTGTGTGTGTGTGTGTGTGTGTGAGTGTGTGTGTGTGTGTGTGTGTGTGTGTGTGTGTGTGTGTGTGTTTTGTCTAATTCAGAAGAAAGCTTTTTGGCAAAAAGTTTACTTGTTGAGAATGTCTGTGACTCAACATTTCCACTGTATGATGAGTAGAAGTCTATCCTTTTCATAATATTGTAATTATTCCATCCTGGATTTTCCGTTTTTGGAAGAATGCATAGATGTTTTTTAGGTGTAAAAGAACTGGAAGACGTAATTGCAGTGAAATTATTTGGTGTAACAATAGACAGTGAGATAAATTGTAAGCAGCAGGTAAACACTATATGATGAGTAGCAGTCTATCCTTTTCATTATATTGTAATTATTCCATCCTGGATTTTCCGTTTTTGGAAGAACACGTAGATGTTTTTTAGGTGTAAAAGAACTGGAAGAATCAATTGCAATGACATTTTTAGGTGTAATAATAGACAGTGAGCTAAATTGTAAGCAGCAGGTAAACACTGTTTCCAATAAGCTAAACTCAGTCATATTTGTAATGAAACAGCTGGCTCAGTATGCACATCAAGACCTCATATGCACCATCTGTCATGGAATTTTTGAGCCATCGTGCAGTATAGAATCACAGTATGGGGTAACTCAGCCATCTTGGGGAATGAAAAGAATATCCATACTGCAGAAGAAAGGCATTCAAATTATATTGAGAAACAAGCAAGAAGAATCTTGTAGGACCTGTTTCATAGATCTTAATATTTTGACATTTCCATCACTGTATATATTCAAGATCACTGTTACTGCATTACAAGATCCAAGAAAACTGGAGACCAATGAGACTATTCATCTTCATAACACAAAGAACAGAAAACAATTGTGGTATATTTCAGATAGACTTCAGATTTTCAAAAAATGGCCTAAGTAGTTCAGTATCAAGTTATTACAAGCATTGCCAAGAGACTTGCAAAATCTTTAAACTGAGATGATGTTCCCTGAAAGCTTAAAAAAGAGTTTATAATGGGAGAATAATTCTATCATGTAGCTGAATATCTGAGCATTCAGTGGGCAAAAGTCCACCTGTAAACAATAAAATTTATGTACGACATTAAGAGAACCTGGAATTAGAAATCAGTGTTTGGAAGCAAACTAGAATTAAAATGAGTCTTGTACAATAAAATATAACATTATGAGACAAAATTGAGTATTTTATTAAAGTATTTTATTTAAAAACTCCAGTGTATGTATTGTAAATCATTATGTATATACCGTGCAAGATATCATGTGTATTTACTGTGCAAGCTATTATATGTATTTACGGTGTAACTCATTGTATATGTATTGTCTAGATTGTAAGCATAATGAGGTATCCTGTATTACAGGTACATAGCTGTACAGAAAGTAATTCATGGGACCAATCACAATAATAAAGAATGTAAGTAGCAATGTATTGAAAATTTTAACAGACTATAATTACAGTTACTGAGAAACATTTTAATGTTATTCACTGTACGTGATGGATTTCACTATTTTGATTTCCTTGTTCACTGCTTCTCTCTTCACTAAAGGTATTGCATATGATTTGCTGCAAAATGGTTCATGTTTCATGACTTTAATTTTGCAAACACATCCTTTAATTAATCCAGGTACTTTTGAAAACAGGTCAACTTCGCATCGCAGCACTTCCATTAATTCCTCTCTTTTTGCTTCTGTCAAGTTCACTGACACCTGAATCTTGATTCGAATACCAGTCAGAGCATCTTCATCATTACTGTTCTCTCGCAGAGCAGGATCTTCCTCAGAATCATCCTAAGTCACCAGTTCCTCTTCTCCTCGGAAACGCATTAGTCTGATCTTCACGCATGCAGCACCCTTAATAAATCCTTTAAACATTATCTTCTTCTCAACATAATTTATTCTCATCTACAGACAACGCTTTTCAAATTCAATACTGCACCTCATTTCAGTCAACCAATTGATTCCAAGAACTAATCCGACATTAAGAGATCCGACAGTTAATATGCTCTGCTCATACTCGTCTTCATTGATTCTAAACTTCAATAGAGCTTGACCTTTAATGGGTTTGCACTGACAATATGTATGCCGTTCATCAGGAATGTTGGAAATGCCACCAGATTATTTAATTGTGAAAACAGATTTTCTGAAATTGCACTCGCTTCGCTCACTGAGTCCAGTTGTGCATCCACAATAATTCCGTATACCTCCACCTCTACAAAAGGCATTAAGATTTCTTGATCATTATTTTCATCCTCTCGATACAAATCATCTTTAATATCATCTACTTGTTCACACTTGATTGCGTTAATCTCTACATATGACCCATTTCTTGTAACTTGAGTTTTGGAGCGGGTCGTCTTCAAAACTTGACTTAGTTTACCGGTTCACACTCCTGTGGATTACGCTCTGGGTTCCTTTCTTGTTCCAGCAATTGTTGTTGTCTTCTGTTTTCTTCATACTGTGATCGATCTGAGTACTGATTGCAATAAAATCCATTCGGTGCGACATACTCATTTCTTCTTTGTTTTCCGTCCCCTCTTCTATCAAATCTGCTTGGTTTTCCATTAGTCATAAATTCTTGTCATGGTGGGCCATTAACATGCAAATGACGATCATCATTATTTCTCTCTTACTGTTCGCGTTCATGGTTAAGTACATCATTTCTATCAATCATTAGGCAGGTCTGCTCAATGTTCAATTTTGGAGTGAGTGCTAACTTTTCACGTACTGCGAAAGGTAGTTTCTGTATCAAAATTAACATCAATTCCTCTTCCTTGACCGGATCATCAAGACAGGCTTTGTCATTCCAAAATTTCTGCATATATTCACGCATTGTCCCATAATGTCTTGCGTAGTACGGCAGTGTAAGAATCTTTGATTTTACATCCCATTGTTTTTCTCGTGACCAAAATTTACTCAAGAATGCACATTCAAATTCTTTGTACTGTGAATAATCTTCTGAAACACTGATGCCCCAGATATGTGCTTCACCTTTCATGTGGCTAATGCATGTATCAGTTTTCTCTTGTTCCGTATAATGTTTTGGAAACATGTGTTTAAATTGCTTAATAAAGGCAACTGCATGGATACCTTGTTTTGGATCATAATCTTGAAAGTTGCGTACACTCAATCGGTTACCTACAATACCTTGAGGTGCATTAACCATACTGTTATCAACTTCATGTAGTGCTACATTGATTTCCTGATGTATAAGGTCTTTATTGACATTGTTCAAACCATTTTCAGATGACATTACCTTTTGGCGAATTTCACCTACTTTGGTACTCAGTTCAGTACACCTTGAACTAACTTAACAATTGTTTCTTTGTTGCCTTTACATGTACTCTTAATTTTAAAAATTTCATTGTTTTGAGCCTTAACTGTTTCTTGAACTTTGTTAACTAACGTGCTCAATTATTTATGTTGTTCATTAAATTTTGTGTTAAGATCTTGCATTTTATTTTCAAGTTCTACATGTTTGATATCACATTCCTTTTGGAGTTCCTTATGTTTCTGATTAAGTGAATTAGTGAGCTCAGTTTGCAAGTTAACAACTGCATTTGATAAATTCTTTATTTCTTCATTGGTGTTACTGCTTTCCTGTTTGATTTCTCTCAACATCTGCACTATCAAATCGTTTGTGCTACTACTCATTCCCGTTTGTTGACTACTCACTGGTGTTGAACTAGGTGTCATTAAATCAAAAATAACTACACCACTATCTTCTATTATGTTAATTGTGGTATTCTCAAGTCCAAACTTGCATTCTACATTGACTAAAGCATTAACTTGTCCCTTCTCATTAATAACTTCACTGTTGTTTTGCGTTGTGTCCGCCATGTTAACAATGTTCTCAAAAATTGCTGTCTGTTAATAATAAGTTCCAACATTTAATTTAAAATATCATATTATAAATATCACAGTCTCTAACATAGTTCAGAGGTTGTTTCCTAATTTCTCCTGTGCAACGTGGAAAACAATTAGAAACGAAGTGCCGCAGTCGCAATTAGCTGCTTCGCTCACCGTTTGTTGTGCCGTCTTCTCCGACGATCTGAAGATTGCGAAGGAATTGACATCCGACACATGCGTCACCAAATACAAGCTCCCTGCATCTTGGAGATTATATGGGTTAATTAATGATTATTATGTTACAATCCTCTTGTTGTAGTTGACCGTGTATATCGCCACTTCATTCATTGTTAAATGCAATGGTGTGCTACTAACTGATAGAGATGCATTAAAAACATTTAATTTATTTCCTTTATCACACTGCACAAACATAAACACACTATTATTCAAATTGTGTGCACTACTATTAAACATAGGGGTAAATCCTTCGCTATGCAACCGGCTTTGGCTCACGCAGCTTACACCTTCCACAGCCTCTCAACAACTGCCTCTGCTTGCGACTCTCTGTGCTACTGGGCATTGTTGCCCTCCATAGAACAACCAGTTACAGATACTACACACCAGTACCCTCACAATGTGAGTTCCACAACTTGTGGTCTATATTGGATGTATCATTGAAACTATTTGTTTACTCTCACTTTTATTTCCATTGCTTTCATATTATCTAAAAGAGTTCCATAACTAACACTGTCAAAAACTTTGGAATGATCTAAATTAACTCCTACAACAGTGTTATTGTTATCCAGGTTTTTAATCATCTCATCTGCAGAACCCATTATTACTTTTTCTGTACTTCTACCTATTTGGAAGCCATGCTGGCTAGTATTCATTGGTCATACAATTCCTAGGTGATTCGCTGCTTCATTAAACTCTCAGTTATTTTAGAGGATGTAAGAGGAGGGATGTGGATTGATAATTTTCTGCTTTATTTTATCCGAATAAAGATATCACTACCAAGATTTTTAATCTGTGGAGGAGTACTCCCTCAGTGGATGTTAAATTAGCAATGCGAGACAAGAGCTTTGCAATTTACAAAGCAGCATATAAATGACACTGGCACTTCATCTACACCTAATGAAAGTTTTGGTTTGAGGCATTTAATCACCTTTTGTATTTCATGTTCACTAGTTGTAACTAATCTCATACAAATGAAAGATAAATTAAAACAGTTGTCTGAATCAGTTAATGACATAGATAATTGTTTTCATTTACCTTCTATTGTCATAAACAATCATAGTTTCCTAACCACAGTCCAACATATATAACATAAAGTATCATCATGCTGTAGGTAAGTGTATGATAATTGAGATTATTGTGATTTGTGAAATTTGAGCTTAATGTTTGGCAAGCTTTTATAAAGTAATAATATTTATGCAGTTTGACAGGTCTTTTTTGTCGATACTGATGTTATGAGCATTTTAAGTGTAATTTATTACTCTTTGTATATTTTCTCTTTTTTACTTTTTACAATATCCCATACAGATTTTGAGTTTTTGCTTCGTGATCTTATTACACTACTTTTTTCTGTTTTGCCTTTGCAAGTCTACATTTTCTATGAACTGGGTGGGGATTTGTGGATATTTTCATGTGAGAACTCACGCTTTTTAAGGCTCTAGAGGAAGTCTTAATGCCTACTGTAATCCAGTAACTTTATTTTGCGACCCAACATAAATGCACTTTGGTCAGTTTCTTCAGAAAACACATTTCAAAATTGTTGTGAATACAAAAGGGAGAGCAATGTAAGCACTGTTATTACCTGATTGTTAAGGCTTTTCTAATCAGGATTCTTTCCTTAGTCAATCAACAAAACTAGTATAGTTTTCCACAGAAAAAATTCCCGTATAAGAAAGAAGTACATGTATTTCTTTCATAGGTGTAGCTGGAATTTTAAGGATGAAAGCATTATAATCAGGGAGCCTTAAGTCTGTTTTAAAAATTACTCTCCCTGTGGTGACCATATTTGAAAACAGTTTCGTATGTCCATCTTATATCAGGAGCGGGATGGCAGTTGGTCAGTATCTGAGGATGAAAAAAAAAAGGTTCAAATGACTCTGAGCACTATGAGACTTAACATCTGAGGTCATCAGTCCCCTAGAACTTAGAACTACTTAAACCTAACTAACCTAAGGACATCACACACATCCATGCCTGAGGCGCGTGGTTCCAGACTGAAGCACCTAGAACTGCTTGGCCACACCGGCCGGCAATTTGAGGATAATGGCACCACCTCCATCCATGTATTTTTAAAATGCTTTATTCAGTACTATGAGTTTCAGTGCTACACTGGATTGTCATTAGGCCCTCAGTAGGTAATAAGTGGACCTACAGTAAATATCCATCCTGGCACCACAAGGAATAAAATTAAACTGGTGTCTGCAGATCTAGTCATATGTGAAGGATTTGCTGGGTATATCATGAAGCAACTGAAGGTGCCAGTTGTTTGTTGATGTACATAACAAGTCCTTCATACACAAACAGATCTGCAGACACAACATTAATTTTAGCTCTTGTAATGGTAGAACAAATAGTTGGTGTGGGTCCAATTATTGCCTACTGAGGGCCTGGTGGTGGTGCAGAGAAGCACCAAAATTGATCAGATTGAATAAGGGATTTTAAAAATATGCAGCTGAAGGTGGTACCATCAATCCTCAAATATTTGAAAATATGGTGTCTGTAAACCATTCTGTTCTATTTCTTACTCTTGTGGGGCCATTTATAAGCGGAATCACATTGAAACTATGTAATACATTAAGAAATAGCTCCCCAGATGCAAAATTATCCACAAAAATCTGCACAATCAAAGATCAATGTACAGAGCTGAAGCACTACACCCACTTACTACAGCTGAACAAGTCTGCAATAGCAGGACACTGCATAGAAAAGGACATAAAATGAATTACCAACACACACAAGTCCTGGCTGCCATGGATGAATTTTGGGACTTCATCTTCAAAAAAGTGATTGAAATCAGTGTGGCTAGTAATTTAATCAACAGGGGCATGGGCTTCCAACTGAACAATGTATGGGAGCCAATACTAAGATCTATCAGAGCAGAATGCAATAACTGGACATGAGTTGTGACAGGGACAGCAGGCAGAAGGCAACTGAGACCATCCACCTCCCCCTAGCATCACCACCATAGCACAGCACAGAGCCAGTGAGGGCCAAACTTTGCACCAACAGCATAAATAGAGCCAGCATGCAGCAGACACATCATTCCATCAGCACCACCTGATAATGACAGAATGGTTATTCACCAAAATATTGTGGGCCTTCAGTGAGTGGATCTAGCAGTACACCTGAGAACCTTGGAAGCATCCCCTATCATATACAGTGCACACATTTATAGTCTGTACATGTTTTCTTCCTGGTCATCAACAGATTAGTTTCTCTAAAATATATTTCTACCATTTCCATGTTCTCACTTCCTCTCTTTTCCAGATCCATTACTGAGCTTCTATATACTATTAAAGTTCTCCTGTTGGCATATGTAATCACTTTCTCATTTATTGAAATGGACATGTCATTTATGTGCAGTTTTGAATTCTTCTGGGCCTTTAGCTCCACAGATGTCTTGTAAGGACATTATACATAAATTAAGCCAAAAGTCTGCTAAATTCAAAAAGCTTTGGCACCTGAAAAAAACACCTTAGTAACAAGTCTTTGAATATAGCAGTCTTTTGGCTTACTATAGATGCAATTTATGTACAAGATAGAGACCAGAGATCCTAGCACTGAACTCTGAGCTGTCCCATATTTTACCTCCAGAAAAGCAGAGTAGGTGTTTTTCTCAGCACTTCTGAATTTATGTTTTATCTCCATACACTGCAGACTGTATACAACAAATGTTTTTATAACATCTACAGTTTCTCTAGAAGAATTCTATGACAGACAATCAAAAGCTTTGGAAAGGTCTAAGAATACACCACATACTTTCCTCCAGTCATCCAGAGTATCAGTTATGTGACTTATTAAGTATACCACTGCAGTTTTTTTATGTCCCCTTTCTAAAACTGTGTTGAGCTCTATTTTAGATATTTTATTTCTCTACGAAGATGAAGTTTATCATTCTGTTTTTTTTTCGTGGTTTCTATTATTGTAGAAGTGCTGTGCAATGTCTTTTTTATTTTTATTTTTTTATTTACTTGTGCATGGCTACAATAGCCTAAGAATTATCATATGTACCTAAGTGTATAACTGGTGCAATGGGACATATCCTCTGCCATGCAACTCATGGTGATTTGCAGAGTATAGATGAAGATGATGATGATGTATTGAACATTTAATATCTGGGGATGTGTTTTACATCCTTTTAAATGTACATGTACTTCAGATACTGTTGTTTGGGCTGATTCCAAACCTGCAAGGTCAATTTCATTTGGGATTTAAGGAAGGTACAGTAGCATATCTTATGTGGTAAATATTTATTGTGTATTCTTGTTTTCTGACATGTTCCACATCACAGAGTATCTCTTCATTATGGATCAATGGGAATGAAAGTACATCTAATCTATTCTATTCTAATCTATTCTAAGAGATGTGATGGTTGCGAGTTCATTGTTTCCTAGATCTCCTTTAATGCCTCCTTTAGGTTCTGGTGCAATCTTGCTTCCTATTAAAGAGTTTGAGAATAATCTTTCCATCATTACTAATTTTATAAAAATGTCAGATGCTTTGCAACATATCTTGCACAGTATTTAATCATTTTTGCTGATATGTCACTCTAACCATTTATATTTTTATTTTTTAGGGCTCCAGTTATTTTTGAAACTTCAGAATTCATTTATCAAGAAATGGGTATGAATTCTCAGCCACCCTTTTAGGGCTTTCCAAGCTTTTCAGTACTGTTATGTTGTCTTTTAGAAGTTTCTCAATTACCTGCAACTGACTGAAACTACTACACACTTATTGTGGATCTGTCACTTCTTTGTCCTCTCCTGTCAGTATTATGCAGGAGCATTCAGTAAGTAATGCAACACATTTCTTTTCTTGGCCAATTTCAGTAAAAAAATGCAATAATTGTTTTGGGAAATCATGGAATATTCCTGTTTCAGTCCCTATAGTCACATTAAATTCTGGTAGGAGGTGGAACTACATGTAGATTTCAAAATGGCATCTGTAATGAGCCTGCATTCCAGGCAGACATCTGTAATTGAGTTTCTTTTTGTGGAAAACCAGAGCATTGTAGATATGCATAGGCACTTGCAGAATACTGACAGAGACCTGACAGTGAACAAAAGCACAGTGAGTCATTGATTGAAGAGTCTGTTATCATCCCAAGATTGTGCAAAGCTGCCTGATCTCCCATGTGCTAGCCAGCCACAGATAGCTGTGACTCCTGCAATGTTGGAATGCGTGGACACTCTCATTTGAGGTGATCAACAGATCACAATCAAACACCTCACAGCACAACTGCTCATCTCTATTGGTAGTACTGACACACTCACCCACCAGTTGGGGTATTCGAAGATGTGCACCCACTGGGTTCTTCACTGCCTAACAGAAGACTGCAAAGAGCAGTGAGGGCCTTCTGTGCAGAATTGTTTAAGCATTATGAGGCTGATAGTGACAATTTGTTGATGAACATCATCACAGATGATGGAACATGGGTTCACTACTTTGAACTGGAAACAAAATGGGAATCTCTGAAGTGGTGTCACACCATCTCTCCTCCAAAGAAAAAGTTCAATGCTGCACTGTCAGCTGGTAAAGCCATGTTGACCACCTTCTGTGATTCTGAAGGGGTTATTCTGTTTGATGTTCTCTCTCAAGGTGCAACAATAAACTCTGAAGTTCATTGTGCTACCCTCAAGAAATTGAAGAAATGATTTCAGCATGTTCATCACAAAAAATGCAAATGAACTTCTCCTTCTCCATGACTGTGGAAGGTCTCACATAAGTCTGCACAGTTGAGAGGAACCTACAAAACTTCATTGGACTCTTCTTCCTCAACCACCCTACAGCTCGGATCTCGCACTTCTATCTGTTTGGCCCAGTGATGGATACACTGTGCAGGAAGCAGTACATGGATGATGAAGTTACTAATGAAACAAGAGGGTGGCTCCAACTTTAACCATAGAGTGGTACCACACAGGCCCATCCAATAAGGTGGTGTAAGGTCATTTCGTTGAATGGAGATTATGTTCAAAAACAGGATTTTGTAGTCAAAAGAGTGGGGAATAATATAATGTATTGGAATACTCAATAATAGTAACCTTCTATTAGAAAAAAATGTACTGCATTTCTTGCTGAATGCCCCTTGTATATTTGTCTCTTTTAAGACATGTAATTCTTTTCTGTTCTCATATATATAATTCCAGACTGTGTTAGATATGTCAAAAGAAGTTCATGTTTCTAGTTTTTTGTGGCTAGCATTTGCTTCTCTTATCATCATAATGTGTGCTTTCTTCGTGACGTTTAACCTCATGACCAGCTTGACTTTTACCTATCGAGTACTTTTTGCTTTTATTTAAAATTTGCACAGTGATGCAGTTCTTGTTTGGTTTACCACTAATAGTTCTGCCTACTTTAGGACAAGCTACTTTTATATGGTGTCTTAGTACATCACAGAAAGCCCAGCTCTTTTTACAGTGTCCTATCTATAAACAGTACCCCATTTTTCTGCTTTCAATAAAATTATCAGTCTATTCAGACACAAAGTTTAGTTTTTTTTCAATTCAGCTACTATATTGTCCTCATCTTTTGTTTCATCTTGCAACTCAGTTGTTTGTCCAAATTGGTCTGCAGCAACGGTGTTCACAGCCTGAACTTTTTGTTTGTCCGTAGGTATATTTGGCAGAACACAGACTATTCATCTCTTGGTCTCCTTCTATGATTTTTTACCTGTCACGCTTCCCTCTAATACTAAATTGGTGATCCCTTGATGTCTCAGAATGTGTTCTATCAATCAATCCCTCGTCTTGGTCAAGTTGTGCAAAAAATTTCTTGTTTCTCCTATCCTGACCAGTAGCTCCTCATTAGTTAGGTGATCTAACCATTTAACCTTCAACATTCTTTAGTAGCACCACAGTTCAAAAACTTATATTCTCTTTTTGTCTAAACTGTTAATCATGCACATTTCACTCCCATGCATGGCATCACTCCATACAAATACCATCACAAAAGACTTGCTATCACTTAAATCTATATTTCATGTTAATAAATTTTTCTCCTTCAGAATTACTTTTCTTCCATTACCAGTCTACATTTTATATCCTCTCTACTCCAACCATCAGTTATTTTGCTGCCCACACAGCAAAACTCATCTACTACTTTAAGTCTCTCATTTCCTAATTTAATTCTCTTAGAATCACCAGATTTAATTCAACTACATTCCATTATCTTTGTTTTGCTTCTGTTAATGTTCATCTTATATTTTTCTTTCAAGTAGTATCTATTACATTCAATTGCTCTTCCAAGTTCTTTGCTGTCTCTGACAGAATTACAATGTCATTTGTAGATCTTAAAGTTTTTATTTCTTCTCCCTGAATTTTAATTCCTACTCTAAATTTTTCTTTGATTTTCTTTACAGCTTGTTAAGTGTGCATATTGAACAACATCAGGGATAGCCTACTATACTGTCTCACACCCTTTTCAACTGCTGTTTCCTGTTCATACTCCTTGACCCTTATAATGCCGTTAGGTTTTGTTACAAGTTGTAAATAGCCGTTTGCTCCCTGTATTTTACCTCTGCTACCTTCAGAATTTCCAAGAGAGTATTTCAGTCAATATTGTCAAAATCTTTCTCTAAGACTATGAAAGGTAAAAATGAAGGTTTGTCTTTCCTTAATCTATCTTCTAAGGTAAGTCATAGGGCCAGTATTACCTCACAGTTCCTACATTTCTCCAGAACCCAAACTAATCTTCCCCAAGGTCAGCTTCAACCATTTTTCCCATTCTTCTGCAAACTATTTTCCGACCATGCCATTAAACTTATAGTTTGATAATTTTGACACCTGTCAGCAACTGCCTTCTTTGGAATTGGAATTACTACATTCTTCTTGAAGTCTGAGAATATTTTGCCTGTCTCATGCATCTTGCACACTAGATAGAAGAGTTTTGTCATGACTGATTCTCCCAAGCTATCAGCAGTTCTGACAGAATGTGATGTTCCCCTAAGGCCTTGTTTTGACTTGGATCATTCAGAGCTTGGTCAAATTCTTCTTGCAGTATCACATCTCACCATCATCAACGTCCATCTCCTTTTTTATAATAATGCCTTCAGGTTCATCTCCCCTGTACTCCTATACTCTTCTCAGCTTCTTCTTTGCTTAGGACTGGTTTTCCGTCTGAGATCTCGATATTCATACAGCTGCTTCTCTTTTCCCTGAAGGCCTTAATTTTCCTGTAGGGGGTAACTATTTCCCCTGCAGTTCAATTCTTTTATTTTGGCGGTTCGCACATGCCCGCCCAGACGCGGGAGATTGCTGTGTTGCCAGTTGCACGTGCCAAGAGAAGCAGTGCCATAGTATACTTCGCAAACTTATGTTTAGGGGGGAGCACGCAGTTTATGAAGTAAAGTCACTGCACTGTTTGCCTGTGCAGACACATGGTATTTCACTGCTTTGACACACTTTATCATTCGATTTCACAAAAACTATTTGGCCCAATAATTTCATTTTTACACATCTTCTTTATTGATACCTTCCCCCCAAAAATGACTTAATTTTGTTTTGATGTTCAATGCAGTTATTGTGCAGCATTAGATGTAGTAAACCACTGCACGAAATTTTGTAGAGTTTGCAGAGGTAAAAGTCCATAGTGTTTACTTTCCATATGGTCGATTTTAGTTGCCATTGGAAATTTCAAAAAATTACATTCAAACAAATAAAATTCATGAAGTAAGACACTTCGATATTGTTTTTAAATAAAGAAAATATTAAGCACCGCACAAGGTCTGAACTCAGAACCTTTCACTTAGTAGCCAAACACTTTAACCATTACGCTAACTCAGCTCGTGATTCAATAGACCTTCCAAAGATTTAAAAATAGCACACAAAATACCAACAAACACTGTTGGTATGACTATGAATTACTCATGTTTCATACAATCGGAAAGAAACAATTACCGCTGTTCTTTATTGTGAAAAAGCGGTTCATGACAATGATGCAAACACCTTTCCTTTCTATCGCCTGAATTAGGAGGCTTATTGCTTGTTTGGTTTAATTAATTAATAGAATATGAAGCAATTGGTATAAAGAATGCTTTTTCCAAACTTTCTATAAAAGAAAGTCTGCTATCAAGACATTGCTTTTGTTCAATTACTTTATTTATGACTGAACATTTCTAAAACTGAAGACACTCGTCTGTGCTCTGCCCTGCAGTCGAGCTCTGACAACATCATTCTCTGTTCATTGGCTGACTGTGTTTTGTGACATCAGATGCGCAGAATGAACCTAAGCTTGGCTGCCCTCGTAAATGACATGCACTTTAGTGAAGTATGATTCTAAATCCTTATATTTGTCCTCTAACCATTCCTGTGTAGCCATTTTGCAGTTCCTGTCAATCACATTTTTTAAACATTTGTATTCCCTTTTCCCTGTTTCATTTGCTGCACATCTAAATTTCCTTCATTCATCTCTTTTTTTATCCAAGGATTTCTACTAGGCCTCATCTTTTTGCCCATTTGATTCTCTACTTCCATCACTATTTAATCTTGTAAAGCTATCCATTCTTCTTCCACTGTATTCCTTTTCTCCTGTTTTATTCCATTCTTTCTTAATGCTCCTTCTGAATCTCTCAACAACCATAACCACTGGTTCTTACAACTTATCCAGGTCCTATCTCCTTAATTTCCTACTCTCTCTCTCTCTCTCTCTCTCTCTCTCTCTCTCTCTTTTTAGACAAACACGAGTGGTCATAGTCCATATCTGCCCTTTTAAATGTCTTACAGTTTGAAATGTGGTTCCTAAATCTCTGTCTAACCATTATATAATCAATCTGAAATGTTCTATTGTCTCCAGGTCTATTCTGCATATACAATCTTCTTGTATGATTCTTAAATCAAGTGTTAGTGATGACTAAATTATGCTCTGTGCCAACTTCTACCAGGCAGCTTCCTCTTTCATTCCTTTTCCCCAGTCCATATTCACCTACTATTTTTACTTATCTTCCTTCTCCTACTATCAAATTCCAGTTCCTCATCACACTTAAATTTTCATTTCCTTTAACTATATTAATAATTTATTTTATCGCATCATACCTTCCATCCCTCCCTTAATCCTCTGTGAAGCTAGTTGGCATATAAACTTATACTACTGTGGTAGACAAGGCCTTCATATCTATCTTGGCTATGATAATGAATTCACTATTGATAGTAGCTTATCCACATTCCTATTTTCTTATTTATTATTAAACCCATTCCTCCATTACCCCTATTTCACTTTGTATTTATAGTCCTGTATTCATCTGACCAGAAATCCTGTTCCTGCTGACACTTCACTAATTCCCACTTGATCTAACTTCAGCCTACCCATTTCCCTTTTCAAATTTTGTAAGCTACCGGCACAATTAAGGGATCTAACATTGCTCGCTCTGACCCGTGGAATGCCAGTTTTGTTTCTTCTGATGATGACTTCCTCCTGAGTAGTCCCCACATGAAGATCCAAATGGGAGAATATTTCACCTCTAGAATACACTCCTGGAAATGGAAAAAAGAACACATTGACACCGGTGTGTCAGACCCACCATACTTGCTCCGGACACTGCAAGAGGGCTGTACAAGCAATGATCACACGCACGGCACAGCGGACACACCAGGAACCGCGGTTTTGGCCGTCGAATGGTGCTAGCTGCTCAGCATTTGTGCACCACTGCCGTCAGTGTCAGCCAGTTTGCCATGGCATACGGAGCTCCATCGCAGTCTTTAACACTGGTAGCATGCCGCGACAGTGTGTACGTGAACCGTATGTGCAGTTGACGGACTTTCAGCGAGGGCGTATAGTGGGCATGCGCGAGGCCGGGTGGACGTACTGCCGAATTGCTCAACATGTGGGGCGTGAGGTCTCCACAGTACATCGATGTTGTCGCCAGTGGTCGGCGGAAGGTGCACGTGCCCGTCGACCAGGGACCGGACCGCAGCGATGCACGGGTGCATGCCAAGACCGTAGGATCCTACGCAGTGCCGTAGGGGACCGCACCGCCACTTCCCAGCAAATTAGGGACACTGTTGCTCCTGGGGTATCGGCGAGGACCATTCGCAACCGTCTCCACGAAGCTGGACTACGGTCCCGCACACCGTTAGGCCGTCTTCCGCTCACGCCCCAACATCGTGCAGCCCGCCTCCAGTGGTGTCGCGACAGGCGTGAATGGAGGGACGAATGGAGACGTGTCGTCTTCAGCGATGAGAGTCGCTTCTGCCTCGGTGCCAATGATGGTCGTATGCGTGTTTGGCGCCGTGCAGGTGAGCGCCACAATCAGGACTGCATACGACCGAGGCACACAGGGCCAACACCCGGCATCATGGTGTGGGGAGCGATCTCCTACACTCGCCGTACACCTCTGGTGATTGTCGAGGGGACACTGAATAGTGCACGGTACATCCAAACCGTCATCGAACCCATCGTTCTACCATTCCTAGACCGGCAAGGGAACTTGCTGTTCCAACAGGACAATGCACGTCCGCATGTATCCCGTGCCACCCAACGTGCTCTAGAAGGTGTAAGTCAACTACCCTGGCCAGCAAGATCTCCGGATCTGTCCCCCATTGAGCATGTTTGGGACTGGATGAAGCGTCGTCTCACGCGGTTTGCACGTCCAGCACGAACGCTGGTCCAACTGAGGCGCCAGGTGAAAAAGACATGGCAAGCCGTTCCACATGACTACATCCAGCATCTCTAAGATCGTCTCCATGGGAGAATAGCAGCCTGCATTGCTGCGAAAGGTGGATATACACTGTACTAGTGGCGACATTGTGCATGCTCTGTTGCCTGTGTCTATGTGCCTGTGGTTCTGTCAGTGTGATCATGTGATGTATCTGACCCCAGGAATGTGTCAATAAAGTTTCCCCTTCCTGGGACAATGAATTCACGGTGTTCTTATTTCAATTTCCAGGAGTGTATTTTAACCAAGAGGATGCAATCATCATTTAACCATAGAGCAGAGGTGCATATCATCAGGAAGAATTATGGCTGTAGTTTCCCCATCCTTTCAGTTATTCATACTACCAGCACAGCAAGGCCATTTTGATTGATATTACAAGATAGATCAGTCAATCATCCAGACTGTTGGCCCTGCAACTAAATGAAAAGGCTGGTGCTTCTCCTCCTTAACCACACATTTGTCTGGCCTCTCAACAGATACCCCTCCATTGTGGTTGAATTTATGATATGCCTACCTGCATCGCTAAGGCATGCAAGCTTCTCCACTGTTAGCAAGGTCCATGGTTCATGTGTAGTAATGCATCAGATGCCAGTAAAAAGTTTTCAGTGCTTGAGTCCAGTGATCAGTACACTCCTATTAGAATCAATTTCCCCCTATGTATTTTATTTGTAGAGTTGCTTCTTCAAAGCAAAATTCTGTGTGATTTGTGGAGTGTAGTCCCCTGCCTTTGTGTTTGTATGAATTGCTTAGGCCCCACTTTTACCTTCAAAGTGGTTTGTGGAGTACAGATGTAGATGTAGATATTGGGTACTTCAGCAGCTAATGACACATCTACCACTAATTTTTTTAGATGCACATTGGATGTTTTGGTGGAGTATTTTTAAAGTGTTCTCTCTTCTTTTTTCTTATCTCTGCATTTTGTAGACATTTATTAAAGGAGTAAGGCATTTACATTACTGCTTCACAATATATATATTCTCTCATGAAGTTTGTTGTGAATAATACGCTGTAATTCAAAAGAAACAATGATGTAAATAATTACAATACCAGAGGCAAAAAATGACATTCATTACTACACATTAATGCTGTCTTCATCCAAAAAGAGATGCACAATGCTGCAACCAAAATTTTAAGTCATGTGCTCAGTGATATAAAATATCTGACAGACATCAATGTTAAATTTGGAAAAATATAAATGTAAGAAAAAATACTGAAACAGTTTCTCCTTGACAACTCCTATTCTGTAGAAGACTTTCTTTCTTCATAATCTATAAACGTTGGTGGATAGCGATTATCAGCTCAATATGTATTTTAAAAAAACTTGTAAATGGCCAGCATATGGCTGTATTAGTGAACCTGGCAGTGCTTTGCAATTGTGTGAGAATTGTAGATATGTCATATCTCTTACTCCCCTTCTCTCTATCCACCTTCTCCTCTTCTCCCTCTCTCCATCCATATCCTTCTCCTCCCCTCTCTCTATCCAACTCCCCTCCCCTCACTCTCTGACCTTGAGACTTGATTATTGTTACTGCAAACAAAACCTCGATTGGGAAATGAAGACACTTAAAATGAATGGATAAATCAGTTGGGATCATTAACATAAGGGGTGCAGGAGAGCTCACTTGATCTGCTGGACCTGTGCAGATAGTAGTTTCAATGACAGTATTTCTCAAAGTTTTAACCTGTGAATGGGTCAGAATAGAAAATTTCAGATGATTCAAATTCTGTAGCAGTATTCTAATCATTAGTTGATAAGTCATAAATACTTCATTGCTCTTTTCTCTAAAACTGACTCCGATGAAGAAAACAAAAAAATACACTCTTATGTATACAATTTTTGTTTAGAATTATATAATGAAAAACAAAATATGTGGAAGAAACAATTTTTCTAATGGTTTAAATACCCTGATGTATCTAAGCCAAAACTGACTGTGAGAAGGAAAAAAACTGCACATTTTCACAGAACAGAGTTTTCTTACTTGCATTTGGTTTTAAAACAAAACCTATACATTGATGTCATAAAAAAATACACACATCAAAAATAGTTTTGCTTCACCTCAGTTCCAAGAGTTTCGGAACCTGAACCGAAAATTGGAATAGAGATCAACATAAACATTATTTCTGCCCTTTTTATTGATCATGAAAACCACACACTGCATGTTGTACCACCATACAGACATTCAGAGGTGGTGGTCCAGACTGCTGTACACTAGGTATCTCTAATACCCAGTAGCATGTCCTTTTGCATTATTGCATGCCTGTCTTCATCGTAGCATACTGTCCACAAGTTCATCAAGGCATTGTTGGTCCAGATTGTCCCTCTCCTCAACAGTGATTTAGCATGGATCCCTCAGAGTGGTTGGTGGGTCACGTCATCCATAAACAGCCCTTTTCAATCTATCCCAGGCACGTTTTATAGGGTTCGTGTCTGGGGAACACACTGGCCACTCTAGTCAAGTGATGTAATTATCCTGAAGGAAGTCGTTCACAAGACGTGCTTGATGGGAGCATGAATTGTCAGCCATGAAGATGAATGCCTAGCCAATATGCTGCCATTGTGATTGCATTATCGGTCGGAGGATGGCATTCACATATCGTACAGTTGTTATGGCACTGTCCATGACCACCAGCGGCATATATTGGCCCCACATAATGCTACCCTAGAACACTGGGGACCCTCCACCTTTATGGACTCACTGGATAGTGTGTCTGAGGCACTCAGCCTGACCGGGTTGCCTCCGAACACATCTCCGATGATTGTATGGTTGAAGTAATATGTGACGCTAATCAGTGAAGGGAATGTGGTGCCAATTGTGAGTGGTCCAATTGGCATGTTGTTGGGCCCATCTGTACCACACTGTATGGTGTTGTGGTTGCAAAGATGGACTTCGCCATGGATGTCGGGAGTGAGGTTGACCATCATGCAGCCTACTGCACACAGTTTGAGTCGTAACATGGCATTCTGTGGCTGCACGAAAAGCATTATTCAACATGGTGGCATTGCTGTCAGGGTTCCTCTGAGCCATAATCTATTTTGTGGTCATCCACTGCAGTAGTAGCCCTTGGGCGGTCTGAGCGAGGCATGTCATCAACAGTTCCTGTCTCTCTGCTTCTCTTCCATGTCCGAACAACATCGCTTTGGTTCACACCGAGATGCCTGGACACGTCCCTTGTTGAGAGCCCTTCCTGGCACAAAGTAACAATGCAGATGTGTTTGAACCATGGTATTGACCATCTAGGCATGGTTGAACTACAGACAACTTGAGCCGTGTACCTCCTTCCTGCTGGAATGACTGGAACTGATCAGCTGTCGGACACCTTCCGTCTAATAGGCGCTGCTCATGCATGGTTGTTTACATCTTTGGGCAGGTTTAGTGACATCTCTGAACAGTCAAAGGGACTGTGCCTGTGATACAATATCCACAGTCTACGTCTATCTTCAGGAGTTCTGAGAGCCGGGATGATGCAAAACTTTTTTTGATGTGTGTATATAGCCAAAAGCTATCTCAATGTTAGTAGAGTGTCATGTAACAATACAAATTAAAATGGTTGTGAATTTTTCAAGATATTTGCTAACAATTTTCCCCTTTATTCATTAAATATATATTTATGTATTACATCAATTTAAAAAATGTAAAACCGGTGTCTGTGCAAACCAAATTTTTTGCTAAAATCCTTTACCCTTTATACACTATATGTGTATTTATGCACTATGTACATTTGGAAATGTGCATAGCCTATGTCCATCTGAATGTGATCGTTAGGAATCTGAAGTAAATTGGACAAGAACTATTCCAGATTTTTGGTGACACTTTAAACAATGACTTGTCTTTATATAGTAGTAGGTTTATAAACTATATACGTTATGAAAGCCTATGTCTGTCCAAATGTTTATTGGAGTAGCATGTAAAAGTTTGAAGTAAACTGAACAGAAATTTTTGGATAATTTTCCTGTCAATGTTTCTCTTTTATATAGCATGTACCATACATATTTTTTTAAAAAGTAGCATATGTCCTTCTGTAAGTTTATTACAGCATTATGTAAAAAATTTGTGGTAATTTCATCAAGAAACTTTTCAAGATTTTTACTGACAACCTATCCTGTTTATATAATTTATATATACTATTGTGATATATATTTTAAAAATGTGTATTTTACATCTGTGCAAAAGTGTTTTAGAGTATTGCATAAAAATTTGCACAAACTTTTTGAAATTTTTGATCTACATCTGAATATTTATTAAAGTATCCTGTACAAATATCCCCACTTAGTCCTATCTGTTATGCATCCCACACACTTGATCAATATTCTATAACTTGTCTTACTTGTGGTTTATAAGCAATCTCCTTTGTAGACTGTTTGCACTTCCCCAGTATTCTACCAATAAACCAAAGTCTATCACCTGCTTTACTCACTACTGAACCTATCTAATCATTCCATTTCACATACCCACAAAGTGTATTTGTTTGTGTTGGCCGATTCCAACAGTGACTTATTGATATTATAGTCAAAGAACACTACTTTTTTTGTTTTGTCAAGTACACAATTCTAGAATACTGAACATTTCAATCAAGTTGCCAATTTCTGCACCATTTTGAAATCTTATCAAGATCTGACTGACTGTTTATGCAACTTCTCTCAGACAGTACTTTGTTATACATAATTGCATCATCTACAAAAGGCCTGATTTTACTATTAATATTGTCTGCAAGGTCATGAATACACAACATGAATGTCAAGGGTCCCAGCACACATGCCTGAGGCACACCTGAAATTGCTTCTACATCTGACGATGACTCTCCATCCAAAATAACATGCTGCGTCCCCCTACCAAAAAGTCCTCAATCCAGTCACAAATTTCACTCAATCTCCCATATGATTGTACTTTTGAAAATAAGTATACATGTGGTACAGAGTCAAATGCTTTTTGGAAACAGAAATACTGCATCTACTTGCCTGCCTTGATCCAAACCTTTCAGTATGTCATGTGAAGAAAGTGCGAGTTGGGTTTCACAAGTTTGATGTTTTTGAAATCCACGTTGGGAGGCATTGAGGAGATCATTCTGTTCAAGATACCTCATTATATTTGAGCTTATAGTATGTTCGAAGATTCTGCAACAATCATTGTCTATGTTACTTTTGTGGATCACTTCTACTACAACACAAGGGTACAAACAAACAGAACCCATGGTAAACTGCACAACTAACAAAACAGTGTACATAAAAGTATGAAGACTGACCATGCCAGATCAGCCTATGTTCGATGTATGAATAAGTAAAAAAAAAAAAGCCATTGTGGAGGCCAAAAGAGGACACAACCTAAGCAGTATTGAGAATTCCACAGATAAATGCAAAGCTGCAGGGAAACTAATAAATAGTGTTACTAAAGATGAAAGAAATAAAAAAATCAGTATATGCCCTCAGAAATTCAATGACTTCTTTATTAAATCAGTACAAGAAGTAGGAAATGCTATCACCAAACCTGTCATTAGCTCATCTGAGATTCTTTCAAACAATGTTTGTAAACCACTAGTAAATACAAGCATGTTTACCTTCTGTGACGTCCCACCTAGTCTCGTCCTAAAAATAGCAAAACATCTGAAATCATCTGAGAATGTAGACATATATGACATTTCTTGTAACATTCTAAAAAAAGTAATGGATTTTATTGTGTATGGTTTAACATCCTGCATAAATAAGTGTATATCTGAGGGATATTTTCCTGATGAGCTAAAAGTGTCTAGAATAGACCCAATATATAAAAAAGGAGATATTGACTCACCTTCAAGTTACAGACCAATTTCCATAGTCCCAGCTCTCTCTAAAGAGTTTGAATGTGTAATATACAAGCAGTTATACATGTACTTTGAAAATGCAGGAACAATTAGCGAATCACAGTATGGTTTTAGGAAAAACTTCTTGACTGTTGATGCAATAGACTCAGTGGTCAAACAGATACATCAAGTGTTTGAAGATAAAGGATTTGTTCAAGTCACCTTTTATGATGTAAGTAAGGCTTTTGACTGTGTGGAGCATAAAATACTCCTAAAAAAATGGAGTACTAAAGCACTGGATGTAATAGCCTTTAACTATTAAAGTCATACCTAGAGGATTACAAGCAAGCTGTTTGTGTAGGTAAAGAAAAGTCCAATACTGAATTAGTTAAAATAGGTGTACCACAGGGATCTATACTAAAGCCTTTTATGTTCCTAATAGTGATTAATGATCTGCCATCATTCATCGATTCCATGGCATTACTACATGCAGATGATACAACTTTCCTTCATTGTAGTAACGATTTCAGTAGTCTCAAAGCTTGTGTTGCAGAGACAATGGCTCAAGCATCCTATTGCTTTTAAAGAACAAAATGCAGCAGAAGGTTTTTAGTCTAAAAGACAAGTCTCCATCAGATTATTCTAGTTGTGTTAAGTTTTTGCTGGTATATATAGATGAAAATTATCCTGGAGCCAACATGTACAATATACACTACTGGCCATCATCTACACCATGAAGATGACATGCTACAGACGCAAAATTTGACTGACAGGAAGCAGATGCTGTGATATGCAAATGATTAGCTTTTCAGAGCATTCACACAAGGTTGGCACCGGTGGCAACACCTACAACGTGCTGGCATGAGGAAAGTTTCCAACCAATTTCTCATACACAAACAGCAGTTGACTGGCATTGCCTGCTGAAACGTTGATGTGATAACTTGTGTAAGGAGGAGAAATATGTACCATCTCGTTTCTGACTATGATAAAGGTAGGATTGTAGCCTATCATGATTGCGGTTTATCGTATCGCGACATTGCTGCTTACATTGGTCGAGGTCCAATGACGCTTAGGAGAATATGGAATCAGTGGGTTCAGGAGGGTAATACGGAACGCCATGCTAGATCACAATGGCCTCATATCACTAGCAGTCGAGATGACAGGCATCTTATCCACATGGCTCTAATGGATCGTGCAGCCACGTATCGATCCCTGAGTCAACAGATGGTGATGTTTGCAAGACAACAACCATCTGCACGAACAGGTCGACGACATTTGCAGCAGTGTGGACTATCAGCTCGGAGATCATGGCTGTGGTTACACTTGATGCCACGTCACAGACGGAGTGCGTGCGATGGTGTACTCAATGATGAACCTGGGTTTATGAATGGCAAAACGTCATTTTTTCGGATGAATCCAGGTTCTGTTTACAGCATCATGATGGTCGCATCCGTGTTTGGCGACATCGCAGTGAACGCACATTGGAAGTGTGTATTCGTCATTGCCATACTGGCCTATCACCCGGCATAATGGTATGGGGTGCCATTGGTTACACATTTTGGTCACCTCTTGTTCACATTGATGGCACTTTGAACAGTGGACATTATATTTCAGATGTATTACAATCTGTGGCTCTACCCTTCATTCGATCCCAGCGAAACCCCAAATTTCAGCAGGATAATGCACGACCACATGTTGCAGGTCTTGTACGGGGCTTTCTGGATACAGAAAATGTTCGACTGCTGCCCTGGCCACCACATTCTCCAGATCTCTCACCAATTGAAAACGTCTGGTCAATGGTGCCCGAACAACTGGCTCATCACAATATGCCACTCACTGCTCTTGATGAACTGTGGTATCATGTTGAAGCTGCAAGGGCAGCTGTACCTGTACATGCCATCCGAGCTCTGTTTTACTCAATGCCCAGGCGTATCAAGACTGTTATTACAGCCAGAGGTGGTTGTTCTGGGTACTGATTTCTCAGGATCTATGCACCCAAATTGGGTGAAAATGTAATCACATGTCAGTTCTAGTATAATATATTTGTCCAATGAATACCCGTTTATCACCTGCATTTCATCTTGGTGTAACAGTTTTAATGTCCAGTAGTGTATTAGTGGTAAATTGTCTAGAGTGATGTATTTTCTATGGCGACTTATAGACTGTGTACATCAAAATTATGTTAGAACATCGTATTTTGCATTTTTCCAAAGCATCCTAACATATGGTATTGCTTTAAGGGGGAACTCAAGTTCAGTGCATGACATCCTAATAATACAAAAGAAAACCATTAGGATAACTACTGGTTCTCCATATAAAGCACACTGCAAGCCATTGTTCTGTGAACAAAAAATCTTGACTATAATAAACCTATGTATTTACTATGTTTTAGTCCACACAAAAAAAGTTACCAGAAGCAAAACATAGAGAAAATATACATTCTTACAACACGAGAAGGAGCAGATGTATTTATACTCCTTACCACAGATTGTCAAAGTCACTTAACAGCTATGAACTGACGGAGCACAAATTATTTAATAAGCTTCTACAATATGTACACAAACTAGCTGAACAAGCATTCAAACAAAAACTGCTTTCTTCTGTATATTTGTTGTATTGGGTATGGATATTTCGATTAGTTGTGTTAATTTCATCTTTTTATTGGTGAGTATGATGTCAGGTTTGTTATGTAGTGTTGTTTTATCTGTTATAATGGTTCTGTTCCAGTATAATTTGTATTCATCATTCTCCAGTACATTTTGTGGTGCATACCTGTATCTGGGAAGGTGTTGTTTTATTAGTTTATGTTGTATGGCAAGTTGTTGATGTATTATTTTTGCTACATTGTCATGTCTTCTGGGGTATTCTGTATTTGCTAGCATTGTACATCTGCTTGTGATGTGACCTACTGTTTCTATTTGTTGTTTGCAAAGTCTGCATTTATCTGTTGTGGTATTGGTATCTTTAATAATATGCTTGCTGTAATATCTGGTGTTTATTGTTTGATCCTGTATTGCAATGATGAATCCTTCTGTCTCACTGTATATATTGCCATTTCTTAGCCATGTGTTGGATGCGTCTTGATCGATGTGTGGCTGTGTTATTTGATATGGGTGCTTGCCATGTAGTGTTTTCTTTTTCCAGTTTACTTTCTTCATATCTGTTGATGTTATGTGATCTAAAGGGTTGTAGAAGTGGTTATGAAATTGCAATGGTGTAGCCGATGTATTTATATGAGTGATTGCTGTGTGTGTTTTGCTAGTTTCTGTTTGTTCTATAAAGAATTTTCTTAAATTGTATGCCTGTCCATAATGTAGGTTTTTTATGTCAATAAATCCCCTTCCTTTCTGCTTAATGTGAATGTTCCTGTTGCTGAATGCATGTGATGTATTCTATATTTGAGGCATTGTGATCGTGTAAGTGTATCGAGTGCTTCTAGGTCTGTGTTACTCCATTTCACTACTCCAAATGAGTAGGTCAATATTGGTATAGCATAAATATTTATAGCTTTTCTCTTGTTTCTGGCTGTCAATTCTGTTTTCAGTATTTTTGTTGGGCTTTGTCTATATTTTTATTTTAGTTCTTCTTTAACATTTGCATTATCTATTCCTATTTTTTGTCTGTATCCTAGATATTTATAGGCATCTGTTTTTTTCCATCGCTTCTATGCAGTCGCTGTGGTTATCCAATATGTAATAATCTTGTTTGGTGAGTTTTCCCTTGACTATGCTATTTTTGTTACATTTGTCTGTTCCAAAAGCCATATTTATATCATTGCTGAATACTTCTGTTATCTTTAGTAATTGGTCGAGTTGTTGATTTGTTGCTGCCAGTAGTTTTAGATCATCCATGTATAGCAAATGTGTGATTTTGTGTGGGTATGTTCCAGTAATATTGTATCCATAATTTGTATTATTTAGCATGTTGGATAGTGGGTTCAGAGCAAGGCAGAACCAGAAAGGACTTAGTCTCCTTGGTATATTCCATGCTTAATCTGTATTGGCTGTGATGTGATATTATTTGAATTTGTTTGGATATTAAGTGTGGTTTTCCAATTTTTCATTACTATGTTTAGGAACTGTATCAATTTAGGATCTACTTTGTATATTTCCAATATTTGTAGTAACCATGAGTGGGGTATGTTGTGGTTGGCAGGAGAGCCAACACCGTGTTACTAGAGGAGGCCAAAAGGTACGCGATTTAGCTCACGCAGGCTGGTGTGAGGTCTGGAACAGGACGAGGAAATTAGAATTTAGAGAAACGGATGTAACTGGTGGAATACTTAACTTTAATCCATTAAGGATGAACGTCGGTCTTGACAGTACATGATTTACAATATCAATAGATCAATAGTATTTGATAATGGCGCCTTGCTATGTCGTAGCAAATGACGTAGCTGAAGGCTATGCTAAACTATCGTCTCGGCAAATGAGAGCGTATTTAGTCAGTGAACCATCGCTAGCAAAATCGGTTGTACAACTGGGGCGAGTGCTAGGAAGTCTCTCTAGACCTGCCGTGTGACGGCGCTCGGGCTGCAATCACTGATAGTGGCGACACGCAGGTCCGACGTATACTACCGGACCACGGCCGATTTAAAGGCTACCACCTAGCAAGTGTGGTGTCTGGCGGTGACACCACAGGGTAACACTATCAAAAGCTTTTTGGTAATCAATGTATGCGTAGTGTAGTGACCTTTGCTTAGTTTTAGCTTGATATGTCACCTCTGCATCTATTATCAGTTGCTCTTTACATCCTCGTGCTCCTTTGCAGCAGCCTTTTTGTTCTTCATTTATAATTTTTTTCTGTATTGTATGTGTCATTAATTTCTGTGTAATGACTGAAGTTAATATTTTGTATATTGTTGGTAGGCATGTTATGGGGTGATATTTTGCTGGGTTTGCTGTGTCTGCTTGATCTTTAGGTTTCAGATAAGTTATTCCTTGTGTAAGCGTATCAGGAAATGTGTATGGGTCTGCAATGAAACTGTTAAATAATTTAGTTAGATGCAAATGTGTTGAGGTGAACTTCTTTATCCAGAAATTTGCTATTTTATCTTTACCAGGGGCTTTCCAATTGTGCATAGAATTAATTGCTTGGGTGACTTCATGTTGCAAAATTATCACTTCAGGCATTTGTGTTATCATCTTGTATGTGTCTGTTTCTGCTTGTATCCACCGTGCATGTCTGTTATGTTGTACTGGGTTTGACCATATGTTGCTCCAGAAGTGTTCCATGTCTGTTATGTTTGGTGGGGTGTCTATTTTAATGTGTGTGTTATCTATTGTCTGGTAAAATTTCTTTTGGATTGTGTTGAAAGTTTGGTTTTGATTCCTTCTATTTTCACTTTTTTTGTATCTTCTAAGTCATTTGGCCAATGCTTGTGATTTCTGCTTCTTTTCATCTAATTGCTCAATCGCTTACTGTTGTGAGATTTTACCTAACCTTTCTCGTTTTTTTGTCTGATATTTCATTTCTTATAAATTGTGTTAGCTGTCCGATGTCTTTTCTCAGTTTTTCTATTCTGATCTGTAGCCTGTGTTGCCATGATGGTTTTGTGGGTTTCTTCTGTGTGTTGGTTGGTTCTGATCTCTGCCTAGTGTGTATATTTAGTGTAGTGAGTGCTCCTATATAAACCAGTAGTTGTAACTCTTCCATAGTTGTATTTTCATTTATTTTGTTGTGTATGATTGTGTTGATAGTTGTTATTGTTGTTTCGACTTATGGATTATTCGATGGTCTATGCAAGAATGGTCTAATGTCTGTATTTGTGTCTTTGTATTCTATATATCTCAGCTGAAATTTTTCTTCTATATCTAACATGTGTGTCACTTCGTGTTCTATTTGTGGTTGTTCTGGTGGCTGTCTTAAGATTTCATTTTCCTCTGATTGTTTAATTGATGCATGTTGTTCTTTGTGACCGAGCAGTTCTAGACGCTACAGTCTGGAACCGCGCGACTGGATGCGTGTGATGTCCTTAGGTTAGTTAGGTTTAAGTAGTTCTAAGTTCTAGGGGACTGATGACCTCAGAAGTTAAGCCCCATAGTGCTCAGACCCATTTGTTGTTCTTTGTTTGTTTGCTCTGGGATGTTTGAGTCCATTACTGTATTTTCTTGTTCTTCTGATTGCACATTATTTTGTTCCAGTATTTGTCGTACTTGTTGTTTGATGTTTTCTAGTTCTGACTGGGGTATCCTGTTATTTTTGATTAATACACAGATCTTATCAGCTAGCTGTTGTTCTGCTAAAAATTTTAATTCCGGGTATCTGATAATAAATGTTGTGTATACTTGTGATTTGTAGCCAGCTGTGTTGGTTCCTAAGTTTGTTGCTTGGTAGTAACAGAAAACGAGGTGTCGGTTAACTTCAACTGACCATCTCATCCTCTGTCTTTTTTTTCCTTCTAGAGTGGTTGCAGGAAGCATATCCTGCAAAACACCTCTATTTGAATTTAAATCATTTTCCATGTGGCTAGCAGTGTCGTTACCATTGTGGATGGGCAAAGGGTTCAAGCGTCGTCCCCGACCATGACAGCGCTTGTCCAAGGCATCATTAGTTCTGTCCTGAACCAACTAATCACACTGAAAGGGGGGGGGGGGGTTAGCCCTATTAGTGGTTTGTTCTTTTCGTCACCTTTTATGACTGGCAGAACATACCGGAGGCGTATTCTTTTCCCGGGCCTTATTATTATTATTATTATTATTATTATTATTATTATTATTACCCTTCTTGTAGATGGCTGTGACCTGTGCTTTTTTCCAAGAACTGGGTACAATTTTTTGTTCAAGTGATCTACAATAGATTATAATTAGAAGAGGGGCTAACTCAGGCACAAATTCAGCGTAGAATCTGAGAGGGATTCCATTGGGGCCTGGAGCTTCGTTCAGTTTTAACAGCTGTTTCTCAATACCACTCACACTAATACTTATTTCACTCATCTGTTCAGTGGTACAAAGTAATTCAGGCTGAAATGACTGTGATAAAAATAGTAACAATGTTATGATTACCACAAAAAGATTAAGTGCAGTAAATACCAATACCAGAATTGTGATATGTACAATTCCCTATTGTTATGATAAACCAGAAAACAGCCTAGCAGTCTATACTCTAAATAATGCAATAATGGACTTGGAAGGTGTGTACTCCAATGTCAGTGGCTTGGATGTGAATGCTATATTGCACAGGGGCACTTCATACATCATGGTAGTTACTTAAATAGGAGAGGGAAAAGCAAACTATGTGCAAGCATTGCCATATTAATAAGGTCCTGTTGGAAGGTAAAACATACCTTAGAAGCAATTTCACCTACAAAAAGTAGTGAAGACATTAGAGAGTTAGGCCTAGCAGAACCAGTAATAGTAATATTAAATGAAAATCATGAAACCACAATGGAAATGGTAAATACACTAGGAACAACAGCTACAGTATCAACAACAGCAGTAGTACTACCATCAGATGCAATGGTGCCGACTTAGGGGGCGCAAGGTACTTTGTGCCCCCCCAATAGTTAAAAGTAGGGGCCTCCCCCCTCCCTCCCTCCCCCCCCCCCACCCCCCGCCAATATTCAAACATGCATTTCTCACCTCTCTTGCACATACATTTTTGCATAATAGTATGTAATGATTATGTAGGAAAAAAATACTGATTTTACGGGCTATCCTCCAACCTCTGCATATGACGAACTGTCATGAGAGGGTTTGTCCCCTGCATCTGTACTGTTCGCAAACTTTTACTGTACGAAGGTATGCGGGGAATGAAAACTCACCATGAGCTCGCAGCACTTAGGCTGCTGGGGCAAGCTCCACTTCCTCCCACAGCAGCTTGTAAGAGAAACTGATGAGCAACAGTGGCACCGAATTTGATGCCGATCGCTAGAGGGACTAGGTAACATTAAAGACTCTTCATTCATTTTTGTAAATTCTATTGACAATCACTAGGTACAACACCACATGAATCAGCACCGGCTCCAGGGATTTTGCCACCCAGTGCAAACATGTCAAGTGCCCCCCACCCCCCCTTTTCGACATAGTCAACTTTTCCCACAATATATTTCATACATGACACCTTATTTTCACATATGACACACATTCGTCTCTTTGTTGTGAATACGTCTTTAAGATCAAAGCCGCAGTCAGTGATATGTTTACAGTGCAATAAATTTTAAGCCATTTTTGTTGGAGGAATTGTTTCTTTCATAAATTGGAGCACTCTGTTTCTGTACCATAGATAATTTTCAATAAGACACTCAATTTTATGAATAATTTGTATTTCCAATTTATTCTCACATTCCTTCATTTACCCAAGATGGATTTGCCACCCTGGGCAATGGCACGGTTCACTCCACCCCCTCCCTAGAGCCGGCCCTGACAATAATCAACACTATTGTTACATGGCTACTTCTTGTTAGATGCACAGTCCTGTTATGCAGGCCGCATTTAATGTTGGCAGTGAAAGTAAATATTCTGAAGCTGAGCATCGCCAGTGGTCAGTTAGTCTTACTGTGACTCGGTTCAGTTGTTAATCTTTCATCCCTTACTGTCCAGTTTAAAATGGACTAGTTTATAATTAGGAAGAAATGTGACAATGTGGCAAGTGTTAGCGATGGTGAAGATAGACCCAGTGTTAGTGGTGCTGTGTGTGACCACAAAGACACAGATAGTGATGGAACTGTGGCGGTGACAAAAAACACTGTTCCCGAAAACAAAAACAAAAAACAATGCTGTTATCAGCCCTCTTGGAAACAGCAATTTGCAAGGACTGATTACAATAAGGTAAAAGATGTTATTTTTTGCAAATTTTGCAGACAAATGTTTGAAGCAAATCGTTTTCAGTTTTCTCACAAAATGGAAAAAACTTTCATGGAAACTGGTTTTTTGAACTGGAAGTAAGGAGTAGAAAAGTAGGAAGCACAGAAAACATCGGGCTGCCACAGAGAAGCTGTACTGAAATTCAAATCCTTAAAATTGAATATCAATATATTTAGCTGGATTTCCAAAGAAAAATTGACACAAATGAAAGAAAACCGAGCTTGTTTACTAAAAATCATATTTTTCCTCCATTATTTAGCAGTGCAGGGGCTTGCAATACATGGACATACTGATGAAACAAGTAACTTTGACAATTTATTATGCCTTCAATCTGAAGATAACTGGCCACTTTTAATATGGCTACAGTGCAAAACTTACAAATGGACATCCCATGATGTGAAAAACGAAATTTTGGCTGTTTTAAGTCATACACTTTTTAGAAAATTATTGGAGGATATCAAGAGTGCAAAGTATTTTGCAATAATAGTAGACAAAACAACAGACATAGCCACCAAATAGGAATTTATTTTCTGTATCAGATTTGTTGATGCTTCACTAGAGATAGATGAATATTTTTTAGGGCTATACTCAATCCAAAATACCACAGCTAAGGCTCTGTTTGATATTATTATTGACATTTTAAGACAATTTGATTTGCCTGCATCTAATTGTAGGGGCCAATGCTTTGACAGTTCAGCTAACATACCGGATTATCTAATGGTGTTCAGGCAAAGTTTATGGAAATGGAGAAGAGAGCTATGTTTGTGCACTGTGTTGCACACTGTTTAGATCTAACACTACAAGACACAGTGAAAGCAGTTCCAGAATGTTGAAAAGCATTGAATGTTATGAAGGACTTAATACATTTGATGAGAGATTTGTCTAAAAAATTAGATCTTTTTGCTCATCTGAAGGCAGATGTCTCTACAAATTTGAAACCATTCAGTCCTACAAGATACTTGGCAATGTCTTCAGCTTTGTCCAACAATACAGAACTTCAGGAATTTTTTTCTAAATGTTTCAAGAAATGACAATTCAGACACTGGGGCCAAAGCAAATAGCTTTTGATTAATATGCAGAAATATTATTTCTTTTTCATGTTATCACTTTTGGTAAAACTGTTTGGTCACTTTCATACCGCAAACATAGTGCTACAGAGGAAATCCCTACACTTAGAGGAAGCCAATAAGATGATTTCCACTCTTGTAACTTCTATTAAATTTATGAGAAACAATTTTGAATCATTCTGGGGTGAAGTAACTTAAAAGTGTCAAGATATGAATGTTGATTCCCCAATATTACACCGTAGAAGAAAAGTCCCTAAAAAATATGATGACTCCATCAATTCATCTGTAGAAACATTTACGGTAGTATGTGACAAATATAGAAGATTGTATTATGAAACAATGAATACATCCATCAGCTTCTTGGAATCATGGTTCAAAACTCAATCATTCATGTCTGTAAATCAAACTGAACAATTTCTTCTTGTAATAACAAACATTAATTTGATATTTTATCTTTCTACGAATCAGATATAGACACAGAACGCTTGGTTCTCCACTGAAGCAAGTTTCATAAGATTTTGGAAAGTAGTGATTCTGTGAATATTAGTTCGTTGGATGACAAAGTGAAGTACCTAAAACAAGAAAACCACCTGTTTGACCTACTGCCTGAACTAGTGAAATTCATATGTATAGTGCTGACAATTCCAGTAACATCCTGCACTGCTGAGTGATCGTTTTCTTGTCTGCGGAGGGTGAAAAAGTATCTTCGTTCTATAATGAGGCAGGATCATCTTAATGCCATCGCCCTTCTCAATGCTCATAGAGAGAAATCGATGAAACTCGACCTTGATGCCATATGTGACGAGTTAATATGCAGGAATGATCTAAGGAGGAGTACATTTGACATCAAAAATTAAGGTATGTTTCTTCAGCTTTATTTATGTATTTGTTTTGTACCACTACTGACCTGTACACCGACTGAAATGACATTGTGATTGACGTTTCAGTGAGTAGAGGGGTAGGAGCTAGTCACCAGCCAATATAGTTTGCATGATTTTCAGCTGTTTGCATTTTTCATTATCCTTACAATCTTTTTTTGTTTTTAGAAAGTTGTTATGCTGTGAGGGGAATTTCCCAAGAATATGATGTCATAACTCAAAAGGGAGAGTATGCGTGCATAATACACCTCTCTCCTTCAGCACTTGTATTGTTCCATTTAATTCTCATTACATAGGTTATTTTAGATAGCTTAGAATTTAAGAATGTGGTGTGGGAATTCCATTTCAGATTGTCTAGTAAGTAAACAAAGCAATTTAGTTTCGGTAACACTTAATTTTTTTGTTTTACAAAGAAATATTTGGTTTTAATGGATTTTTAGTTTTGCTGTGTGTGGAATTGTATAGGGATGGTTTTCTTTCTTTTTTTTAAAGGGTTAATCAGTAGCTTATTCCTCACAAATCACTCTGAAATCTTTTCATTTGTGACTTCAGCATACAGCCTAAGAGCCTTTCTATTTCCACCTTCAATCAATACACTGGTGTCATCTGCAAATAGGACTGGTTTGGAGTGTCCATCATGTAGATGGAAACCCAAAGTTATCTGTCAAATGTAGTACCTAATAAAATGATTCTTGCCCCCCCCCCCCCCCCCCAAAAAAAAATATTTTCAAGTCGGTGCCTCTGATCAGATGCCACAACAGAATCACCATCAGGAGCAGAAGTCAATCAAGCCACAGCAGGAGTGGTGGGTTCAGTTCAAAAAGAAGTAACCGTAAAGCAGCAGCAATACAAAGATCAGATGCCACAGTAGAACCACCATGAGCAGCAGCAGCAGCAGCAGCAGAAACATCAGCTGACAGTCAAGCCGCAGCTTCATCTCATAAAGAATTAATCACAATGGAAACTGTGAAATCACCAGGAGCACCAACAGCAACAGCAGGCATATCTACAACGGTAGCTGACAACCCACCATCAGCCACGGCAGAACCGCTACCACCATCAGTAGCAGCAGCAGATGAATCAGCATCATCATTAATCCCAGTAACAAGACCAAACACTAACAGGGTGAGTAAATGGAAAACAGGGCTTCCTTCCCATCTAAATGATTTTTTAGTGGTAGACCAAAGGGGGAGGAAGATCTCTAGGTAAACAGACTCAAGCACAGATTTTTAATGTCCTTCACTCAAATGTGCAAAGTTTATCTAATAAGTTGGAAGTAGTGGAAGATGTCATAGAGACTTATCACATAGATGTAGTCTGTCTCGTAGAACACTGGTTAAAGCATGATGAAATAGATCTATAGTGCTCTGAGGGCTACACCCTAGCCAACAAATATTGTAGAACTAATAAAAATCATGGTGGGTGTGTGATATTTCTAAAAAAAGGGATTAAATATGAACGAATAGCAAAAGTTGAAGCATTATCTTTACAAATGTTCTGTGAAATTGCAGCTGTTAGATTAACAGATTCAAATATAATAGTTGTAGATTTGTACTGAACTAAGACTGGAGGCAATTCAACACATAATTTTGTTAACAAGTTAAGTGTCCTTGTGTGAGACAGTCTGTAAGTATAAGTGTAAGTTAATAATCTGTGGAGATTTCAATTTGAATTTTCAGTTATCCACTGTCTATAACTCATATCTAAATAATTTATTAAATTCTTCTGGTCTTTATATAACAACCACTGAAATAACAAGGCCACATTATAAAGGTACAGGTCCATGTATTGACAGTATAGTTGTATCAAATGAGTTAATGCATCTCAATTCAAAGGTAATTAAGACCTGGGTATGGCATTTCCAGCAGGATAATAAAAGCATGTTCCCATGAAATAAGTGGGATTCTTAGCCACATATGTAATAGCTCTCTGAAGCTGGGTATTTTCCCAGATAGACTGAAGTATGCCACTGTTAAACCACTGCATAAAAAAGGGGATACGTCTGATGTCAACAACTACCACCCAATCTCTCTTCTGACTGCCTTATCCAAAATTCTTGAAAAAGTAATGTATTGTAGAGTAGCTCCACACCTTTGCAAAAATAAAGTTTTAACAAAATGTCAGTTTGGATTACAGAAGGTTTTTCAACAGAAAATGCTATATATTATATACTTTCACTAATGAAATATTAAATGCTCTGAGTAACTGCAAGTCACCCATTGGGATTTTTTATGCTCTATCAAAGGCTTTTGATTGTGTAAATCATGGAATACTTCTAGATAAGCTCAAGTACTGTGGTATGAATGGGACATTACTCAAATGGTTTAAATTATACCTAACTGGAAGAGTGCAGAAAGTTGAAATAAACAGTTCACATAATATGCAAAAAACAGGTGATTTCTCAAACTGGGGAACAATCAAGAATGGGGTGCCGCAAGGTTCGGTCTTGGGTCCTCTGCTGTTCTTAATATATATTAATGATTTGTCATTCTATATTTACGAAGATGCAAAGCTGGTACTTTTTGCCAATGATACAAGTATAGCTATCACACCCGACAGACAAGAATTAACTGGTGAAGTTGTAAATGATGTTTTTCAGAAAATCATTAAGTAGTTCTCTGCAAATGGGCTCCCATTCAACTTTGACAAATCACAGTATATTCAGTTCCACACAGTAAATGGAATTACACCATTAATATTATAGACTTCAATCAGAAATCGTTAGCTATGGTAGAATATTCAAAATTTCTAGGTGTATGCATTGATGAGGAGTTGAACTGGAAAAAACACACTGAGGATCTGCTGAAATGCTTGAGTTCAGCTACTTATGCTATCAGGGTAATAGCAAATTTTGGCAATACACATCTGAGTAAATTAGCTTACAATGCTTATTATCATTCTTTGCTTTCGTATGGCATCATATTCTGGGGTAACTCATCATTGAGTAAAAGAGTGTTCATTGCACAAAAGTGTGTAATTTGAATAACTGCTGGAGCTCATCCAAGATCATCCTGCAGACACTTACTTAAAGGGCTAGAAATCTTCACTGTAGCTGTACAATATATATATATATATATATATATATATATATATATATATATATATATATATATATATATATATATTCCTTATGAAATTTGTTATTAACAATCTGAATGAATTCAAAAGTAATAGCAGTGTACATGACTACAACACTAGGAGATAGGATGATCTTCACTACTCAGGGTTAAATCTAACTTTGGCTCTGAAAGGGGGTAAGTTATGCTGCCACAAAAGTCTTTGGTCACTTACCTAATAGTATCAAAAGTCTGACAGATAGCCATAGCCACATAGCATTTAAAAGGAAAATAAAAGAATTTCTTAATGGCAACTCCTTCTACTCATTAGATGAATTTTTGGATACAGTAAGTGGGTAATTCCCCAACAACTCCCCCCCCCCCCCCCCACCAAAAAAAAATTAAAAATAATGAGTGTCATGTAATATTTTGTCTAATGTAATATTTTGTATAGACACCTTTTATTAACCTGACACATTCCACATCATTACGAAGTGTCATATTCATGATCTATGGAACAAGTACTAATCTAATCTGACCCCTGGCCATTATTTCTTAGAACAGATATAACAGGAAATTGTAACACTTACTCAGTGCACATGGCAGGAAAGGAAGTATGTGTGGTTAATTACGACAATCTAAATATGTTTAAGTATCATATTGATAAAAGTAATTGGTTGCAGGTTTATTGAGAACAAGCAATAGATAAAAAGGTGGAAGATCTCATATTTACTCTTTCTGTATATGCTAAGATGACCTCTCTGATTAAATTACTAAATAATAAAAAGACAGTTAGAGTAAATAAGGTCAGATATGAAAATGTGTTGAAGATCAAGAGGGAGTATGATCAATATTATGACTGGTATAGAAGTACAGGTTCTCAAGTAATTAAAAACATGCTCACAGTGAAAAAGAAAATATTAAGACAGGCCTTAAAGGAAGCTAGGTGTAAAAAAATGAAGATATATAAATGGAGAACAGTCTCAGTAATGATGTTTATGGTTTAAGTTCAGCCATGTTAAAGTGTGATTAAGTTCAACTGCCAGAATTGATAACACATGTAGTAAATGCACGTATATTGGAGGCTCAGTCCCCAAAGGCACTAAAGTTTGTTCAAGTCACTCCAATACACAAAAAAGGCAGCCTCTCAAGTTGTGATTAGTTTATGCTTGCTTCAATTGTGTCAATCTTGTCTAAAGTGATAGAAGCTATACTAAACAATCAAACAGTAAAATACTTTGAAGAAAACAATATCTTCACTGATAGTCAATTTGGCTTCAGATCAGAGTTAGGAGCTGTTAAATCTGCCTTACCACTTTTAACACAGTGTGTGAAGCAACTAGAAAGCAAGGTAGTTGTTCAGAATAAACTCTTTGATTTATCGAAAGCTTTCGACACTGTGACTCATAAAATTTTATTGAACAAACTGCAATTCTATGGCTTTACAGGAAGTGCTCTGGAGCTGATAAAATCTTATCTAAGTGATGGAGTGCAGAAGTTGGTTTTTAATGGTGCAGAATCAGATTACTTATCTGTGGGCCTGGGTGTCCCACAAGGTTCTGTACTTGGCCCAATTCTATTTATTATTTATATAAATGACTTACCATGTAACAAAGTTGGTCTGTCACCTAGGACTTACTTAGTTGCAGATGATCTTGAAGTCTGTATGGTTGCAGAAACTGCACAGGAGGTGAAATATGAAGCAGACCAGTGCGCTGTCAAAGTTGAAAATGGGTGTTAAGCTAATTCCCTTCGTGTCAACCGAAAAACAATACAAGACCCGTATGTATAGTGGAGTAATAACACTGAATTTGACCAGAGCTCAAATGCTGCTAATTTCCTTGGAATCTCATTTGATTCAAAATTATCCTGGTGCAGCCATACAGAAAAAGTGGGAAGCAACATTAGCAAAGTAATCTTTGTCTAAATGTGCCAGTACTTATAAAGTGGTTTATTTTGCTTTAATACACAGTCACATTTCCCATGGCACAATATTGTGGAGACATCAAAGGAAGGCAGCTAATGTCTTCAAACTACAAAAGAAGGCAATAAGACTGATATGTAGCTTGGCACCCAGAGCTCACTGTAGGTCAAGCTTTAAAAAATTACAGATTATGACACTACCATCAATATTTATACTACAGTGTGTAATGCATATTAAGGAAAACTATTACAGTTGTCAACAGTATGATGTGACATATTTATAACACAAAAGACAAGTAGGTCATAGTTTCTTTCCATTGTAACTATAAAAATACACATAAGTGCTTCCTATACAAGTCCATAAAAATTTTAACGCCGTACCCCAACATATCAGGGATCTTCCAATTCAACAATTCAAAAGAAAGTAAAAGAATTTCATCTTTAGTTCAGCATTAATGAAACTGATAAATTTTTAAAGAGACAAAGAATATGGTATGACTACACTTTATGTGATCAGTTTGTATATGCTTCTGTATCTGAGTAAATCTGGAATTGGTTAAATTTACTATGCAATATCAAAGTTTCTCTGTTTTGTATTTGTGTGAAGGTACTATAATTATTTGTGTAGCTTTCATACTGTGTAATATTGACTTTTGTAATGTTTCAGATGATCTCTGAGGTCTCTACAACAATAAATAAAATCAAATCATATCAAATTGGGACAATTCTTCTGAGTTTTCCTTTGTAAAGGAATATTTGAAAATGGAGCTAAGCTTTCAGCTTTTGTTTTGCTATTGGAATTTTCCTCAAAAATCTCTCTGCTACCAATATCAAGTTTCAACCAGCTTTCTGTACCTAGTATTATGGGAGCTTCACTGCTTTTCATCAGTGCTTCAAAGTCTGTCACTTTGCTGTGAACGGTTTGGCAGTTTACAATTAGGTCTGTAATACTCTTACCTGTGGGAGGCATTTTGCTAGATTTTACACTCATACATCTGGGTTTCCTGCAGCTATCAAATGGTTCAAATGGCTCTGAGCACTATGGGACTTAACTTCTGAGGTCATTGGTCCCCTAGAACTTAGAACTACTTAAACCTAACCAACCTAAGGACATCACACATATCCACGCCCAAGGCAGGATTTGAACTTGCGACCATAGGGGTCGCACAGTTCCAGACTGTAGTGCCTAGAACCGCTCAGCCATTCCAGCCGGCTGCAGCTATCGTTATCTGGATTGGATGGAGAGTCACCTAATCTACAAAACCCCTTGTGTGCACGCCACAAACAGTCAGCTTGCTTAGTAGGAGCCTCTGATGTGAAGTTCACCCCTGACGCATTTAGGGGGCCCTTACAGTTCTCAACCCTTTGGTACATGTCAGGAAGTCACAGCCTAGCTTGTTGCGAAACTTTCAAAGTCTGTGGTTCAGAGCTTCCACTCAACTTGGAACCAAAGGGCCATGATCGGCTTCTGGGGACAATGCTGCAAATTGTGAGCTTCATCGAAACTCCACTGCAAGGTTGGTCTTCTCAACTTTCTCTGACAATTGCTGGAATGACCCGAGAATGACCTTGGAGCCCAGATGACAGGAACCATTTTTCCAACATGCACCACAATCTACAGTTCCGATGTGTAATGCGTCCATGTCTGCTGAGGGAAAGAGAAATGTCTCAGAGTTGCTTGTCCTGATATTCAGTACGGTAGGTAGGATGATATGCCACTGAATGTCCATCAGGAAATGTGGTTTCAACATGATGGTGCCTCATCTCAGTTCTCATGTGCAGCTCAGAGACATTTCAACAATACAGTGATAGATGAATAGGCTGATTTGGTCGAACCGCATGGCCACTGCAATCGCCAGATTTAACTTCTATGCACTATTTCCTGTGAGGTCGTATGCAGTCTAATTCACGAGACTCCTGTAGCAACGGGGGAAGATCTGGTGAATTCTGGCTCTGACACTACAAAATGAAGCGACGCAGGTGGGATGGAGAGTGTGTACCTGAACATGCTTCGTAGTTTCAATGTCTGAAACAACACTGACGGTTGCCACACTGAGCTGCTGTTGTAAAGCATCAGTACTGTTCTGTATGTACCATAAGCAGGTTCTTTTTTTGTTTTATAATAATATAAACATGTAATGTTTAAGTGTTAATACAAACAAATGTGCTTAAGTGATAAATCAAAGTTTCATTGAGTTTCCTTTCAAATTGTTACCTAATAATTGTACTGCATGATGCCTAATTAAATTTCTCAAGAAGAAGTGGATGAATTCAACACCTGAAGTGAACTCTTCATAGAATGGAAATGGTACATTTCTAGTCATCAGTTTCTACTCCAGATATTATGTACTCACTCCCCTCTACAAGTCCTAGGAGTTTGTACTGGGAATTTCTGAACACTCTGTACAGTAGTACAGATTTACAAGTCAATTTATGATGTAAACTTAAAATGACTCATTCCATACCATTATGATTAAGTGTACAAATAATCCATGGAATATGAAAGTAAGTAATTATCCAAAAAAATTGGTCCTTTTCTGTGGGCTTCCTGTTTCCGATGCTTCTCCCTGTGGGCCCAAGTGTTGCCCCAGCAACTGTCAGAAGATCTGCTGCTGCTGTTGGCTCTGCTGTTCCTACTGTTTCTCCATTTTCCACTGCTGCATCTGGTGTTGCTGATGGTGTTGTGTATGATGGTTATGCTTGGCATACTGATATAATTTCACATACTGATATAACTTCTGTTACCAAAATCTAGAGGGAGGTAGTGGAAGTTTGTCAACTATAACATCCTCTATGTCTTTACAATCTCATAAAAAATACAGCTCGAGCAACTGAAGTTCACACTGATTTTTCTGAACATAGGAGATTATACAATTGAGACAGGAAATATGTTTGGCTGCTGAATTATTATTAATGGAATGCAGCCCTTGTAATCTTAGCATATTGTTGTTGTTGTTGTGGTCTTCAGTCCTGAGACTGGTTTGATGCAGCTCTCCATGCTACTCTATCCTGTGCAAGCTTCTTCATCTCCCAGTACCTACTGCAACTTATATCCTTCTGAATCTGCTTAGTGTATTCATCTGTTGGTCTCCCTCTACGATTTTTACCCTCCATGCTGCCCTCCAATACTAAATTGGTGATCTCTTGATGCCTCATAACATGTCCTACCAACCGATCCCTTCTTCTAGTCAAGTTGTGCCACAAACTCATCTTCTCCCCAATTCTATTCAATAGCTCCTCATTAGTTATGTGATCTACCCATCTAATCTTCAGCATTCTTCTGTAGCACCACATTTCGAAAGCTTCTATTCTCTTCTTGTCTAAACTATTTATCGTCCATGTTTTACTTCCGTACATGGCTACACTTCATACAAATACTTTCAGAAACGACTTCCTGACACTTAAATCAACACTTGATGTTAACAAATTTCTCTTCTTCAGCAATTCTTTCCTTCCAATTGCCAGTCTACATTTTATATCTTCTCTACTTCGACCACCATCAGTTATTTTGCTCCCCAAATAGCAAAACTCCTTTACTACTTTAAGTGTCTCATTTCCTAATCTAATTCCCTTAGCATCACCCAACTTCATTGGACTAAATTCCATTATCCTCGTTTTCCTTTTGTTGATGTTCATTGTATATCCTCCTTTCAAGACACTGTCCATTCCGTTCAACTGCTCTTCCAAGTCCTTTGCCGTCTCTGACAGAATTACAATGTTATCGGCAAACCTCAAAGATTTTATTTCTTCTCCATGGATTTTAATACCTACTCCAAATTTTTTTTTGTTTCCTTTACTGCTTGCTCAATATACAGAATGAATAGCATTGGGGAGAGGCTACAACACTGTCACACTCCCTTCCCAACCACTGCTTCCCTTTCATGTCCCTCGACTCTTGTAACTGCCATCTGCTTTCTGTACAAATTGTACATAGCCTTTCGCTCCCTGTATTTTACCCCTGCCACCTTCAGAAAAGGTATTAAGGCATATTAAGAAAATTAAATTGTTATGCTGCCTTTTGTTTTATGTCAATATTTATGTTTTCAAGAATTAAAATTTATTTAGTCATTATGTATTCATCTTTTGACGGCTGTTTAGTAGAATATTGTATACATCAATGTATACTTATAATTTGCAGTTACAGGTTAAATTATAATTTGAGCACTTATTTTATAATATGCACACACCTACATACGCACTATCTGATCAAAAATAGCTAGACACCCTTATGTAATGCAGAACTGACCGCTAGAAGTCACAACATGCGTATCCATCAGCATAAAAGGAGGTGTCAAGGATTGCACTGTTAGTAGAGAAGTAGTGACAGGACAGCAGGTCAGTCAGGAGAGCTTAGTGACTTTGAACGTGGACTAATCATTGGACGTCACCAGAGTAACAAATCTATCAGGGCCATTTCAACACTTCTAATGATACCCATGTCAGCTATTGGCAATTAACTGTGAAATGTGGATGCAAGGGAATGACTAAGGCTAGGCTGAGGTGAGGCAACCAGGAACCGCCACACATTCTGCAGGATGGTTGTAAAAAATTGTATGAATTCAGCAAACAGAATGATTTGTCAATTTCAAAGTGCTACCAGTAGTTCAGTTAGCACAACTACTGTGCATTGGGACTTTGGTATTCCCTATAAAGTTGCTGTTTGAGTTAAGGGTGAATACTAAGTGAGCTGTAGCAGAAATGGCAATTTGTATTGAGGGGGGAGGTGTGCTACGGAAGTCCACGCAGTTGCGCAAAGCCACTACGTGTGGTGGTTAGGACATCTGCCTGTCTTAGCAGCAGATCCAGATTTGAATCCCAGTACCTCAGTCTGCATATATACATCGTAGATGTTTGAGACTCGGAAAGGTCTCCAGAACCGTATAGTTTCGTTTGATTAAATGCGTTGTTTTGAAATATTTACTTCCAAACAGTGACGGCTGACTAACATGATTGCTGAATGCAGACTGATTAACAACATAGTGACAGTGCTAGTTGAATGATACCCACTGACTGGTGTGGAAGTATTCATAGTGAATGACAGGTGACAACTAACTGACATGTTACTTTATTGGGCCGTTGCTGTACACTGACGCAGAATTTTGCATAAAAATTGCTGACTACAGATTGGCTTTGGCTTTGCTGTATGCACCTATATAAAGATACACATAGTACAGAAATTACAAAATATTAAAATATAAAGCTATTGCATTTTAGATATAATAATAAAAAATAATAATAATAAAATAATAATATAATAATAAAAAATAATGATAAGGAAACAAAAGAATAATTTGGAGTAGGTATTAAAATCCATGGAGAAGAAATAAAAACTTTGTGGTTCACCGATGACATCGTAATTCTGTCAGAGACAGCAAAGGACTTGGAAGTGCAGTTGAACGGAATGGATAGTGTCTTGAAAGGAGGACATAAAATGAACATCAACAAAAGCAAAATGCGGATTATGGAATGTAGTTGAATTAAGTCGGGTGATGCTGAAGGAATTAGATTAGGAAATGAGACACTTAAAGTAGTAAAGGAGTTTTGCTATTTGGGGAGCAAAATAACTGATGATGGTCGAAGTAGAGAGGATATAAAATGTAGACTGGCAATGGCAAGGAAAGTGTTTCTGAAGAAGAGAAATCTGTCAACATCCAGTATAGATTTAAGTGTCAGGAAGTCATTTCTGAAAGTATTTGTATGGAGTGTAGCCATGCGTGGAAGTGAAACATGGACGATAAGTAGTTTGGACAAGAAGAGAATAGAAGCTTTTGAAATGTGGTGCTACAGAAGAATGCTGAAGATTAGATGGGTAGATCACATAACTAATGAGGAAGTATTGAATAGGATTGGGGAGAAGAGAAGTTTGTGGCACAACTTGACCAGAAGAAGGGATCGGTTGGTAGGACATGTTCTGAGGCATCAAGGGATCACCAATTTAGTATTGGAGGGCAGCGTAGAGGATAAAAATCGTAGAGGGAGACCAACAGATGACTACGCTAAGCAGATTCAGAAGGATGTGGGTTACAGTGGGTACTGGGAGATGAATAAGCTTGCACAGGATAGATTAACATGGAGAGCTGCATCAAACCAGTCTCAGGACTGAAGACCAGAATAACAACAACAATAAAAAATAGAAAACTAAAAGCAGCAAAGATATTATAGGAAATGAAGTACATTTGGTTAAACAAAATCTGCATCCTCTTAAACTGATATAAATGGTGGATACAATTTTATGAGAGGAAGTTTTAACGTGTACTGGATCTTACAAAGCCCACTAATATTTTCTAGAAAGTTAAATTTTATAAGTTGAATAGTTAACAAATATACATATAGTCATTCTGGTTTCAACAATCATTATGTAAAGTTCCAAGGAAGGGGAAGGGTAAACTGGCTGGGAAAATAGCAGGAAAGTTAAAGAGGGGAGGCACTGTCATGAGTGATAAAATACCAGTGGTTCAGAAAAGAACCTTTTTTAGGGGTAGTGAGGACAGAAAGAAACCAAATTTTAAGAGAGGTTAGGACTGAGACAAACCTTCAGTTTGAGAAAGAAATAAAAAAAAAAAAAATAATTCTAGCTTATTACATCAGCATAAACAGCCATTTGTTAAGAATTTTCAACAGTCTTCAGATATTTTAAACTATACCCAATTTTAACCCAGTCAATGTGAAATGTCAGCTATCTTTATTGCATCAAAATATTTGAGGTCTGAGAAATAAAATGAATGAATCAATTATCTGCATAGATGAATTAGAGTCTTCAAACCCAGCTGACATAATCTGCCTCTCTGAACATCATGCGACCACTGGTACAGAACTTTTAAGTGTTACAGGGTTTAGGTTAGCATCTCATTTTTTTAGATGTGAAATGGCAAAAGGAGGATTTGACACATTCACCAAGAACTGTCATAAATTTAAGAACATAGACATTCATAAATTTGGCCTAGAACAGAATATGAAAGCATGTGCAACAGAAGTAGAATTTCACAAAAAATCCTTCATAATATTGAGTGTATATCGAGCACCTGCAGGTAACTTTAATCTGTTCGTAAACCACCTTGAAGCTGTACTGGCCCATTTAACAACCAAAAACAAAGAAATAGTGGTTGCTACATCGACATCTACATCCATACTCCGCAAGCCACCTGACGGTGTGTGGCGGAGAGTACCCTGAGTACCTCTATCGGTTCTCCCTTCTATTCCAGTCTCGTATTGTACGTGGAAAGAAGGATTGTCCGTATGCTTCTGTGTGGGCTCTAATTTCTCTGATTTTATCCTCATGGTCTCTTCGCGAGATATACGTAGGAGGGAGCAATATACTGCTTGACTCTTCGGTGAAGGTATGTTCTCGAAACATAAACAAAAGCCCGTACCGAGCTACTGAGCGTCTCTCCTGCAGAGTCTTCCACTGGAGTTTATCTATCATTTCCGTAACGCTTTCGCGATTACTAAATGATACTGTAACGAAGCGCGCTGCTCTCTGTTGGATCTTCTCTCTCTCTTCTATCAACCCTATCTGGTGCGGATCCCACACTGCTGAGCAGTATTCAAGCAGTGGGCGAACAATTGTACTGTAACCTACTTCCTTTGTTGTTGGATTGCATTTCCTTAGGATTCTTCCAATGAATCTCAGTCTGGCATCTGCTTTACCGACAATCAACTTTATATGATCATTCCATCATGCTGGTGATTTCAATGTAGATTTCCTTAAAGACTCTCCAAATAAGAACTTATTTGACTTAGTAACACTATCATTCAACTTAATTCCCACTGTAAAGTTCCCCACTAGGGTAGCCAATTGCTCACAAACAGCCATTGGTAATATCTTTATAGGAAAGTCCAATGAACAAAATTATATTACAAAACTAACAGTCAATTGCCTCTCAGATCATGACATGCAGTGCCTTCTGTTAAATCTTAACACTGAACAGGATATAAAATCTGTTAAATCTGAGCTCAAGATGGTAATCAATAAGCCAAAAATTGATTATTTTATGACACTCCTCAGAGACATTCACTGGACTGATGTTTACAGTGTTCAGGGCATGAATGAAAAATATAACACTTTTGCTAATAAAGTGCTTACCTTATTCAAAAACTGTTTTCACCAAAAACTTACCAAGGTTAGAGCTAAGTCTACAAAGGAACCATGGATTACTCAAGGAGTAGGGGTATCTTGTAAAACAAAAAGAAAACTGTATCTGTCAATCTGAAACAGTTCTGATGTTGATGCTATAGCACATTACAAGAAATACTGCAAAATATTAAAGACTGTAATATGAACATCAAAGCAAATATGTTACAAGGAAAAGATAGTCATATCAGATAACAGAATAAAGACAATATGGGATACAGTGAAGGAGGAGACCGGTAGAACCAGACATGAAGAGGGACAAATAGCATTAACAGTAAATGATACATTGGTGACAGATATGTATAGTGTTGCATAACTTTTTAACAAACATTTCATAACTGTTACTGAAAAGATTGAGTTGTCAGGTTCTGTAGATGCTGCTATGGAATACCTCAGACCAGACATTTCAAGTAACTTCCATAATATGAACTTGACCCTCACTACACCACCAGAAATAGTGTCTATCATAAAATCTTTAAAATCAAAAACATCTAGTGGGTGTGATGAAATATCAACAAAGCTAATTAAAGCATGTGATTCTGAGTTAAGTAACATATTAAGCTATCTGTATAACCAGTTGTTTATCAGTGGAGTATTTTCTGAATGGTTAAAATATGCTGAAGTTGAGCCACTGTTTAAAAAGGGAGATAAAGAAATAGCATCAAATATCCATCCAATTTCACTTTTTCCTGCATTCTCAAAAATTTTAGGTAAAGTAATGTACAATCAGCTTTATAACCATCTTATCTCAAATAACATACTGTCAAAGTCACAGTTCGGATTTCTAAAGGGTTCTGATATTGAGAAGGCTATCTACACTTACAGTGAAAATGTGCTTAATTCATTAGATAAAAAATTGCAGGCAACTGGTATATTTTGTGATCTGTCAAAGGCATTTGACTGTGTAAATCACAATATCCTTTTAAGTAAATTAGAATATTATAGTGTAACAGAAAATGCTGCAAAATGGTTCAAATCTTATATCTCTGGCAGTAAGCAAAGGATTTTATTAGGAAAGAGACATGTATCAAGCTATCAGGCATCATCCAACTGGGAACTAATTACATGTGAATTCCCACAATGTTCCATTTTAGAGCCCTTACTTTTTCTTGTGTATATCAATGACCTTTCATCAGTAACATCACCAGATGCGAAGTTCGTTTTGTTTGCCAATGATACAAACTTTGCAATAAATAGTAAATCAAGTGTAGTCTCAGAAAGATCAGCTAATAAAATATTTGTGGACATTAATCAAGGTTCCTAGCCAATTCTTTGTCACTAAACTTTTAAAAAACACACTGTGTGAACTTGTAAGGGGTGTCCCACGAGTATATGCCTAACATAAGATGACAAGCAGATAGAAGAAGAGGACAGTGTTAAATCCTTGGGATTACAGCTTGATAATAAATTCAACTGGGAAAAGCACTCCACAGAACTGCTGAAGCATCTTAACAAATCTCCACTTGCAATGCGAATTGTGTCAGACATAGGGGATATAAAAACGAAAGAGCTGGCATACTATGCTTACTTTCATTTCATAATGTCATATTGGATTATTTTTTGGTGTAATTCATCAAGTCAAGCTAAAGTTTTCCAGGCACAAAAATGTGCAGTAAGAGTTATATGTGGTGTGAACTCAAGAACATCCTGCAGAAGCCTGTTAAGGGAACTAGGGATACTAGCTACTGCTTCCCAATATATTTATTCTTTAATGAAATTTGTCATTAAAATCTATCACTTTTTCAAACCAACAGCTCAATTCATGGAATCAATACTAGAAATAAGAATAATCCTCACAAGGACTTAAAGTCATTTACTCTTGTACAAAAAGATGTGCATTATTCAGGAACACATGTTTTCAATAACTTGCCAGCAGCCATAAAAAACTTAACAACCAATGAAATTCAGTTTAAGAGAACCCTAAAGGATTTATTGGCAGCCAACTCCTTCTACTCCATTGATGAATTTCTCAGTAGAACCTATTGACAACAAAGAGGATGTAACTTATCAAACAAAAGCGTTGGCATGTTGATAGATACACAAACAAACACAAACACACACACAAAATTCAAGCTTTTGCAACCAATGGTTGCTTCGTCAGGAAAAAGGGAAGGAGAGGGAAAGACGAAACGCTGTGGGTTTTAAGGGAGAGGGTAAGGAGTCATTCCAATGCCGGGAGCAGAAAGACTTACCTTAGGGGGAAAAAAGGACAGGTACACACACACACACACACACACACAGACAATACTACAAAAATTCTGAGTGTTTCTCTGCAAGGTCATTAATATACAACATGACAGCATAGGTCAAAACACACTTCCCTCAGGCACATCCAAAGTTACTTCTGTATCTGTCACTGAGTCTCAAACCAGCACCCTTCCTACCAAGAAATCCTCAATCCATTAAGAAACTTGGCTCAATATCCCACATTTGTGCACTTTCAATAATAGCATGTGTGTGATACTGAGTCAAATGCGTTTTGGAAGTCAGTACAAACTGCGTATACCTGGTTGCTGTAATCCATGGGTTACAAAATATTATGAGGAAGGTGTGACTTGGTTGACACAGCCATTGTTTTCAGACTTCATGCTGGTTGGCATGGCCGGGAGGTCATTTTGTACAAGATACCTCATTAGGTTTGAACTCATAATGTGTTCTAACGTTCTATGAAAATTAGATGTTGAGGATATTCCATAGTAGTTTTGATCATCACTTTGGTTACACTTCTATAGTCAGGTGTGGTCTGTGCTTTCTTTCAACCAATGTTTTTGTTAGAGGGATTTATGGTATATTGATTTCAGCTGATGAGCATGACTAGGCAATTTATGTACTGCACATCATAATATAAGTAATGAGATGTCAGATATGACACTTAGCCATTAAATTACTCCAAATGCATTTGGTCACAAAAAAAGGAGAAATAATGTGATGACCATCCTCGTCATGCCAAGGCACATTAAAGGCCAGCTGTGCAAAATCAGAAGATTTCCTGGTTAACCTCCATTCACAGAATAGAATGGTATACATGCCATACCAGTGCAGAATAATGCCTAAGCTGGGTGTAATTTATGTATATTCATTCAGCCTTTTTTCACTGTTCAGATCAACATCTGTTGTGTCACTATATATAACTATTTACAATTTACAGTTACAGCAGAAGTTACAATTTGAGTAAGTGCGTAAATGTTTGTATATGTGACTTACTTTATTTTTGTTGTTCTTTATTTATTCTCCATGGACAAATACAAGGATTTGTTTTCAATAGTTTACATATTGATAATTTCCCCTTATAACATTGTGGAAAACAATTATATGCAATAGGTCTAACAGATAAAAAATTATGTTGCTTTTTTTTTGTACATGTAAATACTATTTATACAAATGAAAGTGTTCTACTCCTCTAGAGGAATTCCTTAATACTATAAAAACGCTTATTGCTGAGGAACTCCTTCAAGGCAATTTCAAGGCGTCTTCCACTTAAGCTTTTGAATTTTTTTGGAAGTTTGTTATGAAATCTGATCCTCATGTAACCGGGGCTCTTGTCTGCACTTTTTGTATTATTTCTTTCCAGGTGATAATCATTGTCCCTCCTAGTATTGTACATGTGCACTTCCCTATTTAGATGATTGTACTGCTTGTACTGCATCAGCTGAACCGTTTTATAAATATATAGTGATGGGAGTGTTGTAGTTTCTTAATTTTTAAACCTGCTTTGCAAGACTCAGTTTATCTAAGCTTACACATGATCCTAACTGACTTTTTTTGAAGGATGGATACCCTATTTACATGCTTGGCAGCAGCACATCCCCAGACTTCAATTTCATATCTGAGGTATGGATACACTAAAGCATAGTAGATTATACTCATTTGCTCATACTTAAGAAATTGTGATGTTGTGCACATTGCATAAATTGATTTACTAAGTTTTTGGCATAAGAAGTCAATATGATGCTCCCAACAGAGATGCTGATCTAACATTACAAGAAGGAAGGAAGTTTTATCTTTCAATTTTACTTCTCAACTATCATCAGACACAACACTCCATTGCATTTCATCTTGTTTGTGGTGTATTTGAAATTCCATTAGATTTGTTTTATTGATGTTTAAGCTTAAGTGATTGTTTTGGAAGTAGTTCTTCAATCCAAATAAGACATAAGAACAATTTTGGGCCAAATCATTCTCGTTGGTTCCCCAGCTAACAACGGTTGTGACTTCCACTTAGTTAAGTATCTTGCTGTTGTGTTTTGTGGGCAGATCATTAACATAGAGTATGAACAATAAAGGACCCAGAACTGACCCTTGGGGCACACCATACTTTACTATAGCTGGATTGGAGCTGTACTTCTTAATAACATTACCCACTTTGTGTGTGACCTGACATCTGTGTTGTAGGTATGACTGTTGGAGACTTTTGCCTATTCCTCTAATACCACAAGTTTTCAGTTTCTCAAGTAGCAGCTCATGAGATACTGTGTTGCATGCACACGATAAATCTAGAACAAACATGACACCCTTTCCTTTTCATCTAATTTCATAAGTATCATGTGTACTACATAACATATGGCAAATAGCCTTTCCTAAAACCATGTTCAGTTTCTTGTGGCACTATTTCTTTGACAGGAAAGCTTTCTAACCATAGTGAAATAAGCTTTTCTAATATTTTGCTTAGGAATGGAATTAAACTAATGGGTCGGTAGTTTTCAACTTTGTCGATACTATCTTTTTTGTGCAATGGATTGACTATTGTATATTTTAATTCAGAAGGAAACACACCTTTCATTGAAGAGGTGGGCCAGAACAGGTATGACTGAATGTTTGCATCATTTTAATATAATGAAGGAGATTTCATCCCATCCCGTAGAGAATTTGTTCTGCATTTTATTTATTATTCCCTCTACTTCAGTTGTATCTGTTTCATACATAAGCACTGATTTTTGTACCTGGTAAGGAGTTCTGCAGTCATCAGTGTGAGGTCACACACGTTACCTGAATTTAAAAAGTGAGTATTAAAAACACTGCTGATCATATATGGATCTGAAATATTTACATTATCGGTCATTAGTTGGATATTGTTGACACTAGGCTTTGGTATTCTGCTTTACACAGTTCCATACTGATTTGCTTATGTTATTTGAGGTAAAATTTTTTTTGCTGTATAGTTTCCTTTGTGTTTATATTCAGTGCTTGTTTATAGGCTTTTCGACGTTTGGTAGTTGTCTCTAGTTGATGTGTCCTGGAACTCTTTATATATTTTCCAAGTAATAAACATTTTCTTCTTCAGCTGTTTTACTTCTGAAGGAAGTCTTATACAGTTTTGAGTATATTTCTTTTTGAAAGTGACTGGACATGTTACACTGAAATGGGCTAAGAAAATGTTATAAAAGTTATTCCATTTGTCTGCAATATTTTCTTCACAATATATGTCATTCCATGTCTCAGACTGCAGTGCGGACTCCACCTTCTCTAAACATTTTTCATTTGTACATCTTATTTGAATCATCTTTATGTAGCCTACTTCGTGAATTGTGCGTATTCAGTATTTCCATTGTCTGGCAAAGATGATCAGAGAGGTGAAGGTTTATTATGTCAACTCTGCAGTTATCTAAGTTGGTGTAAAAGAGATATATACAGCTAGAGGAGTCTTTAGTTAGTCTGGTTGGCCCATTAACCCTGTCTGACAAATTACAGATACACAGAATATCATTTACTTTTTCATAATCTTTAGTATACTTTAAGGAATCTATATTAAAATCACCATATATAACAATACCTATGTTTTTATACTTATTGCATACAATTTCTATCATTTTTCCCGTGTTTTGTTGGAAATTGTCCAGTAATAGGAAATCTGTCAGACCTATAACAATCAGGGGCACTTTGTTTACAAACAGCTTTATTGCTGCAATTTCAAATGTCATTTCCACAAGTTCAGTGATAAAATCCAGTTTTGTGACATGCAGATTGTCTTTACAATATATGGCAACTCCCCCACTTTTATGTTCTGTTCCACAGAAATTACTACTCAAGGCTATAGTTGTCAAGTAAGAATAACTACGCCTGCATTTTCCTTAGTGCTTGCTGTAACTGTAGGCACTTTTTGCATAGGTACTGAATGTTTTGATGAAGCACTGCGACACCTGTTTTGTTTTTTGTATATGTCCTGTATACTTTGTATATGTCCACTATATTTGTAAAAGTGAACTAGAGAGGAGTTAAATTACTACCGGTACCACTACCATGTACTGTACTGTACTGTATATTATTAAATTTATTACTTATTTGCGGCTTCCTATCACTTTAAAAACTATATTTCTTTTGGTAGACATAGTATTTCCTTGTGTCTTCTTTAGTCCGTCATCCTTCTGCGTCAACTATGCTCTCGCGCACTAATGTTTAGGCACTGACAATGTGATACGCTTTTTTCCCTTGTTATTCACGACTTTATTAACATAGGCCTATCACAGTTTGTTCTTGATTTGACCAACTTAAATAAATTGTTGTGTGTTGCTTTCAAGCTTGGTAAAATACCTCTCTATATTTTCACTAGATGTGGTGGTATGAACACTCTTATTTCTATAAAACTGCTGAAGCCTGCCACAACATATACTAATCTTAGAACATCAGGAGCGCAACTCTCACATTTCGAACGCTTCTCAATTACATATTTAAAATGCACGCTTTTTATACGTCGGTGACAACAAAATGAACAAATGAATACCACCGCAGCCAAAGTTATTGAACGTATTAGCGTAGCTAACGCACACAAACTCATAGTCGTCGCAAATAGAAACCGAAAATATATTAATAGAAACGTGTTTCTTTTCTGCAATTGTAGCTTATACTGTTATGCTATGGGTAGTTTACATTCTTGTATACTTCATTACTTATCTGAAGGAAGCCGTGATAGTTTCTATTACTAACTTTGACTAATCGTCACATATCTTTTTAGATTGTAACATCCTAGGCAGCAGGCACTAAACAGTTGCACGCGTGATTACTCGCGGGAAGTGTCATTTAGAATCGTACGGAGTGTTTGTTTAATAAACAGTAAAAACCGTAGTAAGCAAAAATGGCTAATCCTGCTCTAAGAGATATGGTAGAAGAAGATGCGGCAGCGTTAGTGTTCCCAAAAGGTACTTCAGCAACGTAGTAGTTTAACTGTTTACCATGCGATGAAAATTCAAATTCATTTTTAGGTTAGAAGAACTTTGTTTGTGAATATTAGATCGAAATTTCTTACTAGTACTAAATATTTACAGCAAAAATAATTCTCTTGTTGGTTTTCAGACACATGAAAAGTTATATTTGTGGACTACACTACACTGTCATAAAATAAGTTGTGATTGTTTACACTGGGTTACTGTGACTGGTATGTTGGAGAGCACGAGGTCCTACATATCGGGTTGTAAGACTTTACACTGTTTCATGGTACATAAAAAATGAGCGCCCCCCCCCCCCTCCCACCCTTCTTAATATTTATCACTTATTGGATAATTGGGCTAAAGTTACTTATTGGACCCTGGGCCATTCCGTGCCAAGAGGTCTAATATCGAGAAATGTTCCCACATGACCATAATGGATTTTGATGAAATTATGTATGAACAATCCCACATGTTCTCAATGAGCACTGGTAAAGCTCCAGTTTCAGAAATTCAATACTTGCAGAGATATAGTCACTTGCTTGAAACCATAGCACAGCTTCCAATAGTGCATCCTTGAATTTTCATCAACTTTGAGATGAGATATCTCTAAGTATTTGCATGAAAGAAACAAAACTTGGCCATCTTATACAACTTTTAGACCTCTTTAAAGTAAAATATTAAGAAAAGGATTTCTGAGCAATTTTCATATAGATAATTCGAAGCAAAGTTGGGTGAAAAAATAGCTATTTTTTAAAAAAATTCGAAATTTAGTTTTTTATATCTCCAAAAGTAAATGTGGGATGTACATGAAACTTTGCACACCATAACTCACCAACACAAAGTCTTAGAACATAAAATTTCGTTCTCCTTTTGCTTTCCATTATTTCACAAATCTAGGGTGAATTTGACGATTTTTGAAGAAGTGCTAAAATTGGTATTTTTCGTCAAATTTTTCAAAAAAAGGGTTTTCTCCAATCTCTTCTAAACTATGGTCATTAGAAAGAGCATATTCTAAACTATCTAGAAAAGTTGATTTGGTATTGCAATGCAAGCATATAAGGCCGTAAAAAGTAGCATCATCAAAGATGCGCACTGGAAGTTTGAACACATTTTTCTGGCACTCAAATTATAGCTGAAATCTTTTATTATTCCTAATAAATGTTTATTAGTGCCTTGAATAATTGAAATAGAAAGATCTGGTAAATAGGCAATGAGACTGTCGGAAAAACTTGAAAACTATGAGAAGTAGCCCTTCTGTTTTTATCGTAAGTGTTCATCTGCACAAAACTCTTCTGATTTGAGAGAGATTCTAATACCTAGGTGTTGTAACCTGTGAATTTTTGTCTTACAGTTATAGGGGAAACATGTGAAATTGGTTGGTTAAACGTCCGAGAGTTTTAAATTTGTAACCACTAGTTTCACAAAGAAAATTAACAAGATTCACTGTTTATAGAAAATATAACGGCAACAATTACTTTAACAATCAGATTATTTCATTATTGTGAGCCTTGTTTGAACAATCAGTATTTTGCAACATAGTGAGTGGGTTCTCTTGACTGAGTGTGGCTTGTTAAGTGATTCGTGAGACCATCTTAGTCTGTAATTTAATTTACAATAAAAATGTTTTGATCGTGTCTTTTATAGCATATCTCACTTATTAGATTTTTTCATTGGTGTTATAAATTGCGTATAATTTCATTCAGTAGCAATTTGTCTGAAGTTAAGCAGATTATAATTTGCACTTGGAGGCCAAATACATTATTTAGTTACTGATTAGAGATGGATGCAGAAGGGAACAGTATACCTTCCCGCTCAATTGGGCAAGGAGGTAGTGGAACAAAGTGTCATGTCACTTTCTTTGCCAAAAAAGCTGCTTTAAAATGGTTTGCGGATTTTAGTGATGAGGAAAAAGAGTTGGTCTGACGTTCTGAAGGAAAGCTGGACAATACCTCTCAAGTTTGCCTAACCATGAAGCCCTGTTATTAGCACAATATGAGAGGTTACAAAAAAAATGCTTCAATCCCTTTGGGAAGGTGTATCATAATGTTAAGGCAGGAATTCACTCTCTTGATACTGAAACAGCTAATAAGGCTTCTGATATGTTGAAAAATCAGCTTGTTAATAACATAAAGCCAGTTCAGAAAACTTGCACTGCTTGCGGGACTACCGTGAATGAACACTTGGACGAAGCTTTATCAGCCTTATCACATTCTGATGAGGACTTTACACGAAAAGAAGAATTAAATAGTAATTCACTGTCTATCGGTATTTCACCCCTGAAGAGAACAGTAAGCCACAGAGATAAGCCCCAATATGTGAAAAAGAAAATTCAAAAGGCTCAAAATGTGATTAAAAACAGAATTGTAAATGCAGTGGGAGTAAACCGACAAATTGAAGATGCTAATGAAATTAAGAAATGTGGAAGCTGTGCCGACTATGCACATTTGCTGACTGAACTGAAAGCCAAGATGCAGAATGCAATTCGTAAAGAACAGATGCAAACTTTAACCTTGGCACCTGTTAGTTGGAAAGTCAGACAAACAGAAGCTCAGTTCGGCGTGTCCGAAAGAATGGTGAAGAATGCTCGGAAGCTTAAGGCAGAGAAGGGCATTCTGGCACTTCCAAAAATAGGCAAAGCAGGAAATTACCAGCAGAAGTTACTAGTAGAGTGTGAAATTTTTTTGTAGATGATGAGCATAGTAGGGTGTGCCCTGGAAAAAAAGATAGTATTTCAGTTAGACTTTTAGATAGAAAGACATACATGCAGAAAAGATTGTTACTTTGCGGTTTACGTGGGATGTATGTTACCTATAAGAATATAAATGGTCCAGAAATAGGGTTCTCAAAGTTTTGTGTACTTGTGTAACAGTAGGCTCAGCTGGAATGCATGCTGCAGTTTGCGACTGTGCAATTCATCAAAATGTTAAGCTTATGCTTAGCAGAGCTGGTATACGTGAACATAATAATGAGATTCTCAGTAAGGCAGTTTGCAGTTTGAACTCTAAAACAGTGCATGCTACATCGGTGTGAAAGGTGTCCTGGGTCTGAAGCTATAGCATCTGAAATTGCCATCATATTTCCTAGATCATGAGTCACAGGAAGTTATTCTGTTTAAGCAGTGGATGCATACCGATTGGGCGACACTGGACACGAAACAAATGGCAGTGGATGAATTTTTGAAGATGTAAAAAATAAAATACAGAGCCTGTCATACCATCATTACATTCCCAAGCATCAAAGCCTGCATCTTAAAGGCCGTAAATGTCATCTGAAAGACAAAGAGTTGTTGTCCCAATGGATATTGCAGACAATTATTCTTTTATCATTCAGGATGCTGTGCAAGGCTTCTACTGGGACAATAGTCAAGCAACAATTCATCCATTTGTTATCTACTTTTGTCAAATGGGAAAGTAGAATATTTAAGTTTTCGCATTATCAGTGATTGTTTGTGGCATGACATTATTACAGTTCACGTTTTTCTCGAGAAGCTCATCAAATATATAAAAGCATGGTTTGCACAGATATCCCACATTCATTATTTCAGTGATGGCTCCAGTGCTCAATATAAAAATTTCAAGAATTTCCTAAATTTGTGCTATCATAAGAGTGATTTTGGAATGACAGCCGAATGGAAGTTTTTTGCTAGTAGTCACGGGAAATCACCTTGTGATGGGATTGGAGATATTCAAAGCGGTTATCAGCAAGAGCAAGCTTGCAACGGCCACTCAATCGACAAATTCTTACTCCCCTAGATCTGTTTCACTTCTGCTCTGAAAACATTAATGGAATTAAATTTGTTTTCGTCAGTAAAGATGAAATTGAAAAAAATATTGTCACAAGAAGAGAGGTTTAAACTTGGACAAACTGTAGCAGGCACTAGAGAAAGTCATCACTTTTTACCTATTAATGAAACAACAATTCAGGACAGCAGAGTTTTAAATGATTGTTCATCTTTTCTACATCTACATCTACATCCGTACTCCGCAAGCCACCTGACGGTGTGTGGCGGAGGGTACCCTGAGTACCTCTATCGGTTCTCCCTTCTATTCCAGTCTCGTATTGTACGTGGAAAGAAGGACTGTCGGTATGCTTCTCTGTGGGCTCTAATCTCTCTGATTTTATCCTCATGGTCTCTTCGCGAGATATACGTAGGAGGGAGCAATATACTGCTTGACTCTTCGGTGAAGGTATGTTCTCGAAACTTCAACAAAAGCCCGTACCGAGCTACTGAGCGTCTCTCCTGCAGAGTCTTCCACTCTAGTTTATCTATCATCTCCGTAACGCTTTCGCAATTACTAAATGATCCTGTAACGAAGCGCGCTGCTCTCCGTTGGATCTTCTCTATCTCTTCTATCAACCCTACGTGGTGCGGATCCCACACTGCTGAGCAGTATTCAAGCAGTGGGCGAACAATTGTACTGTAACCTACTTCCTTTGTTGTCGGATTGCATTTCCTTAGGATTCTTCCAATGAATCTCAGTCTGGCATCTGCTTTACCGACGATCAACTTTATATGATCATTCCATTTTAAATCACTCCTAATGCGTACTCCCAGATAATTTATGGAATTAACTGCTTCCAGTTGCTGACCTGCTATTTTGTAGCTAAATGATAAGGGACCTATCTTTCTATGTATTCGCATCACATTACACTTCGCTACATTGAGATTCAATTGCCATTCCGTGCACCATGCGTCAATTCGCTGCAAATCCTCCTGCATTTCAGTACAATTTTCCATTGTTGCAACCTCTCGATACACCACAGCATCATCTGCAAAAAGCCTCAGTGAACTTCCGATGTCAACCACCAGGTCATTTATGTATATTGTGAATAGCAACGGTCCTATGACACTCCCCTGCGGCACACCTGAAATCACTCTTACTTCGGAAGAGAATGACGTGCTGCGTTCTGTTATCTAGGAACTCCTCAATCCAATCACACAATTGATCTGATAGTCCGTATGCTCTTACTTTGTTCATTAAACGACTATGGGGAACTGTGTCAAACGCCTTGCGGAAGTCAAGAAACACGGCATCTACCTGTGAACCCGTGTCTAAGGCCCTCTGAGTCTCGTGGACGAATAGCGCGAGCTGGGTTTCACACGATCGTCTTTTTCGAAACCCATGCTGATTCCTACAGAGTAGATTTCTAGTCTCCAGAAAAGACATTATACTCGAACATAATACGTGTTCCAAAATTCTACAACTGATCGACGTTAGAGATATAGGTCTATAGTTCTGCACATCTGTTCGACGTCCCTTCTTGAGAACGGGGATGACCTGTGCCCTTTTCCAATCCTTTGGAACGCTTCGCTCTTCTAGAGACCTACGGTACACCGCTGCAAGAAGGGGGGCAAGTTCCTTCGCGTACTCTGTGTAAAATCGAACTGGTATCCCATCAGGACCAGCGGCCTTTCCTCTTTTGAGCGATTTTAATTGTTTCTCTATACCTCTGTCGTCTACTTCGATATCTACCATTTTGTTAACTGTGCGACAATCTAGAGAAGGAAGCACAGTGCAGTCTTCCTCTGTGAAACAGCTTTGGAAGAAGACATTTAGTAATTCGGCCTTTAGTCTGTCATCCTCTGTTTCAGTACCATTTTGGTCACAGAGTGTCTGGACATTTTGTTTTGATCCACCTACCGCTTTGACATAGGACCAAAATTTCTTACGATTTTCTGCCAAGTCAGTACATAGAACGTTACTTTCGAATTCATTGAAAGCCTCTCGCATAGCCCTCCTCACACTACATTTCGCTTCGCGTAATTTTTGTTTGTCTGCAAGGCTTTGGCTATGTTTATGTTTGCTGTGAAGTTCCCTTTGCTTCCGCAGCAGTTTTCTAACTCGGTTGTTGTACCACGGTGGCTCTTTTCCATCTCTTACGATCTTGCTTGGCACATACTCATCTAACGCATATTGTACCATGGTTTTGAACTTTGTCCACTGATCCTCAACACTATCTGCACTTGAGACAAAACTTTTGTGTTGAGCCGTCAGGTACTCTGTAATCTGCTTTTTGTCACTTTTGCTAAACAGAAAAATCTTCCTACCTTTTTTAATATTTCTATTTACGGCTGAAATCATCGACGCAGTAACCGCTTTATGATCGCTGATTCCCTGTTCTGCATTAACTGATTCAAATAGTTCGGGTCTGTTTGTCACCAGAAGGTCTAATATATTATCGCCACGAGTCGGTTTTCTGTTTAACTGCTCAAGGTAGTTTTCAGATAAAGCACTTAAAAATATTTCACTGGATTCTTTGTCCCTGCCACCCGTTATGAACGTTTGAGTCTCCCAGTCTATATCCGGCAAATTAAAATCTCCACCCAGAACTATAACATGGTGGGGAAATCTACTCGAAATATTTTCCAAATTATTCTTCAGGTGCTGAGCCACAACAGCTGCTGAGCCCGGGGGCCTATAGAGACATCCAATTACCATGTCTGAGCCTGCTTTAACCGTGACCTTCACCCAAATCATTTCACAATTCGAATCTCCGTCAATTTCCTTCGATACTATTGCACTTCTTATCGCTATAAACACGCCTCCCCCTTCACTGTCCAGCCTATCTCTGCGGTATACATTCCAATCAGAGTTTAGGATTTCATTACTGTTTACGTCTGGTTTCAGCCAACTTTCTGTTCCTAGTACTATATGGGTGTTGTGACCGTTTATTAATGACAGCAGTTCTGGGACCTTTCTATAGACGCTTCTGCAGTTTACTATTAGCACATTAATATTGTTATTCCTTGTTGCATTTTGCCTACTCCTGCCTTGCCGCGTTTCAGGAGGCGTCTTGTCGGGCCTAGGGAGGGAATTCTCTAACCTAAAATGGGACACAGTAATGAAGGGGGCATATTAATGTCTGCTCTCCAACCAGGACAATATGTTGCATGCATCTATGAAAACATGTAGTGGATTGGGAATATCTGTGAGACCTCCACATAGCAAAGGGATGAATTAATAAACTTTATGCACCCACATGGTCCAGCAAATTCATTTTATTGGCCACCAAGAAGTGACAAGTGCTGGGTTCTGGAACACCACATTATTGCAGTTATTCCAGCTCAATCAGTAAATTCGTCTGGCTGGCAATATACCATTCCTCTTGATATTCATCAGAAAATTAATGTAGCATATCAAAAATTGAAATAGGTTAGAGGAAACAATCTAAGGAACCGAAGAGTGCCTTCTAATTTTACACAGGGCTCTTAAATAATTTTACTATCAGGCTTGGGAACCTGTGTAAAGAAACCCTTATCAGGCTTGGGATCGTGTGGTAAAGAAACCCACCCGTGGCTGTTGTTGTTAAGCTATCGGGTGTGGCCCTTATGGCAATGGGAATGCTGGTTTTCTCAGGTGAAATGAAACTAGCAGTGGTCAAGCCACCACGGACCATAGCAACTCATTAATACACTTCTTTTCCATCAGTAAGCTGGTGTTGTTCATTAAGCAGGCAACTAATAATTAGATGATTATGCATATATTTTACGATTTACATTCATTCTTGATAATAATTTTGTGTGTGATATATATATTAAAAACAAAGATTCCAAGAATTACCAAGCGGGAAAGTGCCGGTAGACAGGCACAATAAAATAACACACAAAATTTCTAGCTTTCGCAACCAGCGGTTGCTTCTTCAAGAAAGAGGGAAGGAGAGGGAAAGACGAAAGGATGTGGGTTTTAAGGGAGAGGGTAAGGAGTCATTCCAATCCCGGGAGCGGAAAGACTTACCTTAGGGGAAAAAAGGATAGGTATATACTCGCCCGTGCGCCCACACACACACACACACACACACACACACACACACACACACACACACACACACACACACACACACACACAGACGCAGACATATTTAAAGGCTGGTTGCGAAAGCTTAAAATTTTGTTTGTGTGTTGTTTTATTGTGCCTGTCTACCGGCACTTTCCCGCTTGGTAAGTCTTGGAATCTTTGTTTATAATAAATTTTGCCCATGTGGAACTTTCTTTCTATTTTATATACATTTCTTTTGCTATTCGGACTTAAGCTAGGTCCTATTCATTACAACTTCTTATTTCACTTATCCCAGACATTAATAAACAGGTATAAGGCAAAATAAAAGATTTCAGCTATAATTTGAGTGCCAGAAAAATGTGTTCAAACTTCCAGTGCGCCTCTTTGATGATGCTACTTTTTAGGGTCTTATATGCTTGCATTGCAAAACCAAATCCACTTTTCTAGATAGTTTAGAATATGCTCTTTCTAATGACCATAGTTTAGAAGAGTTTGCAGAAAACACTTTTTTGAAAAATTTGACGAAAATACCCATTTTTAGCACTTCTTCAAAAATCGTCAAATTCACCCTAGATTTGTGAAATAATGGAAAGCAATAGGAGAACGAAATTTTATGTTTTAAGACCTTGTGTTGGTAAGTTATGGTGTGCAAAGTTTCATGTACATCCCACAATTACTTTTGGAGACATAAAAAACTAAATTTCGCATTTTTTTTTAAAAAAGCTATTTTTTCGCCCAACTTTGCTTCAAATTATCTATATGAAAATTGCTCAGAAATCCTTTTCTTAATATTTTACTTTAAAGAGGTCTAAAAGTTGTATAAGATGGCCAAGTTTTGTTTCTTTCATGCAAATACTTAGAGATATCTCATCTCAAAGTTGATGAAAATTCAAGGATGCACTATTGGAAGCTGTGCTATGGTTTCAAGCAAGTGACTATATCTCTGCAAGTATTGAATTTCTGAAACTGGAGCTTTACCAGTGCTCATTGAGAACATGTGGGATTGTTCATACATAATTTCATCAAAATCCATTATGGTCATGTGGGAACATTTCTCGATATTAGACCACTTGGCATGGAATGACCACCCCCCCCCCCCCCTCCTCTGTATGGCACGGACGTAAACATTAGGCATAGCTATCACTCAGTTGTTACCATAACCAAATTCCTGCTTTCATATTCGTTTGGTTCGCCAATTCACGACAAAATTATCATCTTGCAACCCAACCTAGTCCTCTGGCTGCACTAAAGATTAGTTCGTCCCCTCAACCGTAATTTCAGAAGGGGCCCAATACGTAACTTGAAGCAGTTTGTGTTTGGGAGTAGGCACATTAAGTTACCTAGCCAAGAGTTTTTATTATTATTAAATCACGTAAACAAATTCCTGATTAAACTATTCACAAGTAAATTAGTGCCCTTGTTTCAGACTTATTTTCCGTATGTGTCCCAAAAGGCATTGCATTATTAAATGTCCATAGTTGAGTTATTGCACTTTAATATATATCATGCATGACAAAGGAAGAAAATGAAAACAAAAAAAATGAGCATACTGACAAAGATTCGTGATTTGCAGAGTTTGAGAATGCAGAAACACTGCTGATCAGTGAGGTACACATGCTGCTGGAGCACCGGAAGGCACAGAACGAAAGTGCTGAGGAGGAGCAGGAATTCTCAGAGGTGTTTGTCAAGACGCTGGGCTACACCAATCGCTTTCGAAAGTTCAAGAACAAGGACACAATTGCCGCTGTACGTAGGTGAGTTTATATTCTGACAGCTTTTCTGTGGTTCCTGTGTCCACAAAGTTTATAAAACAAGGTCAGTGTCATTACTTAGTTGTTAGTGGTACAACTTTGGCACTGTCTGCGAAATGGTGTGGTTGGAATATGTGAAATGTGCTTTATTCATCTCATAACGAACACAATTTCAGAACATATGTCTGATGTTCAGGAGACACGTCAAGGTTACAGTTTGCTTATTTAAAATTTTGTCACACGATAATACTTTGTGGAGAATTTACTTACTTAAAATTTGTCAGGCTTAACAGTATTTAAATCTACTATAATTATCATAACTTTTTATTTCGTTTTAGGGATGCAGCTTAAAGTATCACTTAATCCTTCATGAAATTTTCCACAGAGTAATAGCAACATTTAATTAGAAAGTTGTGTAACTTGCTTTTTAAAATATTTATCTTCATATTCATTATGTCACACTCTTTCATTGTGTTCTGAATTTTCATGGCTATATACTGCGGAGTCTGAGCACACAGTTTTAAGGGATGAGAGGTGAGCATGAAGCCAGAATGAGATTTTCACTGTGCATTGGATTTTGCGCTGGTATGAAACTTCCTGGCAGATTAAAACTGTGTGCCGGACCAAGACTCAAACCCAGGACCTTTGCCTTTTGCGGGCAGGTGTTCTACCAACTGAGCTACCCAAGCACGACTCGCGTCCTATCCTCACAGCTTTACTTCTGCCAGTATTTCGTCTCCTACCTTCCCAACTTTGCAGAAGCTCTCCTGCAAAGTTGGGAAGGTAGGAGATGAAGTACTGGCAGAAGTAAAGCTGTGAGGATGGGATGTGAATCGTGCTTGGGTAGCTCAGTTGGTATAGTACTTGCCCGCGAAAGGCAAAGGTTCTGAGTTTGAGTCTCGGTCCGGCACGCAGTTTTAATCTGCCAGGAAGTTTCAGGTGAACATGAAGTTTTCTTTATGTCTTGTCATATTAGAGTTTAAAATGATTTTTTAAAATTAGATCAGCTCTGCTGCATAGGAAAAGAACCACCTCAGAGATGTATAAAGAGGAGACAGTTAATATTTTTAGCTCTTTAAATAATGGTCGAAATGATGCCCTTAGCTGTGCAGAACACATGCTGAGAATGATTTTTTTTTTTTTGCAACTTTAAAATTTGTGTAACGTTTCCTGAGTTTTCCCCAAAAATTATGCCATATAGAGTAACTGATTGAAAGTAGCTATAATGTGCTATTTTCCTGGTGGCCATATAAGTGGCACGGGATAAAATTTCCATTGCAAATGCAAGGCTGTTTAATTTATTTGCTAGATATTCTATATGGAATTCAAATTCAAAGTTCTGTCTAAGTTTATTCCCTGGAACATGATCGAGTCAAGTTCTTCCATTTTTTGATTGTTGTGAATGATACATATTTCTTCAGTTTTTGACTGTTTGATTTTAAAACTCATCATGTGGGTTTCAGAGATGTTTAGCCTTAAGCCATTTAGACTGAACCATGTTTCCAGGTTACTTAACGTAGTCATGACACACTGTGGTATATTGTCAGAGTTTTCATTTTTGATTAGGGTAGAAGTATCATCTGCAAACAGTTAAATGAGTGTTTATATTGAGAGGCAAGTCATTTACCTAGAACAGGAATAAAATGGTTCCAAGCTGCTCCATTTGATGTGATTACTACCCTTTGTTTCCTCTCCAAGAGATATGATTCAAACCATTTCAAAGCAATACAACAGTGTGTTCAGTTGATTGCAAGAAGCTGATGAGAGCAAAACAGGCAGATAATATTCTTTGTAGAATGAGTTGCAGCATTTGTGTGAAGTTGTAATGTGTGACTGTGTCCGTGAAAAGCACAATTTATTAATTAGAATAATAGTTTTGAGAAGAGTCACACATTTTTCCAGTCATAAGCCGTTGTATGAAAATAAAATAAAATAAAAAACTCTATTTCTATAGATACATACCAAACATATATTTCAATATGTAATAAAACTTGTAAAATGTTTAGTGCATACATTTGGTTGGCTGTTAGGAGTAGGAAATGTCACAGATAGGTTTGTGACACCGCATAGTACAGATAAGGACTGTTGTTTGTAAGTTTTCTGACAAATCCTGTGATCCTCGGTTGTCTTTTTTTTTTTTCCTTTTGTTAGTCCAGTTGTTGATGGCTAGCAAGTTTTCTAAGAACTTTATTTGTACTACCTAAATTGTGATGTGTGACATACATTTCTGCATCACTTCTTGATCTGGATTACTATGTGCTTATGATTGTTTTAAAATAATTTTTTGACAGGTCTGATTATGTGTTACACCTGAAACACCTAATGTAATAAAGTAGTTCAGCCAACCTCCGTTGACTGACTGTTAGAGCAACCTACCAACATTGGTTATAATTTTTGTGTATTTTAACGTGGTCGTAAGCCCCATACAAGACTTTGTCATATTTAAAATACAGAACATGTGGTTTTAAGAAGATAGTGTCATTGCTCATTCAGCAAGGGTTTCGCTGGACTCGGTGTGATATTTTTTCTCTGGATGTGCAATTTCTCAGCACGTTGACATTCCCTGGCCTCTGTGCTCCCCTGACTTCATCCCCCCCTACACACACACACACACACACACACACACACACACACGCACACACACACACACAGTGGCAATTGCTAAAACAAAGCTGGTATTTGTCAGAGCTCACACAAAAGACATGTGTTCAGTATTTGAGACTGAAATGGTTAAAAAGAGACTGAACCTTCTGTCCTCTATCAAAATCTTAAGTACATATTGCAGAGTAATCGTGTAGATATAGGGATTTGCAAGTGCCTGTTTGTTTTCATGAATTATAATTACTGAATATTACTGTAAATGAAATGTATCCATGTGAACAATTTATACTGTTATCAGCTACCAGGAAATTACTCTGAATGATAAAGTTTTAAAGATACACCCCAGTCAAGAAATTGGAGATTTACTACAGGCTTAGTATATGTATTATTTGTGGAAGGAAGAGAGCAGGAAAAAATGTGTTGGGTAGCAATATAATAAGAAAAATTATTCCACTGTGCTACATTTCATATTATATGCAGAATGTTGTCTCGGAAGCATTTCTTGAAAACTATTCAAAGACTGAGAATGCTGTTCAGTAAACTTTCTTTCACAACGCTTCTCAGTTCTGTCTGCCCACCAGCAAAGGACACGAGTGGGGAATGAACTGCACAGTACAGTGAAGCTGCAGCTTCACTCTAAAAATTTCATAGTTTGACTGAAAACTCGTAGATCGCAATCATCAGATCTGTTACTAAGTTTCATTGTTGTGTTTTTATTTACAAAGGTACCCTTGCAGGACTCTATGAAGCTCATTAGAAACAAGTTTGAGGACATAGTAGCGTTATTTAGACACATGCTTACTTCAACATACTTCTTATTTCATGACCAATATTTTGAACAAGTAGATAGTGTCGCCATGGGAAGCCCTCTGTCTCCTGTGGTGGCCAATTATTTTATGGGGGTTTTTGAAGAAAAAGCACTACAGGCAGCCACTCTCAAACCCTCTTGTTTTCTGTGGTATGTGGGTGATACCTTTGTGGTGTGGTCACATGGACTTGATTACCCGCGTTTCTTCAGCACCTGAATTTGCTCCATCTGAATATAAACTTCACACTGGAAGTGGAAAAAGATGGTACTTGACCTTTTCTTGATGTCTTAGTACAAAGGAAAGCAGATGGAACCTTGGGACCCAGCGTCTACTTAAAGCCAACGCATACAGATCTATATCTGCAGGCCACAAGCTGCCATTGTCCTGCACATTGGGGTAGTGCCTTATGTATTTTAGTTCATAGAGCACATGTGGTATCTAGTGCTGAAAGCTCGTCAAGTGAAATAAAACATTTCAAGACAGTGTTCCGACAAAACGGTTATTCTGAGAGACAGATTTATAATGCATTCAGGCCCAGGCAAGTTCAATCTGTGGAGCATGGTGCCATGTCATCAAGATCAGAAGAGTCCTCAGAAAACTTTGAACATAGCTGCTAAGGTTCAGTGACTGTGTCAGAATTATATTAGAACAAATAAGCCCTCGGTCACAAATATAAGTCAAAATTGACCAGGTTTCAATGCTACTATGAGTATCTTCAGAATTAGACTAATAAAGTTTGTACTGACTGGAATAAGAAGCAGTACTTTCAAGTCACATATTAAAAAAGATCTAAGCCAGAAAGGCGATGACATGAATAGTTGTGAGACGGTGAGCTGCTAAGGGCTGCTCGTACTGACTGCTGACTGCTTGCATGTTTCAGTCTGCTGGCACAAAAGAAGCTGCACAAATTTGAACTGGCTTCATTGGCGAACCTGTGTCCAGAGAACCCCGAAGAAGCAAAGTCGCTGATTCCAAGGTAATGGTTCCTGTAATCCAGTATAATAAATGTAAATCTCACAAGTAAGGTGTAATTGGCTAGAATGTATGAGAGACATTATTTTCATTGTGAGATCAGTGGCTGCTCAGGCCAGTGGTGGCAGTCATGTGCTCGTTAGGTGTACTTGCTTGCTTGTTTGTATGTGTGTGTTTACCTTGTTGAAGAAGACTTTGACTGAAACCTATGAGTAACAGTGTTTTCTTTGTGTCTGTCTGCTACTCAAAGGGTCATCTTTACAGTGAGCAGCAATCTGTACTTTTCCTAATGTTGTTATTCCAACCTGGAATTTCCATTGTTTTGATATTGACAAATAGTATTTAACTGTTTCTTTCAAATGAATAAAACATTTTTCCTATTCTTTAGTTTGTGACAACGTAATGTACTTTTTGGATAGCCTTCATACTAATGTAGCAACAGAAGATTAACAGCAACCGTATAAAAAAGCTGAGTAGCAGCACAGTCTAACACATACAGTCACTAAACTCCTGCCCCTTTTTGTTGTAAAATGTGCCTGCAACACTCCAAGCAGACAGAAGGCTGCAGTGCTGAATTAGTGCAAATAGTAAAATGTATATTGATTTATAACATAGTTTTTACAACGGGCAGTGTATGTAGTGCCATAAAAGTCACCAATAACTAAACAATTATACCACATTTCTCTAAGTTCTGTTTTGTGTGGGTGTTGAGAGACAGGGATTGGTACATTACTGGACAGTTTATTTATGACTCTTTTGTAACATACAGATAGTTAATGAAGAATACCATTTACTTTTAAGGACAGAAAAAAGGTCAATAAACAGAAGATGACTTGACGTTTTGCATATACCCACTCACCAATGTGAAGTTTTCTCAACTACACTTGCAGTCAAATCAGTCAGTGTGAAACACAGCAAACTCCTGTGGAGTGCAGTACCTACAGTTTTGAATGCCACCGCAGCTGTAACTTGAGGGAAACCACACAGACGTGACGTGATTATGAAGTGTCACACAATATAACTGTTTTCCAGCACAGAAGAAACCAATTACACAGTTGTTGCTACATCCGAGGCACAAGCAGCAGAGTGAGTGGGGCGCAATGGATAGCATATTGGACTTGGGTTTAGGATAACGATGGTTCAGTCCCACGTGCAGGGATCCTGAATTAGATTTTCTCTAATTTCTCTAAATCGCTTAAGGCAAATGCCTGGGTAGTTCCTTCAAAAGGGCCCAGCTGCTTTCCTTTCCCATCATTCCCTAATACAAATTTGTGCTCCATCTCTAATGACCTCAATATTGCCGGGGAGTTACACTAGCCTCCTCCTCCACCACAAAGAGCGATGACCTTCAACACTTCTGCTTGTGAAGTGAAAGTAATTATATTTACAAAAATGATCATGTATTAGAAAGTCAAGTGAAGTGTAAGACTGTGTGAATCATTAGAATCTGTACAAAATTGTTACGTACAAGGAAAGTGCCTAGCATCAGAACAAACAACAGAAATGTATGCATCTCATGTGTGACATCCTTGTTTTTCTTGCTTTCAGCTGAGCAAGCTAAAATTATATGCTTATTCACTTCACTGAACCAATGTGTACCAGCTATTTCTTTATTTCTTACACAATAATTCACATCTCTTTATCAGTTAGTAATCTGTTAGTGATTAGTAGTAAATAGAACAACTTTTTTGTTAATTTCATAGAAGAAAAAAAATAAAAACAAACATGAATCTTATCGCTGGTGGCTTTTTTTCCTTAAGAGGCACTAGTGTTGTTCCAGCTGTCTGATGATAACAGTTTTCAATAGCAGTGAGTCTCGTGGTAGTATATGTTAGACTGCTTCCTTAATAAATTATTTTGGATAGATAACAAATATAATCACTAAACGGCAGCAGAGCACACGCATAAAAAGTTTATAACTAGGCAAGCTTTCGGAGCCTGTGGCTCCTTCAGGCAGAAGGGTTAAAGGGGAAGGAAGATGGGTGAAGGAAAAGAACTGGAGAGTTCTAGGAAAAACGGGGTGGATTTCAGAAAAGTCACACAGAACCGCGGGTCAAGGGAGGCTTTCATGAGGGGATGAGAAGGAAAGACTGATTGTTGGAAACTACACTGGATGAGAATTGAAAACCTGATAGCTTAAAGGTGGAAGACAAGGTAATGTGCAAGACAGCGATTACTGCTAAAACATTGTGTTGAGTTAATGTAAAAAATTATTGTTTTCATTGTTACTAAATCATTTAATTATTTGGATACCTGCAAGGAATGGCAAAGTGGTAGATCAAAACACCACAACCACCACACACATCTGTTGGCCTAGCATATTATTTTGCCCATCTTGTGCAACTTTAGAGTGATATCATCTTAATTAATACTGTACAATTTGCAGATTTTATAACAGATTCTGCGTTCTCTCTTTTTCTCTGCAGCTTGGAAGGGAGATTTGAAGATGAGGAGCTGCGACAGATACTGGAAGACATCCAGACAAAGAGGAGTCTCCAGTACTGATGATTGTGCACTGTGTACTGCATGTGTATGCTGCCTGGCTGCCGGCAACGAGTCGCACATATGTATCATTGTAGGGGATGATTGTTCTTTTAAGCAAAGTTTTCTATGTTGAGTTTATATTCTTTGACAGGGTTTTTCTGGCATTTGTTTAATGGACTTGTAAGTTATTTTACCACACAAGTGTGATTTCAGTTATTACTGTTATTCATTGCATTTAAAAAATGGGTCAGCTGAAGTTAGTCTGTATAATTACTCCAACTGACTTCTCTTATATTGTTACAAAACAGTGAAATAATTGATCAGTAAATGAAACAAACTACTGGAAACTTCAAGAATAAAACAGTAGTCACATCAGGATAGTTAGTAATAGAAACACACAACTTCCGCAGTTTCTCAACTTTTACCTGTATTTAACACATTTGTGATGGCAATGTGATGTTGATTGGAATATTGGATGTGTAGAGGAACTTTTATTTTGTAAAAACTGACATTCCAGAAACAAGGGATTGTTCTGCTGCAGCAGTCTTTTTCTTTCCAGTTTCCACACCTGTCATAACTTGCATGATTGAAGAACAGTTTTGTTTATTTTGATATGGATCTCAGCATCATTTAGAAAAGAAAGGAAATATTGGTCAGTGGTCTGTTGTCAGGTGTCCAGATGTGATCAGCTTCATTTTTCAGGACAATATTTTAGGAACATATCTAATAAATAGTGGAACAACTCACCGAACAGTGTAAGAGTTGAGTTGTCACTACCTACATAAGAAAGATTGAGAGTTTTTCTAGCTTTCAGGCGAATCCTCCTTTGTGCTAAAAGTGCGAGTCCAACCCCTCTCCCCCCCCCCCATTTTCAACACACACACACACACACACACACACACACACACACACACACACACACACACACACACACGACACGACACTTGCACTAGTGAGAAAACAGTTTATGAAAAAGAGAAGTTTGAGGACATCAAATATAAATTTGAATGGGAGTGTCTTGAGTCGTAAAACTAGACTACAGTAGTTTACCTAGCAGCTTTGGTCAGTTAACCCTTTCGCGGCTACGGGCATACATGTATGCCCGGCAGTTAGAAGACCAGACGGCTACGGGCGTAGATGTATGCCCAGCCGGCGGGAAGTCCAGGCGGCTACGGGCATACATCTACGCCCGGCAGGCGGGAATACCAGACGGCTAATGGCATACATATACGCCCGGGCTCGGGAACAGGTAAACGTTCACAATAGAGCGGCTGCTGGCTGTTGTCCACTTTTCAGACAACACTTTCATTGTCTGGTCTTCTTTGTAAAGTGAGAAAGCACTTTAGTTTTCCCCTCCCCTGCACACTTTCTGCTTACGAGTCTAACAATCGGCCAGTCCGTTTTTCGCTTCTGGTGAGACGACAGCGTTCGCGTGTGTAGACTTTGCCATGTCGGGACACAGTTTATCGGACAAGGAAATCATGGATATCCTCATGAATAGCAGTGACGAAGATTGTAGTGATACTTCGGAGCTTTCTTCCGATGAAGAGTTGGATGCTCCTGGACTTATTGCTGAATCCTCGGTATCACGAACAGAAGATTCTTCCTCTGAAGACGGAAAAGAAGATAGAGTAAGTGAAACTTCGTCAGGAAAAAGAAAGTATGACTGGACGGAGAATCATCCTGTGACGAAACGACACCGTTTTGTGAACACATTTAGCGGGTTAAAGGTGGACTTCGAAGAGTCAGCAAGTCATTTAGATTTCTTTTTGTACTTCATGTCCATGGAATTTGTTTCTGCCATTTGTACACAGATCAATAATTATTATAAATTTATTACTGAAAAAATGACGACAGTGCCCAGTAGATTAGCATGCTGGAAGCATATAGAGCCATCAGAATTTTATTGTTTCCTAGCATGTTCTCTGCTTATGCCTAGAAGTAAAAAGTTAGAAGTGAATGAATATTGGTCGACAGATTCTTTGCTTCAGACACCAATATTTTCTAACATAATGGCCAGGGACCGGTACAAATTGATTCTGCGTTTATTGCACTTCTGTGACAATTCCACCGCGTCTCAAGATATTCTTGTAAAGATACGTCTCATTGTAGGTCACACAAGAAATAAATTCCGCGAGGCAGTAGTACCCTTTGAAAACCTAGTGATCGACGAAAGTTTGCTACTTTTCAAGGGAAGGCTCCGATTCAAGCAGTACATACCAAATAAACGTAGTCGTTTTGGCATTAAAATTTTCGTCCTTTGTGACGTAGAAACGAATTATATTCTGGATTATATTATCTACACTGGTGCTGCCACGGAAATAGAATCTGGAAATTCTGATTGGGGAAAATCAGGCGATGTTGTTGTGAGTTTGTTATTGCCATACCTCAACAAAGGTCATACCATTTATTTGGACAATTGGTACTCGAGCCCAGAATTATTTCTATGGCTCCACAAAAAATGTACAAACGCCGTCGGAACAGTACGAAAAAACAGGAAACATCTACCACCGTTACCAGACAAGCTGAAAAAAGGGGAAGTACAGTTCAAATCTTGTGGAACATTAATGGCACTAAAATGGATGGACAAGAAAGAAGTGTGGATGCTTTCGACCGTAAATGGACCAGAGTTTGTGGAGACACAGAAGAAAGAACATAGAACAGGCCAAAACAAATTGAAACCCACCTGTGTCGTCAGCTATAATAAGTCAATGGGTGCAGTGGATAAGACAGACATGCTATTATCTTCTGTACAGTGCATCCGAAAGACACTGAAGTGGTACAAGAAAGTATTCTTTCATTTGACTGACTTGTGTGTGCTGAACGCAAAAACTGTTTTTGAAATACAAAAGCAACAGAAGATACCACTAGCGAAATACCACTTGGAGCTAATCCGTCAATTGCTTGACAGATTTCATAGTCAAACGTGTAAAAGTGCGATCCCACGGACAACCAAAGAAGAAAGCCCTTTCCGACTGCAGAATAAAGAGGGACATTATCCAGGGTTCCTCGTAGCAACGGAGAAAAAGGAGATTCCCCAGAGACGCTGTGTAGTATGCACTGCTCATTCACAACGAAAAATGACACGCATAAGATGCAAAAAGTGCGATGTGGCTCTCTGCATGGTGCCATGTTTCGAAAATTACCACACGCTAAAGAAATATTAGCACGTTTTAGTAACTTTGTACGTTTCAAATAGATAAAAGTAAAAAATAAAAAAATAAAAATAAAAAGCAGATGATGATGATGAGTCCCATACTCCGTTTACCGAGCGTAGGGGAGCGACGCGGGAGACCCGCGCCGCCATACTAGGCAAGGTCCTAGTGGAGGTGGTTTGCCATTGCCTTCCTCTGACCGTAATGGGGATGATTGATGATGATGATGAAGACGACACAAACACCCAGTCATCACGAGGCAGGTGAAAAATCCCTGACCCCGCCGGGAATCGAACCCGGGACCCCGTGCTCGGGAAGCGAGAACGCTACCGCGAGACCACGAGCTGCGGACAAAAAAAAGCAGATAAAAGTAAAAAAAAATGGTTTTTAACTCAGCCAGCGGCAGTCCAAAGCCTGCGTCGAAAATGAGGATGGGAAACCATTAAAGTAAACCGTACTGAACGTGACGGGCTGAAAAAGAAGACAGCGAGCTAGAAGAAGGTAGGCGTTTACTATCCAATTTCTTACTGTGGAGAATCGACTTTAGGTTTTAATTACAAACGAAGGCAAGGGCCTATCGCAAAATGAGTTATGCAGATATATTCCTTGTTTAACTTTTAGTCCGATTGCATGACAAAATTAGGTTTTAAATTTCTGTAATTATTATCTATTTAAGACCGTAGTAAGAATATTGTTCGAGATTTGGGCGTTTTCGCTACGCACAACTCTATTTAAAACTATATATCTTGAAATACATTCATGTGATGATAGTGGAATTTTAATATGTTTTAGGCACATACATCGACGGTGTAAATCTCTAGTTAGAGGATTTTGGAATTACTATTAAAAAAGTTCCTATCATTTTTCTAAACCAACCATTTTTCAGCCCATAATAAACATATAACTGAAAGTGTTGGCTATTTTCGAAGCTCTCTTTCGTTGTTATCAGGAACTATAACCAAAGTGACCATACAGAGTATAGTGTTTTTTTAAGGCGCTGCTGAACAGTGGTTCTGTGCACGCGGCAACACGCGGGAAGCCTGCGGCGGCCGTAGCCTGCAGCGGCCACAGGGCTGCGACAGCCGCCGCCGGCCAGGCGCGCAGTGCGCTCGTCCCTGTCACCTGGCCAGGCAGGCAGGACGCTCAGCCTTCCAGCCGCGAAAGGGTTAATGTTGCAGCCACCTTACCTTTACATTGGGTGTGTTGCACACTTATCAGGCATCACCTCATAATGATCACTGTCTTGACATGTGTGATCAGTGTCTCACTAGATTCCCCTAAAAATTGGGAGCTGTGAGCTATCTAGAGACTGAGTGAGGATCTATATAAAGTGCCAGCTAGCCTATAGAACGTTTTTGTTCTACGTAGTTACCCTCTTATCTCTTACTTAAGAATAAACAGAACTTGTCACAAAACTGAAATTGTCAGTGCTTAATAAACATTTATTCAAAAATTTTTGGTTTGTAATGTGAAACAGAGAAATGTTGTAGCAGAAATAAAAAAGCAATACAGATTTATCATTTAATGGTAGGAAACAAAATTAAAAAATAAGAAAAACTGCTAAATAAAACATCAATTTGATACTTCGTCGAGCTTGTATAAAATGTGTTTCTGTTATTCATAAACAACTTTCACGCTGATCGGTGATGACAAAAAACCCTTACCTTTGATCGTATGAAGAACATTCCATTGAGTATAAAATAACAATGATTGTATAGATTATTTTCGTGTTGGTGCATGTAAACTGTACTTGCATCGAAACTAATTGCTTTGTTTGCATAAAACTGCAGAAGTTAAGTGATCAAATAATTCTTATTATTTGTAAGGGTACAAAATACACAATCCACTAACACTGAGCAATGTGTAATTATCATAATGTGAAGAAA